>NC_091669.1:9939375-10562812 GCF_042453785.1 Malus domestica
GATCTTGACCAGTTTTATGAACAACAAGCTCGTATTTACCTCATAAGAATGATTTATAAACGAATTTACCATTACATAACATCTTTTCTAATAATACAATGTCATATGTTAAAAAATTGACACATGTAATTAATTTTTATTAGAACAAGACATCACGATCAGTGGCGAAGCCACGTGAGGGCGAGGAGTGGCGGCCGCCACTCCCCTCGCCGGGAATCACCACTGGAGAGCTGGGTTCGCCACTCCCCTAGCCGGAAAACCCACTGGTTCATCTCTTCTGTTTGCTAGGCGATCTGTTCTGCTGCGCGCAGCAGCAGCAGATTGCTATTTTTTTTTTAAATCCAGGCCGTGGGAAGGACGGAAACCTCTCGGAGGCTCTGACCTTTTTCAAGTACACTCTCACGATGCAGTTTCCAGCTCACAGCAAGGGAAGGACGCCATGGGAGCCTCTTTACAAGCCTGCGGGCGCCAAAATGACGTCGAAACCGGACGCAAAGTCCACAACTTGGTCTCTGCGCTGACCGTTTTCAGCTGTGATTTTGTTCTCAACACACGCATCATTACCATGTATGCAATGTGCAGTTCTCCTTTGGATTCCCGCTCAGTTTTCGACGGGCTGAAGAGGAAGAACTTGTTCTAGTGGAATGCGCTTGTTAGTGGGTATGCAAGAAACGAGCTTTTTGTTGATGTCATTGATGTGTTTGTGGATTTGATCAATAGATGGGACTGATTTCGGATGTGTTTGTAGGCAATGCGTTGATTGCAATGTATGGGAAATGCGGGTCGGTTGAGGATGCAACTAAAGTGTTCGAGATAATGCCTGATAAGAATTGTAATTTGTTTGAATTGTAATTTGCTTTTATTGATAATAAACCTATTATGCAATGTTTTTATAACATGAAATATCGTCGGCAATAATTGTAATTTGTTTGTATTGATTAATTATGGAAGATATTACTATATTAAAAAATTTAATTGTTGCCATTTTTCTTTAACTTTTTATTCTTTTAAGTTCGCCCCTCCCCCCGAAAAATTCTGGTTTCGCCACTGATCACGATGACGATGAATCCGTTCCGCTTAAGTTGTTCTTCAAGCTCAATTGTAGATAGCAAGGCTCTTAACCTTGTAGTAGTGGGTTTGTGCTATCCGGTAGCAGTTTTTGGTTACTTTATAAATACAAAATTATTTGTTAGTAAATTCGAATATGAATAAGCAACGAAAGTTTGAATAAACGTTTTAAATGAAACAAGGTTCTCAAACTTACAACAAAAAATATCTATTAGTTACATACATTAAATATCGTTGTAAATGAGGAGTGTTTTTATGAAACAGTCATACGGCGTTACAAACCGATTCATATTTGTAGCACGTGCTTTATTTATTAATTATGTTTTGTAAAAGAGAAATTCTAAGAAAACTCTCTTAAAGTGTGATTTTTTCTGGATTCTCTGTCACAGTTTAACATTAATTCTCATGCTAATAATATAAAACGTTGTGCTAAAAATATGAGGTGTCGGAGAGTTCGTCGAGAATCCTAATTTTGAACAAATTTCCTTAACATTTCTCTTTGTAAAATATAATTCATCGATTATCTATATCATAACACGTGAAACAACGAACTTAACTAAGAACAAATGCATGTATGCACCATACGTCAACTATGAAGTCTAGCAACATTAATTAGGGTTCTAATATAGCTCTTTTAACATGTCATTTCTTACACAGAGTCACAGACAACCATAACAAACAACAAACAAAGGCCAAATTATATTAATTGTACAAACGTTACTTAATGGAACTTGAGGCTGGTCAAGATGTTGTTGTGAACCGGGTCAGCCAAGTGATCCAGAAGGTTCTGGTAGGGCCCCACACCAGTCACAAGACCCTGAATAAAATAACCCAATATTGCCAGCATGGCAAGCCTCCCATTCTTCACTTCCTTGAGCTTCAACTCGTTCAACGACTTTTCATCTTTCCCAAACCCTAGCGGGTTGAACAAGGGCCCACCAGGGTAAGCCGGGTTCCCGGACCCACCCAAGTACTTCTCAAACCCCAAGAAGTATTGCTTGCCCATGGACCCGGGGTTGTACCAGTCCTGGAACCTCCGGTGCTCGGCGAACCCCATTAGGGCAAGTTCAAAGACAAAGAGCGTGTAAGGGTCGGCCCAGTAGTTGTAGGTCCCGGCTGGTGGGATGACCCCTGTTTGAAACCAGGGCAGGGCAGTCTCGGGCGGGATTAGGCCGAGCTTGCCCAAGATTTCTGGGGCAATTGCACCCACTGCACCAAGCATGGCATAACGTCCGTTGATGACTTCACCGTAGGCTAGCCATCTAGGCTCGATGAACCCACCTGTGCCTTCTGGGTCTGAGAGGCCCAATGGATCGAATCCATAGTCGCCGGGTAGGCTGCATGTCAAATTTAACCATTTCCAAATTAATCTCTTTTATTATGTGACAAGGTCAAACAATGAAAGACAAACACAATTTTCTTTTCTGGTTTTTGAAAAAATGGAATTTCATCACGGCAGTCCACTCTTATGTGTCTAGAAAGACTACATTTTAGCCTTTTTTGCCTCTATCATGTGATTCACTGTCATTAAGAATCAAACTCAGAACGTGATGTATGAAAAACAAACACAATTTAATTGTCATTCCTAGTCATCTTGTACTTCTCATCCGAGCCAAATTTAAAACCTAGTTCCGCCAATGTAAGTAACGCTACATAACCGTATTGCAATCACACTGAAAAGAACAATCACAAATCGTTACCTGCCATCCAAGTAAGTAAGGCTCTGCTTGGAAGCAAACCACAACTGTCTGTCCGCTCCTTGCTGAAACCAAATCAAACAAACCACAAAATCATAAACAAAGAGCATCAGTTGCGTTACCCTAACCGAAATCAAATCATAACACCACGTGACAGTAATACAACCATACCAAAAAATCACATTCATGTACCTTAACAGGAGGAGTAGAGGCCGCCCTTACGACAAAGGAAGCAGATTTTCTCGACCCAAATGGAGATTGGACGGCCTTTGCTCCTCCAAATATCTGCCTGGCAACCTCCTTTGAGGCCGTTAGGGAAGATGATGAAACCAGAGCTTGAGCTGCCATTTTCTCTCTCTACCTCTCTCTCTCTCTCTCTTCTTTTCTTCTGCCACTCAATATTTTTAACTCAGTCTCTCAAATACCACAACTTCGTACAAGTAATAAGGAAGATACGGAACTGGTGTGGGCCAAGGGGGAACCAAGATTTGTGGGCAATGTGGCGTTGAGATCCTGGTGGATATTGGTGCTGGACCCAGGTTTCAGATTAGGTTGGGATCTCACTGCCCAACAAAGTTTGTACACGTGGCGCCATTACCTGGATAAGAGATATTGCAAATTTTTCATTCGAAATCTGATTTCACAAACTTGGTATTGGTGTATTTGAATGGAGTGTGATATTTACATATTCATTTTTACTTTTTACATATTTAAAAAAAAAATTTAGTTGTCGGATTGGATGAATGAACGAAGATCAAATGACAAAAATTAACAAGAAGTGTGTGGATAGCACACCCCATTTGAATTATGGGCTCGTTTGGTGGTATTTTTGAAATGATTGAAAACGTTTTTGGATAAAATATTTTTAGATTTTAAAAGCATTTAAAGTGCTTCCTGCAAGAAGTATCAGTTATATGATTTTTTTAAATTCACTTACATTTTTACAAAAAATTAGTTTCAAAACTATTTTCTCAAAATCACTTTAGTAATTTAAAAAACAGTTTCAAACGAGTTATATTTGAATTGATACTATCCTTAATTTGTAGGGATGTCAAGGCTGCAAGCACTACAAGTTGCAATGTGCTCGGTTAGATAAATAGTAGAGTACATGTATGTAGAGAATAACTTCGTTATCATACAGTATATACAATTGTGTTATGTTTTTTGTAACATGTTTCTAATCGTATGAGGATAAACATATAAGTTACAATTGTGAATCTATAAAAAAAAATTATTCAGAAGTAAGCCTAAACACTACTTCCACTTTACACAATTGTATTTGGTTCCTCACAAATTTTTTTGCTCAAATATTTGGCACTTTGCAGAATACATTGGTTAAGTCTCTTTTTTGACATTTTGTCAAACATCTTGCTTCAAATGACAACCATGCTCAGCGATACCATCGAAAGAACATTGAGCCATTCCGATACCATCGAAAGAACATTGAGCCATTCCATGTGTGTATTTAAAATGAGATGGAGGCAATGCATATTTTGGTCACTGGTTAATTATAAGGAAAACTAATAAAAAATGCTTGAAAACTTTGAGTTTTAACTATAAAGACAAAATAAAGGGTAAAGTGAATGGTACCAGGATTGACTTTTTAGTGTAAAAATGTGGTTTTTCGTTAATGTGAATAGTATCAGGAATTTTTCGTTAAAGTTCCCTTAATTATATGGTTAGGCGAACCAGACTCCACATCAGGTTGTACAACCGTCTTCAAACCCTAAGACTCATTGAATCAATTGGGTCACAATGGGTCAAAAGGCCCAAAATAGAGGTCAACAAGCAACACATTGACATGGGCCTCGAAATTCAGTTATAACCTAAATTGGACTCCAATGAGGTAAAGCTAGCCCAGATTCAAGCCCCAAATTAGGAAAATGCAAAACGTGGGTCCCAAGGTCGACCGCAGAGGATCCCAACCCTTAAATCTCCCTTTCATTTCGTTTCCATAAACCCCTTCGCTTCGCCTCGGAGGTTTTTCTCATTCACTCACTAACTCGCCTCTCTCGCTTAAACCCTAAACCCAAAATCTTAGGGTTTCTCTCTCTCTCTCTCTCTCCTCTCCCCCCCCCCTCTCTCCTCTGAAACCCTAAACCCCTTCAAATTACATAAAAATGATGACCACCATCCTCCGCCGTACGCCCACTATAGCCACGGCTCGGACCTTCGCCGCCATCGAAACCCTCCTGATCAACCACCATTCATTTCTCGGCGCATCCGCCCCCGAGCTCGTACTCCCCGCAAATGGTGCCGTCGCCGGCGAGGCTAGGTTATACACCGTCTCTGCACCGAGGACGAAGTTGGGTTCTTCGTACGGGTATCAAGTAAGGGACTTGCACGCGAAATGTGGGGCGTTGAGTTTTCAAGCGTCGACGGCTCTGGGCGCGCAGCTCGCCGTTGATTACTCGGACGACGAGTCGAGTAGAAGGAGCGGTGACGATGAAGGACTCGAGATCGCGAAACTAGGGATTGCTAAGGAGATCGTGTCGGCTTTGGCCAATAAGGGTATCAGCAAGCTGTTCCCCATACAGGTGATTAATCATTTCCCAAATTTGTGCTCTGTTTAGTTGATGAGAAAATGATTGAAAAATATGATTTTTTTTAGTTTTTTTGTTGGTTGATTTGTGTATGGACTATGTATTAATTCATTGTTTGGGGATTTTGTCTACAGAGGGCTGTGTTGGAACCTGCGATGCAAGGGCGGGATATGATTGGTCGCGCACGAACAGGAACAGGGAAAACTCTTGCGTTTGGGATACCCATTTTGGATAAAATCTTTAAACACAATGCCATAAAGGGGTTTGTTTCTCATATCAAAATCATTAGTTAGATTGTTAATGTGCTCGGTAGGGGTTTTCGGTATGATTATCAGATTTCCTCTTTGCAGCATTTTCCTTTTGGTTTTTGGAGTATGGATTTGATTTATGTTTGATTATATATAGGCGTGGAAAGAGTCCTTTGGCTTTGGTTTTGGCCCCGACAAGAGAACTTGCAAAGCAAGTTGAGAAGGAATTCCATGATGCAGCACCTGGTTTGGAGACAATCTGTGTCTATGGTGGTACCCCCATTTCAAGTCAAATGAGAGCGCTTGACTATGGAGTTGATGTGGCTGTTGGCACGCCTGGTCGTGTAATTGATCTTATCAATAGGGGAGCCCTGAATTTAGGGGAAGTTCAGTTTGTTGTTCTTGATGAAGCTGATCAGATGCTCCAGGTGGGATTCCAGGAGGCTGTAGAGACAATCTTAGAGAGGGTACCAAAGAAACGTCAGACGTTGTTGTTTTCTGCAACAATGCCCAATTGGATTAGAAAGCTTACTCAGAATTATCTAAAAGATCCAGCTGTTATTGATCTAGTAAGTATGTTTTTTTTAGTCTGTTCTTCGTCGACCTTGTGTAGCTATTTGTAGGATCGGATCATAAGAGTGGCATGCTAAACCGAGTACAACCACCTTAAAAAAGAAGGTTTTCTCTTCATTTCAAAATTGTTGTGGTGCTTAATGAATGTGACCTGATGGTTTCTATGACTGACAAGGATACTTTTGGTTAAATTGAATGAGCAACTTGTCTTGTCCATTTATGTCTGGATATTTAGTGAAAGTTTGCAAAGACGGAAGAATTAGGTTTCAAAAAAAAATCAAATTACAGTAGCGGCAATAAGTTTTCTGGTGATTTTTTTTTGGTAACATAAAAACTATTAGTCTAAAGATGGCTTATGGGATCGACATATTCATCTGATCATATTTGCTAATTGAGAGATGGCATGTGCTTTAGGTTGGGGATTCTGATCAGAAATTGGCAGATGGAATTTCTCTATACTCGATTGTATCGGACTCATATGGAAGAGCATCAATTATTGGACCACTTATAACAGTAAGTAATCTTAACCTTTTCAGCTCTTACCTTTTCCAACATCTGGTCCTTCCTCACCATCAAGTATGTGTGTTTGTTAGGAACATGCAAAAGGAGGAAAGGCTATTGTTTTCACTCAGACAAAGCGTGATGCTGATCGATTGGCATATGCCATGTCAAGAAGCTTTAGATGTGAGGCTTTGCATGGGGATATTTCACAAAGCCAGAGGGAAAGGACCCTTGCTGGTTTTCGAAATGGGAATTTTAATATTTTAGTTGCCACTGACGTTGCTGCTCGTGGGCTTGATGTACCCAATGTTGATCTCGTGAGATTTATTTCACCATTTACTTTTGATTTTGTTTCATTTATCTATGTCTTTGTTTATGCCCTAGTTGATAATCACTAGACAATTTAATACTACATTATTCTCTAATCAAGCAGTTATTACAACATGTTCTCTTTCCCTTCCCTTTTGTTAGCTTTCATGACTGAATTAAAGCTTTTAAATACTCAAGTTAGGCCCATGTATGGTTTTTCACTGCATTTGGCACTGATAATGTTTTGGATTCAAATTAAGGAAAAGGAGTTGGATTGACGTTCTTCGCTTTCTTGGTCTTAGGTGATACATTATGAGCTGCCAAATAATCCAGAAATATTTGTTCACCGGTCTGGCCGAACAGGTCGTGCTGGGAAGAAAGGAAGTGCTATTCTTGTTTACACACAGGCTGAATCCAGGGCTGTTAGGACTATTGAGCAAGAAGTAGGATGCAAATTTACTGAGGTAAAGATGAAGTCTTTTACATTTGCATCTTCGGGTTACAGGGTTTTCTTTGGGTGGACTCTGCTCTTAGTTCAATGCATTGAGATTAACACAACTCTGAAGTTGATTATCATGTGTTTTTGCGTAAGTTAATTAATAGGTTATATGCTGAAAGTAGCTTGACAGTTTATACGCTCAGGATGGTGTGCAGTGCAGTGTACTTTCCTGTTAAAGTCTCTAAATGAATGATACTCATTTGACAGAAACAAATAGGCATTCCCATTAAGGATCTGTGTTTCCTCTAAAATGTTTCTGTGGGGTCTGGATTCATGTGCATGCTCTCTGTCTATCTGATTTACTTCTTAGTTTGAGTCGAAGCTTACCAGAGGTCTGACATAGTCCTCTCTGGTATTGTATGGGGAGCTTCGCATCATTTTGCATGCTTGGATACCTGATAAATTGCAATTTATATATTTCTTGGAGAAAATGTCTGCTTTTGTGTATGTTCCACCCTAGACTGATTATCTGATTACTTTGTGATCATCAGCTACCCCGGATTGCTGTTGACAGCAAAAGTATAGACATGATGCCCGACATGGGTAGAGATCGATCTGGCACGAAGGGTAGTCGATTTGGTGCTCCTTCGGGACCAGGTTTTGGCCGTCTTGGTGGGTTTGGTCGTTCCAATAGCTATGGTGATTCTTCTGGTCAGATGGGTAGATCTAGTGGGCCTCGTCCCGGTCATTATGGTGCCTTCGGTGATTCTCAATCTGGAAGTGGGTTTTCCGGATCTAGTTCAAACCGCGGAGGAAACTTTGGTAATTCAGGTTTTGGTCGTTCAAGTGGTTTTGGTAGTTCTGACCGCACAAATGGTTTCGGTAGTTCTGACCGATCAAGTGGGTTCGGAGTGTTTGGTAGCTCTGATCGCTCTGGTGGTTCTAGGAACTTTGGTTCGGATCGCCAGGGTGGACTTGACAATAATTCTAGCCGTTTTGGGAGCTTTGGGAATGACAGGTTTTGATGATGATCAAAACAATAGCAGACCCTTGGGATTTTATTCATTGGCAAGTCTCTTTATTTATTTCCTCTTTATGGTTGATCTTTGCCATCCCACACATTTACTGGCTCAGGTTGGTTTCTTTTAATTGACATATTCCTCTGCTCTTGGGTGAAGAGCGCTGACGATTCACTGACACGTCTGTCTTGCAATGTCAGTTAAGAAGATACGGAACCCAGGAGGAGAGAATTATCATGAACAATTATTTGCTTTCATGAACCGAAGTTAGAGGGGCCGTGTAGCGAACTCTGAGGAAGCGTCTTTAGGTGTTTTTTCTTCTTCTGTTTATATTAAGTTTATAAATTAGAATATGAAACGAAAGTCATCTTATTCGGATAAGGAGAGGAGGGTTCCTTAAATTAATTCGTCTTTTTAGTGTTATTGTGTCCATGTTTCGATTTTATGTCGTTTATTTGAGGTTGTGTTTTTTTTTTTTTTTTTTTTTTTTTTTTTTTTTTTTTTTTTTTTGATGAAGTACATCGATATTTTTACACTAAAGGGAGGGGGAGTTCGGCTAAACCACATAATGGGCAGCCTAATTTGATATCGAATTTTCCATTCACGAGATTCGAACCTAAAACCTTTAACTTCTAAGTGAAGAGGAATATTATCAAACTGTAGTACTAAGTGATTATTTAAAGTCGTGTTAATCCTTAAGGTTAGATTTGAAGCTAACAAACCACGTCCAACTTAACGAGGGACAATTTTATTAATTCCATGCTTTTGTGGTACGAGCTTTTCAAATCTCTCTTTTACAGCATTGGTTCTTTAAATTTTAAACCCTTGGAGTTGTCTTTGGTAGCGTAGTTTAGCTTTTTAAACAGTCTTCACCGATTGATTGCAAATTAATGTCAGTTCTTCAGGCTATTATGATTTGACTTAGGTTCTTTTCCAACAAATTAAAAACTGCGTTTCAATAAAATTTTCACTTATGCATATTAAAGCGCGTTGTCGCGTTTTGTTTGGGAACATCTATTTAAAGTCATTTGTCTACATATCTAGCGTCTCCGGGAAATCCTTCTATCCTCCTTTAGGGCATGTGATTTTAACACCTTTTTAACATTCCGCTATGCGCCTCTATTCTTTTTTGGCCTTCGGTTTAAAGCCAACAGGATCCTCTCTGGATCCTTTGGTGAGGATCTTAAACATCCGTGATGATCTGTGAATTATGTTCATTCATCGTATATCATGCAGTCAATTTTTCTTAAGTACTGTTTGTATTTAGTTTTAAATAAAAATATTTAAAATAATTTCTGACCGCACGATGTACAATGAACGAATCATCGGGATCCTCACAAAGAGAATCCGACGAGGATCCGGATTCGGTTTAAATAAAATCAAAAGATGATTAAGAGAATTCGAGGTTTATAATGATAAAATAAGCACCATATATTCAAGTTACAAATTATTCTCAAATTGATTGGGATTCAGTGTACGTACGCCAAAGCCAAAAATTGCTAAAAGTATATGGCAGTAATCTAATTTCTACTTAACGCGAGATTTAATACAATATTTTGTCCTATGAAAAATCCGTCCGAAAGCGACGCATGAGATTTAGCAAAACAAAAATAAATATAAAAGAAACAAAGAACCAGGGCATGATTTACATTTGTATGTGATAAAATGTTGTCATGCGTTGAAGAGCTTCCTGAAAGGCCCGTCTTTTCGATCTTTTGCAGCTTCGGTTAAAGCCAGGAACCTCTTGAACCCTGTTGTGGCTGCACCTCGCCCGAGTGCAGCTGCTCTGGCTAGCACATCGTCTCTGGATGCGATAAGTCCGGCTGAAGCAGGGTTTGGTATCAGAGCAGCTGCGGGGGCAGTTGGGAGTGGGATTGGTGGCGCAGCCGGTGGTGGGAGAGAAGGTTGTGTGATTCCCGGGCCGTGCTTGTTAAAGTCGTCTAGTATACTTTGCTGATCTGCTTTCTTAAGACCCTGCACATTCATACTCAAATTCAGTGAAACATGCATCAAATTAATCGGGTCATCCAACTCGTAACTCTTTTCAATTAATTCATGAAGTGGTATAAATCCACAGATTTCTTTCGTTGTTCAAAATAGTTTGAAGAACAGAAATGCGCTAAAATGCAATGTCTGCTTGCAAGTCGGTCTCCTCTAGTTTCTTAAGAGCTTTGATTTGATTAATGGAATGAGCAACAATGTCTCATGTGAAAAATGAATGGATGCGAAAAGGTAGGATAAGTTGATGATTACCTTGAGCTCCAAAATTCGCTGAAACTCCATTGGCGTTCCCTCTGGTAGTAATGCACGATATGTATCCGCAACAGAATCAATTGGCGACAGTATGACCTATATGCAAAGACAAGATAACCCTACTTCAGAAAAGAAAACCAGAGGCTGCCAGAATGAGTACCAACAAACTGATGCCTACCTTCAGAAGTGCTTCAGCTTTACTCATCTCCCGGCTTACAAATTTCGAATAGCTAGCAGCACGTGATGTCTGTTTGAATTGAAGAAATATATTGATCCATTAATAGATTTGATTTGTGTGCTTAAAAAAATAACCAGTCAATTATGACGAAAAAACTATCACGGGCACTTATGAGTAGGAATCAAGAACTGATTTTCATGCCTTCAACCCTGGAAAGTATACTTTAGGTGGAGTGACACTAATAGGGTCCTAACAGCCATAAACGAGGAAGGGGCTACTTGTACTTAATAGTTCTGATCATGCTTGTAACTATAAACATATATCAACAATTCACTCACTTGGTGACCAAGGGATGGTATCTCCAAAAGAATTGTCTTTACAGCTTGAGTATCCAGTAGCATCTGCAATAGCATCCAAACCATTTTTTAAGTCTCGGAATCACATTAATTAGTACTGGTTTGGTATTGAGATGCTTTTATAAAAAGTGGGTATCAAAAAAAGCTGAGCTCAAAAAGGTGTTTGGTAAACACTTAAAAACAGCTTATTTTCACAGTTTTGGGTGAAAAAAAGCTGAAAACATGAAGCAGCAAAAGCTGAAATCATGAAGTTCACTTCTGATATAAACTACAAAAATGCTTGGAGAAAAAAAGAAACATTTGATAAATGCAGAAGAAAGATACCCTAAACTAGAAGTATATATAATATATATTATATGTATATAAAATAAATCAAGATGCAAGTTTGATTGATTGATTTCTATCACAAGATTCAAACTACTTTGAATTCAAGACTATGAGGGAAATGGCATCTATCTCCCTAAAATTTCATTCGAGAAGTAACTATATATACTTGTCCTCATTTGTTGATATAAACAAAATTAGGTTTAAAAGGAAACAGAGACGATTATAAGGAATGCAGTCCCTACTTGTTGAGCTCCAGTTTCTGATATTTGCTTGCATTTGAAAATGTTAGTAAAGAAACGTGGACCAAGAGATGACGCAAGCTGCACAGATGAAGAGATTAGAACTACATTAGCAAAATGTTCACAAAGGACTTTAGTGTTAAGTATACGGTAGCCAATTGAGGGAAGGATGGTGGCACGCAACTTTAAAATGGTTGAAGAAAGCATGTCGTATCAATAAAATAAAGAAGAGTAAAAAAATACGAATAAATAATGACTCATGAACCTAGGAAAACAAGACCAAGATCTGTGGAAAAAATGTTTAACATGAAACATGTCTGCCCCTTGTATTACCTTGTCCAAGAAAAATTGGAAGTAAATCGGTGAAAGAAGTGTTCCAAGGATAGGAATACTAGTAACGAGGATCATATTTATGCCATTAACATACCTGCAAAAAGGTGGATGTGGTCAGTTGTAGAAAGTGTGTATTGGATGTAAAAGAGCAAAACTTAGATTAATGGTAGCTTACTCTGACTGGTCACCAACACTTTCAAGCGTAGCCCATGGAACTCTTGTCATTGCAGCCATTTCAGCATCAAACTTAGTTTCTAAGCCTTGCACCAAGGTTACTAATGCTTTTGTTATAACGGCTGAAAATTCATCCTGCACAATTGCATAACTCTTGTAGAAAATGAACAGGAAAAAAAATGCCTTAGGTGAACTTAAAAAATAGGCAATACCTGCACTTCCGACATATCCACCCCATCAGCAAACTGAGTATCAATTATTTTGGATACACTTTCAGCCAGTTCACCAGACTGCAAAGAGTTAAACATAAATTAGCAAGAATTTATAGTAGTTTTCCTTCTTGTACTATTGTGTATGTCTACAAATAAATATGTGAACACCAGATTCAGTGCTAATCATAAAATAATGACACCTCACAATGGTTTCAGCAATAAAACATGCCATGCCAACTAACTATTTAGAAACCTGAGAAACCAACTAATACTGACAACAATTTCCATCAGAAACACAGTGTACATGGTAATCACGTGTATTGATGATAATTACGAGCACATACGTTATACACCTAATGTTAAAATTTATAACAAGATTCACATGACACATAATGGCAACATACTAATGCAGTCGGTGATGAATACAATAAGTAGTTGATTCATTTTCCACTCAAGTTATTATGGAGGTATGTGTGTCAGAGACCTTACAATCGTAGACTAATGTAAATCATTACATTAATCAGTGCCTTTGTTAGCTTCTACCTTTTGTAATGCGAAAAATAAGAAAATATATCAGACAAAAAGAATCATCTAGTTCTTATTTATCCAGAGATTCCCATCAGACATAGTACCCCCTTCTCATAACTGTAAGTTACGTTCAGACAGGGCATTATAGCTTCACTCGCATATAGGAATCAAGCTAACACTCAAAAGTCAGAGTAGCTGCATGTCTCAAAAAAACTACTTACCGTCTTATGGCAGTATTCAGCTGAGTTGACAATGTAACAAATCACCCTTTCATCTCTGTCTGATGTCTGCTAAGCATAAAAGAAAAATAGCATCTATTCATAATAACAAAAATTTTGTAATATATCATGAAGCTTAAAACTGTTCCCTTTATACCTTTATCTGTCCGTCCATACCAGTTGCGGCTGCAACAATCCCTGTACCACCTTTAGGTAGTCTTACAAAAAGCTTTGTAGCATATGCCTTGAGAATCCTTTGAAAAACCTAAACTTGGAAAGAGGCACATATCATATTCTGGTTAATAAAAAATATCTAATTACTCGAACTGCTTAAGTCACAAGGAAGAAACATGCATTTTTCTAATGTTTGAAGGCGGCTGAAGTAGAATAGTCTTGCAACAAAAAATGATGGCCTATAATCACTAGGCATCCACAATAGAGTGTTGATATTGTATGCACTATGCGTGTCGACGCCAATTAGAATATCAAGTGAGGAACTTCAAGAAAGTACCTTGAACAAATTAAATAATGTCTGGTTCTTTGTCAAAGCGCTGCATCGCTTTAAGCTCCTCTTGATTATAAGAAACAACTGCCAGACCAAAAAGTGCAACCAAGTCACATTATCTAACATCACTAAAGAAATAACCATGACCTAAAGTAAATTTAGTCATAAGATTCTAAGGCGTAGTTCTAAGAATTCAGTGTCCAGAAGAAAAAAAGTTTTCTTGAAACAATAAAGGATCTACAAGAAATCAAGAATATAACAATTTGAGTATTGAATAACATTTTAACATTCATATCACATAAATAAGTTAAAGAATGACATCAATAAAACTAAGAGTGACTGAGGCCAATGGAAACACGCGCTGTCCCCAAATCAAAGGCTTTTAGTTTTATTCAAGTCATTCTCATTTACTGCAACACTAAACTTCTAAAGAGACGGTAGAAAAATAATGAAAATCTAAGTGCTTACCTGCATGCTACTTGATAAAACATTATTCTGACTTCCCTCCTCAATGTCCCATGTTTCCTCCTATTGGAAAGATGAAAACAAAACTTAAATCAAAGAGGTAAAAACACAAGCAAACTATTGAATAATTGTTATAAATAGTAATACACCTATTCTACCTGAACAAGTTTCTCCAAATTCTCCATCAGTGTCTTCTCTTCTAGTTCTGTGTAAACATTCAAGTGAGGCTCAAAGCAAGATGAAATGATTCCACGGAAGTTGAACTGCCAAATCAAGCAGTGCAAGTAATTCTCAGAAATTATAACTATGAGAAGGTAGACTTAGCACTAAAATACAAGAGGACCGTAATAGTAGACTATAACCGCAAACATTACCATATCTTAGTCATCTTACCATAGTAATAACCCCAAATTTTTAAGCAGGATACAACAAATCTCACATGGATTGCTTACAAATATTTTCAAGATACACTCAAGCAATCTCACTATATAAGATTCACCGTTATGGTATGCTAAAGGTAATGTAGAGAACATCAGGAATGGCATACTAGAAAAGTCAAAATCTAATTATACACACTCATGGCTCATTTCATTTCATATATATTAAGGGGTATTATGAAAGGATATAAGTAGTAGAAAAAAATTTACCCCAGCTGCAGGTGCTGATAACTCTTTATCCTTTTCCTGGAGAATGAAAATCAGAAGGAAGGCTTATTAACTTGATGGTATAAGGAATTCACATTGTGAAAATTTCAACCATATTAAGCAATACATAGCATGCATACCTCTGTGCTACTTTCCTGATGTGCAGCAAGCTTTTTTTCGTACTTCTTTCTAATATCTGAAGCACTTTGACTAGTGTTTTCCCCTCTACCAATTTCTTCAATCTCATTTCCAACCTCCCTGCCTCGAGTACCACCACCAAATTTCTCTGCCAATTCATCCTCAAATTCAAGAGTTCGCTGTAGTGCCTATAGACAGCAGTCAAAACATTAAAACCACCAACAAATGAGAAAGTTTTGAAGGCCATGAGAATGGATATAAAATGTCAACAATGAAATTTTTTTTTTTTATATTTATCACTAGCATATCACTTACAAGAAGCCTAAATATAGATGTGCCACTTGAGGTAAGGAAATGCTTAATGAGTATAGTTTCCCATATTAAGTCTGATTAGCAGTTCTAACCATGATTGGATTTGGTTCAGTTTTCTCTTTCTATTGTTTGTGTTTCCTAGCATAAACTTCACTGATTCATCAAAGAGAGCACCCGTACAGAATAGTGACTGTAAGATCTCAAGGAGACAAGCAATGCATGATCCATACGGCTCCAAAAAAAATTAAATATGCATGCACTGCATCACTCATGGGTTGTTTAAAGGTTTCAACAGATGTACCCAAGATTATAAAGGAAAAAACAAAACTAAGGTTTTGTACTCCGCTGATTGGTTCAACATCTTTCCTGTGGTTTCTATTAAAAAAGACAGGATCTCTCACTTGTTTAATGACCCATTTCCAGTTACTTTCATGAGGCAATACAAATGATATCACATCATATGGATAAGGAGTTGAATAACAAATTGTAGAGAAAACTGAGTGCCACAAGAGATGGATGGTTGCATTTATAGCAAAGCCAAAACGGAAGTGGATTAAAATAGTGCAAGAAGACATGATGACATAATGATATTCGATTCAAATGCCTCAAAAAGGTTGAAATTGGGTTTATCTGAAGTCTGAACTTAGGTTGTTTGTGCAGCTTCTACAAGAATAGACAAGAATCAAACTAATCTAAGACAAATCAAAGAAGCACCAAATATCACTCCTCAATTACATGTAAAAGCAATCCAACATAATAAATTAGAAATATGGCTTACCAACAATAATGTCCCAACATCAGGCTTTTCTTTCTGATTATTATGTATATCTTCCAGCTGCTTTCTGAAGAAAAAAACAGTACAAAAAAATTTTAAATTAAGTTTCTGTGAATTTCTCTGGTAAAATCAGATGTTAACTAGAACCCACTATGTCCCAAGGGTCAAGTAAATGGAAAAAGGAAACGAATAAAAAGTCAACCTCAAAAGTAAACTAGATTAAGTGTCGTCTATGGAATTTTGCTTCAAATATTTTTCTTCTCCTCCGATAAAAGAAAGATAACTAAATCTCAAATAGTAAATGGAGAAAAGGAAGAAACATGTATTTTATCTGCTATGTGTGATGGCATTACTCGCCCTCCCTTTCTACTTAGTTACACGTGTGACCACCAGCACATAGAACACTACAATGTTCAGGTTTTTTCTTGAAGCACTACATCGAAACCTTGAATATCATAAAGATGGCAATAGGAACATCAGTTTTCAAATGTTAAATGTTCTTTTTCAGTATTTTAAAAAGTTGATGGCTACATTTTATGTAAAAGAAAAACTAAGAAAATTCTACCCTCTGAAAAGGAATTGAAGTTATCAACAAAATATGATATTGAAGGGAAGTAGATTGTACCTTGTTTTTTTACAGAACTGAATACAGAGCCGATAAGGAACATGCCATGAAGTAGGAAAGATTTTCCAGATTTCTTCATTTGTTCTCATACGACGCTTTATCCATGCATATCTTCGTTCAGTTTTATCCAACTTAGCTAGTTCTACAATAGAGAAAACAAGATTAAATTCAAAATAAAGGACAATTAAAGTCAAGTCTGCATACATACTGAAAGCATCTCTGCTAAGAATAACATCAAACATGAACACACACCAGCTCCTTCAAAGATCTGCTCATAGGAAGTAAGTTCCCTGCTGCAAAAGTTATTTACTAATTCTTCCCTCACAGATGGCTCTAAAGCATCAACAACCAAGCAAGCATCAGATAACTGCTGAAGTAAATTAGTTTCCTCCGACTCCTTTCCAGTACCTAGGCTGAGAATAAACCGCAAAAGAGAAGATAATTAGGAACTAAGAGTCCAAGATAGCAAAAACATTATAGTTGCAGAAGGTTAACTAAGAGTCCTAGACAAACAACTCTCCATACAGTTCCAGCCTTAAATAAAATATAAGGCACACACATTCTAACAAAGCATAAAGAATATAACCAAATGCTATAATTATTAAACCCAAAACCAAGCATCAACAGCCATTTAATGATGTATCCTTTTAATGGTCTACTTAAATTTGATTTGTATGTATGGCACTGCATATTATTTTAAACACTTACCTTGAGAAATCAGAAAACACATGCGACTTTAGAATTTGTTTGATATTCTTAAATTTTTCCCTCAGCTCGGTGATTTTTGGAATGTCCCTGTAAGCCTCAAAATGGCTACATAACTGGTTCACAGCCTGATACGCATCATAAACTAGAATTAAAATGAAGCACTTGCTCAAAATTCATATAAATCTAATCTTTTAAAACTAGCAATTACTTCTCAATCATCTTTGTATAATGCAAAAGTTTGTATCAGGAAGAAAACAATTCTATTCCAAAGATATAACATAAGCAAAATAACACAAAATGCTGCAAACAATGTGTATCATTTCTTACGAGGATCTTCCAATTGCTTAAACAGAGTGTCATAATAATCCGATGCTACAAAAGACTAAAGCATAATTGAGAACTTCAATAAAAGAGTCACAGAGTAAGCTCCTTTTTTACCTGCAGTAAAATGACATGGTATTATATTAATAGCAGATAGGTTACCTCCAACTGTGCAGCTGCCTCTTTATATTGTCGTTTTGAAGCCATTACTTGGAGCTGCTCAACAGCAGAGACTGCCATGTCACAGAAAAAGGGTACTCCCATGAGAATGTAATATGAAAATGTAATATGAAGGCATTCATCATCAGTTTCTAATCAGGGTCTAACAGTTGATCGATAAATCTTGATCAATCATCACTGTAAAAATCATAAACAAGCAACTAACCAAGCATGGTCAGGCGATGAAGAGCAGTAATCGTCGTTGTTATATGCTTCTTTGCAAAGTCTAACTTCTTAATGTCGCGACATATTTCTTGAACCATTGTCTCACTTTGCTCAGCTTTCGTTTTAATTTCGCGGATTTTATACATGAGTTCCTGCCTTAGAGCATCACAAAGTAAATAAATAAAACAAAAAATTACACACTTTGATTTTACAAGCCTTGATTTTGCAAATTAACCAGAGTTTAAGAACAGACCTCCACGGCATGCGTAGCAGCGGCGAGATCTTCTTTCGCTTTCGTCCCTGAATTGCTCTGGAAAAAAACACACCAGCCAATCCATCAAAAACTACAAAACTAGTATAAAAAAAAAAGGTGCAATTGGAGTTGTGAGCTCAGAGCTCAAAAGGCAAAGGCGACGACCTGCTGGCGAACCGCCGCTAAAATTTCAGCATCGACACGCCGAATCTCACTGTGTATCTTCTGCATTAGCGGTTCCACACCAGATAAAGACGCCTCTGATTGCACAATTCAAAGAATTCAAAGAGTAAGTCCAACACCTACACATTCTGCTTATACATATTCATACTACAGATATAGATATATATATATATATGGAAAGAGAGAGAGAGAGAGAGAGAGACCTGTGGGAAACATCTGGTTGATGTATTCCAAAGCGCTTGACTTGTCCATGGCTGCCAAATTAAGCTCTGAGCTCGTTGCGTTGAAGTAATGGATGGGAGAAACGGTTGGAAGAAGGAGATCTGAGAATTTGGAGAGTGGATTCTCTCTCTTCTCTCTCTCTGTATCTCTCTCTCTCTCTCTCTCTCTCTCTCTCTCTCTCTCTCTGAGAGTTGAAGCTTTGCTTTCGATTCAGCAATGACGCTGGAAGATGGGTCGATCTAAGATCGACGAGATTGCGTGAGCCGGGTTTCGGAGGAGCAACGACTCTGACCCGACAGTTTTGGAGCGGGCCATAAAGCGCGGGTTTGTATCCCAACCTATATGGGCTGAGCCTACTTTTGTCGTTCTATGGGCCGAACAATTTTGCATGAGATACTTTCGACCAAATAAATTCAAGCTTAGATGCATTTGTTTGGTAAAATAACTAATTAACATTTACTTTTTGACAATTGTGGGTTAAGTTAATTGGCAATTACAGTGTGTCGTCTCTTCTTGCGCAAAATCTGTCAGATGCTGGTTAGTTAATTCGTAATGATAGTGTGTCGTCTTTATTTACGTAAAATTTAAAACTCTTATTATAAATTAGAGTAATTTAAAATTTATATTGTTATTGTCAAAGTTGATCTAGTTATATATTTTAATGTGTTTGGAAGCGCTAATAACTTCTGGTCTACTCTCATTTTTCTTTCTTACTGTTATAAGGGTAGCCCAAAATATTCATACACATATGAAAAGTTAATTTTAACCTTCTAAAATGGTGTTCTGATATAAAAACGGACTCTGAAGAATCATAACAAGTTAAATTAAAGGAAAATTAATAAACATGATTAGAAAACTTTGAGCTTTAACGATAATTCAAAATAAAGAGTAAAGTAAATAGTACGATGATTGACTTTTTAGTATCAAAATATAATTTTTCGTTAAAGTAAACAGTACCAAGAACTTTTCGTTAAAATCTCCATAAATTAAAGCAGCTAATCATGCTTAATTAATTAACTAAACAAATGAAGTAGTAAAGTAAAGCCGAAGCAAAGGTAAAGTCAGAAAACACAATCCGCTAATGCAGAAGCAAAGCTAATCACACAAATCAGGTTGGCTGGGTTTGTATAAACAAAAACGATTTAAAAATCCCTAAATCCGATTTAATATTTGATAATTTTGATTCATTCATGTTTTGTCCGACCACAATGTGTTGTGTCCATCATTGCCACTGTTTTCTGTGGTTTTCAATTTATGCTCAAATTTGGTGAATGTCAGCTGAAAGCAGACTGTCTCAGTTTTCAAAATTAGACTTCTTTTGGTGCAATTTTGGGAAAGTTTCTGGTTATGGCGGAGAATTCAGCTTCTGAGCTTCAGCTTGGAGCGGAATCAACTCCGGAGAGCTCATCTGATCAGCACCAGGTGAGTTTTTGCAATTTTCAGGTCACAGATTTTACATTTTAGTAATTTCAGTAGTAAACATTTAGTTTTTCTGTTTGTTTGCTGCATTTTCTCGGTTACCAATCAAAAAGTGTTAGTATTTTGCTTTTGTTTAGGTACTCTGAATTGGAAACTGAAAACTTTAAAAGGGTTAATCTTAAAGTCTGAATTTTTTGGTTCTTTAATGCTTAAATTTAGTTTCTTTGACTCCAATTAGCGAAAATCAGTTGGAGTTATATGCAGAAATTACATTGCTTTCGAATTTTTTGCATATCGCATGTCGATGTTTTACGGTTCATGATGATGATATAAGGTTCATGTAATTCTTTGACTTGTATTTACTTGTGCTGAAATGCTTGGACTCTATAACATTTTCTGATTTTCGATCTCATTGTTGAATAGTGTACCGATAAAAGGGTTTGTTGGTTTTGCAGATTCATGAACAAAAGGAAAAGAATGAAGAAACCTCCTTGGTGCAGCAGTCTAGACGGCCAAACCTCTCCTCATTGCAAATACCGGCAAGGACATTGGAAACCAGTTTGTCTGCTTGTACGAGAATTGATATTCCCTCCACAGCAAGTCCAAGTTCTAGTAGAGTTGGACTACCGCCTAGGCCACATTCAGCTAAGATCAAATCAACCGTGAAAAATCTGTTTCCTCAAAAAAGTTTTCGAGTGAAAAACTTGCCCCTGGATGGTGAGAAGACGATTCTCATTATGCCGGATACATCGCCCTCAGATAGTCCGTTGGAAAAGCCTTCTACTTCACGGTCTTTCTCGCTCAATAAGCTTTTCTTCTCTACATCAACAAAAGGGACGCATTCTTTACCAGTTACACCAAGTGCAAATCTGGGTTCCGAGATTGGGCAGGGAAGACAAGTGGAGAGTCATTCTGATTCTGTAAGTAATTCTAATTTATCATTTTCATGTACCAGTGCCAGTTTAGAAATTCTCGTGTCACACTAAAAATGAATTTTGTTTCAGAGAATTGAAGTTAAGCATCATATGTCCCGCTCTTTCTCAGTTCCAGTAAATATTGCGACCAGAAGTTTAAGGCGGATGGATTCTGGATGCATGATCCGTGTAATTTCAGCAACTCCACGTCCTTCAGCAGTTGAGGGTGCCTCACCAAATGCTGACCCAGCACTGGAAATGGGTAAATGCTACCTCCTGTCCTGAATAGAATGTGAAAAACTTGGCTCATAGCCTGGTAGGAGATTGAGCAGATATGGTGAAGCACTTTTGTAGGAGTATTATACGCACTAATCATGCTGGAAGGAAGAATGAGCATATTCACAAACCTCTCCTACAGGCACTGTTACTGCATATAAAAAATTTTGGCTAGTAAGAGAACAAGAATATTCACAAACCTCTCCAACAAGTAACTGCGGAATTATAGTACATATAATACTCCTATTGACTTTTAGTAGTGCTACGTTGGTTGCAGATAGATTTGATTTCATATCTTTTTATTCATCTGTTGATTTATGGTCATTCACTTGCAACTGGAAACGTCATTCGTAGCTTTAAAATAAAATAAAATTGAAAGCCAAGGTTTTCATACTTTCTTGGTTGAAGTATTGAGCCATTAACTTTTATCAAATGCTGACAAATTTATTAATTTATTTTTCTCGCTATGAGTGCTCCTTAAATTTTTTTTGTATTATCTGACATATATATCAGTAACTAATGAGAATGATAACTTGCCAATTTCAGCCACTGAAGATTCGGGTGAAGATATTCCTGAAGAAGAAGCAGTTTGCAGGATTTGTTTGGTTGAGCTCGCAGAAGGGGGTGATTCTCTTAAAATGGAGTGCAGCTGCAAAGGAGAGCTAGCACTTGCTCACAAAGATTGTGCAGTTAAGTGGTTTAGCATTAAAGGGAACAAAACCTGTGACGTCTGCAAGCAGGATGTCCGAAACTTACCTGTAACACTGCTCAAAATACACAATCCTCAAACTGTTATTAGACGACCACCAACAATAATGGAGCAGAGGGAAGTCCATCATTACAGGCAAGTCCCAATTATTACAATGATGATAATGATCCCAGCATGACATCGTAATTATGACTCATTATAAAGTGCCCCGAGGCTCCATGTTTTCAATTTTAGATGAAATGACTGTAGTATATTCACCAAATAATGTTTCCTACCAAAAGAAAAAGTACCACACAACCCCCTCCCTCCCAAGTAAAAATGAAGAGAGAAGACAAGTATTACATGAGATAATGAGAAACACTCGCAATATAGAATGAAGAAACAATTTTATGCTGTTGTATCTATGAAATCTTCACAGAAATCATCACATTGATATGTTAGTAATTCTGGATACTTGATGGAAAACTAAACTACACTCCGTTAATGCCCCATTTAACATCTATCTGTGCATGTCTGGTTGCTAATTTTGCTTATTTTTTAATTTTCACTTTATATATTTACACTTCTAATAACCTGGATATTTCTTGAGATGGGGGAGGTGCATGCTTACACGTCTTCTACTGCTCCATTAAACACATAGAAAAAAACATGATAAACATTTGTTTCCATCAACTTGTCACTCAGAACATTTTCTCAAAATGTTTGGTATCATGCCCTCAGTCGAGACTTGAGATATTACCATGTGAGTTTGATTTTGGATTTTGCCTTGTTGCATGCTTTACAGGGTCTGGCAGGACATACCAGTTCTTGTCCTGGTCAGCATGCTTGCGTATTTCTGCTTTCTGGAGCAACTTCTGGTTTGTTTTGTGCTTATTTACAATAAACTCAAGCTCTTCATTATATGGAATCATGGTTTTGGTAGCAAGCTCATTCTTGCTGGCAAAGAGAAAATTCCAGATTTCATAAGTCACAGCAATTGTTCAGTCATACTTCATATTTTCTGTGATATGATCCTGAAGAATTTACAACTTGCAGTCTATACATCTATGCTTGTTATTTAAACATTTGTATGAACATTTTGTTCTTGTTTTGCATTAGAATCATTATGTGCGTGAAGTTTCCTTTTTCATTCTGAACAGGTATCTGACTTGGGCCCTCGTGCTCTTGCCGTTTCCTTACCCTTCTCTTGTGTTTTAGGTCTCCTTTCATCTATGATTGCTTCCACAATGGGTGAGTTTCTTCTTCCTTTTACTATCAACTTGTTTTTATTTTATGTCCTTTCTTTATATAAATCCTCACTTAATAAAATACAATTCTATACAGCTTAATTATTTTTCCCAATACATCTATGAAGATATTAATTTTAATCTGTTCACCCGTTTTTCTTGTTTCTCTTTGGTAAGAAATGGAAGCTTTGTCATATCAAACTTCAATTAGGAAATATTTTTTTGCACCCTTTTAAGAATGCAGTTGGGGCCATCTCTTTGCCAACTCGAGAGGCGAGATTCTAATAATCTGCATTGTTCTTTTCTCTCTTAAGTAGAGGCGAGATTTAGTTCATCAGGTACAATTCTAGAAAGTTAGAGGGGACAAAAAGGAACATCAAATCTTAGAAACATAAAAGTACGCTGGATAAAAAGTACCCTAGGAGTTAATTTTGTACAATTCAACGAATAGAAGTACGGAATTTTAAGATGTGAGAGAAATATTGTCCTAAGGAAATCAATTTTAAAAAAGAGTTAACTTTTTTCGATGAAACACCCAGAGTGTTCTTTTTCTGAGCAACTCATGATGTTTTCTATTCTCTTTCTGCCCCCCTCCATCTCTATTTTTGCTACGAATAAGTGGAGCATTCTATTTTTCATGAATTATACTTGCTTGAATACACTACCTGATTATGCATGGTGGTGGCAGTGAGCAGGAGCTACTTATGGGCTTATGCCTCCTTCCAGTTTGCCATTGTGATCCTGTTTGCTCACATATTTTATACTGTAGTAAGCAGAACCGATTTCTTTCATGAATTTACACATCCTGCCTGTGTTCCTTTCTTTTCCTTTTTCTTTGTATTCTATTGGTCTCTGCTGCAGCTTCTCATGTTCACTGACCGTGCAGCTTAATGTAAATCCAATTCTCTCAGTCCTCCTTTCCTCATTCACTGGCTTCGGGATTGCAATCAGCACGAATTCCCTTCTGGTTGAGTATCGTAGATGGAAAATCAGCAGACAACTGCAATCATCCTATCAGCATGCTAGCAGTGCACTGCATCTGCATGAACTACAACTGCAGCAGCACCGGCAACAGCAAGAAGAGCAATATCAACACCAATCCCAGCAACAACGACGGCAACAGTTGATGGAAGATTCATATAATCAGTACCAGCAAGTACAGCGACAGCTTCAGCAGCAAGAAGAAGAGCATCATCGACACCAACAGGAGCACCAGCACCAACGGTTGGATGGAGATCCAAATGCTGATGGTTCTAGGCCACTAGAAGTTAGACAGGGCACATAGTCCATAAAGATTGAGCAATTTGGTTTCTTTGATAGGTAAATTCGAGCTCTGTATACTGAAGATCTTTCAATTTTTTCCCATGCATATTAGCATGTAATCATTTTCTAAATACGGGGCAGGCGACTTTCTGTTTTCCTCTCCAGCCATGTAAAATCTGTACCTACTTCTTATTTAATACAGGAGCTCATTTTAACTCCGTGCAGCTTTAAAGGTTACACGATCAGGAATCAGATACGCAAGAGTAACCTGACAAGGGGCGTTTTCTACCTCAGATTCTTAGCCAAGGCTGACCGGATGGTATGTTGTATTCACCAGCCATGTGCTCGACTCATTTACGGACATTATTGTAAGCGAAAACGTCTCAGGCATGATGAGGTACTCCCTGCCAAGTGAAATACCCCCCTTGATTGGCCGTTTAGTCTTGACAGTTACAACGAGCAATTTCAGAATTTCAATTTTTGTACTGAGCTGTAGTTTTTCTCAGTTTTTTTTTTTTCTTCTGATTATTTGATAGTGTTCGTGTATTTCTTGTACTTTACAAGGTTCTTCTTCTCATCTTGTCTCTAACCCTTTAGCCTTAAGGGACGGAAGCTTTCTTGTAAGAATTTTGCAGAGGCCGTGCCTCGCGCGTTCTAGTGGTGCACTTTCGGGTTGTTTCCCTTTAGTCCTCCAAACTATTTTTCGTGCCAAGTTGGCCTCTAAGTTTTTAGTGTGTACTGCTGAGGACAACGGCGCTTGTTACAAAAGTTGACATAAGGTACCATTTGGTACGTGGGACGGGATGGAACGGAGTGGGACGAGACGTTCCGTCTCACGTTTGGTGCGCTTAAAACGGGTGGAACGCGTTGTTCCACGGGATGAATTTTGGATGAATTTTTGTTCCGTCTCACCCCCTGAAACGACTCGTTTCACATCCGTAGAACGCAAAATTATAACCTCTCCGTCTCCTTCTTCCTCCTTGTTTCCATCTGAGGACATCTTTGCTCCTTCTCTGTTTCGTCCCATCTGCATACCAAACGATACCTTAAGTGAATTGGCCAGGGCACTATGCGGGTTGGCTCAGGTTTTGGAGGGAATTGCACATGAGATTGACCTCTCAGTTTGAACATTCTTCCAAACGAGTAACCGAGTTTCACGGTCATCAGTACCGTCTTTGGTAACGACGATAACTCATCTCACATCACTGCTCTCAATAGTTAGCACAATTCAATTGGAGATAAAAATTTAAGAGAAAATTCATAGCAAGAGCTTAAAACTGCTCATAACATCTCACCAAAATTTGAACAGTGCCTAAATCAAAACCAAGTAAAATGAAGGAATCTGTAAAGAATCCTGCGTACACCGATTATGCTACAACAACCTTGAGTTTCCCCCAGCAGATCGAAAACGATAACAAAAGCATGTATAAAAGGGGGAGCAAACAAGTGAGTTAAATGAGCGGTAGTGCACATTTCAGCTCTCGCCTCCACGTTTTACATCCAAGGTCGGTTTGCTAACTGGGAAACGTTATGACCTTGCTAGCGTCAAGAGTCCATCCGGAGATATGCTTGAGTAAACCGTATTAGCAGACACCCAATGTCTATCGGAGTACACTTCTAGCTTTTGGTTTGGCCGTCAATGCTTCAACAAACCTGTACATCCATCGATCTAGCATTCCTGAAGCAAGAAAAGGAATAATAAGAGATACAATGAAAGGGAAAATTGATGAAAAAGTGACCCTCCCATCTGTAACAAAAATATGGTTAGATTGGAAACTTTGATGGCCTAGACTCTAATAGAAAGCACATCAACTAGTTGGAACTTCAATAAGCGGAAACGGGAGTTCCAAATCCACAATATACTTTGATTGTGCTGACTTAAAAGAAATCATACAGAATGAGAAGAAAAACACAAACCTGTCAAAGCAAAGGTACCACCCAATACAGCACAAAGCCGAGTGATGAAATGGAGAAAACTGCGGCGTTCTTCTTTGATAGTTACAGTAATTGGTGAGAGATCATACAAGAAGTACACAGCTGGATACAAACAACCAAACAAACAGGGCCGATAATTAACACCAAGAACCCAATAAAAGGGACAGACAAATTTCTCATAAACCAACCTGGCCATGACCGATCAAACTGTTTCATAGGAGAAAAATATTCAGTGACGGAGAACTGATTGGTTGGCAAAACTTCTTTTGAGATATACCTATATTCAGTTGGAACAATCTGCACCGCAACAAAAAGATACATTCTCAGAATCGATTGAGTTTCTAAGTTGTCCATGAAAGCCCTCTATTAGAATGTATGTAAAAGAGTATATCTAACAACAAAGTTAGGCCTGCTGATGTCCCATGCAAATTATCTAATTGGTCATGTTGTGAACATATACGTAGAACCTGAAACAAATCCTTTAGTTTTTCTGTTCCTAGCAATTGCATCAGTTCATTTGTATTTGAAAACAATAGTTTCGAGACAGATACTTAATATTCCTAAAATGGTCCTCTTCATGTTCAAAACTCATTGCGCTGAACTGATATCAAAATGCCAACTGACCAATGAAGCAAAACTCAATTATACTTTGACAAGGAAAGAACAATATCAAAATCCAAACAAAGTAACTAATATTTGATGATAATGATGTCACCACACGTGGTTGGTTGACATTTTTTATTCTAAGGGTAAACGGTACGCATGCCATGCCTCTAAGTTCAAGATGTTGAGGCAGAAGAACTGGCAGCATACGGCCCAGGGAAGTGTATAACTTTCTAATAGACTTTAGGTATATTTATTTTGATAAAATAAATTCATGTTTCCATTTATGAACAAAGACAAAGTATTGCAGACCACTTGATGAAAGAAACGGTATAATTCTTTATTAGAGAGACAAGTTCCTTGGCTAGGAGAGCGTTTTTTGGATGCAAGTCTCTTCCTAGCAGGGAAACTTTCTTGCTTTGAATTTCTCCTAGCTGAGTTAAAATGTGGGGCAACTACTCGACCTTGCACAAGTAACAGAAGGTAAAAAAAATGAAAATCTAAAGTTCATTTAAAGGCTTAAACGCAAGCAAGCATTCGTGCAGAGACATATCCATGAAACACGCCAGTGTGTATTGCAGATACCTGAGATTTAAATCTACCAAAGAGCTGTATACAAAGGAAGTTCACATATTCAAACCTTTATATAATATTTGAATGTGCCACTTGTGTCATGCAAAATACGGTCTGTCCCATCGAGTGGATTGTGAATTCCTGGATATTTTGGGCCAAACGACATGTCATGAACGATGTGGCTTACATTTACATTTTTAGATCCTCCAAAAATCTGCACAGAAACAGTAAGACATAGAAAAATAAGTTGGGAGCTGTAATTAACTAGAGCCAGCAAGCTTTACAAATATGCTATAGTGAAAAAAAGCTAGTTGACACAAGACTGATACACAAAGAATCCCTTTTGATATGACAAGCAAGACAGGGATTACTTTACTCAAGCGCCTTCAATCCCCATATCATTTCCACACCCAAAAAGGTTGAAAATAGATTTAAATATCAAGTCAAAATGCACCAATCATATGATTCAGCAGTTCCAATTGCCAAAACCCAAATTTATCAAAATTTTCATTCAGGGACCCATAATTTAGATCCACCATAAGTATTTTACATCAGGCACTGCACTATGCATGTTCTAGATCACATGAAACTCATTCACCACAAAAAAGACAGAAATTGGACGGAGGAAGCAACAAGCATTTTAAGGCAAACTAACCATTTGTGCAACGAAAATGTTTAACCCATGAACTGATATATGAAAGTTTCCAGCAACCCTTTGGACATCTAAAACACCAAAAACCTGCAGCAAAAAATTATATCAGATATATGAAATTTCTGAAGGAGCAAGTGCAGTCCCATAGTATAAAAAGTAGAGATCTCTGTAATGATGTACCCGGCATCCTTCTCCATTTTCTATTGCATGCTTTACCCTCTTAATGAGATCTTCTGCAGCTTGATCAAAAGCTCCTTGTGAATGAATTTCCTGGTCCTTATCATCGTGATTATCTTTGCCATCATCTGGTCAAGGTTCTTTATCAGAAAAAGAAAATCCAAACAGCAAGAGATACAACCAAAACAAAATGCGATAATACAACATAGACATTACCATGCTTGTGAGAATGCTCCTTTTCAACAAGGTCAGACAAATATTCAGTGCCAATGATGTGGCCATGACTGTTCAGGCGAAGCTGCAGCCACTCTAAACCGGTTAGGAGAATAACTATGAGAGAAGGGAAGAATAGAGACAGATCACCAGTTGCCAATTATAAAAACCAAATCTTACTATATACATGCATAGTCAACAGCAATGAGATTATAACTAAAATTTAAGCCAGTGGATCAAAGGAAAGAACAAAAATAGTCATCACTACCAACTTTTTGAAAAGCCTAAAACTTATGATGGCCCAGCAAAAAAACACCAGGAAAAAAAGGCTTGACAAAGCACTAAGTAAAGGAAGATCCAAAGAATCCCACATGAAGTGGTGCAGGTTAAACAAATTATGTTTGCATGCGTATGACAAACGTGAAGATATAACTTGGACGCCAAACCTTTGTAATACAATCATCAAAGTTTAAACAGATGGAACATTTTTTCTACCATTGTACAAATGCAGTTCATTGCTGTTTGACATGAAACACCATATTACATTGCAGCCCAATAACAGGAAATACATAAGAATCAATAAAATCTCTTACTTTCCATATGTTTGTGTCAAGATCTACTTCATGCTTGCCTGACATATCGATTGCATCAACACTCAAGACTGCAATCAAACATAGAAAACCGAAGCTTATCATCACACAAAGCTACCAAATGATGAACAGAAAACCCTACAAAGAAACCGCCCTTCACTTAAATAGCAAGAGAAAGAACATTCTCACCATCACAAGGTAAAGCTGGAAATGTCATATTTATATGAATTGGAAGAGTCTCTCCGCGCTTTAAGTCTACGGACATCTGCCAAAAACACAACCCTTTTCAATTAGACAACTTACAATCTCGTAGCATCTATGCATTTCTTTCAATCAATTATCCACTTATTCGACTTAACAAAATCTCCGGAAAACGAAAAGCAACGCATTCGAAATTCAAACCTGGTGGACGGTGTATGTGGTGAGATAATATCTGAGCTCGTGCACAAACAATGTCGCCATTATAAGCAGCCCAACAACAGAAACTACAAATTCAAGAAAAGCCAATAAATTTCCGCAATTCACAAAAAACCCAACTCAAATAATACAAAACCAAAGCAAAAAATCTCAAAAATTACCAAGTGCCCCGGATTGCGTTTTCTGCAGCAAGTGCTCCTCCGCCCGAGGAAACGCATCCAGGCTCTTTAACGCTTGTCTAACCCTCATTTTTTTACCGCGATTTTCACCAATAACAACGATAAATTTACTCAAATCCTGCACCATTTTCAAAAATTTCAACTTTTGAAGCATCAAAAAGTAAAACTCCTCGGATTCAATCATTCCGATCAAATCAAAATCATGGTGCTTTTAGAGAGAGAGAGAGAGAGAGAGAAAGATTGAATTGGAATTGAAGAGGGAGGGAGGCGGACCAGTAGATTTTCTTTGAACAAATCGCCCAAAACCAGAGAATTTCGCGTTCCGGAAGACCGCAGACCCAAGTCGGAGCTGTTGGACTCCGCCGCCTTTATAGTTCTGAGCTGGGTTATGGTGCGCGCGCGTCTAAATTGGTCTTGTCCTGAGCCCGCGCCTCCTCTTTTGGTATTTTGCTTTCTTCAAGATTCAATCGTTCAAGGGGTCATTTATCTCGGCATAGATGATCCAAAACTCCAAGGTGATCAATTTTCTTGATGGTGGTTGTTGATTATGGACCAAATTGATAGTTTTTTATTTTTTTTATTTTTTTTATTTTGGTCCACTATTTAAGAACTTTTTCTGGGAGTGTTTCAGGGATTAAAATTGTGCGACAAGTATTTAAATGGATCGAAAATTGATTAATAAATTGGAACGTTATAATTTAAAGGAGAACCAACTAAAATATCAGTGTTTGTGTGCGATAACCTATATGAGACTAAAGTAGTCAATTGCTTTATATAACTCAAAAGTTTTTACTTTATTAATTGAAACTCAAAATTCGTTATACTTCGTCCTTAAAACGCGATTTTGATCCTAGTTTACCCCTTGAAATTTGAAAGTTGTTTTTATAAAACTCACAATTCGCTCCACATTGCCTAGATCTATTAGTTTTTTTATGTGGGTTTGATTTTGGTGAGCCATACTAATCAAATTTATTGCACATATGATATAGTTTTTTTGGATGTTGGGTCTATATATGTATATTTGTGTGTGTGTGTATGTTGTCTACAAGTCAAATAAATGAATTTTGTCAATGAGTAAAATTATGACTTTTAATTTATAGGGAGCAAAATGAAATTAAAATGGAGTTTCAATAAACGTAGCTAAAAATAAGCTTTTTGTTAATGGGGTGTGCTACCTATACACCTCATTTTACTTCTCACATCTCTTATTAATTTTTATTTTTTAATTTTCTTTAATTCATTCGATTCGACGATTGAAAATTAAAAGAATATATGAGAATAAAAAAATGATGTGGAATATCACACTCCTAGAAAATATAATGTCACGTGCAGATGGTATGAAACTTCCCTAGTTCCATCTAAAGTTCTCCACGACCCTAGTTACAACATTAAAAACACGGCGAACGTACATATGTGGTTGGGTTCCAGTTGAATATCGTTGAGTTGAGTCTCAGTAGGTCGGATGGCGCCTAAGCTCTTAGCAACTTCCCCGTTTGTAGGAATTGCAGTACTCGTCCCCCTCATAGCTCTTTTCGCCTTCTATTACAAGCCCTTCTCCCAACAGGTCAGAGATCCCCAAAAGCTCATTCTTTTGTTTCTCTTTTTCCTCACAGAAAACCGAACTCCCCAGCTGAAAAATTTTCATGGTTTGGGGAGCTGAAGAAACTCCAAGATTCGATTTTTCTTGGGTTTTCTTTGGAGAATTTGTCTGTGAATTTAATTTCCGAGATGGGTTTTTGATTTGTTTGGTTGGGTTGGATTTTGAATGTTTGAAATTACAGTGCAAAAGTATGTGACTTTTTGTTGTTGTTGTTGTGATTTTATAGAGATTGTTCACTGTTGAAGAACTGGCTTTGTACAACGGGACTGATGTGAGTTTACCGATTTTCCTAGGAATTCTCGGGTACACTTTTCGTTTTCTCTCTGTTTAGATGCATGCATTTGCTCATAATGCAGCACCCTAATGCAATTCAAGCACCCAAATGTGTGCATTATGCTAGCTTGGTTAATTATTTAGAACTAAGAGATTGAAGTCTCATGCCGTATTGAATTTCGGCAATCAAGTAGAGCATTTTATATGGTTCCTAAAAATGCCTCGTGAGTATGCACTTACTGATTCCTATAAACCGATCAATATTTTGTGATCAGGTCAGTTTTCGATGTGACGAAGGGAAAATCTCATTACGGTGAGGGTGGGGGGTACAATCATTTTTCTGGAAGGTTTGTTCTCTTATGTAATCCTTTTGAACTTGCATACTTAAATTTTGTCCTCAGTATTGATGTTTTCTCGATTTTTCCCCAAAACAAAGGTTCGGATTAGTTGTGCTAGTCCAAAATTGTTATCTTTTACATCAATTTCGTTGTTATGGTTCATAACTTGTGAAACGTGACAATTCTTTTATATCCTTTTATGCTTTGTATCTGTGATTCTGTATAGACTTATATATTAACAGCTGTTTTCTTTTGCGTGCAACCCTGCAATCAATCAAGAGATGCTTCACGAGCATTTGTTTCGGGAAACTTTACAGGTAAACAAAGGTTTGGCTTCTTTTTGTCGCTTCTAGTTGGTGATGATTTTATGCAAGTTCGAGGTTTGATGGTTTATGGGCTGGCCTTTGCATTGATTATAAGCTCATTTTCGGGGATTTGATGGAAAGTAACTCTTGACGCTATTAAGTGTTAATGTTATAGTAGTAATATAGTATTTGGCATTTTTATATATTGCAGGAGATGGGCTCACAGACTCGTTACGTGGTTTATCAAGTACACAGGTAACTCGTCCTTTTTTCTTCTCTTTCTATCCTGGTGTTTTCGGAACCATGCTAGGTTATAAAGGAAGAAAAACTGCTAAAACTTAGGACAGTGTCTATCAAAAATCACTACATATTGAAATCACTGGTTACACAGTAGAAACCAACGTGGTGATGGCATGCCCAATTCACCCTATGAATTCTCATACAACGATCTATGGAGTTAGTAACGTTCACCCACACTTGACGATTCTCTAATGCCAAATTCCAGCCCAACTGACGTGTAGTCTGTAGAGTCATTACGTCTAACGTGAAATCATTACTGTATGGATTGAATCGAACCTATCTTGTCGTGTCATGCTTTGTTATAGTGTATTTATGTCTTTTCCATTTTCTGACATATCCACCTTCAACATGGCATTTTTTGTGACTTTTCTTGATGAAGTTTTGCACTATCGGCCCTTTTTTATTTTTTCACTTTTAAACAGAATAACAATATTAATGGACTAATACGTAATATTCAATCTCGTACTACTTGGTTTGGCTGCATATCTGGGAATGTGATATGCTAAGTTTCATTAGTTGCTACAAGTTTGATTGTTTTGGTTTTGGTTTTGTTCTTTCGTATTTTTCAGGTGAAGAGTGTCGTTGAATGGAGGGATTTCTACTTTAAAAGTTACACGTGAGTTACAAACATGTGTCTGCTATCTTTGTATTTTGATGATGTCAGAAGTTTGAAGATACTGGAAACACAGTTCTATTCGCCAATCGATTTACTACTTTTTAAACAGTTGGAAACATCTTTGGAGTTTAATAGTTTACATCTACTACCAAAATTTTGATTAAATAAAATCGAAAAGTTTACCACAAATCCCTCAAACTTTCTTTGAGGTGGGCAACCCTATAATGATGCAATGTCATCATCATATCCGCGTTTATATGCCCGTGATTGTTTTGGTAATAAGAGATATTTGTGTCTTTCCGAATTTCATATTGCTTTTTCCTTTGAATCATTTATCTTGTATTGTAAATGTATAGCCGTTCACGGTTCACAAGAAAGACCCAGGTGCCTTGTCCTGTGTCAATCTTGATACTCTTGTTCTTTCGTTCACCATTTTGTTTCAGCGAAGTTGTCATGTCAAATATATTTGAACTATATTTGTTTTTGCTTTTCATTATATTGGTATTAGATCAAAAGGATAATGATATTTTGTAACTGATCTTTCATGGCTTTGAATTGTCAGATTTGTAGGGAAGCTAGTAGGTCGTTACTATGATTCTCAAGGAAATCCTACAAAATATTTGAAGGGAGTGGAAGCAAAGGCTGCGAGAGGTGCTCAGCTTTTGGAGAAACAGGAGAATGAAGAAGCGAAGCAACCTGGTTGCAACTCAAGGTGGAGTCAGGATGAGGGTGGAGAGGTACGTATCGCCCTGAATTGGAAACATAGATCGAGAACCAAACACTACTTGTGCTCTCTTTCAGTTCTTATTTTGTAACTTTCGTTATGTGTTTCAATACTGCGCTACATCTTAGATTTCTACCTGTTTTATTAGGTTTGGTGCGATGAGGGTGTCCCAAGGTTAGTTCAGAGACCGCTACAAATGGCTTTGACTGGGAAAATGAGCACACGATGCGCATGCTTTAATGAAGATCAACTGGACCGACCGGGGTTAAAGATCTACGAAGGATGCGATTATCTTGCCAAGACCTGCCGAGTATAAATGAGATCCGTTCTGGAACTTCCACATTAGAGTATATCGTTCTACAGCTGATGCCGCCTCACATGGTTGTTGAAGAGGATGAACGAGGGCGGAGTAACAGAAGCATTGTTGATGTGTTAGGTCTGCAATTTTCCACCTTGCATTACATGGATTTTACAACATGAACATAGACATGTATATTTGTATGTTTTCTTTTAATTTATGTTGTGAATTATGTTTTCTTGCCGCAAGATAATCAATCAATCAACAAACGTTTCTGAGGCTCGATGGGGTCATGTTTGTTTGCATAGCTCTGTGTGGTAAATTGATGAGAATATTGGAGGGTTAACATATACTGGAGGGGCGGCAACCGGGTTTTTACTCGAAATAGTTTTGGTCAAACGATTTTAGCAGGGTTAACTATTTAGTTTTTAGCTTTTGTTTTCAAGCTTATTGAAAACTACTTTCAGTGTTCAATATTATCTTAACAAACGATATTATATCCACTAAGGAGGTGGAGAAGTGAGTTGAGCCTAACAATGGGCTAGCAATAATGTAGTTCAAATTCGTCTTTGATGAGAATCGAACCTAAGATTTTTCACTTACAAGTAAATAGGAATACTACTAGACCGTAGTACTAAGACCACCTCCAAAGGAGATGTCAAATCCTAAGTGGAATGTCATGTAATCAAATTTGAAGAAGCTCCTATGTGGATTGATATATGAGTTTTCATATATCAAATTTGACATATGAGAAAATGTGATGTCAAATAATTTTTAATTATTTTATTATATAGGTTCCATTAATACACCAATTATAGTTCTTGAAAACTTATTTTAATTGATTTCTTTTTAAAATAGATCCTACAAATGTCATTTATAACAAAAAAAAATATATCGTTTGGAAAAAAAAAAATCTAACATTACCACATCAGCCATCAAATTAACAATTGACATTTATTTTATGACATCTTCTTTGAAAATACTCTAAGTAACACTTGAAACATGAGTTAGTACTAAGTCAAAAAATAATACCACTAAATATATCGTCTTGTGTTCCAGATTCATGGAAAATCTCTGATTGGTAAAGAATATTGTTTGTGTCAATACCAAAGCCCAATTCCCAACCCCAAGGACTCGTCATTTTACATGTCATTTTCCCAACTCTCATGCTCCTTATTCTTCGTCATTTTTCTTTCTTCTTTCAATATATTCATTTACTAATCCGTAATCAGAATGAAAAAAATAAAGGACAAATTAGACTGAAAAGAAATAAAAAAGAATGGGAGTAAGAATGAGATTGGTTCCATATAAGTTATTTACTAATTTACCTAAATCGGAATTAAAAGTAACTTAATTACTAAACTACCCTTGTTTAAAACATTTTTCAAGCAAATTAATGAAATTTAACTTTATATCATTAATAATTTATCAGGTAAGGTTTTCATTTAATAAAAAGTTATTTAACAAAGAGCTAGTTGTTGGTTTTTTCTTTGAACTTGTATAGAGTTGCCAATTTTCATTCTGAATTGTAATTTTAGCCGACTACCTCCTTGAACTTTTGTAATTAGTCCATTTTCTCACTGAACTTTAACTTTAGCTTATTATTCCTCCTAAAATTTTATAAATAGTCAATTTCCCCCTATTGTTAGATTTAAAAATTTTTCACCCATCAAATTTTCCCTTTTTTTGTCCCATACAGTTGTCATATGTTGCATGCATGATCAATAGATGAAAAATTAGATGAATTTTTTTAAGATCTAGCATTAGAGAGAAATCGGTTATTTATAAAAATTCAAAGAATAATAAGCTAAAATTAAAATTTAAAGTAAAACTTGGCTAATTAAAAAAATTCAAAAAAAATAGTGGGCTAAAATTAAAGTGCAAGAGAAATCGACAGCTCTATGCCTTTAATAAAAAAAAGAAGAAGAGTTGTACGTACTTGACCACTTGGTCCCGATCTCCCAGCATCCGGGAAAGGATCCTCTTCAGATCTATTTTGTAGGGATGATAAAGATTTTTACATCTTAATCATTTATCGTATACTCTGCGATTAGATTTCGTCTAATATTATTTGTGTTTAATTTCAAATAAAAAAAAATCAAATAATTTTTTATTATACGATACACTGGGAATAATTAAGATGTGACAATCCTATACAGCCCTCCCACACAGTCCCACTTGCCCAGATGCATATATTAGACCCCCACGCCTCCCCCTTTCATCCTCAATAAATTCTCCTTCTTGTTAATAGCTTCTGCAAGCAACCAGGAGAACAGGGTCGAGTGGCCTTAGCCAAAGTCCTCCATGGAAATTGGTGGGTTCGGAGAAGACGATATGGGCGTTTGCCGGCGGGGTGTTGAAGTTGTAAGGTTATTCCATCGGAGGGCGTGCAATTCCATTTCCTCCCACTTCATTCCTCCTTTGTAATCCTCTTCTTCCAATCAAACCTTTCCCGGAAGGCACAGCAGCCCCAGGTAAGTTAAATCAAGTTTTTTAAGTCAACGTCCATTTTTTTTCAGAGAATTATTATTATTTTTTAAATTTTTTATTTTTTATTTTTCATGAATTCTGTACATGCTATATGAACTCCAGCTACAACTTACTCTGAAAGTTAAATTCAATCCTAAATTAGAGTTTAATTTTAAGGTCTAAATTCTTAGTTTAGGGTTTTAAGTTTTGGTACAATCCTAAATTAGGGTTTAATTTAAGGTGTAGATCCTTAGTCTAGGTTTTAAATTTTGGTAGATTTTTTTTTTTTTGCTGCCAGGGAGAACGAAATTGGTTTGGAGGTTTTAGCCTTCCCGAATAGTTGGTGATTTGGGCTCCGCCCCCGCTGCTTTAACATGTCGGGTCTTCATAAGCGGCGGCAGCAGCAACCAGTCCCCACGGATGGCGGATTTCTTGAACGACCCCTGATTGAGTCTGATGATATCATAATTGATATACTGTCAAGGCTACCAGTGAAATATTTGATCCAATTGCGGTGTGTATGCAAGTCATGGCGCGCTTTGATCTCTGATTTGCATCTTGTTAGGAAGCACCTGAGACGGGCAGTGACAGGGGTTAACCGTAATAGCTATAGGCTTCTTATTTCAGACAGTCCTTTCCAATCCATAGACTACGAAGCACTCAAGGATGTCGGTGTATGTGTGCAAAGCTCTTTTCTTTGTTTGCAATTGCCAGTAACGCTTGAACGTATGAGTGTTGTGGGTTCTTGCAATGGCTTGATATGTCTAAAAGGAAACAAAGGCGAAGTTCTCTTATGGAACCCTTGTACCAGAGTTACCAAAATGTTACCAGGAATTGCTTGTTTTTATTTTTGTCCAAAGTTTTATGGATTTGGTTATGATTCCACCATTGAAGATTACAAGGTTATATTGGGTGGCGAATCTACAACTGCAGATGGCACGATGATTGCGGTCTTTACACTAAAATCAGGTTTGTGGAGGACTAAACAATACCTTGACTCTTTTAAATTGCATGGGCAAGGGTGCTTGGTTAACGGAGCTCTACATTGGGTAGAGCTTAAATGGAGTGGGGAGGAGCTCCGCCCTGTACTTAGTTCAAGAATCATCTCTTTTATTTTGGCGGAGGAGAATATTGTGCCGCTGCCCTATCTTCACATCCAAAGTTATATCTCCATTCGTATTGGGACTATTGCAAATCGTCTCTTTGCATATTTGTTCAATGACGTCAGTTTGAGTGATATTGCAATAACAGTATGGGTGATGAAGGATTATGGTGTCCATGAATCTTGGACTAAAATCATACAAATTCCTTTGAAGTCGTTACGTCAAATAAGTATGAATTTTGTGAATATTATCTGCATTTTAGAGAATGATGAAGTTTTGATGAGTTGTGATTCAAGTTACTTGGCTTTATACAATCCAAAGGAAAATACATTGACGAAGGTTCTTAAAACTCCTACTAATTTGTTGACTGAAGCAACTATGTATGTGGAGACCTTAGTTTCACCAGTAATTGGTGGTGGCGCCAACATCTGAAACCAATGATGTAAGTCTCTTCACTCTATCTAACTGATATTATGCAGTTTTGTCTGGAACGACATAATGTTGAGTGGCTTCTATAAGTGTTTAACCTGAACAAATAAGATTCGATATTTAAGTTTTTACTCGGTGTGTGAAATATAGCAGTTGTTCAAGCACTATTTAGTTCTTTTTAGTTGATATATTTTAGTAGTTTGCAAGTTGCTTTCGAGGATTTGGAGGACATGCTAGAGACAAATTGTGCTTTTTACTTGTTTATATTAAAGGGAACTTCATAGTAGATTATGGGCTTGTTTGGCGAGTGCCTTTAAACGACTGAAGGCGCTTTTAGAGAAAATGTTTTTAGTTCCAAAAGCACTTGAAGTGCTTCCTGAAAGAAGCCCTCATCTAAAAGCACTTGCCATTAAATTTTTGTTTTCTGTACTTTCTGGTTGTTTTCATACTTATAAACCCATTCTCTCTTATAACTGCTATCTGGTTCAACTGCATAAATTTTGGGAATACGATGTGCCAAATCATTAATATTTTGGTGTAATATTAATGTGGCTTATGGTTAAACGATTTTTTTTTTTTTATTTCTTCCCAAACTGCTGTTTGCCTAGTCTCTAGTTCACTTAAATTGTAAGTTTATACTTAATATCTGTTTCCATGTGATAAGCACAATAAGCTTGTCCGTTCCTCTTCCATTTTGTTACAGGAAAGTCATCCCATCTGATCTATCTGAACTTGATTTGTTCTTGTCTTCATTTTAATGGTTTCAGATTAGATTTAAACTGTTCAGTTAGGTTTGGTATGATGAGGGCGCCCCAAGGTTAGTTCAGAGACCGCCAGAAATGGTTTTGATGGGGGAAAATGAGCACGCGGTATGCATGCTTTCAAGAAGACCAACCAGGGTTGAAAACTACGTAGGATGCGATTATCTTGCCAGGACCTGACCTGCCAAGTTTGAACGCGATCCGTTCTGGAGCTTACACGATAGAGATCTAATATATCCTACATCTGATGCCGGCTGGCAAAGTTGTTGGAGGAGGAATGGAGGATGAACAAGGGCGGAAAGAGAAGCATTGTTAACGTGTTTTCCTCCGAGCAGTCCATGGATTTTATAACTGTACATGTATATTCGTATGTTTTCTTTTAATTTATACTCAAACTTGTATATTCTTGTTCGATAATCAATCAACAAACATTTTTAACGCCTGATTGGTCATGTTTGATTGCGTAGCTTCTTGATGAAGTCTCCTAGTGTAGGTCTTGCAAAGGGCAAGTGGGTAAAACTAATATAGCAATACCCCTCAATTGTAGGTCTTCTTTCTGGACCTGGATTGTCTGCTCTCCCTCATCCCATACCCTTCCCATCCCCTTTTATATCTGTGATCACAGTTAAGCCATGTTAATATTTTATATTGATTTTTTTATAAAAATAATAAGATAAAAAGTAATGAGAATATAAAATGTTGATGTGGCTTAATCGTGAACACAAAAATATGAGGGAATGGGAAGGGTATGGAATGGGGGAGGGAAGACAATCCAGGTAATTTTATATTGATTTTTTTTTTATAGAAATAATAAGATAAAAAGCAATGAAAATATAAAATCTGATGTTATTTAATCGTGACCACATAAGTAGGAGGAGATGGAAGGGCAAACAATCCAGGTCCCTTGTTTCCTATGAACTTTCGATCTGGTTACGAGTGGTACCCAACTTTCAGTTTGTGTCAATTTCCACCTTATTAGTTTTGTGAATTATTTTGTCAAACTGAGAGAGATTTTTGTTCAATTTGTGCGGTAAAAGACTTTAAATTTGTTAGAAACGCGCAAGTTTCAATAAAATTCCGCAAGTGTCAATTCCCCTTAAGCTGTTCTCTCATCGTTCAATCCAGATCCAAGATTTACTAAAAATTTATACATCTAAAAGTTCGTCATGTGCATTGAAGTGACGGAATTAACAAAAAAATTGATGGTCCTGAGTATTACCAGAATTGAAAGTTGTGACGGGCATCTAGAAATGGTTTCGCCGGCAACTGAAGCAACCACCAGTCCCCTCCGATGGTGTACTGACTCTACTCCTTCAACCAGTTCCTCTCACCGACTACAACGACATCATTGCCGAGATCCTCTCAAGGCTCCCGGTCAAATCTTTACTCCAGTATCAGTGTGTGTGCAAGTCATGGCGCTTTAATCTCCAATTCTCATTTGTCACGAAGCACCTCGGCCACGCTGTCCTCGCACGCATCAACAACGCCAGAAACTTCACCATCTTTCTCTCGTCCAGGCGTATCCACTCCGGTATCAGTCTATTTTTCTTCATTAGTTGGATGTCTTAAATGGATTTAGATTTGCCTAATGTTTTCAAATAATGTGATAAAATATAGACAGTTAGATCATTGAAATACGACGTAGAGTGAGCCTATAAACGGGAATGAAACTCTATATAAATATATCTCATGTATATAAAATATAAAGATACAAGACTTGTTTGAAAATACTTTTAAAATGACTAAAATTATGTTGGGTAAAGTACAAAAAACTACCTCAACTATTATTATCATGACACTTTTATACCTCATCTTTTAAAATTGACAATGTAATACCTCATCTTTAGAATTTAGTCCAATGTTATACCTTCCGTTACTTGGCCGTTTACTTTTCAATTAAATGCTGACGTGGTTTGATCCGGAACCCACTTTTTATTAAAAAATTAATAAAATATTATTAAAAACTAAAGAGAATCATTTAATAATTTTTAAATATTTAAAAAAATAAAGAAAAGTTTAACAAAAATAAATAAATCTTCTGTGCCCTTTCCCCTACCATTTTCTCTCTCTTCTCCCCATCTTCATCTTCTTCCTTCTTCCAGCTCCCTTCCTGCAACCCATAAAAAAAGAAGTAAAAAAAAAAAAAGCCTAAGTTCGTCCCCTTCCCCAGTTCCCCCCTCTCTCTTCTCCCTCATCTTCATCTTCTTCCCTCTTCCTGTGACCCAAAAAAAAGAAGGTAAAAAAAAAAAAAACCAAAAACAAATTTGTCTTCCCCCTCTCCCACCCTCAGTTTGTTTTCCCCCTCCCCACCCCTCGAAGAAGAAGAAAGAGAGAGAGAGAGAGAGAAAAAAAGGAAACCCAGTTGAAGGGTTCGTCTGTCCTTCCCCTCTCCCCCTTTTGTCCATTCCCCCCTTCATCTTCTTCCCCTACCCGCTTAATCTTCAAAAAAAAAAAAAAAAAGTGAAAACCCATCAACCCCATTCCTGAACACCCCCTTCCCCGGGCGCCCATATCCCTCCCACACCTGCAACCCAAATCCATCACCCCCCAACCTGCAGAAGAAGAAGAAGAAATAAAGAAAAAATAAATAAAAATGCCCAATTCGTCCGTTCGTCCCCCCCCCCCACCCTACCTAATTTGCAGAAGAAGAAGAAAAAGAAGAAGGAAACCCAAAACCCAGTTCGTCAGTTCCTCTCCCCCCACCCCCACCCCACCCAACTTGCAAAAGAAGAAGAAGAAAAAGAAGAGAGAGAAGAAAAAAAAAAGGAAACCCAAAACCCAGTTCATCTGCCCCTTAACCCAAAACCCAGTTCGTCCGCCCCCTAACCCACCCAACCTGCAGAAAAAGAAGAAGAAGAAGAGAGAGAGAAAAGAAAAGAAAGAAAAAAAAAAGGGGGAAGAAGATGGGTTTTCAAATTTGGGCCGGGGGTGGGTTTGACAGGATAAGAGGGAGGGAGGGGGAGGGGGTTTGACGGGATCTGGGGGGGGGGTGTGACAGGATCTAGGCGGGGGGTTCAGGTATGGGGTTTTCGCGGGGGGGGGGGGGGGTTGGATGGGTTTTCAAATTATATTTTATTTTTTTGTTGAAGATTAAGCAGGTAGGGGAAGAAGATGAAGGGGGAGAAGAGAGAGGGGGGAAAGGACCAAAGGGTTTTTTTTTATAATTTTAATATTTAAAAAATATTAATTTTTTTTAATAATATTTTAATAAAAAATGGGTTCCGGATCAAGCCACGTCAGCATTTAACTGAGAAATTCACGCCAAGCTAACAGAAGGTATAATATTGGCACAAATTCGTAAGATGAGGTATGACATTGTAAATTTTAAAAGATGAGGTATGAAAGTGTCGTGACACCAATAATTGAGATAGTTTTTTGTACTTTACCCAATTATGTTTGATAAAAATGCTTTTAAAAACAATCTTAAAAAATTAAAGGAAGATATTGGCAACATGAAAATAGACAAATACCTCTTAAATTTTAGAATAAATTGTAACAATGGTTCTTTCAACTTTAATCAAATTGGAACAATAGTCTTTCAACTAAAAATCTATTACCATTGGTCGTTCAACACATCAAAAAATGTAGCTATGGTTATTTTCGTCAACTTCGTTATAATTTTGTTAAAATAAGTTATGTTGGAAAAACCATTGCTATAATTGAGTTAAAGTTGATAGACAATTTCTTCAATTATGTTAAACTTGAGAGACCATTTCTCCAGTTGGATTAAAGTTAATGCACCATTGGTAATTGATTTTTAGTTGAGGGACCATATCTGCACGTTTTGATAAGTTAAAGGACCAATGATAATGTATTTTTACAATTTACTTAAATTAAGTTAAATTAAAGGACGATTGCTACCATTTATTAAAAGTTTATTTTAATTTTTGAAAACCCCACCGCCACTTTCTCCAAAATTTGGCGCCTGTTCTGCCTTCATCTCGCTCTGTTCGTCTCCCTCTCGCACAGCCGCAGAGATCACAACACCACCAGCAAAACGACACCGTAACGAAGCCAAGATGGTATTCCTCCACCAGCAAATCCCTTCCCGCAAACGGCCGCCCCCCACTTCTTCCGCCCCTTCTTGCCCTCCCCCCAAATCTTCTAAACCCACCGCCACCGCGAACTCATGCAATCCAACCCCAAACGACGCCGTCGAAACCCCAGACATCGATAAAATGGTCTCTATTTTAGCCGACGCTGGCTGCACCCTCCTCAACCACTCCGGCCCGCCGTGCCTCCCTTCGGACCTACACAAGCTCCGCCGCCACCTCCACCGCACCTTTTCCTCTTCCGAAAATGCCTCTGTTCTTCTCTCCGATTTCCTCTCCGGCCTCTCTTCCTACATCAACACACCTAATAACCTCCGCAGGTGAGTAACTTCCTCGACTACTTCTAGTCTTCAGTTTCAAAATTTTCTATTTCCTGTTTGGCTGTCGAGAAAATCTAACGGAAAATTGCTCCTACATTTTCAGGATTCTCACCGCCTCCACCAGAAGCGAGAGCGTACTCCGCCACTTGCTGTTGGTGCCCACTATCCAGTTGCAAATTCAGAACATGCTTCTCGAGAAGCTTCCAGAATATTTCCACGTGTATACGCAACATTCCGGTCCGTCTCTGTCCCTCGAAGACGACGTCGCTAGGCTGATCATCAATCACTTCCGGTGGCTGGATTTTCTTGTTGATCCGAATGCATTGGCCGAGAAATTGATGCAGGTTCTTTCGATTTGCCCTCTGCATTTGAAGAAAGAGATAATTGGATCGTTGCCGGAGATCATCGGCGATCAGAATAACAAGACTGTGGTTGAAGCTCTCGAGAAATTGCTTCAGGAGGACTCGGCTGTAGTTGTGCCGGTGCTCGATTCCTTTTCAAACCTTAATTTGGATCCAATGTTGCAAGAACAGGTTTCACATTATCCTTTATTATCTGTTTGGTTGGTCAGAAAATTGGGAATATCAAATTTTCTAGGAAAATGAGAAAACAAGAAACTTCATTTGACTTAGAAAGAGCATGATTGAGTATTCCCAGTTTACGGGTTGCTATTACACGTACATAGGATTGAAGTTTTCTCTTTTGAATATTCTAGTTGCACCTGACTTTAAATTTGCTTCAATTTGAAGGTAACCACCATAGCATTGTCATGCATCAGAACAATCGAGGCAGAGCACATGCCTCATCTGCTTAGGTTTCTACTGCTTTCAGCAACACCGTCAAATGTCCGGAGAATAATCTCACAGATTCGACAGCAGTTAAAATTTGTTGGGGTATCAAATTATCGCACATCACAACAAAAACTCAAAGGAAAGTCACGTGCCGACAACACCGAGGCTTCTATCCTTGATGCCTTGAGATCAAGTCTTCGATTTAAGAATGTATGTCTTCTGCCAGTTGGTCCTTAAAAGAAAATTTTTGCTTCTTATAAATTTCCCCTAAATCATATATTTGCTTCCATACGAGTTGTGTAGATACTGTGTCAGGAGATTTTGAAAGAATTGAACAGCCTAGAGAAAGCTCAGGATCACAAAGTCATCGATATATGGTTACTAATGCTGATATACATGAATGGTGAATCCCTGCAAAGGAGCGTCGAAAAGCTATTCAAGAAGAAAATTATTGAGGATTGCATTCAGGAAGCTATGTTTGATCAATGCATTCATGGACACAAAGAGCTTGTACAGGTATCTGTGGTCACGATCGGGTATCAAGGAATGGATTCAGTCTGAAATACAAAATTAAGTGGTGTTTCTGTAGCCTTATTTGATTCTGCTTTTTTATTTGTTGTTAGGATTATTTTCTATCTTTCATTTCTCTGTCCGAGTACTTGTTGGCTTGCAAGGAGCAAAAATCCAGGGAGTTTGGCATGCATATCTATGTTTGTCTTTTTGAGGAGTTTGCCGATATGTATTCCAGACAGGAAGTAAGTGGCCTATATATATATATATATATTCTTTGTTCGTTATATGATATTTAAAATAAAGGTCTATTCTGTGACTACTATCATGACTTTCACAGGTTCTTGGCTCGCTAGTTACCCACGTGGGCTCTAGTGTGGGTTTTGAAGTTGGTTCTGCTTTAGAGACCTTGGCTTTGCTAGCCTCCAAATATGCACAGCAGTTAATTCCTCTTTCTTCTCATATTAGCGGTATGATATTAGTCTGTGGTTCATGTTGATTTGTCGGACTCTGGAGTAATTGTTTTCCAAGAAATGCATGATGAGTTCTTTGTTCCGCAATCCAGGTATTTTGGATTACTTAGAGGGATTTAGTGTTGAAAATCTGCACAAGGTAGGATGCTGCATTTCTTTATCATTCTTGGCACAAAAGTGTTGAATCACCATTTCACTGGCCTTACTACAGTGCAGGTCTACGAGATTTTTGGCCATCTGGCACTTTTGGCTCGGTCTAGTGCAGAATCTTATGGTTCTTCCTTTGTGAATGAACTTTTGATGATAGTACGCAAGCAGGTACCAAGAATTATTTTCTTTTCATTTGGAGCACTTCAACATAAACATGATCAAACGTCTTTGAACCACACATTTATGTGTGATCATTTTTTTACACTTTCTGGTAATCCAAATTGATCTATTCCATCCCTCTGTTTGGCAGGTCACTCATCCTGATCTGAACTACAAGAAGATGGGCCTGGTTGGAACTCTGAAGATTGTTTCCTGTCTAGGAGATGCAACTGATGTTACCTGTCCATCCCCATCTCAAGTAAGAGCCAGCAGCATTTCAGTTTCACTCTTCCATAGTTAGGGGCACATACTGTTAGTAAGATAGTAATATTTACAAATTCTTTTTAATAATTAGAGGAAACAAAGAAAATATGGAAACCTGCAAAATACATTTTAATGTGTCCAGGTGGGTTCACTTGTACTTATTTTATATTGTCAATATAGTTAACATCAAATATTTTTTGGTTTCCAAAATTTTTATTAAGGGACGTCCATTCACCATTATTAAACACATTGGCAACAGAAATCTAATTGTGACGAGGCACTGGAGCTCTTGAAGACTTCTTTGGACTCTTGCAGACAGCTGCCCTTACCTTTGATTATGTTTTATGACGAACTGACTGAAACGTTGGATTGTAAATCACTTCATCCAACAGTTATAGAATGGTCAGTTGGTTTCAAAAGCTGGTGTTTTCTTTGTTATCATGTTAGCAATTTAATTTTTTTTACAAGTAATTGTTCTTTATTTGGAAGAAAGCTAATCTGCATATTTCAGGATTGGGAAACATGTAGGAGAGTTTGAATCCCTGTTTCTGTCTGATCTTGATGGTGGGAATTTGGCTGTTAAGGACTCATATTGTGGTTTAGAAGGTGATTCTGTGATGCAATATTTCGTCCTCTGTTTTTTTTTTTGTAGTTTTTTTTTTCCTGATGCTACTTAAGATTGTGCTGTATAAGCAATTAATTGTGGGTGAATTAAAGTTGCCATTCTTTTTTTCATTGTAGGGGAGCTGTGGATGAACTTGGATGGTGATATATCACCTATTTGTCTAAACATTTTGCCATTGGCTTCCTCTACATTGCAGTAATATTTTGGCCATACATTATATCTATTATTGTACATAAGGTTTTCTCCACTTGATATCTATGATTGCTGAAGTTGGAATGTTGTTGTGTGCAGGTCTTCTTCTTCTTTACAAGTTCTTCCTGCTAACTTCCTTTTATTAGCTGCAGTAAGTGAAAGGTGGTTATGGCTGATCTGATTATGACCTCTGTGATAAAACTTTAAACTTTTCTGTCAATTTTCAGATTGAAAGGTTGACAAACCAAGGATCTCTTGGTGGAATTGATGCACTACTTGGCTGCCCTTTGCACCTGCCTTCATCTAAGGTCAGGCGAAGTAAAATGCTTTTGTCAACAGCGTCCAATAGTTAGACTTTGGTTTATACTAAAGTTTCTTACAGTTGAAGCTGCAATCCACATTTTAAGTTTGTAGAAAAATATCCCTGATTAACACTATAAGTCGCACACATGTTCAGATACAGGCACAGAGAGATTGCTCCAGCTAACTTATTTACTGCAGAATTTGAGAATTATTATTTTTCCATAAAATGAACTAAGATATTATTGTTAGTTGGTTTGGTTTCTCAAATTTGTGTAGCCTGCCAGTGTTGGTGGCAATGTCCTACTCTGACATGTGCTGACTTGTGCATTACCAGTATTTATTCGGATCTGAGTGGAAGTCTCTGACAGGGAAGCAGAAACAGATTATATGTGCGTCTCTATTTTATGCTGCCAATTGGATACGGGAACTAGTAAGTGGAAAAGCTTAAAAGATATTACCTTGCATTTAAATTGTGGTTTCTGACTCTTTATGTGCCATGCTAGCTCAATGCCTTCTGTACACAAGTTACTGGGAGATTTGAATTTACGAGCCAGGCCACAAAGGAGGATATACTTTCCAAGCTAATGAAGCGCTTGAGAAACCTTGTGTAAGTTATTGTGGTGTTAATCGCTTGAAAACATGTTTTTAAATTTGTAAATCAGCTTTCTTGTGTACATGAACTAGCTTGTTTATTACAACCTCTTGATCCCTGAGTACTGATGGAGACAATCTTAACAATACAGATTCTTGGAAAGCATATTAAACAATTGTATTGAGAGGTGCTCTCTATCTCTTCCTGAACTTCATCCTTATGCTGATATTTACCGGTCTTCCCTCTTAAGCCAACCTCACCATATGGTGAACATTGAAAAGAAAATTGAGCATAAGAAAACACATGAGGCCACCTCTCCAAGAGGCATGAAGAAAAACAAAAAGACCTCAAAAGCATCAACAACATCAGATACCAATGGGAAACTCCGGCAGCCCACATTATTTCATGTCTTGGAGAAGGCAGGAGTTCTAACAGGCCAAGAGGTGCCAAATGAAGAATCTTCTTGTTTAACGTCAAAGAGCAGGTCATATGAGTCATCAGAGAAAAATTCTTCCGACTCTAACGAGGCTACTGCTATAGAAATTTCTGCCATTGCCAAGGCTATCGATGCTCAGAGATTTAAATTCAGACCTCTGCTGGTTCATTGTTATTCCATTTTGGGGTTTGCAAAGGTATTATGCTTCATGATGGTTGGCCTCTAATAAGGTGTTCTTATGGTATTGATTTTGATTAACCACACTTCTAGGCCACTGGATTCATTAGTGTCACTGTTCAGTATTAGTGAAAGAAGGTGATTCTCATAGCCCAATGCACAGGTCTTCAAGTCCAAATAGAAATCATAAATCTAATACTCTTTTTCTGAATGTGGCCACCTCTTGGTTCAAAACTCATTCTTAATTAGATTTTGGCAAGAGGTTGTGAACTTGTACATTAGAGTGAGTAAAGTTATTTATATTTCTTTTCTTTAAAATGCAAGCAATGGATAAAGATACTGTTGAAAAGTGTGGAGTATTAGTATCAAATGGTCTACTTTGGAGTGATTTGTCTTGCTACATATTAATTCAAATGACAATTGGTTAGGTGTCAAACGACGCACTAACAGAGTCCATAGCATTTCTTGATCTTGTTTTACAAGATTTGCAGTGTATTTGAAATTTTGATTAGAACCATTATGCAATTTTTATTTTAGTTTTTCATGTATTTTATGCAGAGTGAAGCATCCTGTTGTGTTGATGCTGCTGCTGAGGTACCCACCAACTTGAGTCATTTTTGTTATATGTCGTAAACAAAGTTATAAAGTTATAACATTTATGTCCATTTTTGCGGGTGCTAGTTACCTCTATATCTGTACCTTCTGCGTGATCTTCACTACAAGCTGTATTACTTAAATCCTGGAAAACAATTATGGGGCAGAGGCTTGAGTCCGCCAGTTGGGTTCACCAGGATGACAGTGGATGAATTCTTGAGCAAAGTTAAACCACTCTTTCCAAGTATTAAGAGCCATTTTGATAGTGCACTTTTAGTACTTACGGAAGGTAAGAAAGTGAAGTCCAAATTTGATGGATACACACTAGAAGGATGCCACTATCTTCTTTTAATCTTTAAGCATCACTCTGCAGGTGATGAAACTTGTGAAGAACATTGGAATATTCAATCTACTTCTGCTGGAAATCCAGACATTCCCAATCTTGTACATTCAAAAACTGCAGTTTCTACTTCAATATTCAAAAAAGTGCTTCATTGTTTCAATGCGGTGAAATTCCATTACCTTATCTATCACCTCAATGAAATGGCATCTCTCTCTGTCTCTGTATTGTGTGTGTGTGTGTGAGACCTCCCATCCTTGGCTGATAACTAAATGAGTACTTACACTGTTACACACAAATTTTAAGTTTGAAATGAAAACTACTAAATCTTTTGCTTTGGTTTTTTAAATTACAGATATTAAACCTTCCTGGTATTCAGACAGACAAGCCAGCTCTCTCATATCTGCTAGAAGCATTCCAGCCTACCAAGATCCCAGATAGTTTTTTGGAAGGGATACAGCTTAACCTTTCCCCTGGGACTTCAGAATATTTATATTTTGGCGCTTATTCATTTTTTGAAGGCGTCTTGGACATAGGTACATAACTTCATTCTGTTTCCTGATAGCGTTCAGGGTGCTCATTGATTGTCACTTTTTATTAAGCCACTTACATATTCATATGGTCCCTGCAGCCTGCTCTCTCTCTTTTATGCTGGCGTCAGAGTCACTTTTTACTCTAGAATCAATTGTATCATCAGTCCACAAATTCATCAGCAAGATGGAGGGACTTGGTAAAAACATGCACTCAGGATTTGTCCAGGAGGCTCTTCCTACTTTGCGCAAGAAACTTGGTATTTCTGCCGAGAAGATTTTAAAGCATAGATTTGATGAAAATCTTGAGAATGGTGGGAAGTGCAAAGTGAGCAAACTATGTTTCTAGCTCTTATTTCTTGCACATGCTTGGAAATATATTTGATCCATATTATGATATGTGTGTATGCTTGTCAATTTTATTTTCTAATTTTTTCAGGGGGAAATGGTACAGAAAATATTGCGCATTTACCTAGAAAATAGAGATTCCACTTCTGATCGGCTGGAACAGCTAGCCTGCACTATTTTGCCTGAGGTGCATATTTTTGTTATGGACCTTGGTCTGTTAAGAGTTTCAGTAGACACTATTTTTCTCAATTTGTTTTAATTCTGCATCGAAGAACTGGTTTTAAAAGTTTTGGGTGTATGATTATAACATAACCACTGTATGGTAGTCAGCAATTGCTGACTGTTTTTCTACTTTTTTTTTATTAGTGGACAAAGGGAGAAGATGATGAACATGGTTTCCCATCTCTAAGTTCTGGAACATTTGTTGTGTGGTACAAGATACTGGTAAGGCTTACATTTCCCCCTTTTATCAAGTTTACTGATACTCTTTCTTGACAGAGATAGTAACACAAGTTGGTGTTATGTGCAGCATGAAGAGAACCTAACTGTTCTTAACAAATTGGTGAGATGTAGATTTATTTTTGAAACGTTTCAAAGGACTAAGAGTGTTGTGCTTGAAGTGCATTTGGTGAGAACTACTCATGTTGATTCTCTCTTAGGTCAAGGAAGCTGTTCTTCTGAAGAAAGCGAGAGCTGGTGCTCAACATAACATTATTGAAAAGCTTCTAAGCAAGCTACAACAGTCTGTAAATGTGGTTGTGTCATTAGTTAACCTTTGTAAAACTCATGATAAGGTAAATAAACAGGACTCCAAAGTTCTCTAAATTAGCATCTGTTCTCTTCTTGATTTACTCATTTTGTGTAATAAATAATAATCGTCTTTATTATGTTCAAATGCCACCCGGGTAAGATACTCTTGACATGCCAATATCATGGTTCAGGTGACTTTGCATGCCATGGCTGTTGGGTATGGTGGGAAGTTCATTGATTCCTTCATGAAAGGTATATTCACGACACTTTACATATGATTAAATGAGAAGTGTCTGAGGCGCTAACATCATTATGTTTCCAGTTTTTGACTTCTTACAGTCCCATTTTGAAGTTCACAGAGAGGATATAATCCACTTGGTAAGATCTCTTGAGCAAATGCATAAATACATCTTAATGATTGGAGTCAAGTTTTACCCTTAATTTATCCGGAAAGCAAAACTTATCCTTGTAATGAATTAGGTTTTAGAGCTTCAAAAGGCCACAAGAACAATACAGACCCTATGTTCAGAAGCAAAGGTAAGTCTTAAATATATATTTTTTATTTTTATTAGATTTTGGACTAAATCATCTTCACCCTTGGAGTTTGTTATCGTACAATACCATTTTATTTTTTGTTTTGTATTGTGGAAGGGTTTGAGGCAAACAAGCATTACCAGAAAAATTCCTGCTACAAAGAGATCTATGGAACGCCTTTTGTTCTCTGTGAAAGCTCTTCTCCACACATCCTCAAATGGATGTACTTTCTGGATGGGTATGTATGAATTGTTGTTTTCTTTTGTGCACTGCGTGGGTACTTGAATATGCTACCTCGAACTAGCCATATAATCTTCTAATAGCCTCTTGCAACGTTTATTATTTGTAAGGGTTAGAAATGTACTAGATAATGTCAATGTATCCTTGCTCTTTGTTGATTACCACATCATCATAACCAGTATTCAGTTTCTTCCCATGCTACAATGCATTTTCTTTAATCTCCTTGGACTCTTGAGTTATTTCCCTATTGTTCCCGAGTTCTGTATTGTGCTTGCGGTAAGAGAGGATATAGAATAAATTACCAACTAACTTGAATTTGATTACTTTCAAGTCGATGTCTTACTTTAACCACATAGTTGAAATTATCTCTTACACAAGTAAATCAAACCTCCCAACTGATTGCAGTCGTTTACATGAATACTTGGCTATTACCACTGAGCTTTCATTGTTAGATGCTTAGTGATCATGCGATACATACATCTTTAATACTTTCACCAGTGTCATTTTTCTCTTAGACCTTTCACACCTTAAATTAAGTTGCGGTTTTCATCTTCCGGTTCACGTTTCTTATTTATCGTTCGTTGCCTGCTCTTGCAGGCAGTCTGAAGCATAAAGACTTGAAGGGTCAGGTGGTGAGTTCCCAAGTGTATATGGATACTGAGGATGAGAATGCTGGTGAAGAATCAGCAGAAGCCGCTGATGAAGAAGCAGCAGAAGCAACTGATGATTATCAAGCTGAGAATCTTGATAGTGAGGAGGACAGAGAAACAGAATGAGAAATGCATTCAGGAAATTTAACCATATTGACTGGAGCCCAACCTTGTGTGAGTTCAAATTTTTTTCGAGTGTTCAACGAAGTAAAACGTGCAATTGAGTGGCTTTCTATTCTCGGTTTCTGAGTTGCGTTATATCGCCAAGAACTGAAGATAAGATAGAACCTTTTTTTTTTCTCTCCTTGTTTGAATTATGATTAAATTTGAAATTGCATATTGAAAAGGGATAAACTTAATACATGAAAGATAAAAGAGAATTCTACATTTAGTGTGTCAGCAGTTCAATAGCAATTAGTTTAACTGTTATATACTTAATAAATTCCATGATCCAAATTTTGCAGGACCTCTAAGAATTCTCAACTTCTGATGATCTTGGACAACAAATTATAAGTGGGCAGCACATATTTATCAAGTTGTAGTTCCGAGTTAACAGCAGCAGCGTACAGACATGCAAGATCCTCAGACACGGGTTGGATGGAGTGAAGAGAATCGTACCAGGAAAAGTCGGTACAATCTAGTTTCTCCAGTTTTGGAAATTCTATCCCGCATGTCAACCCCCTAACTATAGATAGCATTCATTCACAGCAGTACTTATGCCGGGTATAGATAACTGTTTAGCTGGATCTGGGTATTCTGAATCTTTTTGTTTATTTGGGATTTGATAGATTATGACAAAATGTACTAATATTGTTTCTGATAACAGAGTTCAACCTTGTATGAAAAGGTACTACTGACAAAAAATGATAGCAAATGCTATTGAACAAAACAAGATAGCACATAGTGCTTTCTGTTCTTCAGCAACTCTTCTGCATTTTAGGTCCGACGAGGTCCTGTTGCGCGACCTGAAATCAAAATTACCATAACGTTAGTCATCAAGGTAGGTGCTTATATTATGATCGTGATATGAAAGACAACGGATTGATGGATCTAGTTTGAATTACCCTGTTCGATGGAAGGAGATCCGTCTGAGTAGAATTGCGGCAAGGGAGTGCCGCCATCAGCCTTGTCACGAATCTATCAGACACAACAAAACAATTGATCAAATGAAAGTCGAGGTCATATATAACTTGAACATGGTTGATAGACTGTATTTGGGATAAGCGAGTAGGAAAAGTGTCAAACCTGGTTGTGTGGGAGCTTCACAGCTGTGTACGTAGCAGCACCAGCTAAGGCACCAAGTGTGGGTGCAACCAAATAGATCCACAACCCCTTATAGTTTCCGGCAGCCACAGCCGGACCCAAAGTCCGGATAGGGTTCATTGAGCCGCCCGTTGTTGGTCTGAACAGGTAAATACAATTTGATTTAGACAAACTAGTAAAGTTAAATGCTGTTAGTTTTATAGCAAAAAAAGTTTACTCACCCTGCCACAAGAATGTTGAGCAAAACTGTCGCTCCAATTGCTACACCTGCCAACTCCCCCACCTGCATCAACTTAGAAATAAGTTTACATCATAGATCAGAGAGAATCTGGACTGCAGCAACGTAATAGCGCAAGCATGCACGCACACATACCGCACGAGTATCAGTGGCAACGGAAGTGACAGTGAACATGAGAATGAAAGTGACAATGAACTCGAGTGCAAAAGCTTGGCAATGGCTAACAGAAGGAACCGTTACTCCACCAGACATGAATGGATGAAAAACACCCTTCAGAGCGAAACTTGCAGAGATGGATGCTGAAACCTGTGCTATTATGTAGAGGGGAACTTGGGTCCATGGGAAGTGTCGAAACGTTGCAAAAGCAATGGTGACAGACGGGTTTAGGTGTGCTCCGGAGATGTGGCCTGTGGACAAAATCACTGCCATCACTGCTAGGCCTGCGCATGCCGCATTGCCTAGCAGCGTCTCCGAACCTTGATACTTTTGGTTCACAATAGGGGCTGCTGCTGCTGAAAATATCAGGATGAAGCTCCCCACAAACTCGGCTCCAAGCTGTAAATACACATGCATCATGCGTACAAAATATATAGCTTAATTTGATTTCAAAAGTTAGAAAATCTAATAATTTTGTTGGTGTGTTAAACAAGAGGTACGTACAAGAGGTGCGTACCTTCCGGAGCAAAGTGACATGAGGAGCATGGAAGCTCGACGGGGAATTGGTTTCTGGCATTATGGCAGAAGAACGAAGGAAGAGAAACAGTACTAGTAGTTGGGACTTTGTTTACACATACAGGGCTTATAGGCCGGAAACCACGACTTGTTTACAACTTTACGTAGTGCTTCTAGGCCGGAAATTGTGAGTATGCTGCTACTAGGTACTGCTACTAGACAGTTTGAATCAGTTCTTGCGCCTTAAGGAATCTTGACCTCCAATCAAAGCTGTTGTGTATCGAGTGAACTGGGCAATTTAGTTCTTCTCTGTGACTCAAGCGAGTACGGACTTTAAATATTCACTAGCGCAGAACGTCCTTTACATTGTAACTGAAAGCAAATACAAATGAAAAATGGTAATAAGAACTGAATACAGTTTGAGCCGAATCACTAAACTAAAAACAAATTCGTAACGAATCACGATCGAAAATCCATACCAAACACAATGGTTTTGCCGAGCAATCTTCAAAAGAAAATCAGGAATCTGGATCAGTTGATATCTTTGAGATAAGTTATATGTTGAAAGACTTGAGTTTCGGACGAATATGTAGTCATCCTTATATAATGATCGTCAACCCTAACTTGAGTGAAAAGCAATCGAAACATTTAGTCACTTTCCTTTTCAAAACTGCACGAAATTTGACTCGAAGATCACGATCCTGATCCAATCCTTAAGAATATTTTTTTCCTGTTTGGAGCACGAAATCTTTAATAATCATCATATTATTATTACAAATTAATACCTATTAAACTGTAAACGATTTACAAGGAGAGTGAGATTGACGTTTCACCTCTTATTATTCCTTATGTGATTAATAACTCAACACTGCAAAAGAAAAAGAAAGATCGAGCACAGAGAGCCAGTGCTTATTAATCACGATTTTATGTGGATGCACAAGTGCGTGTCTCCATTTTTGAATGTTTTTGCAGAAGTTGCTTTGCTTTAGCATTTTGAGACAAGTTTGTGAACATCTTCATGTAAAGGCCTAGCAATTCAAGTGGTTGAGAGCATCGATTCAATCCCTCTAATTTCTCTAGTATCGCTTAATCCCAAGTTCTATTAAGTCATTTGTTGAGAGTGAATCTCACGTCAGAGAAAGAAGAGATTTTTGCATGCACTTATAAATAATTGAGCTCCTTTCTCTATTGAAAGTTGAAACCTCAACTTCTTTAACCGTATCGTTTTAGAGTTGGGTGATTTTTGGTAGACATAATCTTTGAGAAAAGACCTAAAATATATAATTTGAATTGTTGAAATACGTTACGAAATCGTCCCACAAAAGATGTGTATATATACATTACGAAGGGACGACCGTGGAGCATGTGGTCCGGAGTAAATGGCGGAAGGCGCTTCTGACACCTACTCGTATTGTCATATGCCTTCGCCTGTTGAAATGACTCTAGATTGTGACTGCTCATTGTCAATGAAAAAATGACAACTTATTTACATGTCTTGTCCCATTCATAGTATTGGCCATGGATTTTGTCCTTCCAATTGAAAACATACTATCCATCTACGGAGGACAAATGACAGCTACAATCCAAAATCCTTCACGATCTTTTGTTAATGCCTCCCTTTGCATGAACTTTCTCTTCCTATAAATGCACCTCTCATTTTGATGTTACCTTCACTTCTCCATCATTTCCTCTGCTCAGTTCTCCTGCAAGCTTATAATTTTAGTCGTTTCACTGGTGTGACCTCGCGGCTTACATGTAATTTTAATTTCAAACTCCTCATTATGGGACTGTAAATTATCTTAAGACTTTCACTCGCTCTTTAGGTAATTCTGGTTCCTCCTTAGACGATCTTTTCGACTTAATTCTAGTCGGCAAACTTTGCCTTTTGTTTCACATGTCGAGACGCACACACTGGCCTAAATATGGTGGAATTCCACGTACCGAACTTCGTGATTGTCAAAATTCGTAACAAATATCACGTACTTGCCGATATGTTCCTCAGTCCACTCCTTGCCGATGCCGATATGTATTCGGATTCCGGCATTCCTCCTGGGACCTCAATTTTGTCTCTAGATCATTTAGAAGCCATTAATTTCCCGGTCCACCCCATGATCCATCTCATCTTGTTTTTCACAAATATTCATCCTATGTAGCTGAATGCGAACTCATACGCGCATATAGATTATTTGTGTTGTACGACCCCCTATTTGTGGGAACTTATGTGATCAAATTCAAACAATTCGCAATTTTTCCCCTCTTCATCAAGGCATGCCAGTTTTTATGAAATTGTGTATGGGGGCCTCTCTGTCGTTGCCGCACAGCCCCCCAAAATCTCATGATCGACCACGAAACTCATGTTAGATTTGCTCAAATAAGTTTTAGGGTTAACACTACACTTTTCATAATGACTCATACAAATTAAGAATCCGGGCACAAACAATAATAATGTACCCGGGTTTATTCTTTTTGTAAAGCTAGAAAGGCCTAGGATTTCTAGAAGTTTATGGTTGCGAACTGAACTGAATGATCATTTTTATGGCATGTTTACGTAAGGGAAATAGAAGGAAGGGAATGGGAATTGCACTACTTTCAAGGGATTCCGGTGTTTACCAACATTGGGGGAATGAAAGTGTAAGTGGGACCCATCTAAAATGGGGAATTAGGTTACTAATTTTCCTGGAATTGGACTACCGAACAATAGGTGGAATTTGGACTACCGAACAATAGGTGGAATTTGGACTCCCGAAGAAAGCATCCATCCGGAATCAACTTTTTTCTGACCAATATACCCTTATCTCTTTCTTCCTTTAACCTCTGTCTCTACTCTCTTCCTGTCAAAGGAAGATTTAGCAGGTTTCATGGCTGCGGGATTATGGTTTCATGACCAAAATCAGAAGGGAAGAAGATGAGGATTTTGGAATTTCAATTCTGATCATTCGTCGGCAACGACTAAAATCACTTCGATTCATCCTCGACTCGATCTCGTGCTTCAGTGGCGACCCAAATTAAACATTTACAAAATCAAGAACATATGAAGAGAGGAATTTGTAGGGGAGGGAGAGAGAGAAAGGGGAGGCGCCTGGAGAGATGGGGCAGGACAAAGGGTCACGATAAAAATGAAAAGAATGGGAAAGATAGAGATGAAGCAGGAGAAGGTCTCCATAAAAAATGAACAAAAAAAAGAATAAAAGTTTTACTAAAGAAAAACTATACTCTCTACTATAAAAAAAAATTTAACTAAAAATACTTAGCATATAAATTAGATTAATTACAATAGGGGTATTTTAGTAATCACGTTAATTTTCATTCCGATTCAAGTGAATTAGTATAATAGTTTATATAAATCGATGTTATTTCTACTTCGATTCCAGACAGTTTTAGTAAACAACTCTAACAGGAATTTGATTCTGATTCCACCTCATTCTAATTCCTCCTCAGTTGAATTCTTCCTCAATTTAATTCCCCTCAATATGATTATAGATTAGTAAACGAGCCATTAGACTTTCAGTTTGGTCACCAACTCCATTGGACTATGTTATTGTAATATGCTTATATTGATTGGTTCAACTTTTAATTACACAGATGCGTTTGATGAAAACTCACGCCTGTCGTGGTGTACAGATGATAGATAAAATGCAAGTTAGAGGACAATATCAGTGCGATTAATGGTGAACTACTAACTTGTATACATCTCTCGAAAATCTTACAATTAATATGATCAAATTGCTTATGATGAGTAGGGAATACTTATGCCGCTATAGATAACAGTTTAGTTTAATCAGGGTCCTCCATGAATCTGATAATTTTTTAGGTAGGTGCAGTATTAGGGGAAGTTCTAACCTGGTTTGGTGGTTTATTGTTTGGGAGCTTCACAGCTGTGTAGGCAACAACACCAGCTAAGGCACCAAGAGGGGGTGCAACTAAGTAGATCCAAAATCCGTTATAATTTCCGGTAGCAACACCTGGACCCAAAGTCCGGATAGGGTTCATCGAACAGCCAGTTGTTGGTCTGCCAAAGTAAGTACAATTTGTTTTAGATCAACTGAGATTAAATGATGTTAGTTTATAACAATGGTTCTCACCCTGCCACAAGAATGTTGAGTAAAACTGCAGCTCCAATTGCTACGCCTGCCATCTCCCCCACCTGCATGAACTAACTAGAAATTAGTTTACATCATAAATTAAAGAGAATTTGGATTGCAAGATCATGACGACATATATACACACATACCGCACGGGTATAAGTGGCAACGACAGTGATAGTAAACATGAGAATGAACGTGACAATGAACTCGAGGGCAAAAGCTTGGCCATTGCTTACTGAAGGAACCGTAACTCCACCAGACATGAAGGGATGAAAAACACCCTTGAGAGCAAATTTGCATGAAATGGACGCTGAAACCTGAGCTGCTATGTACAAGGGAACTTGGGACCACGAAGTCGAAATGCTGCGAAAGCAATGGTGACAGACGGGTTTAGGTGTGCTTCAGAGATGTGGCCTATGGACAAAACAACTATCGTCATTGCTAGGCCTGAACATGCTGCATTACCTAGAAGCGTCTCGGAATCAGGGTACTTTTGGTTCACAACAGGTGCTGCTGCTGCCGAAAATATTAGGATGAAGATGTTGAAATGTAATCTTGTCTTGGCCCAAGACAATTGATCCGGCCCATACACAAAGAAAGATCCATGCACATGCTAGAGAATTCTAGCAAAGTTCAAGTTGGTGAAAGAGTCTAGAAGAATGTGAGGATTCCACCAACATACAAGATTAGTGTAGATAATTCTAGCATAGGAAGGTAGTGGAATTATCTAGATATATCTAGCATAATGTTTCCATGCTTCTCCAAGGTTCCATCCATGCCTATAAAAGGAGAAGGCATCCACACCATTTGTAACAACCAAGAGAGCAAGAAGTGAGAAAAGAGTGAAGAAGTGTAAGAGTGTTTGAGTGTTTCCTCTTGTACTAGTTTGTGAGTGAATAAAAAATTTTGTGTAAAAACTTTGAGTGTTCTTTCTTTCTCTTGCCTATCAATTTCGCTGCATTACATTCTTCTTTGTGAGATAAACATCTCCAAAGTAGTGAAGTATTTTTAAGCCCCAACAAAGTGGTACCAGAGTTATGGCTAGCAACGCTATGGCAGCCTTCCAAGTTCCAGTGCTCGACAACAACAACTTCGATAATTGGAGTATCAAAATGAAGGCCCTTTTGGGAGCACATGATGTATGGGAAGTCGTGGAGAAAGGCTACACTGAGCCAGAAGATGAAGTTACTCTGTCCCAACCCCAGAATGAGAGTTTGAAAGGCTCAAGAAAGAGAGACAAGAAGGCTCTATACCTCATCTACCAAGCATTAGATGACAATGGCTTTGAGAAGGTCTCGAGTGCAATCTCTGCCAAGCAAGCATGAGAGAAGCTTCAAACCTCTTACAAAGGAGCCGAACAAGTGAAAAAGATTTGTCTTCAAGTACTAAGAGGTGAGTTCGAATCTCTACAAATGAAAGGGTCTGATTCAATCTCTGATTATTTTTCAAGAGTCTTAGCTGTTTCCAATCAATTAAAAAGAAACGGAGAAAAGTTAGAAGATGTTAGAATTATGGAGAAAATACTATGCTCGTTGGACCCCAAGTTCGAGCACATTATCGTGACGATTGAAGAAACTAAAAACTTGGAAGAAATTAGTATAGAGCAATTAATGGGTTCGCTACAAGCATATGAAGAGAAACATAAGAAGAGGCAAGGGAATGATGAACAACTTCTCAAGTCGCATGTCCAGCCAAAGAAGAAAGAAGAAAGCTTCGACAATGAGAGAAGCCAGTACGAAAGAAGTCGTGGTCGAGGATGCGGATGTGGACGTGGACGTGGTTGGAACTTCAACAACCATAACAACTACGAAAGAGGAGGAAACTCAACAAAAGGTCGTGGCAGAGGACGCTCAAACTTGAGGTATGAAAAATCTCAAGTTCAATGCTACAATTGTCAAAAGTTTGGGCATTATGCTTGAGAATGTAGAGCTCCAAGCAACATGCTTGATGAGAAGGTCAATTATGTGAAAGAAGAGAAAGAAGATAATGGCGTTGTGCTACTAGCATGCAAGAACAATGATGGAGACCAAGACTATACATGGTACCTTGACACTGGCGCTAGCAACCACATGTGCGGAAGAAGAAGCATGTTCGTAGAGCTCAATGAATCAGTGAGTGGCAACGTTTCTTTTGGAGATGAATACAAAATACCCGTCAAAGAAAAAGGTAACATCCTAATTCCCCTGAAAAATGGCGGTCACCAATTAATTTCAAATGTCTACTACGTGCCCAATATGAAATGCAACATTTTGAGCTTGGGTCAACTCTTAGAAAAATGTTATGATATTCACATGAAAAATTATTGCCTCTTTCTTAGAGATGACAAAGGAAGATTAATTGCCAAGGTGAAAATGTCAAAGAATAGGATGTTTCCTATGAATATTCAAAATGATGTTGCAAAGTGCCTCAAAACATGTTACAAAGACACATCCTGGCTTTGACATCTTCGTTTTGGGCATTTTGACTTTCGGGGACTAGAGTTATATTCCAAGAAGGAGATGGTGAGAGGCTTATCGTGCATCAGTCACCCTGATCAAGTTTGCGAAGGATGTTTGCTTGGGAAACAATTCAGGAAAAGCTTTCCAAAGGAGTCAACCACAAGAGCCCATAAGCCACTCGAGCTTATTCACACTGATGTGTACGGTCCAATAAAAACAAGCTCTTTGGGTAAAAATAATTATTTCCTTCTCTTCATTGATGATTTTTCAAGGAAAACTTGGGTGTATTTCTTGAAGCAGAAATCAAAGGTCTTTGGAGCATTCAAGAAATTCAAAGCCGTTGTAGAAAAGGAGAGTGGTTGCAAGATCAAAGCCATGAGATCTGATCGAGGAGGAGAATTCACTTCGAAGGAATTTCAAGAATTCTGTGAAGCTAATGGAATTCGTCGACCTTTGACAGTTCCAAGATCCCCTAAACAAAATGGTGTGGTGGAAAGAAAAAATCGAACCATCCTCGACATGGCTCGAAGCATGCTCAAAAGTAAGAGATTGCCCAAGGAGCTGTGGGCAGAAGCTGTAGCATGTGTTGTCTACCTATCCAATCGGTCACCAACAAGAAGTGTGTGGGGAAAGGCTCTGCAAGAAGCATGGAGTGGAAGAAAACCAGGTATCTTTCATCTAAGAGTTTTTGGAAGCATAGCCCATGTACATGTACTAGACAAGAGGATAACCAAACTCGACGATAAAAGTGAAAAGTTCATCTTCATCGACTATGACTCAAATTCAAAAGGTTATAAGCTGTATAATCCAAACAATGGGAAGACGGTGATCAGTCGAGACGTGACGTTCGATGAAGAAGAAGAATGAGATTTTGGCTCTTATGTAGGTGATCTCAGCTTCTTTCCTCAGTTTGAAGAAGAGAATGAACAAGGGATGATGGAGCAAGCAAGAGAGGTTCAACAAGAATCCACTACTCCACCTGCTTCACCAACATCAACCAATCATGGTAATTCACTAGCATTAGCATCGTCAAGTGGGAGTCTAAATGAAAGAGAAGTACCACGCACAAGAAGTCTACGAGATCTCTATGAGGTAGCTGAAAGACTTGATAATCCTACACTTTTTTTATCTCTTTGCTGATTGTGAACCAGTTGACTTCCAAGAAGCAGTGCAAGATACTAAGTGGAGGAAAGCAATGGATGAAGAAATTGAAGCAATCCAGAAGAACGATACATGGGAACTCGCTATTCTTTCGAAATAACACCAAGCCATCGGAGTCAAGTGGGTGTATAAGACAAAGAAGAATGCCAACGGAGAGGTCGAAAGATACAAGGCGAGATTAGTGGCGAAGGGCTATAGTCAAAGAGCCGGAATTGACTATGATGAGGTATTTGCACCCGTTGCTCGATTGGAAACTATACGATTACTAATTTCTTTGGCAGCTCAAAACAAATGGAAGATTCAACAAATAGATGTGAAGTTCGCTTTCCTAAATGGAGTCCTTGAAGAAGAAGTCTATATTCAGCAACCGACAGGCTATGAAATCAAAGGGCATGAAGACAAAGTTCTGAAGTTGAAGAAAGCCCTCTATGGGTTAAAACAAGCGCCACAAGCATGGAATAGTCGCATCGACAAGTACTTTCAGGAGAACAACTTCATCAAGTGCCATCATGAACATGCTCTCTACATCAAAGTCAAAGATGGAGATATTCTAATTGTGTGCTTATATGTGGATGATCTAATCTTCACCGGAAGTAATCCAAGCATGTTTGAAGAGTTCAAGAGAGTGATGACCAAAGAATTCGAGATGACCAACATCGGGTTGATGGCATACTACCTAGGCATTGAAGTCAAGCAGAACAAAGAAGGCATTTTCATCTCCCAAGAAAGCTACACAAATGAGATACTGAAAAAGTTCAAAATGGAAGACTGCAAGCCCATAAGCACGCCAATAGAGTGCGGAGTCAAACTAACCAAGCATGACGAAGGAGAAAGTGTAGATCCAACATTTTTCAAGAGTTTAGTTGGAAGCTTGCGTTACTTGACATGCACAAGACAATACATTCTCTATGTCGTCGGATTAGTCAGTCACTACATAGAGAATCCCACAACTACACATTTGAAGACAACCAAAAGAATTCTTCGATACCTTAAGGGTGCGTTTGTTGTACCGGACTATCTAGGACTGGACTAGCTTCAGGGACTAAGCTGGACTACCTTAGACTAGACTAAGTTGGACTGACTTAGTGAAGCGTTTGGTGCAGTGTCAGACTAAAAAACAGGATAACAACAAATTCTAATATTATATTTTCTCATTCATATTTTATTAATATTTTATATTATTTAATACATATTTAGTACTACCACTATCTATTTCTTTTATCATTCTGGAAACTCCCATCTCCATTCCCAATTTTTTTTTCCTGTGATCTTCCTTTTTCTTCTTAATGTTGCTCTGACCCTCTCCCTTTCTTCGTCTTTTCTTTTCCTTTCCAGTCTCTCCTCCCTCAAAACATCATCATTCATCACCCTCTAAATTATTTATGGCACCACATATTCTGATTTCCCAACTTCAAATCCCACGGAAAATTGAAATCGTGCAGAAGCTCCTCTCTGCGGCGTCATGGATTTCACAACCACTTTGTTTCTCGACCCTCCTTTGATTTTCTCAGAAAATCTCTTAATTTTTTGGGAAAAATGAAGAATTTTTCTGTTGAGTTTTTTGTTGTTGTTATCGAATTGATTTTTTTTTTCTTTTCAAATTTTGGTGGTTGGATGTTGAGAATTAGGTGGTGGGTTTCAGGTCTGGGTACAGGTGGCCAGAGTTGCAGAGAAGCAAATTTGCAGCATGAAGAGGATGGAGCAACTGTCGCTGTGGCGGCCGAGTTCGAGCCGAGCTTGGATCTCGACGGAGCAAAAAGAGAAGAAAGCGAAGAGAGAGGAGGAAGGGAAGGGGGAATTGGCGAGGGGGAATGATGGTGGCTCTCGGCGTTTGTGAAAACATAGGAGCAGAGGAAGACGAGAGGGAGTTAGTCCCCGCTAATCCCATGGTTCTCGACGGGTTTGCTAGCGAGGGAGTTAGTCCCCGCGAGTCCCTTCTAATCTCATTAAACTTAGTCCGGACTGTTAACAAACACGGGACTGGACTACTACATAGTCCAGTCTAAGCCAGCGAGCTCAAACAAACGCCCCCTAAAGGTACTGTTAACTTTGACTTGTTCTATTCAAGCTCTAATAACTACAAACTTGTTGGATATAACGACAGTGATTGGGCAGGAGATTCCGACGATAGAAAAAGCACTACTGGATTTGTGTTCTTCATGGGAGACACTGCATTCACATGGATGTCAAAGAAGCAACCGATTGTCACTCTCTACCTGCGAAGCTGAATACGTAGCTGCTACCTCATGTGTCTGTCATACAATCTGGCTGAGAAACTTGCTAAAAGAATTAAACATGCCACAAGAAGAGCCAACATAGATCTATGTCGACAACAAGTCTGCAATAGCTCTAGCAAAGAATCTAGTATTCCATGACAGGAGCAAACACATAGATACCCGCTATCATTACATAAGAGAGTGTATTGCAAGAAAGGATGTGCAAGTGGAATACGTGAAGTCTTAAGACCAAGTCGCCGACACATTCACCAAGCCACTCAAACAAGAAGACTTTGTTAGATTGAGGAAATCAATCGGCGTCACAAGACAAAATTAAGGGGGGATGTTGAAATGTAATCTTGTCTTGGCCCAAGACAATTGATCCGGCTCATACACAAAGAAAGATCCATGCAAATGCTAGAGAATTCTAGCAAAGTTCAAGTTGGTGGAAGAGTCTAGAAGAATGGTGAGGATTCTATCAACATACAAGATTAGTGTAGATAATTATAGCATAGGAAGGTAGTGGAATTATCAAGATATATCTAGCATGATGTTTCCATGCTTCTTCAAGGTTCCATCCATGCCTATAAAAGGAGAAGGCATCCACACCATTTGTAACAACCAAGAGAGCAAGAAGTGAGGAAAGAGTGAAGAAGTGTAAGAGTGTTTGAGTGTTTCCTCTTGTACTAGTTTGTGAGTGAATAAAAATTTTTGTGTAAAAACTTTGAGTATTCTTTCTTTCTCTTGCCTATCAATTCCGCTGCATTACATTCTTCTTTGTGAGATAAACATCTCCAAAGTAGTGAAGTCTTTTTAAGCCCCAACAGAAGCTCCCCACAAACTACGCGCCAATATAAGTTATAAATTGACATGCATGATGCATATAAAAGTTGCTGGCTATTAATTAGTGATTTATTAGTACTAATATATATATATATATATATATATATATATATATATATATATCTAATTAGTTAACCAAAATTATATGCGCTTAATTTGATTTAAAAAACAAAATGTAATTTTGTTGCTGTGTTAATTTGAGGTACCTTCCGGAGAAGAGTGACATGGGAAGCATGGAAGCTCGACAACCATTTGGTTCCCGTCATTAAGGAAGATGAATGAAGGAAGAGAAGTTGTACCAGTATACTTGGGAATTTGTTTATAAACAGATTGTAAAAATGTAGAAGCTGAATCAATCGAGGAAAGAATGCAATTAGTGGCGTGCATATATGCCCGAGCTTGCCATAGCATGCATAACATGGAAAGTCAAACACACAACGCCTCTTAGGGCTCACATTCCCGTTTAATTGTTTACAAATCAATATTACAACTTGGTACTATTATATAGCTAACAACTTCTATACTAATTATTTCAATTGGCAACTAGTTTGGCCAAGTTGTCCTTTGCTTATTCTCACACGTCTTATCCTCAAATTTGCGAGTATGCGGCAACTAATTTAGTTAGGGTAATGTTAGGGACACTAAATTTGTAGACTAAGTTTTGGAAACTAAATGACATGGAAGTTGATGATTGATTTATTACTTAAACGTTGATAAACGTGCTCATTCCTATTGGTGACATATCATTTAGTTTGCAAGTTTAGTCTCCCTAGCATTACTTATTTAGTTAAGTTGACATTTTACGTTTTGTTGAAGTATCTTTGGATTGAGGATCTCTTGGATATTATTTAAGGAAAACTAATGAAAAGGGTTTGAAAACTTTGAGTTTTAATGATAAGGACAAAATAAAGGGAAAAGTGAATAGTACCAGGATTGACTTTTTAGTGTAAAAATATGGTTTTTCGTTAAAGTGAACAGTACCAGGTGCTTTTCGTTAAAGTTCCCTATTATTTAGAAGGTCCTTTTAATATTTGTAATAGGTTTTTAATAGAATTGCTATTGTTTCGTCAATATATATATATATATATATATATATATATATATATATATATATTGTTGATGCACAAAATCAGTGAGGACTTTGGTACAACAGAAAGTGTTAAGTTTGTGACCTTCGCTAGATTGCTCCGGTCACTAGTGTGGATAAGTATGTAAATGGATAGGGACAGGGAAGCAAACACAAGATGTACGTGGTTCACCCAGATTGGCTACGTCCACGGAGTAGATGAGTTCTCATTAATTGTGAAGGGTTTACACAAGTACATAGGTTCAAGCTCTCCTTTAGTCTAGTGAATGATTTAGTATAAATGACATTAGGAAATATTGTGGGAGAATGATCTCCTTTTATAGAAGAGAGTTTCTAGCTTTGTTTTAACATTGACACATGTCGTCTTATGATTGGCTTCTGATGTCGACACGTGTCGCTCTATGATTGGCTTTTGATGTCGCGCTATGATTGGCTTCTGATGTCGACATGTGTCGCGCTGTGATTAACCTCCTGGTTGGAGAGAAACTCTTCTAGATCGTTGTCGGTATAACGTTGACCGGTGCTCAGTAGTTTCGGGATTGGTTAAGTATGGTACAAACATATATATATATATATATATGTATATATTGCTAACAACTACACAATAAGGTGAGCATTGATACCACTCAGTACTACGGTCTGGTGGTATTCCTCTTCACTTGGAAATAAGAAGTCTTAGGTTCGAATCTTGTGGATGACGAATTCGATACCAAATTAAGCTGCCCATTGTGTGGCTTTGTCGAACTCCCCCTCCCCTTAGTGTAAATATATCGATGTACTCAGAATAAGGTGAGCATTGACCTTTCACCTCCTATTAATGTTTGTGATAACTCAAACATGTGTCTTTTTACTTAACCCTAGTTAACTTTCACATTAATCCAAATTTTAAACCAAGTGATGTGTCATAAACAAGAAATAAGTACATTAATCAACACTTAAGTAATCAATCATTAACATTCACATAATTTGGTTTACAAAATTTGATATCCAAGCATTACTACTGAAATAATAAAGCATTACTACTGAAATAATAATGCTACTTTTACAACATTTAAACCACCTTATGAGGCTACTTATTTGTTAGTTATTTTGACTTTTATTTATTTATTTTTATTTTTTTGACAAACGATAGAGTTAATTAGTGGGTTAAATTGTTTGTTAGGGGGAGAGGGATCAAACATTTAACAAACGATTAAGTTAATGGGTCAAATTATTTGTTAGGGGGGAGGAGGTCAAATCTACACTAGAATGCATAAATATGATTATTTTTCACTACGACAGTAAAACGCTATATGCAAAATTAGACGAAAAGGAAATATCCCAACAAGACTTGAACCTAAGAGATATTAATTGGCTCTATCCAATTGAGCCACACATTCATTTAGGATTTTCACGTTTATTCTTCCACTCTTTCTTTCTTCTCCCTCTCAGTCCTATACTCTTCACTCCTTCCCTTTTCACCTCCTCAGCCCCTGGTGACGTATGTCCACAGGATTGGCAAAGCATTTGCCCAAAGTTGATACTTCTCCAACCCTAAATATATATATATATATATATATATATAGGTTCGTTCTTTTATTTTAAATGATTAATGGGCAATATACTTTACATAATCAAGGAAGCAACTTCTAAACTAATTAAAATAATTTATCCAATAAATATTTCAATTGGAGTAAAGTCAACTGTTTAGCCTTATAAAATTATATGTTCACAGCAAGTTACTAAGGCTAAATACATCTATCAGGAGATTAATGATCCATAACTCATAACTGGAGAGTAATTAAGGTCAACTCTTTGTTTTGAACAATTGTAAATATATATAGACATGACAGGTTCTTCTGGCACTTCATAAGTTGTGCCAACTAAGCTCCTGGGGTTCCAAGAAGTTGAAGTCAAACCTGCTAGTACTACAATGGCTGCCATGAAAGGGTAAGATCATCTCATTTTCTAATCTTCAAGAATAATCAAAACGTTCATGACAACAGTTTGAGTTCTGATCTGATTGAAAATATGTTCGTGCTATTTTGTAGGCCTGAAGACGTTGCAAGTGTCGACGTCTATACAGCAAAAGGTCTCCTCAGTATAGGTCACCGTTATCTGGATGTCAGGTGCGAATTCATCTTATTACTAGCTAAACAAATAAATGAGAGAAGAAACTCTTGCTTTTTCTGATCCAAAACTAATAAGAAAATTTTAATATCAATAGGACGATTGAGGAGTTCAACAAGAGCCACGTTGAAAATGCCATGAACATTCCTTTCATGCTCATCACAGAAGAAGGTATATAATGTTTCTTTCAGGATATGAATTTATACATATACACATATACAGAGCCTTTAAAGGAGAGATCCTTATTTTTCTCGAAAAATTGGGGATTAGTTGTGGAGTCCACACTATATTTAACTTCAATGATTTGAACCATCTATTTTCAAGTTACACCTTATAGATCATCATTGCAAATTATTAGTCAAATCGGAAATATTTGAGGTATCTAATTGAGTTCAAAGAAATTAACGAATAATATGTTTTAAGGAACACTGAAATTTCATAGTGACAATTAAATAGGCAAATGATTTTGGATTGAATTGAATTTTTGCAAGGATGATCTATGAATCGAAACTTATAAAATAAGACGGTTTGAATTGTTAAAGTTCGATGTGAAGTGGATCGTACAACTAGTCTCCATTTTTTCCCTAAAGGGCCTGAAATATATATGTATATTACATTCCAACTCTAACATCTCAGTTAGCATATAATTCTGTTTTCTTTTCTTTCTTGTGATAATAATCTGCAGGTAGAGTGAAAAACCCTGAATTTCTCACCCAAATTTCCTCAACGCTCAAGAAAGAGGATCACTTGGTCGTGGTATTTACTAAAACATCATCTCGATGCTTACGTTTTCCTTCTTTCTTAATGTCATAAAAACTCTAATCTTATCAGTGCGGATTTTTTTGAAATATATTTGAAGGGTTGCAACAGTGGAGGAAGAGCACTTAAAGCTTGTGTTGATCTTCTTAATGAAGTAAGTTTCCAAACTTACAGAGTTCCTTTAATTGCTTGCCATTATTCTGGTTTTTGTTTTTTCATAGTTATAAATTTAAAGGGAAATGTATTACAATGGCAAAATAATTGCAGGGTTTCCAGCATGTGACCAACATCGAAGGAGGCTACTCCTCTTGGGTGGACAGTGGACTTGCCGGTGACAAACCCTCCGACGAGTTGAAAGTCGCTTGCAAGTTCCGCCCTTGAAAATTACGCAAATTAATTTGTTCAGCTTTTCTATTTGTAAAAGCATCTTCAATGAAAGCCTTAAATTAAAGGTATCAAATTTGTTTTTGGAGGCTTATTTGGATTTTGTCATATTGTCCAACTTTTCACTCCAACCGATCTGTCAAAAATAATAAATATTATTAAAAATATAACTTTAGTTTCTGAAACTTAATTTTCTCCACATAAAATCCGGCATAAGTTTTTTACTTGAATAAAATCTATTGACTAGATTCCACATCAGCAAATTCATTAAATATATTTGACTTTACAAATTAAAAAATTTTTGATGCCCAAAACGCCCCTATTTGAATGTTTGATTTACACAATTAATTCCATACAAATTGTAAGGGAGAATTAATGATTTTACAAAAATAAAAAAATAATAAATTCATTGCATAATATATATGATAACAATAAAACATGCCTCATAAATGTAGTAATACATGCTTAGTTAAGTCAATAAAATTATATTTTACATATAAATGTAGGTAAATTATTTCACACACACACACACACACATATATATATGACAACAAAAAAAAACATGCTTGATATATATAAAAATTCATGCAATATAATTTACCTACATAATAAAGCAAACCCAAATATATGCTGTTTATACCATATTTAGGGTCTCGTATTTAGATCTCGTATAAATACTTGGGGGACTTAAATATAATTATGTGATAAAGGAAGGGGCAAATATGTAATAAGTGAGGAGTCCTTATTCTATAAAAGAACCCCTCACCCTCACAATTGGAGGAGGCCAATTCCAAGGCCCTCTCACCCCCTCTCAAAGCTCTCTCTCCCTCAAATAAAAACATAATCAGTGTGGACGTAACCCAAACCTTGGGGTGAATCACGATACATCTTGTGTTATTTATGTTTCATGCAGATTCACGGTCGGATTTACGTTGTTTCAAGACCTCCGGTTTTGTGCATCAACATATGCAAAATAAAATATCTACATAAAAAAATGTTATTATTTTATTCAATACTAGTTTACCTATTATTTGTACATATAATAATAAAATGTGCCCAATATATATGATGATACATACAAAATAAAATACCTACATAATGAAGAAATGTTATTTGATTCAAAATTAATTTACTTACAAAATAAAGCAATTTTATTTTATTCAAGATTAATTTACCTATTATTAGTACATATATCTTATAATAATAAAATGTGTGCCAAATATATGTGATAATACATGGACAATAAATTACCTACAAAATAAAAGAATGTTATTTGATTCAATATTAATTTACCTACAAAATATATGTATTTGCTCATCATAAATTTAAATATAGGTAGATTAATTAGTTTAATATTTTGATCATATATGTAGTACTGTATATATATATATATATATATATATATATATATATATATATATATATATTGAGCGTATGGTAGTAATATATACATTTGAACGTATATATATGTGTGTGTTACGTGACAACCCGTCCCTAAAATTACGTTTTTATTTATTTTAATCGAGGGAATTGACGAAAATGCCCTAGAGGCAAGGATTTTGACTTATGTTGATCATCGTTTAGAGGAACATATGACTTATTCTTTTGGCGTATTTGTGTAGTACTTGTTGGTACGAACGCATAGGCGAAGACCGTTCGTGAGTCTGGATTGTAACGGTATAGTTACAGACGTTTGAAATTGGTTATTTACATTTTAGATTATTAAATTATTTGAACTCCCACCTTGTGGGAAAGAAGCCAATCAGCTTCAAGGAGAGAAAATAGGGACCAATGAGAGGAGAGAGGAGCAACCAATTAGCCAATTAGGAGAGGAAAAAAAAAGGATTTTTCCCCTTCCATTCCTGTGGACCCATTTACCCGCGCCAACCCGGAGTGGCTTTCGGCCACTTCCACCATTTTTTCAGGCGAAATTCAACTATCCATCACCTGCAACCTCTTCCCCCATCTCCCATCTTCCATTTCTAACCAAAGTTGAGGGTTTTTAGGTCCAAAACCGTGCAAAACGGCAAGTCTCACCACTCAAAACCACCCTTAATCAACTCCCCTTGGACCCAGGAACAAGACCCAATCAGTTTTAGGGGCGTTGGAAGATCGAGGAAGTCGAATCGAAGAACATCTATCTTAGGATTTCCGGCGGGTTTGAGTGAAATTGGAGCATTTTCCAGCCAAATTGGACTTGGCCACATGTATAAAACTTGCTCTAATATTTGAGATCTTCATTTCTATAAAATTTTAGAATTTTTGGAGATAGTTGAATTTTTCGGTGAATCGGGGCGGCCGACCGCCGTGTGCGGCGGTGCGTGAGCCAAGTCACCCCCTGACCTTTATAAGCTAAGTTTGACACCCCAATTCCATAGGTGAAGTTCGATTGATGAAATCTCATCGTTTGAACTTAGTTTTGATAAAGACAGCTACTTGAACATTATGTGAATTGACGATCCGACTGTTGGATCATCACCAAACTTTAATACATTATAGTATGTAATATTTGAGGATATTAGAAGCTTACATATTGGGAATCTGACGTATGGATCTTCCCGAATTGGATTTGTTAGCGATTAAATAAAACGTTGACCACCATTTGAATTGACAATTGGCGGAGATCCAATCGTTGGATTGTAATGAAACTTTAGTATGATGTTTTAGAAGCACAAGTGGATCTTTGGAAGTTACGGATAGGAAATCCGAGGTGCGGATCTTTCGGATTGAGTTATGTAAGGTTGTGGACACTACCATTGATCTTTGACGGACGATTGACTTTTGGTCAATGAGTCTCAAATCATTCTAGAACGTCATTGAGATGTGTTTTATGTAGGTTATGTGTTCTATTGATAAGAATTCAGAGACGTGACTAAATAATTGTTCTAGGTGAGGATCGTTCGTGACATCTCGATGTTCGTGCTAGGGAGTCGTAGCGCGGACCTCAGGTGAGTGGGTCGTTTTCCTTTTATCGTATATAGATATGACTGATAATTCCACAAATACTTTTAAATTGTTCTATGCCATGTTATATATATATATATATATATATATATATATATATATGTTAAAATACTATGGTATGATTAAATTTTAGATTGCATTATGGTATATCTATACGCATATTATCGGCATATAATTACTGTGAATGCTTTGAAAGTTGAACTACGAATGGCTTGATTCCGTTTGAGGGAATGTAGACAATCTAACAAGACAGTTAGATGCAGCCATAAAACAATCCAAATTTAATATGGTACTTGGTTTCATTAAGGAAAGAAGTTATGATGGTTAACAGCGTAGAGATTAACCATGATTTTATTCTGGTCTATCACTAGGTTTAGTTCTGATTAAGAATGTTAGGATGTTAAAGTGGTTATGCCAAATGACGTTGCGGACGCCCATGTAAGCTTCAGGTGAGTACTTATTGATGATAGAAATTGCAGTGAGTATAGTTGTGATGAGGGTCAGCCGTACATGTCACGTTAGGTGACTCCGGCTGACATGGTACTATTGATGGATATGGATGAGTCGTACATGTCATTATAGGTTACTCCAACTTATGTGCTAGCATTGATTGATGAGATATGGATGAGTCGTATAGGTCACTATAGGTGACTCTGACTTATGTGCTAGCATTGATTGATGAGATATGGATGAGTCGTATAGGTCACTATAGGTGACTCCGACTTATGTGCTAGCATTGATTGATGAAATATGGATGAGTCGTATATGTCACTATAGGTGACTCCGACTTATGTGCTAACATTGATTTATTGAGCACATGATTATTTATATTGCTCATGAGATGTTGTGTTGTGATATATTTATGGATTTACTGTTGATATACTTTTGATTTTACATTGACACGTGGTATGGTTTTTAAAAAAAAAAAAAAAACTATACAGGTGTCACAACGAGGGGTTATAATGATTTAGAAGGTTTTTATTAAAATTTTATTTCCAGGGCCACTCACCCTTGCTTGGTTTCCACCTTCCAGGTTTTTTAAGCTAAGCTTTCTTATCGATGAGGATTTGGGGCAAATTTTGGTATTGGAGATTACCTTCAATGCTATGATTCTCAATCCACTCTACTGTACTTTACTTATGCTCTGACATCACGTGTGAAATGAGTTCATTTCCGCTCACATCGCACTCTCGTATTTAGACAATTTTAGATTTAAATTTATTCACATTTTTCTCACATCACTATACTTTATGGCTTCGTCACCCTCTTGGTGTTGACCAACACAACTCAATTTGGAGTCCAAGTGGATTTTCCGGGTCGAGGTGTGTCATGTTAGGGGTAATAATATGTGCAATAATTATATTTTCATTGTAATTAAGGTGAGTAATAACATTTATTGATTTTATTTTGAACATTGTGGTACAAATTGTAAATATTTTGTAATAATAAGTCAATTACTTTTATACTTGGCAGTCATTTTTAAATTTGAGTTTTCTTTGGATGTTTATAACTAGGTCGGTTTTTGTTTAGGAAATTAGAGTTGTAAGGGTCTATATCTAAAGAACCCTAAATACTATTGTGTTTTTTGTTTGTTTTTTTTCTTGTTATTTAGACTCACATTCACACTCATGGAAATTCAGAGATGATAACTATTTACATGTGTTGATGCTCAAAATTGGATGGACTTTAGAACAATGTAAAGTGTCAGGTTTGTGACATTCGCAAGGTTGCTCCGGTCACCTAGTGAGGATAATATGTAAAGAGATAACGATAGGGAAGTAAACATAAGATGTACGTGATTCACCCTAAGTTGGGCTACGTTCACGGGGTAGAGGAGTACTCATTAATAGTGAAAAGTTTACAATACATAAGTTCAAGCATAATCATCATTAGTGATTTTTAATGACGAGTTTAAGTACAATAATGACATTATTAGGAATTCATTGTAGCAGAATGGTCTCCTTTTATAGTTGAGGAGAGTCTTCGGCTCCCGTCCGCGGTCGATCTAGGACTCCAGGAGCTTTATTCTGATGTTAACGCGTGTCATGTTGTGATTGAAGAGGAACTTATGTGCTTTGGAAAGGGTGCCTCAACACGACTTCTTCAGTGGATCCCCGAAGGTATAAAGTTGACCGGTACTTGGTAGTTTCGGGATTGGTGAAATATAATACAAACAACATGAAATTTAAACTTGAGAATTGAAGGGTCCCAAAATTCCCTTTTTTTTTCCGTAAAAATTCTAAATTTTGTGGTTATGAATCCAAATTAGAAAATTAGTGCATGCTACTTTATAAATTCTTACATTTACCCAAATTTCAAGATTATTTTTCTAGTTCAAAATGGAGGGTAAGGGCGTGCAAGCCTTTTCAAGAATGAAAATCCTCTGGTAATTTCTGCTTCATTGAACGAATTGCACGAATGGTGGAGCAAGTTTGGGTACCCATGCCTCTTCCCCCCAGATTATTAACATATGAAAGATGGATATTTTCGGAATGGTGGTTGAGATATAACAAAAGAGACTTGGTTAAATCTCAACCTTTTGCTTTTTGTGTTTTGATGCGCAGGAGAGCAACACTGGGAATGGTAGAGCATATACCGGCAAATTAATGTGTATAATATGGAGAAAGGATGTAATTGCGGAAAAGTCTACAAGGACTGATTTCTTGGCAGTCCTGACATGGGCAACAGGACAAGGGAGTATATGATGGCTCCCGAACAACGTAGTTGCTTGACAACTGAGAACTGTCAAGATTTGATACCCTTGAGTGTGGATAATGATGCTAGCAGTGACATATCTGACATTGACATACCAAAATTTTGTTATATATGGTTATCTTCGGCTGATGATTTGGTGCAATGAGAACGCAAAAACTTTCTGCGGTGGATGAGGAGAATAGGGATGAAGACGGATTTCTTTGTATCACCTACAGTGTAGACGACAAATGAGGAGTGCGTGCATCTCATAGAGAGTTCTGAGTCAGTCGAGATGAATGAAATATTATGATTAATTAGTTTTATGAGATGGCAAATGTAAGATCCCACATCGCTTAGGGGAGTGATCCTTATATGTATATTGTCATCCCTACCTAACACGAGGCATTTTGTTAACTCACTGGCTTCGGGTTCTGTAGGAACTCCAAAGTTAAGCGAGAACGGGGCCAGAGCACTCACAGGATGGGTGACCCACTGGGAACTTGCTTGTGAGTTCCCAGAAACAAAACCGTGAGGGCTTGGTCAGGGTCCAAAGCGGACAATATAGTGCTACGGTAGTGAAGCGGGCCCGGGAAGTGATCCACCCCGGGTCGGGATGTGACAATTTGGTATCGGAGCCAATTCTTAGCCGGATGTGTGCCGACGAGGATGTCGGGCCCCTAATGGGGTTGGATTGTAACATCCCATATTGCCCAGGGGAGTCGATCCTATAAGCATTTATATGTATATTCTCATCTCTACCTAGTAAGAGGCCTTTTGGGAGTTCATTGGCTTCGGGTTCCGTAGGAACTTCAAAGTTAAGCGAGTAGCGCGCGAGAGCAATCTCATGATGGGTGATCTACTGGGAAATTCTCGTGTGAGTTCTCAGAAACAAAACCGTGAGGGCGTAGTTGGGGCCCAAAGCGGACAATATTGTGCTACGGTGGTGGAGAGGGCCCAAGATGTGGTGGACCCTGTGTCGAGATGTGACAATTGGTATCAAAGCCTAACCCTGGCCGTGGTGTGCCGACGAGGTCATCAGGCCCCTTAAGGGGTAGATTGTAAGATCTCACATCGTCCAGGGGAGTGATCCTTATATGTATATTGCCATCCCTACCTAGCATGAGGCATTTTGGGAGCTCACTGACTTTGGGTTCCATCGGAACTCTGAAGTTAAGCGAGTTCGCAAGAGAGTTGTTGGAGAACAATTCAGAAATAAACAAAAATAACAGAAATTCTAATATTTTATTAACCAAAATATACTTGCTATGCAAAACGAAAATTACACAATAATACAAAAATTAATATAAGAATATTAATGCAACTAACTTGATTACAGAAGGTAGAGGCTAGCGTAAAAGCTATGTCCTTCGAACAGTATTTTCGTCCCACTCCTGTGCTTGTGGTTCTACAACGTCTGCTCGACTAGGATTCAACTACCTAATTTTACAACCCGTACTGGATTATAGAATTCTAGCGAATTTGCTTTGTGTGTTTCCTTTCTGGAAATTTCTTACAGAAGCAAGGAGGAAGAAAAGATGTCTGGAATGGAACTAAGTACTCCAGTTATATAGGCTCTTTCATACCTCTTCAAATACCTTTTGGATGTATCTGAAGCTATACAACTCTTTCTAAAGAGTTGTGTCTATTAATCAAAACGTTTTTAATTAAAAACTTAATTCGAAAATTAAAACTAATTGATCAGATTAATTTTAATTATTAGGCCCCAAGGCCATTGTCATTGTCTTGATTAATTAATATTAATATTATGGTATAATTATCAAGCCCAATCCACACAAAATGGTGGCCCAAGCCTCAATTCCCATTCAAAGTGGTCCAATACATAACTAATATTGTAGAGGACAAAACATATATAAAGGTCATTGGGAATCTTGTTTTCTCTAATGTGGGACAAGAGTCTCAAAACTCTAACAAGAGTAATCCCATGATGGGTGACCCACCGGAAAATTCTCGTTTAAGTTCCCAGAAACAAAACTGTGAGGGCATGGTCGGGGCCTAAAGCGGACAATATTGTGCTACGGTAGAGTTGAGCCCGGGATGTGATGGGGGCCCGGGTTAGGATGTGACAGCAACCATGAGAATGTTATGCTGGAATTTTGACAAGGAAACAAGAAAAAATAAATATTTTACACGCAAGCACTTCACACCAAATTACATAAACAATACATATCATGAAGATATTCCTTCCAACCCTAATCATCCTATACACGGCTCGAATTAAAGCTTTGCAGCCTGTGGTCTAAAGTATTATTGGCTTTAGCCACTTCATTTGACTATTGTGGCTTCCTCATATAAAAGCCTGACAACTTTGATATTTCAACATGTAATGGATCGAGTTGAAAGATACACTCTCAATCCCGAAGGCGAAGGACTCTCGGGGAGCCCACCGCTCGTCCCTCCATTGCAAATTTGTTACATTCTTGACGATATGTATCATGTATGGATACATGATCTAGCTTTTTCTTAATAAAACTTGATTCACCAAATTGTCTAAAGTTCTTGACGAAGAACCATGTGGACTGCTAGCTTCTTCCGCAAGTTTCTTCCACTCCAGGGCTTTATTTTTCATTTCCTTACCCTTCTCGCCCTCCATTAACTCTCTAACAAGCTTCTCCACATCATCTCTCTTGACATCAGTTTCAATCTCCAAACCGCAGCCCCAATCATTGCATGTATAGTAACAGTTGGTCGTTTGTTCGGCAAAGATGGGCCAACAGAGCATAGGCACTCCTGCACACAAGCTCTCAATGGTTGAATTCCAACCGCTGTGTGTCAAAAACCCACCAACTGCCGGATGGTTTAAGATTTGCTCTTGAGGGCACCAACTCGGTATAAGACTTCTTTCTTTTGTTTCAAACTCAAATTCAGGGGGCAAAATTGCCGATTCACCAAGAACCAAATCAGGCCTAATTGCCCACAAGAAGGGAAGCTTACTATTTGCAAGTCCCCAACCAAACTCCAAAATCTGTTGTGGCGTGAGGAATATTAAGCTGCCAAAAGTCACGTAAACAACTGAATTTTGCGCCTTGGTGTTTAACCATTCGAGGCATTCAGTTTCTTCTTTCCATAGACTATACCCCATAGACTTCAAGGGATCTTTTGGTAGTTGATCCAGAAGCAACTGGAGAGGGCCAATGGCATAAACAGGTGGAGGCATAGATGACAAAGCACTCAAAGTATCTGGCTCCAATGCATCAAATGTATGAACAACAACAGCTGAAGCATCATGAACTCCTTCCACTGCTGCCAAGGAAAATTTAAACACAGTGTCATTCGGATCTGTAGTTCGAAAGCAAGTTGGGAGATCCCTCAACCGGATACCCTTCATTCCCGGAACCCAATCTATTGCCATGTCCAAAAATCCATTTGTCAAGCTGCTCTCATCTACAACACAACACCCAAGAGGCGGCCTAATATCATGATCAATAATTTATTAAATTAACAATTGGCAAGCAGTATTTAGAGCCTATCTGTGACTGCTTCTGAAAGATCTAAAAGTGTTTATGGGTTGTAGAAGAATAAAATCATGTTATGTGCTTCTTCAGGAAGCTCCTCCAAGTGCTTAGATTTTTTATTAACTTTCTACAAATTATTATAGCAAATTACATTTCTAACCTTTTAAAGGTGCAAGTCCCTTTTCCACCAAAACAGGATATTGTTTAGAGCCCAGGAAGCCGGCTGCAGCGAAAGTAAAGAAGATTACGATAGGAACTCCAATCTCGTGAGCAGCTGTGATGGTGGAGGGCAAAAAACCATCTGAAACCATACAAGTCACTGGAGGATTATTGTCCTTCAGTGTCTTGAGGAGGTTACGGAATGGAGCCAAGAAGTTCTTTACGATGGACTCCAGAAGCAAAGGGAGGTCTTGGCGGGTATCGATATCTGAAAGGCCATCTGGGATTGTTTCGTACCTAAAGTCAGGCAATCCATCAAGGGAGTTGGGGCCGAGAGACTTGAGAAAGCGCTTATGGTTGTACTCAGTGTTGATAAAGGTTATGTGAAAGCCTTTGTGGTGGAGGAGCTTTGCAAGTTTAAGCATCGCCTTTACATGGCTTGGAAGTGGAAGCGGAGTACATACAGCATGAGGCTTATTGCCTCCTACTTCTATGGAACTAGTCATCTCAGATTGTATGAATCTCTAGTGTAGGACATGATTATATATAGATGGATAGTGCACACATGATTATATAAAATGGACGAATACGGTTTTACAAAGAAATACTAAAATAACTATCATTTAATACAACAATTATATTGATTTAGATTTCAATGATTTTAATAAAATATCTTTGATGGGGAAAATAACTATCATTTAATACAACAATTATATAGATTTAGATTTCAATGATTTTAATAAAATATCTTTGATGGGGACGCAAAAACTATAAGATTCATATTGATGGGAGGAGAGACATTTCATGGGCTTACAAGTAAGTTGTGGTACTCCCTCCTATATTGTCAATTGGTTTAATGGTGAAACCTCAACTTTCTTCATGGTGTTAGAGCAGGTTGTCCCACGTGTGAAGGCAAATGGCCACATGCGCTCCACGTCACCTATTGTGTTGTCCACGTTTTAGGCTTGATAATGAGTTCCAAATTGATGGGAGGAGAGACCTTACATGGGCTTATAAGTAAGTTGGGCTACTCTTTATATTGTCAATTGATTTTATGGTGGAACCTCAACTTTCTTCACAATGATTCAAATAAACAATGGACGGTCGTGTTTGCTCTTTTATACTTTGATCTCTTTGGCACATGTGTTTACAATTTCTCTTTGACCTTTCTGCTCATTCATTTTGGCTCTTTATCATCCTAATTTTTTTTTGTTCTCTTTGGCAAATGTGGTGACAATTTCTCTTTGACCTTTCTGCTCATTCATGTGGGCTCTTTATCGTCCTAATTTTTTTTGGGCCAAATTTTTTTCTTGGTCCATGTGGTGAGACGTTAGTTTTAATCCAGCCCTTGTGGTGAAAAGCTTGTTAATCATGCCCATATGGTCAAGTCCGTTAGCAATACTGATCCAATTTGCATTTTCCTCTTTTCTTCCATTAAATCCCCGTTAAGATTTAAGGGCAAATATGTCCTTCACTCATAAGAAGCATGCCAGTCTTGCTGACCAAATTCATTCTTCTCATCAAACAAATGAAGCCCGCTTTCATCTACAATCTTTTTTGCATCTGCATTTTGAAACCACAATTTCCTTCTCTCTAATCAACTGAAACTCTAATTCATTAGAAGTATCATCGGTTATTCTTCCTTGTGCTATTTCCTCTTTGTTTATCACAAGCTTTTGCTAGTCTTCCGTGATATTGCTCGCCAAAGGCTTCAAATTCCTTGTTTCTGCCATTGATTTTTCTTCCACTAAAACATCATTAACATTCTTGGTTTCCCCTATTGGTTTCTCCGCTGCTAAATTATTCTCCGCATTCTTGCATACCAAAACACTCCCAGTATCTCTAATCGGTTTGATATCCTCATAAACGGTCTTTGCATCATTCTCATTTCTCGTTTCTTGGAATCCTTGCATACCTTCACATTCATTTGGAACTTCCCCAACTCAACCTTCCCTGTTATTAGTTGATTCTTGCTATCCAGTATCAGGAATTCTAGCTTCAACTGGTATCTCAATCTCTTCAGCATGTGAACCAATTTTTTATTGCTTACCTCTGCACCTCCTTCACTTTCTCCCACATACCGCTTGTCCATCTCCAATGCATTATCAATGTTGCCTTCATCCCAAGAATGTAAACGCTAAAAAATATACAGTTGTTGTCGGTGATGCCTTGAAGCAATTGGTTGAGATGGAGGTGGAAGAAAATGCCAAGAGAGATTAATTGTTTCATGTATTGTTGGATATGGGGATAGTTGAGGAAATAGATGGAGAAGGTGTGGGTGGCGTGGCTGGGGAAATGGAGAGTCTCATGGGGGGAGACGGTCGGTGCCGTGCTTAGATGGTTTTTCCTAATATCTTTAACCATGCACGGAATTTACCATTTTACCCCTGCATATGGATGGAGTTTTCACAGAAATTCTGATTCGGACTAAGATCGTTAACGGACTTGACCACAAGGTTATGATTAAGTTCTTTTTACCACAGGAACCAGATTAAAACTACTGTCTCACCACAGGGACCAAGAAAAAAATTTGGCCTTTTTTTTGTCAGACTTAATCATCCTACTTGAAACCAGAATAGTATTAAAGACCTGATCAGAATTAATTCCCAAGGTAAAATGGCTGTCGTTACTGTAACAGAATCAACTAACAGTTCACAAAGATTTTCAGCAAAGTGGAACATCCGCGTATGTTAGTATTCATTTATATAAGCATACTATTATCTGAATAAAATCCAAACGACTAATTTTTCATTGAGAAATGGCAAGACCGGCCTAACAACAATAAGTATATTTTTGAGGAAGATGCTCACCCCCCATTGGTTGTAGTTAAACTAGTTTAAATTTCAAGATTCGTGTGTTAAATCAATTAAACCAAAGTAATCTAACAGCAATCAATTGAGGGGTGAGCATCACCCCTACTTATAGAGGGTGAGCAAAGATGCACTCAACAAGAAAGATGCAAAAAATTGAAAATGTTGAAAACAGATGCCAAAATATTGAGTATGTATAATCAGCATTCAGTTAGGATGATAAAGAGCCACTCCTTCAGACATGCTCTCAACAGTTGAATTCCAACTGCTGTGCGTCAAAAACCCAACAACTGATGGAGGGTTCGGGACTTCCTCTTGCGGGCACAAACTCATTATTAGACCTCTTTCTTTCGTTTCAAACTCAAACTCTGGTGGAAAAATTGCTGATTCACCAACAACCACATCAGGCCTAATTACCCACAAGAAGGGAAGCTTACTATTTGCAAGTATTCAACCAAACTCCAAAAGCTGTTGTGGTATCAGGAATAGTAAGCTGCCAAATTCATATAAACAACTGAATTTCGTGCCTTTGCGCTTAACCATCAAGGCACATGATTTCTTCTTTCCCCAAACCATATCCCATAGGCTTCAAAGGGTCTTTGGAAATTGATTGAGAAGCAATTGGAGAGAGACAACGGCATAAACAGGCCGAGGCATAGATGACAGGGCAGTCATAAAAACTTCTGGCTCGAATACATCAAAACAACTGCTAAAGCTTCATGAAATCTTTCAAGTTCTTCCAAGGGAAATGTAAACACACAAGGTCATTGGGATCTGTAATTTGAAAGCAAGACAGGAGATCCCTCAAACTGATACCCTTCATTCCTGAACCCAATCTATTACCATGTTCCAAAAATCTTTTTGTCAAGCAGCTGTCATATACAACCAACATCCAAGTGAAGGCAGATTAATCTCATCAATAGTTTGTTTAATGAAAAATTGGCCAAGGAAGTATTTCGGTCCTCTTTGGTACTGCTTCATTAACTTAGGAAACGGGTAAGGTTAGAGTTTAATGATGAACATTCCTTGTGCACCAAGTTAAGTGCTATACCCCGGATTTAACTCAGTGTAATTAAGGGATTTCTTGTGCGCTAATAGGGGTTTCTAGTATAGTCCGTTTATGGGTAGGACTTCTTTATTAGATTGAAGCTTACAAATACTTGATGTCCCAGCTTATTCTTCAGTCATCACAAACTCTAAACTCCCCACATATTTCTCATGATTAAGGTGCAGTAGAGAGAAGATCACTTTCTAACAACCAAAAGTGCTTCCGACTATATTTGGAAGAATTTTTTTAGTGCTTAGGGATATTGTTCCCAATATTATGCCATCGGCCTGTGCAATCGAGACCATTGAATAAAACTAATTTTGGGCCGTCAGGTAGTTCCGAGAATAAAGAGGTTTTTAATAATTCTTCAAGATATTATTGATGGTTTTTATCATGATAATCATCTTAGAGGTTTTTATTAAAAATTAAAGATTTGACAAGCAACGAAAGCAAAGCTGATAAGACTCCTACAACACAATCACGATTTTGTCTCATCCTATCATTTAGCCAACCACGGTCCTGCCCAAATTCATTTTCCGATGAACTCGGAGGAGAAATAAAGCTCCCTAGTTAATGGATTCTTTCGGGACACGTATTGCATTTGAGGTTTGTGAGAAGCTGGTTGTTTGATTGAAGCTGAGGCGTATGAAGGTATGGTAGAATTCAACTTGAGGGATTAGCGACGACTTTAGTTCCTGTGATGGATGCATTCGATAAAAAGGAAATGAGGATGGAAAAACAATCAGATAAATGGTTCAAAGGAAGAATTTCAATTCTTTATGATTGCGTGGATGCATGTACACATACAACTCGAGAAAGAGAGTTTTTTGGTTGGAATAGGGAGCGTCATTCAAGGACCACATGATTTTTCATTTGAAATTAGTCAGCGTGGAAACGATTGGTATTATTAGGAAGAGCTGAGTAGCTGAGGTTTCATCTTTAAATAGAGAAGATTCTGCAACGAAAGAGGCTCCTTTTAACTCAACAAATAACTCAAAAATAGTGTTTACAACCAGCGACATTTTCGGTTTGGATTAACAACATTGGAGCCATAAAATGATTTAGGAGCATTTTCAACTATATGGTACTATCCAAAGCTCTTGAGAGTGGATGTCATAAAACCGTCTGAAACGATACAAGTCATTGGAGGATTACTGTTTGACAAACGTTATGTGGAAGCCATTGTGGTGGAGGAGGTTTGCAAGTTTTAGCATTGCCGTTACATGGCTAGGAAGTGAAGAAAGTTGAGGTTCCACCATAAAACCAATTAGTAATATGGAGAGTAACCCAACTACTTATAAGCACAATTAGTAATATGGAGAGTAACCCAACTACTTATAAGCACATGCAAGATCCATCTGCTCATCAATGTGAGATTCACTCTCAACAGAAAAGAAGTGGAAGTGAACTACTTCTAGCATGAGGCTTATTGCTTACCACTTCTATGGAACTAGTCATCTCAGATTATATCTCTAGTCTAAGACATTATATATATATATGTATGTATGTATGTATGTATGTATGTATGTATGTATGTATGTATGTGACAGTTTCTCTTTGGCCTCCGTGCTCATTCATGTGGCTCTTATTCATTGATGAGTCAATTTTATACTATATATTTTTCCCTGTTCTTGGTATATTTTGGTTATTATTTTGATGATTTGTTATGTGTTTTCAATGTAGGACTTGTAAACTTGTTTTGAGCATAAAGTAATCAAACTGTGGAATTTTTTAGTGATTACAATTGGAGCGGGTTCGTGAGTTTGTCAAGCGGGTGTGTCAAAATTTCATAATTTTATCCCGAAGCATCTGATTGTGGCAAATTAATTATGCCTAGCGTGTAGTGTTGGCAGATTGGGCTACAGAGCTTGTTTGTGACTTTTGGGCTGAAAGATGATGGATTTTGGACTTGAGCTTTCTTGGAACTTGAAGAGGAGGTTATAATCTTTAATTTGATTCGTTTTGGGCCTATTTTGAGGCTTTGAAGGTCCAGAAACGTGATTATTTCTCTGTTGGGCAGATTTCTTAGTCATACTTGAAGTGTGTTTTTAAGTTATCCTTTTGTTATTCTATTTCCTAGTTTTTAGAAAGCCTTTTCTATGAGGGATTTTAATTTGTGGTAGTATAAATAAGGCTTTTTGGCCATTAAGGTTCTCTAACTTAGCAAAAGCTTTGGAGAATTTTAGACTTTTTTTCCTATAAGGTGTCTTCAACACTTTTTTAGTTAATGATATTTTCTTTGGTTTTTATTATGAGTATGCATAACTAATTCCTTTTACTAGGGTGATGCCATGAACCGTAGCATGAATATGTGATTTTATTAATTTGCTTATGAATGGATGCATACTTACTTTGAATTATTAATCACCGCGACTAAACTATCTATATATTTTAATGATTGATCACCATTAGGATATTTAGACAAGTAATTTAATGCAATTTCGGTTGGAACATCACCCTGAAATTGAGGAAGGCTTCTTGTGATTAGTAATTGTAAGTTCACTTAAGGCAAACACCACGCTCTTAAGGGTTGCATGGTTTTTCAAAGGGTTTTCACAAAACTTAATGAGTCTTGCATGTTTATATTTGATCTGAAAGCACATACGGATTGCATGTTAAATATACGTTTTCGCTTGAACATCACAAGGAAAATACGCATTAGGAAAAGCTAACATTCAAAACATGTATGTGAAAATTCATAAATAATTGGTAAAATTGCATAAGATTGTTAATGGTGATGGTGAAACCCTAGTCTTTCCCATAATTGATTTAATTTAAAAAATGTTTTCCTTCTTTGCTGCCATTATTTCCAAATTTCTTTTTATTGTTAATTTAGTCTTAAAATTCAAAAATCTCAAATCTTTGATAAAATCTGTTTTAAATAATTAATTAAGAATTAGTTTGATTACAAATTAGTCAAACAATCCTGATAGATAACGACCTTGCATGAGTGATTATATTACAATTTCTTTGTACTCTTGAAAGTATTTTACCTGATTTTAACCCTATTTGCGCAGATACTAAAAATCCTATCATTCATCCTAATTAAAACCAAAAAATGTTAAAGACATGATCAGAATTATGATAGTCTCTCTTTCTTCAACTATATGGTACTAACCGAATCTCATGGGAAGATATTCGAACTTTGGGTGCAAACGTTGTCCTAACCAACTCGGATATCATAGTTTGATCTTTTCTATGTATCACTATGTAAATTGGCTGCCATCTTCTTCTTCTTTTCTTAAAGTTACCACAAAGAAATACAAAATTGTAGCAATCACAGGATGGAAGGTGCATAAGCGTCCAAAGATTAAAGTTAGTAAATTGAAGTTCAAGACGGTGACATTTTTATTATTTATTGAGACAATAACCTCTGCACGGTAAATACTGCTACCCACAACAACAGCATTAGCAACAAGTTTAATAACATTCTAATGGATAATTCTAGCTTTTTCTCAATAGAACTTGATTCACCAAGTTCTCTAAGTTTTTGGATGAAGAACCATGTGGACCTGTAGATTCTTCCGCAAGTTTCTTCCACTCCATGGCCATAATTTTCATTTTCTTGCCCTTCTCTCCCTCCATCAACTCTCTAATAAGCTTCTCCACTTCATCTCTCTTCACATCACTATCAATCTCCAATCCACTGCCCCACTCATTGCAAGTGTAGTAACAGTTTGTGTATTGCTCGGCAAGGATTGGCCAACACAGCATAGGCACTCCTGAAGACAAGCTCTCAATCGTTGAATTCCAACCGCTGTGTGTCAAAAACCCTCCGACTGATGGGTGGTTGAGGACTTGCTCTTGAGGGCACCAACTCAATATTACGCCTCTTACTTTGATTTCGAACTCAAACTCAGGCGGCAAAATTGCTGATTCGCCAACAACCAGATCAGGCCTAATTACCCACAAGAATGGAAGCTTACTATTTGCAAGTCCCCAACCAAACTCAACAAGCTGTTGTGGTGTCATGACTGCTATACTGCCAAAATTCACATAAACAACCGAGTTCGGGGCCTTATCGTTTAGCCATTCAAGGCACCCAGTTTCTTCTTTCCATAGACTGTATCCCATATGTTTCAAAGGATCTTTCGGCAATTGATTGAGAAGCAACTGGAGAGGGCCAATGGCGTAAACAGGTGGAGGCATAGATGAGAGAGCATCCAAAACATCTGGCTCCAACACATCAAAAGTATGAACAACAACTGCGGAAGCTTTATCAACTCTATCCACTGCTTCCATGGCAAAGTTAAACACAATGTCATTTGGATCTGTAGTTCGAAAGCAGCCCGGGAGATCCCTTAAACGGATATCCTTCATTCCTGGAACCCAGTCTATTACCATGTCCAAATATCCATTTGTCAAGCAGCTCTCATCTACAACACAACAACATAAGACAAATTTCATCACTTTATTTATACAATGATATACTTTAAACTAATCTAATTAAACTGCATGGAGAGGGATTCAAACATTGGTGCATATGAGGGAGCACATTCGCTCCGGCATTTAAAAAATTGGCAAGCAGTATTTAATCATAGATTGAGCAATAATTGATTCAACGTTTCTTTCACCTTTGAGGGGTGCTAATCCCTTTTCCACCAAAACAGAATATTGTTTAGATCCCATGAAGCCAACTGCAGCTAAAGTAAAGAAGAGTGCGATAGGGATTCCAAGCTCTTCAGCAGCTGTGATGGTGGATGTCATAAAACCATCTGACACCAAACAAGTCACTGGAGGACTACCAAAACCATCTGTGTTGTCATTGAGTTTGTGGAGAAGGTTACGAAACGGAGCCAAGAAATCGTTTCGGATGCAATCAAGAAGCAAAGGGATATCTTGAGGGGCATCCTCATCGGTATCTGACCTTACTGGAAGACCATCTGGGATTGTTTTGTACTGAAAATCAGGCAAGCCATCGAGGGAGTTGGGGCCGAGAGATTTAAGAAAGCGTTTATGGTTGTACTCGGTGTTGACAAAGGTTATGTGAAAACCTCTATGGTGGAGGAGCTTTGCTAATTTAAGCATTGCCTTTATATGGCTTTGAAGTGGAAGTGGAGTACATACAGCATGAGGCTTATAACCTACTACTGCAATGGAACTACTCATATTAGATTGTGTGTATCTCTACTGGAAGACAGTACTACTGCATATATATTTTGGTCTACTTTGTAACAGATGACTATGAGTCCGATAAGTAATGGACGGATGGGTTGGGTTTGCTCTTTGTAATTTTGCTCTTTCAGCCGGCAGTTGAAAATGTCTTACTACCAAAGGATTTTAATCTCTTTAGCACATATATGATAACAGCTTATCCTCTTGGCTCATTCATGTGTCTTTTCTATGACCTAATCAGATTATAAACCACAAGGATTTTTTTTAAATCTTTGCAACATCAACTTGCGCTAGCTTCTAAACAATTAACTCCAACATAGGAAATCTGTGTAATTTTCACCGGGAAATTGAACAGGGGGCAAACAGAAACTAGTTGTGCAGTACATCGCTAGTTATTAAGACTAAAATTTATACGGAGAACGCAATCTAGCTGTTATTTAAGAGCACTTGATTCACCAAATTGTCCAAGTTTTTGGATGAAGAACCATGTGGACCGGTGGCTTCTTCTGCAAGTTTCTTCCACTCTATGGCCTTAATTTTCACTTTCTTTCCCCTTTCCCCATCCATTAATTCTGTAACAAGCTTCTCCACCTCATCTCTCTTGACATTACTATCGATTTCCATGCCACTGCCTCTTTCGTTGCAAGTGAAGTAACAGTTTGTCTGCTGGTCACCAAAGAGTGGCCAACAGAGTATAGGCACTCCAGTAGACAAACTCTCAACTGTTGAGTTCCAGCTGCTGTGTGTTAAAAATCCTCCAACTGATGGGTGGTCAAGGACTTTCTCTTCCAGGCACCAACTTACTATCTTACCTCTTTCCTTGGCTTCAGCCACAAACTCAGGTGGCAAAATCACTGACCAGAATGGCCTAAATATCCACAGGAAGGGATGCTTGTTATTTGCAAGTCCCCAGCCAAACTCAATAACATGTTAGTGTGTCATCACTGCTAGACTGCCGAAATTCACATAATAACAGAGTTTGGCGTTTAACCATTGGGGACACTCGGTTTCTTCTTTCCATAAACTGCATCCCATAGGCTTCAAAGGGTGTTCCGGTATCTGATTGAGAAGTAATTGGAGAGGGCCAATGACATAAACAAGCGGAAGCATAGATGAGAGAGCACCCAAAACATCTCGTTCCAATGCATCAAAAGTGTGAAAAACAACTGTTGAAGCTTTATGAGCTCTGTCCACTGCTTCAAAGGTGAAGTTAAGGATGATGTCACTATACCAGTAGGGGAGAGCCCTTAAGGGTGCATTTGTTGCACCGGGTTATCTCGGACTAGACTAGTTTCAGGGACTAAGCTGGACTGATTTAATGAAGCGTTTGATGCAGTGTCGGACTAAAATGCAGGACTTTAGTATTATATTATATAATCTATATCTTTTAATATTTTATTATTAAATTTAATCAAATACTAATATTTTATAATATTTTACCTTTTTTCTTCTTTCTAGAATAATCTTCTTTCAACTCTTTTTTCTTTGTTTGACATCTTCTCTCTGTCTAAACCTCTCTTTTTCTCCGCCCACTGTTTACCTCTCCTTTCTCTGTACCTCTGTCTTCTCCCATCTCCCTTTTTTCTTCCAATCCACCTCAAATTACTCTGGCCTCCTTCTTATTTTTTAAAGTTTGAAACTTTGTATTTATTTTGTTTTGCCTCAAAGAAAATGGCATGGAGCGGGTGCTAAGCTGCGGGTAACGGAGCGAGCTGAAACTTTGTATTTATTTTGGAATTGAGGGCTCGAGGACTTTCTGGGAGAGGGCAGAGAAGTGCTTTGGCTTAAAGCTGTGGTGTGGGGGATTATGATGTTCAGAGCCAATGCCATGTGAATTGTTTCTTTCGGATATATGAGGTGGGCTGTGGTGGTCGTCTGTTTCTCTGCTTTTATTCCTTAGCCGCGGGAATGAGGTGGGACAGGACAAAGATGCAGTTTGTGGCCAAGTTCTTCATATCTCTGTTTTCTAGGTCGGAGGGCGCGACCGATGAGCTTGGTCTGAGCAGAGGTGAATCGGACGACGGAGCTCGTGAGTTCTCCGATTGAAGTTCGAATCGAGGTCTTTGTTCATGATTCAGGGTTGGGGACGAGGAGAGGGAGAGAACGCGAGCAGAGAGGAGAGTAGAGGACGCGAGCAGAGAGCGATCGAAGGGATTAGCTAGTCCCGATCGAAGGGATTAGCTAGTCCCATGGTTCGCGATGTCTCTCGCTAAGCCCGTCTAGCACGGTCCTTAGTCGAGGTGAGTCCGGCTTACTCCCGTTAAAGCTAGTCCCGTGAAGTAACAAACATGGGCTGGACTAACTATTAGTCTAGTCCAGTCCAATGAGGGCTAGTGAAGGGAAACAAACACACCTAAGTGTATAGCTTTCATTTCCGGAATCCAATCTATCATCTGTCAAACAGCTCTTATCTATAACACCGGAGTAATCATATTCATAAGTCATATGTAATAAACAAGCAATGAATCATTAAAATTAGAGAAATTCTTCAATATTTTTACTTTTCAGTGATGCAAGTCATCTTTCTACCAAAGCAGAATAGTGTTTAGATCTCATTAAGTTGCATGCAGATGCAGGTAAAGTAAAGAACAGCACGATAGGGAGTCTAAATTCTTCAGCAGCCGTGATAGTCAACGTCATGAGGTTATCTGAAACAATGCAAGACACTGGAGGATTAACAATGTTGGAAGTTGTCATGTCATTGAGTTTTATTACAAGGTTACGAAACGAGGCAAGAAATTTGTTATACAGAATCACAATGCAAAAAGGAGTCTTGGGCGGAGTCTGCATCTGACTCTGGAAGGCTATCAGGAATTGTTTCAGAATGGAAGTCAGACAAGCCATCAAGAGAGTTGCGTCCGAGAGATTTAAGAAAGTTGTATTGAACTCTGTGTTGACAAAGGTTATGTGAAAGCCTCAATCGTGGAGGAGTTTGCTAATTTCAGCATTGCCTTGATATGGCTTTGAAATGGAAGCAATATGAATACGGTGTGAGGCTTATCACCTACCTTCATGGAACTCATATTCGATTTGCAATCGCGTAATTGCATGCAGTTGAGCTTTATAGATGATCAAAAACTTCGAGTTCAATAGATAGAAGACGGTGAGGATGCCTTTTTGATAGATAAAAGCTTTATCAACACTAAAAATAGTGCCTACAGACATATGCTTTTATTTCATATAGTCGAAACTATATACAGTAGACATAAATGTTTATGGTTCGAACACGTGAAAACTAGTTTGTTTGAAAATTCAAAGGTAGATATAATTATATAAGAAAATAGTTCTTTTGAAACCCAATAAGTAACCATCTAAAGTGGTTTCAGCACAAAGATGAGTAAAATAGAAAGAAAATTGAGAGACGAATGAAGAGCCAAAGTAGGCTACTTGAAACAAACTTAATATAAATTGGGTTTTGATCCTGGACATATCTAGTTTTTCTCTGCAGAAATCATGTAATAAATAAATCAAAGAATCTGTTGATTTTGTAAATTTGCATTCTATAAACTGGAAAATAGTTGTATGAAAATTTGACAAAGCAAGCAGGAAGAATTATCAGAAAACTTGCTGAGAGAGTTCATTGCTCGCAGTGCATTGGATTGTATTGAATCATTACTCACTCACACAAGAAGTGTGAAGGAATACACGAAGAGAATCTAGCCGTTAAGCTTCAAACGGTTCACACGACCCTATGAGTAACAAACCCCATTGAGCAGCACAAGCTTCACTTAAACCTTCTAACAGAAAAGACATGTGGCACAATACAAGTCATTAAGATATTTTAATCTTAGTCGTGCGTTGCAGCTGAGTGTTCATTGTGGAGCAAAAAATATTCACTAGGCGACACGTGGACTTTTGGACAAAAGAGAACAAAAATACCCTTGCGGCATACCAGGATTCCTACGCGCGAGCAGCGGGCAATCATCTTTCAATCAAGTCAAAAGTGCCCAAAAAAGGTAACAATTAAAAACCTCTTTCATCAAATCCTTTCTATAAGGTATTTCCCAAAACCTAGTATTTTCTATTTCATTATTTAGCTAATCAATTAGCTAAATAATATATACCTACCATATCTCCTAAAATCATCCTTAATAGTCAATAAAATCACCCTAATTGATAGTCAAAACCGGCCACCACCATTCCCATCCTCACCTTTCCCATTTTCCTTATTAAATTAGTCATTCATTTTTATAACCACCCATTTATTCTTTTCATATTTAATTAGCCAATAAATTGGCTAATTAAACATGAAATTGAACCCCACAAAAAACCTTTAGTGGCTGGTTACTTTTATTCAAAATTGGTCAAGCCCTAACTCTATAAATAGGCACCTATTCTCACCAAAAATTCATTCCAAACCTCTTGCAAAAAATCTCAAATATTCTAAACACTATTTCTCTCTAAAATTCTAACTTTGGCATCGGAGGTTCTTCGGGCAAAGCCCCCCCCGTTCATCGTGGGCGCGTGAGGCTTTTGGCCTTAACCTAAGGTGCTAGTTGTTTTGTAGGTGCAAAATCGTCCGAGATCGAGGAGGAGAAAATTTGCATCCACATTCATGTTATAACTAAGAGTAAATTATAGCAATGGTCCCTCAACTTTAATCAAATTGGAGAAATTGTCCATCAACTAAAAATTCATTACCATTGGTCCCTCAACTCATTAAAATGTGTAGCTATGGTCATTTTCGTCAACTTCGTTAGAATTTTGTCAAAATAAGTTATGTTGGAAGGACCATTGCTACAATTGGGGTCCCTCAACTCATCAAAATGTGTAGCTATGGTCATTTTCGTCAACTTCGTCAGAATTTTGTCAAAATGAGTTATGTTGGAAGGACCATTGTTGGAAGGACCGTTGCTACAATTGGGATCCCTCAACTCATCAAAACGTGTAGCTATGGTCATTTTTGTCAACTTCGTTAGAATTTTGTCACAATGAGTTATGTTGGAAGGATCATTGCTACAATTGGGCTAAAGTTGAGGGACCATTGCTCCAATTAGGCTAAAGTTGAGGGACCACTCCAGTTGGATTAAAGTTGAGGGACCAATGATAATGAATTTTTAGTTGAGGAACCATAGCTGCACGTTTTGATGAGTTAAGGGATTAATGATAATGAATTTTTAGTGAGGAACCATTGCTCAAATTGATGAAGTTAAAAGATCATTGCTACAATTTACTCTAACTAAGAACAAAACACTAAAAGCTTTACATAAGACTTGACATCCAAGCAATCTTCATCTCTGCAACAAGCTTAATCTCCAACAGAATCAAAACAGAGACCCATTGGTTTCTCTCTAAGTTTTGCCTTCTGCGAACACAAAGATTTACGCCATAGCGAGTGAATGCCACAAACCCATTGAGCACTGAAACAGTGGGCTCAACGTCACCTTCGTGATTCACAAAGCAGTGTTCGAAGAAGGGGGTCTGGCTCCTCCGCTGAGAATACTTGAATCTGGGTCGACTTGAAAGAGATGGCACCATTGTAATCTCTGAAGCACTGCGTAACTTGAATTGAGAAAGAAATGGCACCCTTGAAATCTCTGATGGCAGAGCACCCAGTGGATTCAAGTATAAGAAGTAGGAGAATCATTTTCTCATTGTTTAATCGCAGCAAGTAAATTCTCAAGCTTTTTGTTTCTGGGTTTTGCCCTTTGCAATCTGTAATGCCAGGATTCCGAGATGGCACCCTAAAATTTCGATGGATGAGAAAATTTGAAAAACCTATTAGGGAGGAGTTTCAGTTGAACCTTTTGATTTTGCAATTGAGCTATATTGCAGCTCATGCAGGTGAGCTTCTGAAAATGAAGGGAAGGGCTTGGCGGCTTTGAAAAATGTGGAGGTTGAGGTGAGAGGGTTGGAAGAAATTCCAAATGGATTCTCCTGCACTAATTGGGAGTATTTTGCTGTATCAGAAGATATGTCAGGGTTTTAAGGATTGATAATTCAATTGGTATTTTGAAGGGTTTTAATTCTTTTAATGAATTTAGGGGTATTCAACTAGAAATTTAAGTGATTATCTGAAATTCAAATATATTCAATCAGGATTTTAAGATAATTTATTAAAATCCTTAGAAATTTGAGTGTATTCAATTAGGATTTTAAAGAAGTTTGTTTGTACCATACTTAGGGCCTCCGTATTTAGACCTCGTATAAATACTTGGGGGACTCAAATGTAATTATGTAATAAATGGAAGGGTAAATATGTAATAAGTGAAGAGCCATTATTCTATAAAAGGGCCTCCTCACCCTCACAAACCTGAAGCCTCACTCTCACATTACGAAGCTCTCATCCTCACATACAAAGCCACAAGGCTCACAAATAGAGAAGTTCTCTCAAACTCTTTCTTTCTCTGAGGGCCTCCTCACTCTTGTAATCCATACATACAGTTAGAGAGAAATACAATCAACATCAGTGTGGACGTAGCCCAAACATTAGGGTGAACCACGATACATCTTGTGTTCTTTACTTTCTTGCAGATTCACGGTCGGATTTACGTTGTTCCAAGACCCATCCAGTTTTGTGCATCAACATTTGGCGCCGTCTGTGGGCATCAACATTTCTCTCTTAATTTTTCATCTCACCACCGTGAAACCTTCACAACCTCACCACTATCCACCGTGGATCTGCAAAAACCCAAGAAAACCAAAGCCCTTCCAAACTCTTTGTCTCTCTGTCTCTTTTCTCTGTCTCTCTCTCTGGCGCCTCAAAACCTCCGCCAAAAGTAGTGGCAACTTTCACAACCTCCCTCACGTTCTTTTAAATCCCCTGGCCAGTCACTTCACCCTTACCATTGTCCTCTCAGAACCCCCGCCAAAAACCCGAATCTCTCCCTCTCTATTTTCTCTCTATCTCCTCTCTCTCTTAAATGGTGCAGGTGGTGGCTATGCGGACGATTCAGAGCTCGATCCTCTCTCCCACCTCTGAATTCGCACACCGCCGCGCCGCCTTCAAGCTGAAGTCATCGACGAGCTTTGCGTACAAAGTTATGGCATTTAAGGAGAAGCAGAGGGGATGAAGCTGGAGACTGTTTGGGAATAGAAGGTCTGAGATCACTGCGAAGCATCCCTTTTAGACGGAGGTCGCTCCCGTCTCACCCGAAGACTCACCCAAGGTCAACCTCTAGTGGTATTGCCTGACTTCCCCTTCTGGAAACTAAACTGGTTTATAGGGAAGTCTCCATGTCTATCCAAGGTCCTGAACATTACAACCAGGAAGTCCCCATGTGGTGAAGGTACCAACACATGGGATAGATTTGAGTTGTGGGTCCACAAGAGGGCTATCGACCTGTTTAGCTCACCTAATGTTATCAAGCAAAGTATTTCCATCACAATTGAACCAGGCGTTGAAGTGGAGGTTACAATCGCCATTCCCGAGCTTGCTACGATTCTCGAGCTTGCTGCGAGTGCGACTCAGAAAGCTTGATCTGGAGAAATGGCTAGTGTCTTGAGGCCGTGGACTGCGGTGCCGGGCGAGGACGGTTTGTGATTCGGTGAGCGGGTTGACTCAGTGGCAGATGATGGGCACGACGTGGTACAACATTTGCAAGGTGAAGAGACAGAGAGAGTGCGGTGGAAAAGCAAAAGCAAAGCAAAAAAGCAAAAGCAAAGCAGAAAAACAAAAGCAAAAGCAGAAAGCAAAAGAAGATAAAAAAAGCAGACATAATTGCGGTGGTGATGGCATTATGGGCGTGACCCATTGAGCAGAGGGTCATATTTATTTTTGAATGATGTGATTTATTTTTCTTATCTTTCGGAGAAATCTGTATAAACCTCATCAGAGGGTAATAATAAAAAATAAAAAAAGGGCAAGCCCAAAATAATGGGCTGGAATGTTATGTGGATGGCGAAGACCCATATGCCCAAAAGAGTCAGGCCCTCTATTATCACCAACCAGGTGATCAAAAGTACGTCCAGTACTACAAAAAATTATTCGACAGCCTGCCGCTATTACACCAACCGGGTGATCAAAAGTACGTCCAGTACTCCAAAATTATTCGGCAGCATGCCGCTATTATCACCAACCAGGTGATCAAAAGTACGTCCAGTACTACAAAAAAATTATTCAGTAGCCTGCCGCTATTACCACCAACCAGGTGATCAAAAGTACGCCCAATACTCCAAAATTATTCAGCAGCCTGCTGCTATTATCACCAACCAGGTGATCAAAAGTACGCCCAGTACTCCAAAATTATTCGGCAGCTTGCCACTATTATCACCAACCAGGTGATCAAATGTACGTCTAGTACTTTAAAATTATACATGAGCATCACTCATGTCAATCATACATAAACATTCATGAGCATCAATCATGTCAATCATACATAAACATTCATGACCATCACTCATGTCAACATTCATGAGCATCACTCATGTCAACATCCATGAGCATCACTCATATCAATCAACATAAACATTCATGAGCATCACTCATGTCAATTAGCTTTGAAAGCTTTATTTACAGAGTTCCAGCTTCGAGAGCTCCAACTTCAAAAGCTTCATTTACAAAAGCTCTAGCTTCAAAGCTTCACTTGCAAAGCTTCACCTACAAAGCTTCAGTGAAGGGTATACAAATACCGCATCCGAACAACCGCCACTTCGGCCCATACATGGATTGAATTTGAAGTCTCCAGCTAACAGCCTCAATTGACTGAAAACTTGGGGGACTGCACTATGTACCATATATTGGGCTTCCACAACTGGGCCTCATGAAAAATATTTGGGGGGCTTAGCCCATTATTTATGTATTGAGGAGCGAGCCCTTATTCTATAAAAATGACTCCCTCACTTTCATTAGAGAGCACCCATTATTCATGTACTGAGGAGCGAGCCCTTATTTTATAAAAGGGAATCCCTCATCTTCATTAGAAAGCATCGCCGGCAGCTGAGCAACCGCCTCGCCGCGAGCATCAACTCTAGCCCATCATTTATGTATTGAGGAGCGAGCCCTTATTCTATAAAAGGACTCCCTCACCTTCAACACCACAAGCTGAGCCAACCAAGGCAACATAAGCCACAAATCGAACAGTCTCGCAACATGTGCTACTTCTAGTTGAGCATCATTTCAGATTGGGCACCGCCTCATATCGAGTATCAGTTCCAGACGACACCTAGTTACTTCGGCCCACACATGGACTGAATTTTAAGTCTCCAGCCAAAAGACTCTTTTGACTGAAGACTTGGAGGACTACTGTTTGTACCATACTTAGGGCCTCTGTATTTAGACCTCGTATAATACTCGGGGGACTCAAATGTAATTATGTAATAAATGGAGGGGCAAATATGTAATAAGTGAGGAACCCTTATTCTATAAAAGGGCCTTCTCACCCTCACAAACCTGAAGCCTCACTCTCACATTACGAAGCTTTCATCCTCACATACAAAGCCACAAGGCTCACAAACAGAGAAGTTCTCTCAAACTCTCTTTTTCTCTGAGGGCCTCCTCACCCTTGTAATCCATACATACAGTTTGAAAGAAATACAATCAACATCAGTGCGGACGTAGCCCAAACATTGGGCGTGAACCATGATACATCTTGTGTTCTTTAGTTTCTTGCAGATTCACGGTCGGATTTACGTTGTTCCAAGACCTTCGATTTTGTGCCTCAACAAAGTTTATAACATTCCAGCTGTATTCAATTAGAATTTGATTTTAAAAAATTTGAAAAAGTTGAGGAATTAGAGGAAATTTGAGAGATTTTGTAGTGTATTTTAAGCATTCACAAATCTTACATCTCCCCAAGAGATTTTGAGGGATTTGAAACAAAGTTTTACACGAAATCTCTACAAATCAATTAGACTCCATAAAAATCCATGAATTTATAAATCAATTAAAATATCTTAAATTCCCAATTGAATACACCCCCCTAAACGGAAAGTTCAAAATAAAAAAGAAAAAGGATTTGAAGGTGTAGATGGTCTTCACGAGGGTGGAATGGAGGGTGCATCTAAGGTTCTAAAAGACGCAAAACGCTAGTCGAGCGGAGAGTTGAGGCCTAGCGCCCAAGCAAGAGCCTAAGCAGACTAAGCGGATTTAAGTAAAATTATTATATATTGTATAAATAGTGCCTATTTATACTTAAAAAATACATAATTGTATTTGGATGCATAAATTGCAAAATAAAATGACATATAGATATAAAGTATTAAAACATATTGAAAACAGGGAGAACAAGCATATAATGAGTGTTCATCCAAGTATTCCACAAGTCTCTTACATTTTATTGACAAAATAAAATGTAACATGAAAGTTATCGATTTTCTGTCCAAGTAAGAGTCGTGACCCAGATGGGTTTAGACGAGCTAGGCAGGCTAGGCAGACGCTTAAGCAAGTCTAGGGCACTTTCTTAATTTTCAAACTCCTAGGGATTAATTGGGGTAGTGACTAACCGCCTAGCGACTAGGTGGGGCCTAGGCGACGCTAGACAGAGATTTTTAAAACAGTGAAACAGATTTTGCCCTCCTTAAGCTGCTAGATTTGTTTTTTAATTTTTTTAATTTTATAATGTCTATGTGAGGCCACAGTGACATGTGGTGTCCAATTATTGTCCATGTGGGCGTCACGTTAGGTGTTAACAGAGATTCTAACGAAAAGCCTAACAAAAGTATGACAATGTCCTACAATCCTCATTTAAATATGAGAATACGATGAAAAAAACCTAATGTATAAAAATTTGAAAACCAAGATACTTTATAGTAGTAAAGTGAGAATTACCCTTTTTCTAATTACTTCTTACCATTTCAATTATAAAAACAAATAAAAATAACAATCTTTTAGTTTTATGAAACCAAAACCAACAATCATATCAATTTCAAACACATAACAAAGCCAACATACAGAAGCCAAAATGAGCAACGTACTGGTTTATTAAGACCACATGCATCTAGCATTTTCCTTGAAGCACATTGTTGACCACAAAATCCAAGTTTTTTATTGAAGAACCGTGGGGACCAGTGGCCTCTTCTGCTAACTTTTTCCACTCATTAGCCTTCCTTTTCATTTTCTTACCCTTCTCTCCCTCCATCAACTCTCTAACAAGCTTCTCCACTTCATCTCTCTTCACATCATTATCAATCTCCATCCCAGTCCCCAATCCATTGCAAGTATACCAACAATTTGTTTGCTGCTCCGCAAAGAACGGCCATGAGAGCATAGGCACTCCAGCTGTCACGCTCTCAATGGTTGAATTCCAACCGCTGTGTGTCAAAAACCCTCCAACTGATGGGTGGTTAAGTACTTCCTCTTGAGGACACCAACCTGCTATTAGACATCTTTCTTTGGTTTCGGCGACAAACTCAGGTGGCAAAATTGCTGATTCGCCGATGACCAAATCCGGCCTAATTACCCACAAGAAGTGATGCTTACTATTTGCAAGTCCCCAACCAAACTCCACAAGATGCTCTGGTGTCATGACCACCACACTCCCAAAGTTCACATAAACAACCGAGTTTGGTGCCTTGGTGTCGAGCCATGGAATGCACTCGGCTTCTTCTTTCCATAGGCTGTATCCCAGAGACTTCAAAGGGTCTTCTTCTATTTGATTAATAAGCAACTGAAGAGGGCCAATGGGGTAGAGATGTGGAATCATGGATGAGATAGCATCCAAAATATCCTGCTCCAACGCTTCGAAAGTATGAATTACAACTGCCGAAGCTTTATGTGCTCTCTCAGTTGCTTCACTTGTTAAAGAAAACGCAGTGTCATTCGGATTTGTGGTTCGTAGAAAGGTTGGAAGATCCCTTAGACGGATACCTTTCATTCCCGGTATCCAATCTATGACGGTGTCTAAGTAGCCATTTGATAGATACCTCTCATCTGCAACATTAAAAACGGTGTTAGTTTAGTTAAGTAAAAAAAAAATGATATGCTAATTAGTTCTTCATTTTCTTACACTTCCCCTCTACCTTTTAGAGGTGTAAATCCTTTTTCGGCGAGAGCACGATAATGCTTGAATCCCATGAAGCCACAAGCAGCAGTAGGAAAGAACAACACAATAGGAAGTCCAAGTTCTTCAGCAGCTGTGATTGAGAAGCTCATAAAACCATCTGAGACAATGCTGGTCACAGGAGGGGTATTGTTGGAAGCTGCAACAGCATTTAGTTTGGCGAGGAGACTTTGAAATGGAGCCAATAAATTGTTTTGAATGGCATCACAGATATCATAGATGTCTTGGGTTGAATCTGCTGAATCCGAAGGCGGCAGGCCATCGGGGATGGTTTCGAAATGGAAGTCCTTGAAGCCGTCTAAGGTGTTGGGGCCTAAAGATTTGAGAAGGCGTCTGTGGTTGTATTCGGTGTTGACGAAGGTGATACGAATACCTCTGTGGTGTAGGAGCTTTGCAAATTTGAGGAGAGGCTTTATGTGGCCTTGATATGGGAATGGGAGGCATACAGCATGAGGCTTATGATTTGCAGCTACCTCCATTGAACCCATTACTATTCCTTAATCTTCAGGTTGGAGATGTCTCTGCTCGTACTACTTAGCATCTATTTATGGAAAATACTAGGGGAATCAACAACAATAAACATAGGGATGGGGTATTGCTGGTGGTGTGGGGTGGGGATGGGGTGTGCTCGGGGAAGATGGGTTTCTTCTTCTTCTTCTTTTTTATTTTTTTTATTTATTTTTATTTTATAATAGGATAAATTATTATAATATTTTAAATGCATAATTTTTTTTTGCCACGTGACACAAATATGGTAGCCACGTCATTACGTAATTGTTTACTTAACGAATTTTCTAACTGATATATGAAATTGAAATAAAATAATAAGTAAATGTATGAAATTGAAATGTTTTAAAGATGCTGTAAGGAATTGAAATCGACCTCAAACCTGAGGAGGTAAAATGTAATTTACCCATAAACATATTTTGACGTTTAATTGACAGAAATGAACATTTTTTTAGTAGCGACGACATATTGATCTTATATCAACGACACAACGACGACATAACGATAACCTATGATGCATCGATACGGACACAGACACGAACACGAGAATACGGCACGACTTGACACAAGATGTGTCAAGTTTCTGAAAACAAAAACACAATACGACATGGATAAAGTAATTAAAAATATATACAAATAAATATATCTAATATACTATCAAATGAGCATTCAAGTTCAAACTATGACTCATTTTTCCTGAACATGTGTAGTTCATAAAGTATTAGAAAAAGTGGAATAATTCCAAACAAAAAATTTGAACAATACAAATATTTAATATATATAGTGAATGATAAAAGCACATATTATTGTTAGCTTTTAGACGGTGGATGATTAAAGCATATATTTTGTTAGACGGAGTCTCCAAAGCTCTTCGGCCGAAAGGGTAGAGCCCAAAGCTCTTCGACAAAAAGAAAAAAAAAAAAGAGTTCAAAGTTTTTAGATGGAGAGTCCAAAGCTTTTTGAACAAAAAAAAAAAAAAAAAAGACGGAGTGTTTACAGATTTTCACAGAGAGATATCGTCTGCTCAACACTAAAACGGTAATTAGAGAGCAATGGGTTGATAGATACCGTCGGCGCATTTCTCACCCTAACCATAATGTCATAGGGTATTTATGAGTTTCCTCAAGAACTGAAAATTCTCAAGATATGGGATTTGAGGAATTCGTATCCGTCTTTCAATGCCGACAAAAGAAGAATTGTAGGAGGACGTTTCTACAAATCTGAGTTTCAGATAATTTCGGCTTCTTCGCTTAAATTTTTGTCTTAATTTTTATTTGAAAGTCAGACGTATCCGAAAAACAGGATACCTGTATTGATCTCAAAGTTTTGATATGCGTATCCGTCGGAGTTGACCGTATCTCTGGACCAGGATATGTATCGAAAGCATATCTGACCATATCCATCAAGTATCGTATCCGATACTGCATTGGATACGGGATACGGTACTTGATTGACATGTCCATGCATCATAGACGGCAACACAATGATGATATAATAATGACTGATCATGTCTGTAACCAAAATGTCAAAATATGTTTATTGTAGTTAATTGCCAAAAATACTTTGGCTCCTTCCATTTCAAGGTGATACTGACTTTTAATTTATTTTGTCGGGTAATTACATTATATCACCTCAATTTTGGTTTAGATAACAAACTCATACCTTATCATTTGATCATTGCAATACCATATATCGATTTACTAATTTGTAGCAATGATAAACCTCCATTAGTCAATCTGTGAAATTGACTGTCAAGTGATGTCGTGGTAAATGTAAAGTGTGAAATCCCGTCCCTGGAATTTCACTATTCATTATGTATCTCTTGATTTAAGTGCGTATTTCATGTTTACGTCATTTTTATTACTTAATTTTAATTCCGTAAATTTTGGAAATTAAATCGAATAGTTATCGGGTTTGAATTTTCGTAATCAATCTTTATCTTTCGTTGACTTTTCAAAGTTTTAACTAGTGTTTTTAAATAGATCTCGAATCTACGTACGCATAGACGAAAGTTGTTTGCGAGTCCGAGTTGTAACGTTATAGTTACGGACGTTTGAAGTTGTGAACAATAGATTGTGAGAATTATTTAATTCCCACATGTGAGTTAAACGTTAAGTTAGATTAAAAAGGGGAAAGTTTCTGAAAAAAAATAAAAAGAAGGGAGAAAGGGAGAGGGTCTGATTCTGACCCTTTTTGGGGTGAATTGGACCCGTTAACCCACAAACTTGACTCGATTGTCTCTTTTCCATCTGAGCTCCGTTTTGGGTGATTTTGGTGTCCATGGAAAGCTCTTGACGAGCCTTACAACTCTGTAGTGATAGATTTCCTATTTTATTTTCCATATTTGCGGTTCAAAGCCACAAAACCCACGACTTTTCCGACGGTTTTATCATTTTTCCGGTGATTCCGGCAACCATTTCCTTCGAATGAGGTATGAAAGTTCATCTAGTCTTCATAATCTTCAAGTTGGTATGCTTGGTTCATGCTTTCGTATTCATTTTAGAGTTGGTTGTTTAGAACCCTAGAAATCCGGTTTTCTCCGGTGAATTTGGACGGTTTTCGGTTAGAATTTATCGTCGGCCTAGTTGTGAAAAGTGTTTCCCTTGTTGAAATCTAACTACCACGTAAATTTGAGCTCATTTAGTTAATGTTGAAAATATGATGATCATTACATCATACTATATGTGGCTCTTACTATTGGGAGATAGTCTCTTTCGCTTTGTTTAATGAACACCTATAACTGTGCTGATGTGGTGTGTCTTTTCTTAGTTGTTACCTAACATCCCAGGCTAGTAGACAACCATGATGATGGTTGACACTATGTATGTATAGTCTTATTTGAAAATTACCCATTTATCATGTTGCAATTGTTGCTTTAAAGTTAGTGAATGCATTAATGTAATGTTGATGATGGGGAATCGACATTTATATTGTCTCATAATATGAAATTGTTTCTCTTTATATTTAGTACAATGTTGCTAAAGTTATTTGTATACATTTAGTTAGACGTGGTCCAGATTTTGTCTTTGTGATGATAGTGAATAGCCATGGCTTTTATATGAATGACAGTGAATAACCATTGTTGATGAACATATTAATTCCATCTCATTGGTTTAACATTATCAGACCTTTTTGCATATGTCTGAAGAAGAACGAATCCTCATATGTATGTATAAAATAATGAAGAGATGAAATGGTTTTCTTATTTACCATATACATATGTCTATGTATGCATCTTCAAGGGAACTTACTTATATCCCTAGAAATATATATGCACCAACTGCCAAGACTTATATATATAGGCACATCTATATTTATAAATAGCTTCTTCACTTATTTTCTATAAGTGTTTCATTCAAATGTTACATTTATTTTGATCATGCTAATGCAAGTTAACCAAAATAGTACTTGGATCTCATAGTGTTATTAGTAGTCCCAAGTAATCTAATTAAGACTAGAGTCGAAAGTGATGCATTTAGTAATTGCATATACTTGAGAATAAGAGTTGATCGAGGTGGTGGATGCTTGTAGTAATAATTCGAAACAAAGCTTTGGAATCCAGATGGGAAATACAGAAATGGATGGTGTATGTGCTCATGTTGTAAATCATAAGTGTGGAGGTAGGAGGTAGGTTGTGTGTTGGTTTGATTGCATCATGTAGCATTGGTACATGGATGGTCCTGCTTGGTATATCCGCGATGGGGAATCATATGTATTCAGGGGTGATCATGCTTGGTATATCCGCGATAGGTGATCACTGCCTGCACGATGAGATTATGCCTATGGTTCTGCTTGGTATATTCGTGATGGGGGACCATACACATTTTAGAGATGATGATGATTAGTTGTACTTGGCACATTTCGATAGACGATCATAATTTAGTTTAAATTCCGTTGAGTGATGGTTTGGAATCCCTTATACTCCGCGATTCCGTTGAGTGATGGTCCAAAATCGTATCCTGGTTTGGATTTTGTTGAGTGGTGGTCCGGAATCGTATCCGCTCTGATTCCATTGAGAAATGGTCCGGAATCCCTCATACTTCACAATTCCGTTGAGTGATGGTCTGGAATCGTATCCAGCTTGGGTTTCATTTAGTGGTTGTTAGGCATTGTACTCCGCGATTCCGTTGAGTGATGGTCCGGAATCGTATCCACTCGGATTCCGTTGAGAGATGGTCCGGAATCTCTCCTACTCTGCGATCCTGTTGAGTGATGGTCCGGAATCGTATCCTGATTTGGATTACATTGAGTGGTTTGGAATCCTTACTCTTGATCATTTCCATAAGTCAAACTTGTTCCCTGGATTCGAGTGAATGAGATTTACCCACAATAGATCTTATGAATATAAATCAAAATTATCAAGTTATTACTTGAAATCCAGGCAGGGAATTATGTAGAAGTCCTTTATTAATTTTGTGCATTGAGGTGTGATCTGATTGACTGATTAACATAATTAAATGTTAATATCGTGCCTCCTTGATATCATGGAATGGGTTACTTAAGATGATTGTGGAGAGACGTTGAATATGATTGTTATTAATATGATTAGATCAGTGATCAATGCAACTAGAGGATACTATTGTGTTGTGTTGATTCTTTGATATATTACATGATATGAATAACGATTTTATGTTGAAACATAATGATTTATACGATGGATGAAATAGAAAACTTGATTGTCACGCGGGTTGTTATGTAGTTTGAATCGAATAATTCATGCTTGTCAAGTCCAAATGTTTGATTAAGGAATGTTATGCATTTTGGCTAAAACGGACTGTGTTATATGTTGAGTTATAGCGAAGTTGAACTATGAATGGCTTGATCCTTATTGATGGTATGTAGGCAATCTAACGAAGTGGTTAGATGCAACCATAAAGTGTACGAAAAATTATTATGCATCTGGATCTTGAATTATACTTTCTACATATTTCGGAGGCAGGGTATGTTGGTGACGTCACGTGTCGATCCTGGAAGTATGTCGAGATCGAGACGTGACATAAAGCCTATATTTTTGCTAACATGACAGTCAGTCAGTACTCAATTGTGTCAAGTAAATAAATAAATTTTAAAAATTTAGTTTTTTATGCCAAAAAATTAAAAAGAGTGGGCCCCACCCACCGATTCAATTCACAATCCAGCATCTGCCCCGAACAACCCTCCGCCCTCGTCGAACTCCCCCTCTCCGTCTCTGACCTCTACATTCACTAGCATATGAAGTTATATACAAAATAAGAAAAGGGAAATAAGGATTAGAATGGCTCCCTTCTTTTCATACTCAACTCTGATAATTAAACATTACACAAGAAGTAAAGAGTCATTCTTCCTCAATGACAAGTCAAGACATTTGTGTAAAAAAAGAAATTCTCGTGATTTTATTTTGATTTACATTGAAAAAAAATGTCTCATACTAAAGTGTAAAATTAAAAGTTCTAAATCTATTAACCCTAAAAACTACCACGCTTACGTAGCGCGTATGCCGAGTAACTAATGAGCTAACTACGTCCTTCGGTTAATGTGGGGCATGCCAACTCGTCGGCCAAGCTCGGTCGAAGAGTAAAATATGTTGATGTTGAGTTGGGTGCACTGCTGACTTCTCGATCTTGCAATTACGGCCGAGGAAGGAACACTCTCGGCCTTCGGGTTCTAGAGCCTGAAGACAATGCTGCTAATTCTGCGAAGTTCAATATCAAATTCGGTGTTCAATGTGCTGAATGTAGTAACTTGTAACACCTCACTTCGCCGAGAAGGCTAATGAGATGACCTCTGCCAATAAGGATTTGAAAATCCTTCTCGACTGAGACTTGGATAGATAACCAGTCGGGCTTGTCGCAGTGCTGTTTATCCAAACTGAAGGTGCTTCGCGGTCGGCTGATTCTACGGCAATAGTGCTATTTATCCAAACTGAAGATGTTCGCCGGTTGCCTTCACAGTACTATTTATGCAAACTGAAGATGTGTTGGCGAAAAAGGAAAATAAAAATCTCAAGGTTGTTAAGAGGTTTCGCGTAGAGCGAGGGTTTGAGCAGGGCAGTTTGTGTGTTGAGTTGGAGAGCTTTACACATTGTTTGTAACCTTGTATTTATAGTAGTCATATTTTCTGTTTGGCATGGCCAGGATTATTCCATAGAGTCCAACTAAAAATTAAACTCCCTCCACGTGCTAACACACGGCATCAACACCATATTTTTACTCTTGATAAGCCAATCCCTTTGCTAATAATTATCACAACCTGAATTGGTGTTAGTCAGACAACATTTCGAAATGCCTGATGCCAACCACGTGCAATATAACTCTCATTAATTTCAAACCCTCCATGCTGCTTGGCAGCCAAATCCTCCACATGTATGTGAATTATGTATGTCGTAAGCAACTGCAATTTAATTGCAATGCTAACTCTTGAAAGCCTTATCACATCCCATTAATGTCACCAAGCCTAGGCTACCTAGGCTTCCTACCTTATCACCTTTAAACTCATCCATCCATGCATGCATCCTGACCCTTCTTTCTTAAATACCAGCTTTGCAGCATATCCACACGTCCACTCGCAACCTAACTCAACTTGAGCTGTACCACTTGCTTAGAGATATAATTTGCATCTTATTTAGCCCATTTAAGAATACTCCAAGATAATCCATATTAAAAAATAATTACTATGATAAAAACTATAATATTATCCTTTACTAATAAAATTATCCTCATTTTTCCATCCGACGGTTGGGAGATATGCTCACTCAACGGCCTTAATTGCATGGGCTGATGATGTAAAATCGGGTCCAAACAAAATCATATTCGACTCTAATTGTGGTGGTAAAAGTTAAAATGTCTCCAACACATGTAGGGTCAATTTGATTGTTTAACTTTTAACTCATACGTAGTAAGAAGGATTATGTGAAATTTAGAGTTAATATTATTTAAAAAAAATTATCTATATTAATTGGTGATGGAGTTGGCTAAGTCTCATAACAGGTTACTAATAGTGTGGCTTGAATTCGTTTTCTACGAGAATTAAACATATGACCTCTCACTTACAAATGAAGAGGAACACCACTAGAATGTAGTACTAAGTGGTGAGTTGAATAGTTGTTAGATGTTACATAAATTTTTGGAGTGTCAATTATAATTCTCATATATTTATTGCTAACCTCCAAGTTGGTAGAGTGTTGCCCCTACACCGAAGTTTGAATTTTCCTCCCATAATTTAAGATTTTATAATTCCATCATTTAAAAAACTAATAATTAGGTTAGTGTTAGGGAGATTAAATTTGTAGATTAAATTTTGTAAACTAAATGATATAAAAGTTGATGATTGAATTATTACTTAAGTGTTGATTAGCGTGTTTATTTTTTATTGGTGTAACACATCGTTTCATCTACAAATTTAATCTACCTAGCATTACTCTAACAATTAATCTAGAATTAACAACATATATATCTACACAGGGATTACAGAATTTAAATAAACCCTGGATCTAATACAAATCGTGCAAAATTTAATCTATCTTTACAATTTTATGTACACAAAGTCTATATAAAAATGCATGGCACATGATCATACTTATATTATTTTTAGGATACAATTAATTAATTAGTTCAGTATAACAGCTGGCCATTTGACCAAAGACAAAATACATATCAATGCAATTCCACGGAATCCTCTACTCAAAAACCACTTAAAATATAAAGGGCATGGCATCTCATGATGTATTATAATTCCTAGAAAATCACGAGGAAGATTTCACTTGGACACTTGTCGCCGTTTATTTAGACAAAGCCACAAAGACTAATAACACACGTTCAAAGAAACATGTCGTTTAATGAAGGGATTTTCATTTTTTTTAAAAGAGAATTAGTTGGGGGCTTATACAACATCAAATTTCAACGATTTTTATTTGTAATTTTTCAAATTGCACCTTATAGATTATCTTTACAAAATATTAATTAAATCGGAAATATTTGAGTAAGGAAATTAACGAATATTTTGTTATATAGAAAACAATGAAATTTTATCATGATAAGTAAATAGGAAAATAGTTTAGGATAAAATTGAATTTTTGTAAAGATGATTTATGAATCGAGATTTATAAAATAGACTGTTCAAATCGTTGAAGTTCGATATGGAATGAATCCCCCAACTAATCTCTTTTAAATAAAAATAAAAATAAAAATAAAAATCTCTTATCTTAAACGAAATGTTTCTTTATTTATGTGTTATTAGTCTTTGTGACTTTGTCCAAATAAACGGTCACAAGTGTCCAAGTGAAATCTTCCTCGTGATTTTCCAGGAATTATAATACATCATGAGATGCCATGTCTTTTATTTTTTTAAGTGGTTTTTCAGTAGACGAGCATGTGTAATCGCATTGATATATTTTTTGTTTGTCAAATGACCGGCTGTTCTACTAAACTAATTAATTACCTACATCCTAAAAATAATGTAAGTATGCTCATGTGCCATGCATTTTTATATACACAAAATTGTATTGACAGAGTAAGTCTTGCATGTGATGTCTTAGATCCAGGGTTTAATTAAATTCTGTAATCGCTGTGTAGATATATGATTCTGTTGTTAATTTTAGATTAATTGTTAGTCTTTTAAATGATGAAGTTATAAAATCTTAAATTATGGGAGAAAAATTCAAACTTCGGTGTAGGGCAACACTCTACCAACTTGATTATTTGTTGACACCACAAAATCTTAATTTTAGAAGGATAACAATAATACATAAGAACTGTTGTTATTGACATTTCAAAAGTTTCATATAACATTTAGGGTAAATTACATAGTAGCCCCTCAGGTTTGAGGTCTATTGCAATCTTATACAACATCTTTAAAACATTTCACTTTCATACCTCAAGTACTATTTTATTTCAATTTCATACAACAGTTAGATTTTCCATCCATGGATCTGTTAAATGCTGACGTGGCTGCCACATATATGACATGTGGCTGCCAAATGTCTGCCACGTGGCAATAAAATAATTTTTTTATTTTTTTTTAAAAAACCTGAAATTGGAAGAAGAAGAAAAAAAAAAAAAAAAAAAAAGGGGACCGAACCCAGAAGAAGGAGGAAGAAGAAGAAAGAGGAGGAGGAGGAGGAAGAAGAAGAAGAAGAAGAAAAAAAAAAAAAAGGGACCGAACCCAGAAAAAGGAGGAAGAAGAAGAAGAGAAGAAGAAAGAGGAGGAGGATGAGGAAGAAGAAGAAGAAGAAAAAAAAAAAAAAAGGACCGAACCCAGAAGAAGGAGGAAGAAGAAGAAGAGAAGAAGAAAGAGGAGGGATGAGGAAGAAGAAGAAGAAAAAAAAGAAAAAAAAAGAAAGGGGCCCGAACCCAGAAGGAGGAGGAAGAAGAAGAAAGAGGAGGAGGAGAAGGAGGAAGAAGAAGAAGAAGAAGAAGAAGAAAAAAGGGACCGAACCCAGAAAAAGGAGGAAGAAGAAGAAGAGAAGAAGAAAGAGGAGGAGGATGAGGAAGAAGAAGAAGAAGAAAAAAAAAAGAAAAAAAAGAAAGGGACCGAACCCAGAAGAAGAAGGAGGAAGAAGAAGAAGAGAAGAAGAAAGAGGAGGAGGAGGGAGAAGAAGAAGAAGAAGAAGAAGAAAAAAAAAAAGGGTCTGAACCCAGAAGAAGAAGAAAGAGAAAGAGAAAGAGAAGAAGAAGAAAGAGAAAAAAAAAAGGGACGGAACCCAGAAGAAGAAGGAGGAAGAAGAAGAAGAGAAGAAGAAATAGGAGGAGGAGGAGGAAGAAGAAGAAGAAGGAAAAAAAAAAAAGGGTCCGAACCCAGAAGAAGAAGAAAGAGAAAGAGAAGAAGAAGAAGAAAGAGAGAGAAAAAAAAAAGTGGCAAATTTGTTTTTTTTTTTTTAAATTAAAAAATTATTTTATTTGCCACGTGGCAGACATTTGGCAGCCACGTGTCATATATGTGGCAGCCACGTCAGCATTTAACAGATCCATAGATGGAAAATTTAATGATTGTATGAAATTGAAATAAAATAGTACTTGAGGTATGAAAGTGAAATGTTTTAAAGATGTTGTATAAGATTACAATAAACCTCAAACCTGAGGGGCTACTATGTAATTTACCCTAACATTTAATAACTATTTATTTCTGACGCTATTGCTCCACTAATTTTTTTTTTCTTAATAGCACTTTATTGACTAAATTGTCCAGGTTTGTGGATGAGGAACCATGTGGAGTGCTGGTTTCTTCTGCAAGTTTCTTCCACTGCATGACCTTCATTTTCATTTTTTTACCCTTTTCTCCCTCCATTAACCCTCTAACAAGCTTCTCTACTTCTGCTCTTTTGACATCATTACTAATCTCCATCCCAATGCCCCATTCATTGCAAGCACACCAAGTGTTAGTTTGTTGGTCAGCAAAGAAAGGCCAACAAAGCATAGGAACTCCTGCACACAAACTTTCAACATTCGAATTCCTGATAGATATTATATGTGTGTGAGGTGGTTAAGTTTGTTTAGATTATGTGAGTAGAGATTATGACAAGTGTCAAGATCTTGGGGTCTTATAATAGCTTAGTAGCTAAGCAATGTAATGAGATATATACAACATATAACTGTAAGAACAATCTCTCTTAATTCATTCAATATACAAAAGAAATACTTTCTCTCTCTACAACTGTTCTTTCTTCTTGTGCAAGAATATTGTACTTCTTTCTGTTTACATGGTATCATTCGCTCAAGCTTTTAGGTCTACTACTAACATGGTAGCCACTTCTCTTGAATCCCAAGGTACAGTTTTCAAAAGGGTTATTTACTTGTGAAACACTGGAGTAGTTGGTCACATTTGGAAGAACAGAGGAGGATATGATGCTTGGTGCTGGATAAAGTTTTACGACAACAGTTCTTATTTTGTTTGGTTTGAGTATGGCACTTTTGCGACATGGTATGAAGGTTTCTTCAGGCAATACTAGTTGGCAGGGGAGCATTGTGAACTGGTATTCGGAGGATCGAATTTACGACGTGTGAAATTGTGCACCCTCCGAGGGCTTTTCTTACCAACAACCAACACCACAACAACATCAACAACTCCACTAGCACCCTAGTGAGCTTAGAATCGAAGAAAGAACACCCCAAACCCTTCTCTTCCTTTCGGCTGGTACTATTCATCATATTCTCCGTTGAGTTTCATATCATTCCGACGTTTGTAAGCTTTTAGAAGCCCTTGGGTTGTGTTTTAGGGTTATATCGAAGCTTGTTTTAAGTTGTGTATACGTTTAAATCACAGAAAATAGCTCGGAGTAGCTTTTCCAAATTTTCCTGCGAGCACCACCACTTTTGAGGCATTTTCCGGCCAAACCATGGCGAGTTGGCCGGTGTGCAAGGTATCAATCTCTTCATCTCGTTGAGTAGTACAACTTTCCTTTTTGAATCACTCGATTTTGTTGAGTATTGAAAAAGTTATGAACGTTTAAAGTTAGGGAAGTTTCCGACCGAATTCCGGCCTTCTTCTTCCTTGGGTCCGGCGACCCATCAAGAATAGGCCTTTTAGGCCTTTCCTGCCAAGCCCAACCCAAACCCATTTCTTTTTATTTATTTACTTTGTTTTAATTTTAATTGGTTTAATAAAAAGGCCTTTGGGCCGTTTTATTTAGGGCCATAGGCTTGTCCTCTCTAAAACCCAAAAACCCTTAGGCTTAAGGCCTTTGGGCTGTAGCTGTTGGGGGCCCTAAGCCCAACCCCAACCTTTTTAATTATTTTTGTTTATTAAATTAATTTTAAAAATCCTAAAGGCCTTTAGGCCATTTTCCTTTAGGTCCTTAGGCCCGTGCATCCTAAGCCAACCCTTTAAACCCCATTACCCTAAACCCTTAACCTTAATATGTCCAAACCCTTTATGGGAAATATTCCGTTTGGAAATATTCCATTAGAGAATATTCCATCAGGGAATATTCTATCGACTTTTACGAAGTTTAAACGAAACCCTTCTTAGAGTAATTCGACGTCCTGAATCTGTTTCTGAAGTCCGTTTTCCCAAATTCAATTGTTATAATAGAGTTTTATTAATTTGACCATTTATATGCTTAGGGGCAATTGTTAGTGGCATTCCGTCTTTGCTAGCTTGCGTGGCTCTTCGGCGGCTAAGTATCTGTGAGTGGACCCATTCTAAAATGCATGTTTTGATAGTAGAAATGCATAAATGAAAAGCATGATTTAACAATTATGTTTTATGAGACGCTTTGAGGTAAGATGCTTACTGAGGCTAGTTTGAATTATTACTATTTTTCCTATAACCCATGTTCTTATAGAATATCCGATGGATGAGGATATGATATTTAAAGTATGTTTCGAATACCTCTTTATAGTATAGATGATGGATGACTTTATACTATGAAGTTGCTTTTCAATATATATATGTTCAGTGGTTTTTGTACTTACCTAGTGGTCATTTCCGCTACGGGACGTAGGGATAGATTCTGGTCCGTCCCGGGTAACGGTTTGGTGTTGGCATAAAGCCTGGAGTGTGTTTCTTCTGGCTATTAGCACATGGACGGGGAGCTGGCATGGGGCCCGAAGTGTATTTTCCTCTGACTGTCTGCTCAGAAACGGGGAGCCAGCATAGGGCCTGGGGGTTATCGGACAATTCACTAGTGATTATTATATATACAGGTTATGATTTGAGACATTGCACAATATGCTAGGTTTCGGAAAACTTATGTTTATCATGATATATGTGTTTTCATAAAACCTGGGGGTTAGTACGTTGATAACTGTTTTACTATTTATATATCAAATTGGTCCACTCATGTTTGTTTTGCACCCCCTTCAGGACTTAGAATCGAGGTATACAATCTCGGCATCCAGACACTTCCGCATCGGCATCTTTGAGTCTTCTTGGTGTAGGACCCATTCTTTTATTCATTCAATTTTATATTATTTCTTTTAGTATTCTAGTTAGTTGTATGCTCTGAACACGTTTCTTAAATGCATATTTCTTATTCTTTTACAATTATAAGTTTTATCTATTCCTTATTTTCAGCATTTGCACCCAATAAATGGCTTTCGTCACCCTTGAGTGTCGGCCAACACGTGCCTATCCTGGTATTTGGGGAATATTGGGATCGGGGCATGTCAGAAAATGTTCTTATTACTCCATTCCTGTCTGCAATGGTTGCCAGAAATAATAACAATGACTCGAAGTCTTATGGTGAATCTTCCAAGACTGACATTTCTCCAAATGGTACTTCATATGGAGGTTCTTCTGGTTTCAAGCCAACCTACGACAAGAACAAAAACAAGGGCAAATTTCAATACAATTCTCAAAATCGGTTTGGGAACTCTAAGCCTAACTATGGGAATTATACTGTGAACCAAGTACCTGGAGTTCTTGGTACATCTCCACCAAGGCCATATAGTTTTTCTGGTATATCTTGTCAGATATGTGGGAAATTTGGACACTTGGCTCCTACCTGCAGGTTTCGAAATATTGATAGTACAGTTTATGAGAGGTGTCAAATTTGTGGGAAAAAGAGTCATGGTGCTAAATATTTCCATTTTAGGAACTCAAATATGTCATCTTCATCTCCTATAGCTATGCATGTCACAGATACTCAGTCCAGTGAACCAAGTGCTCCTCCTCAACAGTTTTGGCTCACTAATTCAGGAGCTTCTTCACACATGACTGCTGATATGAGTAATTTGTCACTTGCTTCCCCATATCCCACTAATGAAATGATTCAGACTGTGAGTGGTGCAAGTTCATCAATATCTCATATTGGTTCCTCCACACTACATACTCCATTAAAATCCTTGCAGCTTAATTCAGTTTTATATGTTCCTAGATTGTCTCAAAACCTATTATCTATGCATCGACTGTGTCTGGATAATAATTGATGGCTGATATATGATGCTTTTTGCTTTTGGATCCAGGACAAGGCCACAGGGAGGATCCTCTTTCAAGGATGTTGCAGTAATGGATTGTATCCCATCCCACTTCTGGCTAGGTGTAAAGCTATACATGCACAGTATTAGGCTGCATATCTTGGACACCAAGTATCTTCTAGCTTTTGACATAATCGATTAGGTTATCCCTCTAATTCAGTAGTCTCTGTCATGTTAAAGAAATGTCATATGTCTGTATTACCTGACTCAGTGTCTGTGATGTGTCATACATGTTTGGAAGGTAAATTTTGTAAATTACCATTTGTTTCTTCTGTGTCTAAGTCAATTCATCCATTTCAAGTAGTTCATAGTGATGTATGAGGTCTATCTCCTTGTACTTCTATAGATGCTTTTAGGTATTATGTGACATTCATTGATGAATGCACAAGACATTGTTGGCTGTTTCCTATTATCAATAAAAGTGATGTCTTATCCACATTTGTTGGCTTTTATAACTATATTTCAAATCATTTTGCCACTTCAATTAAAACCTTACAGAGTGATGGTGGGGGTGACTATCTTAGTAAAACTTTTCAAAATTTTTTGTTAGATAAAGGAGTAAACCATAAATTGCCATGCCCTTATAGCCCTGAGCAAAACGATTTAGCAGAGAGAAAACATAGGCATATTATGAAACAGCTATCACCTTGTTACAAACAGCTGCCTTACCTCTAATTTTTTGGTCATTTGCATGCCAAATTGCTGTGTACCTTATTAATAGAATGCCATCATCTACCCTACACCAAATATCTCATTTTGAACTATTGTTTAAAGCTGTTCCAGATATTAATCATCGTAGGATTTTTGGGTGTTCACTTTTTCCATTCTTAAAACCCTACAACAGCACCAAGTTACAACCCAAAACTACAAAATGTCTTTTCTTAGGCTATGCTTCGAAATATAAGGGGTTCATTTGTTATGACGTTCTTCATGACAAATATTACATTTCCAGACATGTATTGTTTGATAAGTCCGAGTTTCCATATTCCACTTTATCTTTAAAACATCATGTCCCCACCAATGCTACCTTTAAACCTGTCTTCATCTCTTCATCTCCTTCTATATCCATTAATAGGGAGAATCATTTGGTTACAATCCCATTACCTAGGACCACTACTCTGTCTGATACTCTGTCATCCAGCTCTAATCATCACAATGGGTTACTTGAGATAATTGTGCAGAGATGTTGAATATGATTGTTATTAATATGATTAGATCAGTGATCAATGCGACTAGAGGATACTATTGTGCTGTGTTGATTCTTTGATATATTACATGATATGAATAGCGATTTTATGTTGAAACATAATGATTTATATGATGGATGAAATAGAAGCCTTGATTGTCATGCGGGTTGTTATGTAGTTTGAATCGAATAATTCATGCTTGTCAAGTCTAAATGTTTGGTTGAGGAATGTTATGCATTTTGGCTTGAACAAACTGTGTTATATGTTGAGTTATAGCAAAGTTGAACTACGAATGGCTTGATTCCTATTGAGGGTACGTAGACAGTCTAACGAAGTGGTTAGATGCAGCCATAAAGTGTATGAAAAATTATTATGCATCTGGATCTTGAATTATACTTTCTACATATTCTGGAGGCAGGGTATGTTGAGTTACGGGTATTTGGTGATGTCACGTGTCGATCTTGGAAGTATGTCAGGATCGAGGCGTGACATAAAGCCTATATTTTTGCTAACATGAGAGTCAGTCAGTACTCAATTGTGTCATGTAAATAACTAAATTTTAAAAATTTAGTTTTTTATGCCAAAAAATAAATTAAAAAGAGTGGGCCCCACCCACCCATTCAATTCACAATCCAGCATCTGCCCCGAACAACCCTCCGCCCTCGTCGAATTCCCCCTCTCCATCTCCGACCTCTACATTCACTAGCATATGAAGTTACATACAACAGAAGAAAAGGTAAATAAGGATTAGAATGGCTCCCTTCTTTTCATACTCAACTCTGATAATTAAACATTACACAACAAGTAGAGAGTCATTCTTCCTCAATGACAAGTCAAGACAGTTGTGTAAAAAAAGAAAATCTCGTGATTTTATTTTGATTTACATTGAAAAAAAAATTTCATACTAAAGTGTAAAATTAAAAGTTATAAATCTGTTAACCCTAAAAACTACCACGCATACGTAGCGCGCAAGCCGAGTAACTAATGAGCTAACTACGTACTAAGGTTAATGTGGGGCGTCCAACTCGTCGGCCGATGAGTAAAATATGTTGATGTTATGTTGGGTGAGCTGCTGACTTCTCGATCTTGCGATTACGGCCGAGGAAGGAACACTCTCGACCTTCGGGTTCTAGAGCTTGAAGACAAGGCTGCTAGTACTGCGAAGTTCAATATCAAATTCAGTTTTCAATGTGCCGAATTTAGTAACTTGTAACACCTTACTTCGCCGAGAAGGCAAATAAGATGACCTCTGCCAATAAGGATTTGAACATCCTTCCCGACCGAGACTTGGATAGATAACCAGTCGGGCTTGTCGCATTGCTGTTTACCCAAACTGAAGGGGCTTCGCGGTCGACTGATTCTACGGCAACAGTGCTGTTTATCCAAACTGAAGATGTACGTCGATTGCCTTCACAGTGCTGTTTATCCAAACTGAAGATGTGTTGGCGAAAAAGGAAAATAAAAATCTCAAGGTTGTTGAGAGGTTTCGCGTAGAGCGAGGGTTTGCGCAGGGCAATTTGTGTGTTGAGTTTGAGAGCTTTACATGTTGTTTGCAGCCTTGTATTTATAGTAGTCATATTTTATGTTTGGCATGGCCTGGATTATTCCATAGAGTCCAACTGAAAATTAAACTCCCTCCACGTGGTGACACACGGCATCACCACCATATATTTACTCTTGATAAGCCAATCCCTTTGCTAATAATTATCACAACCTGAATTGGTGCTAGTTAGACAGCATATTCGAAATCCCTGATGCCAACCACGTGCAATAGAACTCTCATTAATTTCAAACCCTCCATGCTGCTTGGCAGCCAAATCCTCCACATGTATGTGAATTATGTATGTTGTAAGCACCTACTATTTAATTGCAATGCTAACTCTTGAAAGCCTTATCACATCCCATTAATGTCACCAAGCCTAGGCTACCTAGGCTTCCTACCTTATCACCTTTAAACTCATCCATCCATGCATGCATCCTGACCTTTCTTTCTTGAATACCAGCTTTGCAGCATATCCACACGTCCACACGCAACCTAACTCAATTTGAATTGTACCGCTTGCTTAGAGATATAATTTGCATCTTATTTATCCCATTTAAGAATACGCCAAGATAATCCATATTAAAAAATAATTACTATGATAAAAACCATAATATTATCCTTTAATAATAAAATTATCCTCATTTTTCCATTTGACGGTTGGGAGCTATGCTCACTCAACGGCCTTAATTGCACGGGCCAATGATGTAAAATTAGGTCCAAATAAAATCATATTCAACTCTAATTGTGGTGGTAAAAGTTAAAATGTCTCCAACACATGTAGGGTCAATTTGATTGTTTAACTTTTAACTCATAAGTAGTAAGAAGGATTACATGAAATTTAGAGTTAATATTATATTTTTTTTAAACAAAAAAATATTTTCTATATTAATTGGTGATGAAGTTGACTAAGTCTCATAAAGGGTTAGTAAAAGTGTGGCTTGAATTCGTTTTTTACAAGAATTGAACATATGACCTCTCACTTACAAATGAAGAGGAACACCACTAGACTGTAGTACTAAGTGGTGAGTTGAATAGTTGTTAGATGTTACATAAATTTTTGGAGTGTCAATTACAATTCACATATATTTATTGCTAACCTCCAAGTTGGTAGAGTGTTGCCCCTACACCGAAGTTTGAATTTTCCTCCCATAATTTAAGATTTTATAATTTCATCATTTAAAAAACTAATAATTAGGTTAATGATAGGAAGATTAAATTTTGTAAACTAAATGACATAAAAGTTGATGATTGAATTATTATTTAAGTGTTGATTAGCGTGTTTATTTTTTATTAGTGTGACACATCGTTTCGTCTACAAATTTAATCTATCTAGCAATACTCTAACAATTAATCTAAAATTAACAACATATATATATCTACACAGGGATTACAGAATTTAAATAAACCCTGGATCTAATACAACACGTGCAAAACTTAATCTATCATTACAATTTTATGTGATAAATACACAAAGTCTATATAAAAATGCATGGCACATGATCATACTTATATTATTTTTAGGACACAATTAATTAATTAGTTCAGTATAACAGCTGGCCATTTGACAAAGACAAAATATATATCAATGCAATTCCACGGAATCCTCTACTCAAAAACCACTTAAAATATAAGAGCAGCTCCAGCCATGCATGTAGGCCGGGGGACTGGGGAGAGGAAAGGGCCCAAGGCCCTATGAATCAACTCCAGCCTTGAAAAGCCCGAGCTGGTGGAGAAGGCCCGAGCAGAAGGCCCGTCAATTTTTGACAGCCCGTGAGCTCGAGCTCGAAACCCTTTTTTTATTTTTTTCGGTCAGGCGCGTGCACCCCACTCGCGCGTGGGGGCGCGTCGCCCGACAACTTTTCAGAAAAGCAGTCCACTTTTGCAGTGGTCTCAGTTACCGTTGAAAAGCCACGTGGCTTCCCACGGTCCGTTCGATCTCAACGGCTCCTTAATTTGGACCGTTGGATCTCAACGGTTAAAAAAATAAAAAAAATCTTATTTAATATCAACCGTTCGATCTAAGATCAACGGTCGATATTAATATGCTTTATAAATAAAGAAAAAATAGTTTTAAAATTAAGAAAAGTTACTGTTGTGACACGTGGCACAATCTGGAGTGTTAGAATTCAAATTTTTTAAAATCCAACAGCAGAGATTAATGATTTGAATAAAAATAAAAAAAAAATAAAAATCCGAAAAAATTGTAAAATATCTGAAAACAATTTGTAAAAAATTGTTTTTACTTTTCTATAAATACCACTTCTTCTCCATCTACCTTACACCACAAATTCATATTTTCTCAACTACTTTCAATCAAATTCCTATCTTTCTCTCAAAGTTTCAATCCAATTTTTTTTCCACAAAATGACTACTGATGCAGGTACGAATTGGTCGCTTCTTGAAGATGTTGTGTTGTGCACTAGCTGGGTTGAAGTTACTCATAAATCCCTTACGGGTAATGAGATGCAGTTGCGAGAAATGTGGAGTTTAATTCATACCAAATTTCTTGAGCAAATGAGTGGGAAAAGAACCAAAGAATCGATGTCCAGTCGTTGGAAAATACTTAGCCATTCCTTTAGTACGTGGAGAGATGCCTTGACACGCGTAGTAATATTCGAAGTGGGGCAAATTATGCGGATGAGGTAAGAATATATTATAATTATTTGTTTGTATTATTATTTTCTTACCTAATTTGATTATAATTATTTGTTTGTATTATTGATTTGTTACCTAATTTCATAATTATTATTATTTGTTTGCATTATTTATTTGTGACCTAATTTCATTATTATTATTTGTTTGTATTATTTATTTGTTATTTGTTTGTATTATTTATTTGTTACCTAATTTCATTATTATTATTATTTGTTTGCATTATTTATTTGTGACCTAATTTCATTATTATTATTTGTTTGCATTATTTATTTGTGACCTAATTTCATTAATATTATTTGTTTGCATTATTTATTTGTGACCTAATTTCATTATTATTATTTGTTTGTATTATTTATTTGTGACCTAATTTCATTATTATTATTTGTAGCAACTTCAAGCACAAGATGGTATGCTGCCAAAATCAAATCAAGAAACAAATCATTCAACTGGTGGGAATGTTGGAATATTGTTAAAGATTGTCCTAAATTCAAAGTTGTGCCTGTTGGTCCAGAAGTATGCATGAACAGTGTGGAGCCAAAAATATTCACTAGGCGACACGTGGACTTTTGGACAAAAGAGGACAAAAATATCCTTGAGGCATACCAGGATTCCTACGCGCGAGCAGCGGGCAATCATCTTTCAATCAAGTCAAAAATGCCCAAAAAAGGTAACAATTAAAAACCTCTTTCATCAAATCCTTTCTATAAGGTATTTCCCAAAACCTAGTATTTTCTATTTCATTATTTAGCTAATCAATTAGCTAAATAATATATACCTACCATATCTCCTAAAAGCATCCTTAATAGTCAATAAAATCACTCAAATTGATAGTCAAAGCCGGCCACCACCATTCCCATCCTCACCTTTCCCATTTTCCTTATTAAAATAGTCATTCATTTTTATAACCACCCATTTATTCTTTTCATATTTAATTAGCCAATAAATTGGTTAATTAAACATGAAATTGAACCCCACAAAAAACCTTTAGTGGCTGGTTACTTTTATTCAAAACTGGACAAGGCCTAACTCTATAAATAGGCACCTATTCTCACCAAAAATTCATTCAAATCCTCTTGCAAAAAATCCTAAACACTCTAAACACTTTTTTTCTCTAAAATTCTAACTTTGGCATCGGAGGTTCTTCGGCCAAAACCCCCCCCCCCATTCATCGTGGGCGCGTGAGGCTTTTGGCCTTAACCTAAGGTGCTAGTTGTTTTGTAGGTGCAAAATCGTCCAAGATTGAGGAGAAGAAAATTTGCATCCACAAACAACATCCCTCTACACAACACCTTTGTACACAGCACCCCTCCACACTCTACACTCGATCATGGCTCCCATGTTGATGAAGAAGATGGAGAAGAAGTGTCTGAAACGCCCATTCCTGAACAAGCGTCGGGGTCGACCCGTTATCCAATTAGGCCTCAAGGTAAGAAGGCTTCAAAGAGGAAAAGGAGTGCTTTCAAGAATGATTATGGAAAGTACATGCAAGAACTTGCTCGTCAAGGTGAATTGACGTTAGTACGGGAATTGGCGAAATATGAGGCTGAAAAGGCTAGAGATGAGGCAAAAGCTGCATCTATTCAACAAGCATTTCAAGCTGAACAGAGGGAAAGAGAGCTACTTAGACAAGAAAGGGAGTTGCTTAGAGAAGAAAGAATTGCACAACGAGATTGTGACATTATGAACACACGTTTAGAAGGGATGTCTCCAAATTCTAAATATTTTTGGCAGTCGGAGAAAGAGGATGTGGTGCAAAGGAGGCGTGCAAGAGAAGCGAGATGAAGACAAGATGGTCCTAGCACAACAAGACAAGATGATCCTAGCACCATAGATTGGTTAAGTGATGATGAATAGGGTACTTTTTGTAATCGGAGCCCATAGTTTTCCAATCACTTTGGGTTGTAATTTATTATTTATGTTGTTTCCATTTTATTGAAGTTAGTACTTTATTTAAAGTGAGAGTACATGTATTTAATTTCGTAATATATTTATCCCAATAATAGAATATTTATTCATCAAATTGTTCACGTATAATGAAATTATAAAACACACCAAATAAAACTAAAAAACTCACCAATTGGAATTACATAAACACACCAAATAAAATAACATAAACATACGAAATAATAAAAAACTCACTACAAAAAACACACCAAATAAAATTACAGAAACATTCCAAATAATTCACACCAAATAAAATTACATAATCATACGAAATAATAAAAAACTCACTACAAAAAACACACCAAATAAAATTCCATAAACACACCAAATACAAACAAACATACTAAATAAACTTAAGTATCTTCAGCTTGTTTCAATGCCCACTGGTGCTTTATCAAGTCAATTTGCCAATTATTGTGCATAGATGACCTTTGAAGTGCAGTATATCATTGAATGACCCTTTCATTGTAACGTCCATCCCTTTCTAATGGCTCGTGTTGCACGGGTTCTTCGGTGGCATCATGCGCACAATATATCCGTGTTCTTGAATTGTTCATCGTGTCTGGCTCTGGCTCATATTCATCAACCGCATCATAATCGAACTCATCTTCCACAATCATGTTGTGAAGAATGACGTACGTCATCATGATGGATCGAAGTGACTCTACATAGAACATTCTGGCAGCACCCCTGACGATCGCCCAACGAGCTTGAAGGATACCAAAACAACGCTCCACATCCTTCATGCACCTCTCTTGACAGCTTGCAAAGTGTTTTTCCTTTGCACTTGGCGGATGTGGCACTGTTTTGACAAATGTTTCCCACCGTGGGTAAATGCTGTCAGCTAGGTAGTATGGCCCGTCGTACCTACGTCCATTGACGACCTACGTGACTTTTGGTGCCTTTCCTTGCAGGATGTCGTTGAACACCGGGGATTGGGTAAGGACGTTGAGATCATTTTGAGCCCCCGAAACCCTGAAAAAGGCGTGCCATATCCATGTATCAAAAGATGCCACTGCCTCCAAAATGATAGATTTTGCTCTTTTTCTGTCCCCATATACGCCTTGCCATGCACTTGGAGAGTTTTTCCACATCCAGTGCATACAATCGATGCTTCCTATCATCCCAGGAAAACCTCGCATCTCGCCCTTCTTAAAAAATCTTTGCAAGTCCATGCGAGTAGGTTTTCGGAGGTACTCTGCGGTGTACAAAGATTCGACTGCTCCGAAAAACCTCATCAGGGCCTCAAGAATGGTTGATTTCCCCATCCTCGTTATCTCATCCACTTGGCCTGCAGATGCTTCATACGCAAGCATCCGTAACGCAGCAGTGATTTTTTGCTGAGGCAGGATACCCATAACACCACAAGCATCATTCTTTTGCACAAAGTTAGAATCATGGTTGCAAACATCAGTCATGATTCTGTTGAACAAATGTCGTTCCATTATAAAACGGCGTCTGAAGTACGTATCAGGAAATGCACTGTTATGGATAAAGTAATCGTCCAACAGCTCTTCACCCAGTCGTTGCCTGCTTTTATCAAGGTTTCTTGAACGGTTGGGCCTACATATCTGAGCAACAGTCTGGATGACTCGACGGGAATCTGAGGCTCTGACCATTCTTGTTTCGTCATCTCTCCTTCTACGCTCCTCATCTTCTTCCATCTCATTTTCGGCTATCTGAAGGTTGAACATTTCTTCAAATTGGTTAAACAATTCTTCATCTTGCTGATCGATTTCCCACATCATCCTTGATGAAGAAGCAGACATTGTAAGGATGGATGGTGAAGAAGAAGCAGAAACTATTAATAATGAGATAAAGATGTTGAGAAAATTGGTGTGAGATTTGTGAGGATGGATGGTGGATTATATGGACGATTCAGAAAGGATCGGATTGTAGATGAGGCCACGTGGCATGCCGTCATTCGTTAAAAATATGATCGAAATCTATCGTAAAGATTCTGAAAAGACAATGACACGTGGCACGATCGTATTGGATAAAAATCTTATCGAAATCGATCTCCAATAATTATCTTTTCGGATAATGACACGTGGCGCAATTTTGAACGAGTTAAAATCTGATCGAAATCTATCGTCAAAGATTCTCAAAAGATAATGACACGTGGCACGATGGCATTGGATAAAAATCTTATCGAACTCCATCGCTAAATAATTGTTTTTTTTATAAAATGACACGTGGCGCAACGAGAACGATTTAAAAAATCTTATTTGAAATTACAAATAATTTTATTTTGTATTATTTAAACAAAAAAAAACTAATATTTTATTGCCTATTGTCAGGGGGGAGGGCTCCAAGGGTGGAGATGCAAATGACAATTACTGTTCATTAATGGCAGTTACTATTCATTAAAGGCAGTTACTATTCAATAGGGTGGATTCAATAGTGGATTGCCAGGGGGGAAGGCTCCATGGGTGGAGTTGCTCTAAAAGGCATGGCATCTCATGATGTATTATAATTCCTAGAAAATCACGAGGAAGATTTCACTTGGACGCTTGTCACCGTTTATTTAGACAAAGTCACAAAGACTAATAACACACGTTCAAAGAAACAGGTCGTTTAATGAAAGGGATTTTCATTTTTTTTTTTAGAAAAAAACTAATGAAAATGGCTTGAAAACTTTGAATAGTATCAGGTGTGATTTTTTAGTGTAAAAATATGGTTTTTCGTTAAGGTGAACAATACTGTGAGCTTTTCGTTAAAACTCCTTTTTTTTTAAATGAGAATTAGTTGGGGGCTTACACAATATCGAATTTCAACGATTTCAATTTTTTATTTTTCAAATTGCACCTCATAGATTATCTTTACAAAATATTAATCAAATCGGAAATATTTGAGTAAGGAAATTGACGAATATTTTGTTATATAGAAAACAATGAAATTTTATCGTGATAAGTAAATAGGAAAATAGTTTAGGATAAAATTGAATTTTTGTCAAGATGATCTATGAATCGAGATTTATAAAATAGACTGTTCAAATCATTGAAGTTCGATATGGAATAAGTCCCACAACTAATCTCTTTTAAATAAAAGGGTAAATCGCAAAAATGGTCCATGATATTTGCATAATTCATCACTTTGGTCCCTGAGATTCGAAATCGATAAAATGGTCCTTGAGATTGTCCATCATCCATCATTTTTGTCATTCCGTTAAAAACTCCGTTAAGTGTTCTGGAGCTCTTTGACGAAAAGTTGGGCAATTTTCAAAGTTTCGTAACTCAATTATTTCTTAACCAAATTTGACCCATAATATATCATAATGAAGATAGGAAAGTGTAGAATAAGATTATACCTATATCAAAGGCCAATGGTTGTCGGAGATGGTTGGATTATAGCCTTAAACTTTAAACATTCATAACTTTTTCAATACTGAACGAAATCGAGTGATTCAAAAATAAAAATCATACTTCTCGACGAGACGAAGAGAATGATACCTTTTTTGATGGCTAACTCACTGTGTTTTAGTCGGAAAATGGCTCGAAAGTGGCTAACTCGAGACTAAGACAACCACTTTCGAGCTGTTTTCCGGCCAAACCACGGCAAGTTAGCCATAAAAAAAAAAGGGTACCATTCTCTTTATCTCGTCGAGAAGTATGATTTTAGTTTTTGAATCACTTGATTTTGTTGAGTATTGAAGAAGTTATGAACGTTTAAATTTTGCCTAGTTTCCGGCGAGTTTTCGAGTTTCACTCGGACCAGTCAACTTTGAGGTTTTTTTCCGGCAATCTCTGGCAACCATTGGCTTCTAAATAGTTATAATCTTATTCTACACTTTTCTATCTTTATTTTGATATATTATGGGTCAAATTTGGTTAAGAAATGATTGAGTTACGAAGCTTTGAAAATTACCCAAACTTCCGGCCAAAAGCTCCGGGACACTTAATGGAGTTTTTAATAGAAGGACCAAAACGATGGATGGTGGACAATCTCAGGGACCACTTTTATTGATTTGGAATCTCAGAGACCAAAGTGATGAGTTATGCAAATCTCAGGGACCATTTTAGAGATTTACCCTAAATAAAAATAAAAATCTCTTATCTTAAACGAAATGTTTCTTTATGTATGTGTTATTAGTCTTTGTGACTTTGTCCAAATAAACGGTCACAAGTGTCCAAGTGAAATCTTCCTCGTGATTTTCCAGGAATTATAATACATCATGAGATGCCATGTCTTTTATTTTTTTAAGTGGTTTTTCAGTAGACGAGCATGTGTAATCGCATTGATATATTTTTTTTGTTTGTCAAATGGCCGGCTGTTCTACTAAACTAATTAATTTCCTACATCCTAAAAATAATGTAAGTATGCTCATGTGCCATGCATTTTTATATACACAAAATTGTATTGACAGAGTAAGTTTTGCATGTGATGTATTAGATCCAGGGTTTAATTAAATTCTGTAATCGCTGTGTAGATATATGATTCTGTTGTTAATTTTAGATTAATTGTTAGTCTTTCAAATGATGAAGTTATAAAATTTTAAATTATGGGAGAAAAATTCAAACTTCGGTGTAAGGTAACACTCTACCAACTTGATTATTTGTTGACACCACAAAATCTTAATTTTAGAAGGATAACAATAATACATAAAAACTGTTATTGACATTTCAAAAGTTTCATATAACATTTAATAACTATTTATTTCTGAAGCTATTGCTACACTAATTTTTTTTTCTTGATAGCACTTTATTGACTAAATTGTCCAGGTTTGTGCATGAGGAACCATGTGGAGTGCTGGCTTCTTCTGCAAGTTTCTTCCACTGCATGACCTTCATTTTCATTTTTTTACCCTTTTCTCCCTCCACTAACTCTCTAACAAGCTTCTCTACTTCTGCTCTTTTGACATCATTACTAATCTCCATCCCAATGCCCCATTCATTGCAAGCACACCAAGTGTTAGTTTGTTGGTCAGCAAAGAAAGGCCAACAAAGCATAGGAACTCCTGCACACAAACTTTCCACAATCGAATTCCAACCGCTATGTGTTAAAAACCCTCCAACTGAAGGGTGACTAAGGACTTGCTCTTGTGGACACCAACTTGCTATCAAACCCCTCTCCTTAGTTTCAGCTACAAATTCAGGTGACAAAATCGCGGATTCACCGACAATCAAATCAGGCCTGATTACCCAAAAGAATGGAAGCTTGCTATTTGCAAGTCCCCATGCAAACTCTACAAGATGTTCTGGTGTCATGACTGCTATGCTGCCAAAATTCACATAAACAACTGAATTTGGTGGCTTTGAGTTTAGCCATTCAAGGCACTCAGTTTCTTCTCTCCATAGGCTATATCCGACAGCGTTCAAAGGATCTTTTGGTAAGTGATTGAGAAGCAATTGGAGAGGGCCAATGGCATAGACAAGTGGAAGCATTGAAGAGAGAGCATTCAAAACATCTGGCTCCAATGTTTCAAAAGTATGAACAACAACTGCTGAAGCCTTATCAACTCTCTCCACTGATTCCAAACTGAGGTTAAACACGCTGTCATTTGGATTCGTAGTTCGAAAGTTTGCCGGTAGATCCCTTAAACGAATATCCTTCATTCCTGGAATCCAATCTATTACCTTGTCCAAGAAGCCATTTGTCAAACAGCTCTCATCTACATATATAATTAACACTCAAGTAAGAGTAATTAAATGAAATGAAACGTCATACGTTTAGAAACAAGAGATTGATTAATAGGACGAGTGATGGGCATGGGCTCTCCCAGAGTGTGTAGGACCGTACGTTTTGCGTTCTACACCTAATCCGAGGAGCTAATATGGTGCAATACAGTATTTTAATGTTTTGTTAAAAAAAAACAAAGGTTTAATCAATTAACTTATTCAGATAATTTTTTTCATTACCTTTGAGTGGTGCAATACCCTTTTCCACCAAAGTAGGGTATTGTTTATAGCCCATGAAACTGCTTGCAGAAATGGTAAAGAAGATTACCAAAGGGAGTCCAATTTCTTCAGCGGCTGTGATTGTAAATGGCATGAAACCATCTGAGAAAATGCAAGTAACTGGAGGACTAAAATTATTGATTGAAATCGCCGCGTCATTGAGTTTTATGAGGAGGTCTCGAAACGGAGGCAAAAGGTTTTTGCTGATGGCATCGGATGCTAAAGAGACGTCTTGGGTGGCATCTTGGTTGGAGTCTGGTGGAAGGCCGTCTGGAATGGTTTCGAATCGAAAATCAGGCAAGCCATCGAGGGAGTTGGGTCCAAGAGATTTAAGAAAGCGGCTGTGGTTGAACTCTGTGTTGACAAAGGTTATATGAAAGCCTCTATGGTGGAGTAGCTTTGAAAATTTAAGCATTGCCTTTATATGGCTTTGAGCTGGTGCTGGAATACAAACAGCATGAGGTTTGTTGTTAGCTACTGCCTTGGAATCCATCTTAGATTGTGCTTATGCGTTTGTGCTTGCACTAAGCACAAATATATATAAGAGACACTTTGAATGCGGTCCCTAGCTATCAATATTCTTTGATTGAAACCTTGTTAGTTTTTAGTTTTTGATTGAGGTCCCTGACATTAATGTAATAATGTAAGTTAATATATTTTTTAAATTAAAAATTAAAAATTGAAATTTGTAATTGTTTATATTAATGAGATTTTAAATAAAACCCATAATTTATGAGATTAAAAATAATAAAATATAAATTATAATCTCTATTATATTGTGTGTGTGCGCGCGCGCGTGTGTACATATATGTATGGGTACATTAACCAAAATTAACAAAAAAAGTTATTGTACCAAAACATGGATACATTCTCAAATCAACGAAAAATAATGTACCCATATAAGTTTAAACATAGATTAAAAATTTTGAATGGATTTTATATTAAAAAAGGGTACATTTTATATATAACAAATTGATATATTTGAGAATGGGTACGTTTAAGATTAAAAAAATTGAAAAATTATATGAATGGGTACATTTAAGATTAAAAAATTGAGAATCTTTTTATATATAAAAGAAACTAATAGGTACAAACTTAATTTAATTTAATTTTTTATTGTTTTGGAAATGTTTGAATTGAAAATTAATTAGAAGTTTAATAGAGGTGTGAGTATTAAACCCTAAATTAATTACTAATTTTTATATTAAAAAATTATATAATAAACATGTAAATTCATTATCACATTAATGCTAGGGATTTAAATCAAAATTTGAGAACTAATAAGGTCTTAGTCAATGAACAATAAGAACTAGGGACCGGATACTAATTTTTCCATATAAGAGACACTTTGAATATATGTATATTTGTGCAGATTAGTACTGTTTTGAAAAGTAGACACAACTGAAGTCAAATTGAATACGTGCTCCTTTAAGACGTGCAGGTTGCGCAAAAATTAATCTTGGGCGACAAGGTAATTGACTAATTGTCTTTTGTTTCATGACAAAGGCATTCAGTGCAATCAAATTAGGAACCTTAAAGGTGTGTTTGTGGTATAGGATTATGTCGAATTAGATTAGTATTAGAGACTAAGCTAGACTGTCTTGCCTTGAACTAAAGCTAGTTTAGTGTTTATTTATTTATTTATTTTTATTACTAAAAACTGCTTTACTTTAAAGTTATTTGGACAACAGCTTTTAAAATAACTTGTAGATTACTTTTAAAAACAACTTTAATAAAAGAATAATGCTGGTTAAATAAAATTTTAAAAATTAAAAGATATTAAAGTAGATGATTAATTTATTAAGAATATAAAAATTGAAGAATCATTCATGATGCATGTGAGTATATATCGTAAACAAAAATATACAGTAGCTAGTGGATTCAAAGTTTACTTTTATTTAAGAGAGAGAAAGCGATGAGAGAAATACTTGCGACTTCTTCTGTCATTTTGTGGAGATATTTTTCAACTTCTTCTGTCATTTTGTGGAGATATTTTTCAATTTCAGTACAGCTTTCAATGGATAATATATCTGCATTACATCGTAGTGCATATATGCCTAACAATGCGTGTATTATTTTATGACAATATGAGAGTCGAGTAGAAGCGTGGGTGTAAGTGAAACGTTAACAAGTGCTATAAATAAGTTATTAAAACACAGCCATACAATTTGGCAGTTTTTAATAATTATTTTGTGTCGCATTTATAATAAATAGTTTTATATCACAGTCTTCTAAAATATTACGACCTCGTCTATTAGGCCTCGTTTATTGTATTGCAAAAATTTTGTTTTGAAGCTGTATCTCTATATAAAGTGAGCACCCTAAAATGATGAAACATTCAAAATACCATAAATTGCCCCTTAAGAATTTCATAAATTACAATTGAACCAAAAGAAGCTAAATTATTTAACCATATTTTTATTTTGAATGAATTTAACAATTAAAATTATAGAAAAAAAATTAAAAAAAACAAAACAAAACCTCCCACGTTAGTGGGTGGTTTCATGTCTTTAATTCATTTCTTCTTCTTTTTTAAAATATATTTTTTAAAATATGTAAATTAATTATTTAAATAAAAATATATATAAAAATGTCAATTACCAAATGCGTATGCATGTGACAACATGCTAATAATTAATAAATAGCCCGTATAATACATTTTGTGGCCTTGTCTATAATTTTTTTTTTCTTTTTGTTGTTTTTTTCTGCTATATTGCTAAAATATTTTTTTAGCTTCTGAGTTTGCTCTGCAAATGATTGTAATTAAGCATTCAATTCTAATTTGAATTTTATTATTTGAGATAATGGTCCTTTATATTTGCACTTCATCCTTCTAGTTCTGAAGACCAACAACAACAAAACAATAACCAAAAAAAAAAAAAAAAAAAATTATTAACAATAAATTTCGTACGGATGTGTGGCATCTAACTTTATCCTAGTAACACTTGATTCACTAAATTGTCTAAGTTTTTTGATGAAGATCCATGTGGACTGGTAGCTTCTTCTGCAAGTTCTTTCCACTCCACCACTCTTTTTCATCTTCTTACCCTTCTCCCCATCCATTAATTCTCTAACAGGCTTCTCTACTTCATCCCTCTTCACATCATTACTAATTTCCATGCCAATGCCCCATTCGTTGCAACTATAGCGGCAGTCCATCTGCTGGTCGAAGAAGAATGGCCAACAAAGCATAGGCACTCCTGCAGTCAGGCTCTCAATAGTTGAATTCCAACCACTGTGTGTCAAAAAACCTCCCACTGATGGGTGGTTGAGGACTTGCTCCTGTGGGCACCAACTTGCTATTAGACTTCTTTCCTTTGTTTCAGCCACAAACTCGGGTGGCAAAATCGCGGATTCACCATTAACAAGATCAGGCCTAATTACCCAGAAGAAGGGCAACTTGCTGTTTGCAAGTCCCCAACAAAACTCCACAAGTTGTTCAGACGTCATGACTATTACGCTGCCGAAATTCACATACACAACTGAATTTGGCTCCCTAGTGTTTAGCCATTGGAGGCACTCAGTTTCTTCTTTCCATAGACTGTATCCAATATTCAAGGGGTGTTCTGGTATCTTATTAAGATGTAATTGAAGAGGGCCAATGGGATACAAAAGTGGAAGCATAGATGAGAGAGAATCCAAAACATCTCGCTCCAAGGCATCAAAAGTATGAAGAACCACTGCTGAAGCTTCACGGACTCTATCGGTTGATTCCATCATGAAGTTAAACATTATGTCATCGGGATTTGTTGTTCGAATGAAGGTTGGGAGATCCTTTAGACGAATATCCTTCATTCCTGGAATCCAATCTATGACTTTGTCCAAATAGCCATTTGTCAAATAGCTCTCCTCTAAAAAAAAAAAAAAAAAAAAAAAACAAAGAATTTTCATTTGCATGTCTAGAAACAAGGAATTGAGAGCGAACCACAAATTAATTAAAACTTCAGTAGTTGTGCATATAATATATTTCACCTTTGAGTGGTGCCAGGCCTTTTTCGATCAAAGCACGAAATTGTATAAGTCCCATGAAGCTGCTGGCAGCAATAGTGTAGAACAGTATTATAGGGACTCCAATTTCTTCAGCAGCTGTGATCGTGGATGTGGACATGAAACCATCCGAAACTATGCAAGTCACTGGAGGATTGTTGGATGTTGTTATGGCATCATTGTTGAGCACATTGAGGAGGTCATGAAACGGAGCCAAGAAATTTTGTTTTCTTATCGCATCAACAAGCAAAGTGGGATCTTGGGTGGTATCTCCATCAGAATCTGGAAGGCCATCTGGGATGGCTGCAAACCGAAAATCAGGTAAGCCATCAAGGGAGTGGGAGCCTAAAGATTTTAGAAAGCGCCTGTGGTTGTACTTGGAGTTGACAAAGGTAATATGAAAACCTCTATGGTGGAGGAGCTTTGCAAATTTAAGCATTGCCTTGATATGGCTTTGAGCCGGGAGTGGAATGCAAACAGCATGAGGCTTAGTAGCTACTGCTGTGGGATCCATTTTAGGTTTTGCGTTTGCATTGCAGCGGTTGCAGTAATGCAGACCATTTATAGTGCTACTGGTCTACTTTTCTGCGTCTTCTTAATTTGTCTCTCTTTGTTTCTTCCACAAGTCTAGGAGGTCAAATTATCTTAGTTTGAAGGCTTTTGGGTTGTGAGAGAGAGAGAGAGAGAGAGAGAACGGTCAAGAAAAAGAAGCGTGACTATTAGGCACATTGAACCTAGGAGATGAAGAGGCAAACTTGAAACTGGAATCTTCTCATGGCCTCGGCTGTCTTTTTGTATATCTACTTTGGTAATTTGCATTTTGATCTAAACTCTAATCTGCTGCCACATGTATGACATAGATGAATTGTAATGTTGCTGCTCTATAGCCTTAGCAGCTGTCCTATGTACTGGGAATCACAAACTTTCTCGGAAAAATTAATGAAAATAACTTGAAAATTTTAAGTTTTAAGGATAAAGACAAAATAAAGGGTAAACTGAATAGTACCAAGATTGACTTTTTAATGTAAAAATGTGATTTTTCATTAAAATAAACAGTACCAGAAGCTTCTTGTTAAAGTTTTCAACTTTCTCTTCGTGCAAAAGCTTGTTCTCTATTTCTTTTGTTCTGCCGCTGCCGCCTTTAAATCAGATCACCATCTTTTTCTCGTCTATTCATTCTAATTGTGATTTGGATGAAGATGGTCTGAATGCCTAGACCCTTTCCTCCCTGTATGTTTTTTTTTCCCTGTCAAATTGTATCTGATTGATCATTACAAATTAGTATAAAGGAAAGCTTTGTTTTGTTTACTAGTTCGTTTTCGTGGTCGTTTTCATAGACAGTACAAAATAATTACAATTATTGTACCCTCGCAGCTAATTAATTAGATATAGGTAAAATGGCATTCGTCAATCATGCAGCCATCACAGAAATGATATATATGGGGGTACACATCATTAGATAATATAACTTATGCCGTGATGCACAACCGCACTACCAACATGTTGCCAATGAGTTGATGGTCGATCACACCTTAATTCGAACAGTCCAGCCTCGTCTGATAGAAAGGTTTTTGTTTTTTTTTTTTTTATCCTGTCAATAGTTAGGGGTTCTGAGGGGAGGAGGAAAAGAGGGTGGGGAGAGGCGAACTTTGGTGAGGAAGGCTGAAGGGTGCTTGGTTTTCATTATGGAAAGAGATCCTTTTCGGATCTCTTCCTCCAAAGCCCAGTATCAAGTGATCTGGGTCCTTGAAATTTGATCAAACGGCAAAAAATTATTATAACTTTTAAATTTTTTTACTAACTTCTCTGTTTTTAATCGTTGGATTAAATTTCAAGAGTCCGGATCATTTGATCCCTAAGGTTTGGAGGAAGAGATCCGGAGAGGATCTCTTTCCTTTCATTATAGCACAAACCCTCCTCATTTGATTGATAGGATTGACTGGGACTATTTACTATATTAAAGATATTTTGAAGGAAGGAATAAATAACAAGCTTTTTATTTTGTCCAAATTGAAGTTTACTCATAAAGAATAGTTGTTCCTTTTAATCCTACCATTTTTGTGATATTTAGTAGGAATATCTATTCTTCATGAGAGCCTTCAACTTCAATAAAATAAGAAATTTGTCATCCATTTCTTCGTTTAAAGTGTCTTCAATATAATGAATAATTGAGACAATGTCCTCTATAATTTCTCTTTCCTTTTTGTTTTATTTTTTTTTCAGTCTGCCTGTATAACTCACATATAAGCATAAAATTTACTGGATTGATTAAATTTTGCACCTTCAAGGTAACATGTAATAATTTGATTCCCCCTCTTGAACTATCAAAATGCATATGGTACTGTACCAATAAAATAGGTTTGTTATTTGATAAAATAAGGTCATAAACAATACTTACCTTTTTATGTCAAAAGATGATACATTGTGTTAAGTTCGAGTCATATTAGGCGGGCTTGTAGTTCATACAAATGTAGATTAAGCTAATTATCATGACAGTTTCATACTCTCACTTACACTCGGATTGATACCATAACACCCATATATTGAGGTTTTTGTAATTTCATAAAAAAATCCTTGAGATTTTCAAAATTACAATAGCACTTCTTGAGTATAAAATTGATTTCACAAAATTCCATTTACTAAAATTTCATCCGAAAACTTGTCATATTATAAAAAAAAAGTTATGAGATTACATGGACACCTGTTGGAGGTAATTACACGGACACCCCTTGAAATAATCCTATCAAATTTATTATTTTTTCACATAACTGCCCTGAGGTTTTAACCGTTACAATATATAAATACATTATGACCTTACAAAATTGAACGAGCCAAACCTCTGAGTTGCCATATCACTATTTTCACCAAGAGTGAGAAAAAAAAAACGAATCAAGAAATAGGAGGTGTAAAAGAGTAATAGGTCTCTCAAGTATGTCAAGTTGCTATATCCATTGAGAGTATATTTTGGATGTTCCATTGTTACACACTTTTGAGTATTATTTCTATCTCATGTTATTTCTATTGTTAAATATGTCATGGGCTCATCAAAATTCCAACACATCCAATATCGCATGTATCAGATGAAAAGTAAAGGGATTAAAAATAGACTTGTCCACGTTAAATAGCCAGGTCATCCACTTAATTTTCCCATTACACGTGTCAAAGGGTGCAGTTCTAATCTCTCCAAATAACACGTTTCTTTGGATCCAGCCATCCAGGGTGCTTGCTGATCGCGGTGAAGACGCTTAATTAGCAGAGCTGCAGATAAGCATCGAGGGCAGCCAAAATAGGAGATTAAAGAAATTTCAAGGAAAGAAGATTACACCATCTTTAAAGGAAATGTCAAATTATTATAGTCAAATTACAATGGATGACTGATATGGCAATTTAAAGTTTTATGTCAAATTTTATATTTCTCAAACTGAATTGTCAAATATTATTTTATTATTTAAATAGAATTTTAAATACTTGTAATTATTAAAAAGTTTCAAAATTTTTATTGGTTCAAATGTTAGTGGAATAAGGGATCCACAATTAAAATGAATTAACAATAAATTCCACATCAATGTCAAATTTAATTTCAAATCACAAAACCTTCAATTCTAGTCAGCAAATAACATTTTGGTTAAAGAGACTTTTAATGTCAAATATGCATAGTGACATTCCATCTAAGATTTTAACATCTCCATTGGAAATGCTCTTAGCATTCAACAAATTGAGGGAAGGGAGACGAGGAATCAAAATAGGATTTGATTTCCTCTAAGAGGAATGCTGCTACATTCTCCACTTGCCTTCCTCTATTTGTCTTTTCCCACTGTCACAACCCGTCCCGAATTATTGTTAACGATGGTGTGAAATGTCTAAATTTCCCTTGGACATTGAATATGATATGTGGTTTTGTGGCTTAAGTTTGGGTTTTAAACTAAATTGGTTAGTTCCTAAGTTTTTGGAACTTAGAGTTAGTAATTTTGGTTGTGATTAGTGACCCAAAACTGGACCACACACTCACACTCACACACACACACCTCTCGTTGACCTTTCTCTCTCCTCCCTCTCTCGGATCTTCTTCCATTTCCGTACAACATGTATGGACAACCCTCAAACCCTTTCAATCTCCACAGATCGAGATTGTGATTGCTGTTTTTAAACTCCTTGCAAGCTCAGGAGTTGTTCTATACCTGTGGTTGGCCGAGAAATCTTCGAAAACCTGAGGAACCATAACCTCCGATTCGAGGTATTGTTCATGCACACGTAAATGTGGAGTTTTTGGAAGATTCTAAGGTTATAGGAAGCTTTAGATCGTCCCCACGAAACTTGGAGAAGAAAAATGAAGTGATTTGGACGTCGGGAAGTTGAGTTTCGACGAGATGTAGGTTTAGCAAGATTATCGAGGGATTTTCCGATGAGTTCCGTCGGTTTTAGGGCTTTTCAAAGGTATGGTTGTCTTCTATTCATCCTAAGCTTCAATTTGGTTTAAGTTTTATGAAATTTTGTGGAAAATTGAGTGAGAAATGAAGGTTTTATTATTTTCCAGAAACCATCAACGCAGAGCTCACCGGTGCCAGACTCCGGCGAGCTGAGGAAGATGAAGGAGCATATTCCGTCATATCTGACGGAATATTCTAACGGCAAAGGTAACGCCGTTAACATCTGTTAAGGTTTTAACGGAATATTCCTAACGGCGGTTAGGGATTCCGTTAGGATTCCCTGTGTATGGTTGCGCGTGTTGCCGTGCACTTACCAGCGTGTGGGTGGTCGGAAAATTTTTCTAAAAATATGGGGATGTTCGTGAGGTTATGTAGATCACGTTGGTATATTCAAACATCCCATTTGAGCAATGTATGAGAAGTTATTAACTAGTTTTGTCTATGCGCTTTAAATATGTTTATTCAGTTATTTCGCATATAGGTGAGACCTATCCCGAGGACGAGCGTAGTCAAGGGCGGCTTGGGAGCTACGACCCTTTGACATACTAGTGAGTGGGCTTTTGGTTTTCAGTATATAATTATATACTTGAAATTTTCCCAGAAAATGTGTTTAAATGATAGTATGCTTTGAAATGCCATGCATATAAATTTATATTCAGCATATGAATTAGTATATGATGCATAATATGAATTGGTGTTGTGGACGCTCAGGTAAGTACCTGGTGAGTTATGTTTTGTTATATGAGATATTGATAATGTGAGACGTGATTGAGAGCTCATAAACCTGCACCCAGGGTAATTGTGATTTAGCCAGAGATAATGTCACCTCCCGCACCATATGCTCACATTGGATCCAATTTAGATGCACAATCTTGTAGTACAAACCATTATAGGTGGTTCCGACTCATAGGTGACTCGCAATTTATCACACAGCTATAATGAGAACGTAGTAATGAGCATAACTATATTACACCCAGTCTTGTCGTACAGACCTTTACCGTGGTTCCGACTCGTGTGCAGTGTAGTGCCGTATAGGTCACTTGTAGTGACTCCGACTAGATTGACTAATGAGCTATGAATTCAGCCGTACAGACTTCTACAGGGGTTCCGGCTAATATGTTATTTTTCCATGAATTTATTTTCACCTTAGTTACTTATTCTGTTTTATATTTTGGCATGGTATACTTATGAATATGGATATGTGAAGCATGATTTGAATATATATATATATATATATATATATATATGTATGTATGTATATATGTTTATATTCCATTTCTGGGAAAGTTATACATGTTTTACGGTAAGGGGTTAGAGCATTTAATAAATGAAATGGTTTGAAAAGCTTTATTTTTGCCCACTCACACTTTCTGTTTTGCGCCCCTCCTGGTTTTAGATAAGCTTGTTTGTTGGTGGCTCAAGAGGATTAGTGGAGGTTCTGATAGACTATCACAAATGTAAGACATCTTTGGATGTCATTTAATTAGTACTGGTTTTCTGGACTGAACTTAGGCTACTTACGCTCTAATTGTGTTTTCACACATGTTCCAACACTTATCTTAACTAGTACTCTTATGAGTTGGTTTTCATTTATTCGTATTTCTCTGCTATCATTATTGCTTCTGCACTGTGCACATGGTTACGTCACCCTCACGTGATGGCCAGCATGCCTCGATCTCGGTCGGGGTGTGTCCCACTCAATAGATGCCATGTGAATTTATCTTACACTCAAATCTATGTATTAAATGTGTTTAAAATTTCATTCTTTTCTTTTCAATAGTGCCCTAATTAAATCTCATATGTCAACTAAATCATTAAATTATCTACTAAATTTGACAAATTTGCTTTAATCCTGTTTGTGTTTTTCTTCTTTTCGATGTTATGCATTTAAATACTAATGAATACTTATGGCTTCTTATGTCATGTTGCTACTTTCATGAAAAGGGTTTGGATTAAGTTTATTTTAATAAAAAATAATGCTATAACTTTATTTAATTAAAAAGATTTAAATTTTAATGAAAACCCCTTAAATTTTAATAAAAAGGACAAAAGAACTTAAATTTTAATGAAAAAGACATATTTTTAATAAAAATGACAAAAAATCTAACACGCAGACTCACGGTACACTGTTTATGAAACTTACTACACTGTTTATAAAAACTTACGACACTGTTTATGAAACTTACAACACTATTTATGAAACTTACGACACTATTTATAAAACTTACGACACTATTTATGAAAACTTACTAAAATGAAACTCTAAGGGTCCTATCTTTTTGCACATAAATCCTTCTCCCCCACATTCTTCTCCCTCTTTGAACCAGACTGCTCAACACCGACTTTGCCTGTCAAACTGGTAGCTCCACCATTGGCATTACGTCCCACAACTAACTGTCTCCCTTCACCATTGCATGTTTGCAGAGACCCATCAACTCCCGAGTTTAGCGAATTCGCATTACCATCTACACTACTATCATTTTGGTTAATTGAATTACCAAAAACTTCAAAATGTTCATTACTTCCATCTAATCCAACCTTTGCCCATCTACCCATCTCCTCCACACTATGACTAGCTTCTTCACTCTTGCCCTGTCTCCACCCTTTGATATCATCAAAATTCACATCCACTCCACTACTTCCCACAAACCTAAAGCTCTCACTCTCATCCACAGGATCAAAGTAATCCCAGGAAGAATCTTCATCCGGCAGAGGAGGAGGCGGAGGCGGCAGTGGAATATCCTCATCCATGTAACTACAGCTAACCAGATTGAACCTTAGAGTCACAGAAGCGGCACCTCCTTACCTCATATAACGCAACCTTGCCACAGGAGGCGAAGCGGGCCTCTCGTTGCATAGAGATGAGTCCGAAGCGTCGGTCAAAGGCGACGACGACGGCGAGGGGTAGAAAAAAAAATCTATTAAACAAAAAGATGGGAGGAAAAAAATGGAGTGTTTGAAGTTTTTTTTGGGGGGGGGACAAGTTGGATGTGTTAGGTTTTTATTTATTTTTTATTAGTCTTTTGTCCTTATTATTAAATAAAGTTATTATTAAATAAAGTTAGTGGGTGACTTTTAATTAAAATGTAAAGATTTGAAGTCATTTTCATTAGTTTTTTTTATTTTTTTATTTCGAGTTGATACATAATATAATACACGTTTAATGCCTAACAATGAGTGTATAATTTAATAACTGATGAGAAGCAAGAAGAATTACGTTGAAAAATTATTGTATGGTACCGCAATATTACATGTTTTATACAACAATAGTTGATTATTATTTAAGGCAATGAACAACAATAACAAAGCATTGACAGGGCCAAAAGAATACATGACCAGAAATATTCTTATGGATGATGACGTCTAGTTTTTCTTAGTAGCACTTGATTCACTAGCGTGTCCAAATTTTTGGATGAAGAACCATGTGGACCAGTAGCTTCTTCTGCAAGCTTCTTCCACACCATGACCTTATTTTTCATCTTCTTACCCTTCTCCCCATCCATTAACTCTCTGACAAGCCTCTCTACTTCATCCCTCTTCACATCATTACTAATTTCCATGCCAATGCCCCATTCATTGCAACTATAGCGGCAGTCCATCTGCTGGTCGCCGAAGAATGGCCAACAGAGCATAGGCACTCCTGCAGTGAGGCTCTCAAAGGTTGAATTCCAACCGCTGTGTGTTAAAAATCCTGCCACTGATGGGTGGTTAAGGACTTGCTCTTGTGGGCACCAACTCGCAATGAGACTTCTTTCTTTTGTTTCATCCACAAACTCCCGCGGCAAAAGTGCTGATTGGCCAATAACTAAATCAGGTCTAATTACCCAAAAGAAGGGCACCTTGCTGTTTGCAAGTCCCCAGCCAAACTCGACAAGATGTTCAGGTGTCATAACTGTTATACTGCCAAAATTCACATACACAATTGAATTTGGCGCCTTAGTGTTTAGCCAGTCAAGGCAGTCTGTTTCTTCTTTCCATAGGCTGTATCCAATATTCAATGGGTGATCTGGTATTTGATTGAGATGTAACTGAAGAGGGCCAATTGGATAAACAAGTGGAAGCATAGATGAGAGAGCCTCCAAAACATCTGGCTCTAAGGCATCAAAAGTATGAAGAACAACTGCAGAAGCTTCATGAGCTCTATCGGTTACTTCCATCAAGAAGTTAAACATGATGTCGTCGGGATCTGAAGTCCGAATAAAGGTTGGGAGCTCCCTTAAACGGATATCTTTCATTCCTGGAATCCAATCTATAACCTTTTCCAGATATCCATTTGTCAAACAGCTCTCCTCTACCAAAAAAAAAAAAAAAAAGAGTGAGAATTTTCATTTGCATGTTTAGAAACAAGCAATTAAGAGCGAATAATAAATTAATTAAAGCTACAGTAGTTGTATAGATAATATATTTCACCTTTGAGTGGTACCAGGCCTTTTTCGATCAAAGCACGAAATTGTATGGTTCCCATGAAGCTGCAAGCTGCAATAGTGTAGAACAGAACCATAGGGACATCAATCTCTTCAGCGGCTGTGAGTGTGAACGTGGACATCAAACCATCTGACACTATGCAAGTTACTGGAGGATTAATGGGTGTTGATGTGGCATTATTGTTGATATTCATTAGTAGTTCCCGAAAGGGAGCCAATAATTTTTGTTTTCTGATTGAATCACAAAGCAAAAGGACGTCTTGGGTGGTATCTTCATCTGAATCTGGAAGGCCGTCTGGGATGGCTTCAAACTGAAAATCAGGCAAGCCATCAAGGGAATTGGGGCCCAGAGATTTTAGAAAGCGCCTGTGGTTGTACTTGGAGTTGACAAAGGTAATATGAAAACCTCTATGGTGGAGAAGCTTTGCAAATTTAAGCATTGGCTTGATATGGCCTTGAGCTGGAGCCGGAATGCAAACAGCATGAGGCTTTGTAGCCGCTGCTGTGGAATCCATTTTAGGTTTTGTGTCTGCATTCCATTGCTCGTACGAATCCAGACTATTATAGTGCTACTGAGCTACTATTCAACATCTACTTTTTTGTCTTCTTGTGCAGACGGTTAGGTAAATTTAAAGAGATATGAAAGAATATAGGCAAGGTTTTCAATTGAGAAAGACAGAACGACAACTATTTGATCGCAACTTCCCAGGTTTTCCCCTCATTTGATAGGGATAGAGAAATGCTTTACAATAGTGTAAGGATTAAGAAATTTACAGGGAAGATGATTTACAGTAATTAGTGGAATCGGACGTAGTGGCTTCTTGTATTCTTCTGTCATTTTGTTTTATATTGCTGAAGTAATACTTTACCATCTCAATTTTCTTTGGTTGTGCTGGAGTTGTTATTCTGAATTTCTATAAAAATTGGATGCTGTATTGTATCCTTGAGTAATTTATAATTTATTATTACTTTAGTCTAAAGAAAGGTTTGGAATTGGCACAGTAGAAATGAATAGTGTTTTGCACTGAATTTCATTCTATATACAACTTTGCCACTATTTTGTTTGTTGACCAAAATGAGTGGGCTTCGGTGGTGACGATTGAATGGGTTAAAGCTCTGAACGTCAAATGCCTATTTTACCCTATCTACATTCTAAATCCGACGGACCGGATTGGAAATTGCATGGGTATTTGGTCATTCTCAGTTTGAGAGAGTGGTGGTGTGCCTGGGTTCAATGGGATCGAGGGAGTAGGTGAGGGATGTGCCAGTGTTACAGAGGGTGAGGGAGGAAATTGAGAGGGAGGCAGATTGTATGCCCTCCTAGTTGTGGTGCAATTCCATATCTTCTTATTTTGTGCAGTCACGGTTAAGCTACGTTAATATTTTATATTTTTATTATTTTTTATCTTATTATCTTTATTAAAAAATTAATATAAAATGTTGACGTGACTTAACCGTGACCGCACAAAATAGGAGCGCATGGAAGGTCACCACAACTAGGAAGGCAGACAATCTGCCTCCAATTGAGAGAGGTTGTCAGTGTCACTGACCCGATTGAGGGAGAGATTTTGTGAGGATTCCACTGACTTGATTGACTGAGGATGGTCTGACATTCGGTAAGGCAAAAACAAAAAGAGAGAGGCGGGTTGCAAAGGCAAAGAGAAAGAGGGAGGGGTGGGGGCACTGAATAGGAGCAAGTAAGGCTCTTCTGAACAGGAGCAAGCAAGGTGTTTTGATGCCTTATTTTGGTGGTGAAAGGAAGGGTCACATGTAGAGAGAGAGGTTTCCTTTCGTGCACATTACCGTTTCGATCGGTTTCGATTGCTTCAATAGCAAGCCACCACCACCTAGAACAAAAAATAAACACCCGCCACTGCTTTTCAGCCGTCATCTCCGGTGATCCATTCAAATCTCCGATCGAAACAGGTATTTACTTCCGATTCCATTGATTTCAGATCGTTCAAATTTTCATTATAATTCGCAATCAATCTCCCAAATTTGTTGGATTTAGTGCTTTGTATCTGAATTATTTCTGAAATTGTGTGATGAGTTGAATGCAGAGAGAAACTTAGGGCAAGATGAGCGACGTATTCGAAGGGTACGAGCGCCACTACAGTGAGCTCTATATTTATTTTTGTGAATTTAATATATACATGTAGTTGCGCTATATTTTGATGATTTATGTTGTATTGAATTTATGTTGTACTTTATAGTTAGGAAGATTTAACGATGCTTTTTCTATGTACTTTACTTTATTATGTTTTGATAAACGGAGGTTCAGCCACAGGTTACTGAAATGATCACTTATATATATAGCCTCCACCACAAAGTAATTTCCTAAGAAATGTGTAGTACTTTGTCTTCTGGGTTAGTGTTCTCTAATTTAGATTAGACATTAGGGCTTTGAGCTTGGTAAGGTTTCTTTTCTTGATGCACCTCATTTTTTTATTTATTGTTTTTCTTTTTGGAGTTTTTGATTTACGAATAAATTCTACATTTAAATTCTCTTTTTGTGATCCTGCAGATTTTGTCTCTGTAATCAAATGGTTGATATCGCTGTCTGATTTCGTTCTTCTTCACTTTCAAGAAGCACCGGTGTTTACTGAAGGTATATAATCCGTTTAGACATTTAGTTTTCAATGTATCAAGTATTTTGCGTTGTTAGTTTTCTATTACTTTTGTTGCTGCCTGCCTTTTTTTTCTATTTTTTTCGTTTTTATCTGCTTCTCTTTCACTTTTGTGCAACCCATTGTCCTCAGTTTATAATATTTCGTTGGATAATTTGATTGCCTAATGTATTCTCAAGCGATATCTTTGGTTTTAAACTGTTCTAACCTGTTTAATCTTTAAATTGTTCAATGTTAACCCCAACATTTTATTTTCATTCTGTACGCATTGGAACCAAACTTAATTGGTGCTAAAAATGTATAGAGCCTTTAACTATACCATGAATGCAATGTTAGCCCATAAATAATTATAAAAGTAACTTTGTCATGGGCTATAATCATATCCAACATCGTTCCATGATTGTTACCAACCTTTAAAATCAAATTTAGCATCAGTATGTTTCACCTCTCACCGTTATCAATTGTTCTTAACATATGATCATCAGATCCCAATATGTTGACCGTCGTTTTCCCTACCTTATCGTATGTGAAACGATTATATTTGCACTCACTTTTATTCATTGGAAAACAGTATTTGTGTCTCTCCTTATCCAGTCCTTGGTGCAAAATGTTTACAATTTGAATCTGTTTCAGCTTCCTATAGCCACATTGGAATCAATCTGAAAGAACTGCGTCTATTCGCGGTCTTTAGGGTATAACATTGATCACTCTCAAGTTTTAATTTCTTTTTCAACATTTTTTCCTTTTGCATTTCTAAAAAAGAAAAACTTTATTCAATATATACTGATATGGTCACTTATAGCATAAAAAAACTTCCATCTTTTTTGTCAATATTTAAGTTTTTCTTATTTTTCTTCATGAACCAGGTCAACCCATAACTCTATAACCATCCACGTATAGAACTTATCCATTTTTATCATTGTGGTATCAATACAAATTTACTCTTATTTGTTGAGGTGGGATTGGTCTTAAAACACAGGAACCAGAATTTAATTGATCCCATTGTTCTGTGCACAAAAATTCCATCGACCCAAAAACCTCACTTGGAAAACAAACGTATTTACCTCTTTTTTTCTTTTCTTTTTTTTCTGCTTCTCCTTAGTTTTTACCTATTTCATTTCTTTTTCGCATCATTCTCTCTTTCATGATTAGGTTTAGCACACAGTTTTTAAACCTCTTAAACCCTGTTCGTTTTAAGTTTTTTGCTTCATTATTTAACATTCATTTGGATTTGTGATTGATGTCAACTTGGTCAGGTTTTCATACTTGCAAAGCATCTTTACAGTAATGCCTTTAAACTGTCAAATTTTCAATGAAAAATCTTGAGAGCCTTATTCAATATTTGGCGATTAGATGAAACATCAACATAATTTCCCTCGCTTTGACCGATTCTCTGATTAAAGTCCGGAAAAATACAATGAAAAAGATGCAACTTTTTTATGGGATTGACAATTTTCGGCTTAGTTTTGGCTAAAAAAGAATTAGTGTTACTTATTAAGTTGAGTTAACAAATTTGCAGGATGCAACAGAGCACATAGAACAAGTTTTCAAACGAGTTAAGAAGATCTAGCTGAAAAGAGCATACAAGACAGAGCACATAGAACAATTAGTGTTACTTATTGTGTTGGATTTTGATGTTTAGGTTCTGCTGCTTAGTAGACTTTATAGTGTTCTAAATCTGTTTTGTAAATGTGCTTAAAGATTGGACATGTTATTGAATATTAGCCATGTAGTTTGAATTGGATATGTGATTGAATATTAGGTATTTAGTTTGAATTGATTTGGATATGTGGTTTATTGAATTGGAATTTGGATATGTGCTAATTTGAATTGGAAATGTTGAATTAGAGATGTGCTACTTTGAATTGGATAGGTTGAATTGGAGTGTGCTATATTGATATGTGATGAACTAATGGTTACAGAACACACACGCGCACACTCACCAGTCATCACATACTCTGGGGCTGCATAACCATAGGTTCCCATAACTCGCCTCAAAACATGAGTTTTATCACCCTTAGTACCATCTTTCGCAAGTTCGAAATCCAAAAGTTTGGCATTGTAATCCTAAAATAACTCATTCATTTAACACATATGAAAATTATGCATTTTCATAATTAAAGTTTGAAATTGTCATCATTCTGTTCAAATGCACCATTTCCTTTTTGTTTCCCTTCTCTCATCTTGCAAGCACTCATGGTGTCCATTTCCTTTTAATTTCGGTTAATGCAGGTTCTGAAATTTGTGATGATCATTTTCATATTTCTATAAATTTTGAGAGAAAAAAGCATGTGAAAAAGCACATTAGTCTCTAGGTGTAAATCACATTAGTCTAATTATGGCTAGGATAAAAAGACCATGTCATAAACTGTGGCTTGGTTACACTGCAATTTCAATTTGGGATTTGAATTTGTTTACAAAATCACGATCCTTTTTAAAATTTAGAAAAGAGCATGTTAAAAGACCAATTTTCTTTACAGGAACTTGAATAAAAAGTAGGCCATGAGTGAAAACCAACCAGCAAAGATTATGCTGATTCACTAATTTAAACATAAACCAGCTTTGAGAGTCATGCTCACCCATTGTCGTTTTCCTTGCGAGCATAGTTCCTACCCAAAGTTTCCCAAACTATGTTCTCAAACCGCTGCATCGGCATATCTTTCCAACTTCTAATGGTCTTTGGTGCTAGAACATCTTCTAACTTCATTCTAAAAAAATTGATTCATAAGTACAGACACCTAAAAGCAACTAAGTAAACAGTTTAATCAAGAAGCAAATTGGAAGTAGAACCAAATAAGCCACAGTCCAACTTTCGCACACCCTCCGATGTAATTTAATATCATAAACAGTCTCCTGAATTCAAGTTTGCCTAGAGCTTCTAATTATGTGTGCCCATCGTGTCTTTCTTGGTCTACAACCAAGGACTGATTAGTGAGAGCTTCAAAAATAGATGGTTATCACAAACAAACAATTGATCATGATGATGTTTTTTGTAATTTGGGTTTATAGTGCTTCTAAATGCTGTTTTAATTGAGTTTTCTGTGTTTGGTCGATTTGTTGTTGTGGATGGGTGATGCATTTTTTTTCTTTCAGTTAGGAAACGGTGTCGTTCAGAGTTTGTAATTTTTTGTTGGGGTTTTTTCAAGCTACTGTGTTAAAGGTGTATGATGTGTTTTTTTCTTTTCGCTTTATTTTTGCTGATTTGGGATGGTTTTTACATTATATTTTTGTTATGAGTTTGTTGTCCCATTTTTGTGATGAACTTGAATGAAATGGGATTGGAGGGTGATAAAAATTTCTAGCTAGCTAGGGAAAGGTCACAGTGTTCAGATTTTGCAGGTGGGATATTAGGGTGAGGGAAAAATGGGAAAGAGAGCATGGAAGACAAATTTAGGATTAGAGATAGGAAAACTAATCAAAAGATTATGACACAGGAATGGGTTGGGTTAATTTGGATTTTTTTTTTTTTTTTTTAACTGATTTGGGATTTTTTTTTTTTTTCTGTGATTGCCAAGTCAGCTTGAAAGAGAGCAATAACCAAATTATTCGAGGATAGGTTCTCTACATAATTAGGTTCATGCATTTAGCTGATTTCCTTCTCCATGCACATATGGAAAGGGCCTGCTCATACTCTTTGTCAGTCACGGATTTTGTCGAACATGTCCCGTGCATTTCGGTAATTGAAATGTTGGCCAAACTGGATATTGCACTGACATTAATTTGCAAAAATAGTGTTTTTATGCTGTTAACGGTGTCTCCGTTTGGTTGAACACTATTATGCCATATGCTCTCTCTGTTTGTAAAGCAAAATAAACTGGTTGGAGTATCTTCTAATGGGCTCCTGCAATCTTTTTAATTACTCTGTTATTTCCTTTAGTTATGGGCATCTGACTTTCTGTTTTATTTCTATATATGTTGTTCCAATAGAATCAAGTGCCAAAATTAGAATAAACATCCTTCAGTCAAGTTGGACACTTTTCCATATAATGTTTGGTTCAGGGATCCTTATACAAACATAATATTCTTATGTATTTCAATCAGACTTGACCATCATGATTTGATATGTGTAAACTGCAGCTTGGTTCTGTTTCTTCAGTTTCGTATGGAAACAGACCTTCTATTTTTTTTGCCCTTCAACAGTTGTGGTTCCAAAATCAGCTACTTGAACAAGTCCTTTAACACTTTCTGTTTTAAATTACCTGTTGAACTAGCTGCCTACACTGCAGGACACATATTATATGTGTGAACCATATGTTCTACTGTTTCTTAAGGAAACAAATTTTTTTTTGGAAACCATCTCTTTCTAATCAAACACATACCAGCCTCATTCACTCATGTATCCCTCTGTTTGTTTGTAATTGTCTTAAGTTTATTCAACTTAAATGTGTTTTATCCATCCGATTACTTCTGAAACAATTGGTGCTCGCAGCAACGCGTAGGTGTAATTTCTAGTAGATCCTAAAACCATGGCAGGAGAAAATCATGTGTGCCACCGCGTGAGTACACTCGAGTGTCTGCATCTATTGTCATGTGACACCAGTGACAGGGTAGAATCTCTCAGCAAACATAGCAAATAATGTAACATTAAGTTCAACCTGAAACTAATATCTAGACAAATTTGAAGATGGTGGCTGGCTAAACATGATGCTAATTCATTAAACCAACAACTTCTATGACTTCAGTGCATGTTTTCTTCGTTGTTCTTAAGCAAAACATCTGGATTTTTCTTAAATTTGAATTTGATTCACTAAGTTTTCTAAGTTTGCAGATGATGAACCATGTGGCATCTGATTGAGAAGTAACTGGAGAGGGCCAATGGCGTAAACAGGTGGAGACATACTTGAGAGGGCATCCAAAACATCTTGCTCCAATGCATCAAAGGTGTATATAATAATTGCTGAAGCTTCATAAACTCTATTCATTACTTCAAAGATGTTAGAATTTTATCGTTGGGATTTGTTGTTACAAAGTCGTTGGGGAGATCCCTCAAACGGATATTTTTCATTCTTGGAATCCAATCTAGAACCTTGTCCAAATAGCCATTTGTCAAACAACTCTCATCCACAACACAAAATTTTTTATACACGTGTTATAAATAAGCAATTCAATGAGTTAACCATAAAAATCAGTGTGTTCAATAGTTGTATGTATTTAGTGTTGAGTGGTGCAAGTCCTTTTTCGAAAAAGCACGAAGTTGAATAAGCTTATGAAGCTGCATGCAGCAATAGTGTAGAACAGTACTATAGGGACTCCAATTTCTTCAGCAGCTGTGATTGTGAATGTGGACAATGAAACCATCTTAAATTATGCGCATCACTGGAGGATTGTTGGATGTTGATGTGGCATCATTGTTGAGTTCATTGAGGAGGGCACGAAAGGGAGCCAACAAATTCGGTTTTCTGACATAGTCGGCAAGCAAAGTGAGATCTTGGGTGGTATCTTCATCTTATCTGGAAGGCCGTCTGGAATGGCTTCGCAACAAAAATCTGGCAAGCCATCAAGGGAGTTGGGGCCGAGAGATTTAAGAAAGCGCTTGTTGTTGAACTCCGTGTTGACAAAGGTGATATGAAAACCTCTGTGGTGGAGGAGCTTTGCAAATTTCAGCTTGGCCTTGATATGGCTTTGAGCTGCAACTGGAATACAAACATCATGAGGCTTATTAGGTACTTCTTCAGTATCCATCCTATATTTTCTGTATGCCTATTATTCGTAAACTTTGTATTGCAGACTTGCAGTGGTTGCATAATGCAGAACATTTAAGGGGCGTTTGTTGTACCGGACTATCTTGGACTGGATTAACTTCAGGGACTAAGTTGGACTGGCTTAGAATAGACTAAGCTGGACTAACTTAATGAAGCGTTTGGTGCACTATCGGACTAAATAACTAAAATAATAAAAATAATAATTAATTCTTATCTTTTACAGTTTTTTCTTTTTCTTTTTTTCCCTTATCTAGAAAAGTCTCCCACCCCTAAAAGCTCTCCATCTTTTTCTCCTGCCTTTCCAACTCCCTCTAACTTTCTCTCTCTACTTTCTCCTTCATCGTCAAACTTCATTCATTTTCACTATTATCTGAAAAAGCCATTTTTGGATGTTGAAATTGCAGACCATCAAACACCATTTCTTTTCACTATTATTGTCAAACTCCACCCTTTTCACAACTCGAGCATTTTTGAAAAATATAATATGGGTTATGTAATTGATTTTTTGTTTTCTGGGTTTTGGCAGATCCGTGTCTGGGTTTTGGTGGGCGTCATGAAATTTGGTGACGGTGTCGTGGCGGATAAGTCGCGGTCGAGAGAGGTCGAGCAAGCCGAGGATCTGAACAGAGGAGAAGTATTGCCTCTCGACTGCAAGATCGGTGATAAACACGAGATGCGCGCAGAGAAGCGCAAGGAGTCGTGAATCTGCCTGATTCTGGGTTTAAATTCAGGGCGAGGAGAGAGGAAAGAGGGAGTGAAACAGAGAGCAGGGAGAGTTCTTAGCTAGTCCCACGGTTTCGAGGGACTCTCGCTAAGAACCTTTAGTGTAGGCAAGTCCGGGCTAGTCTCATTAACACTAGTCCCGGATGATAACAAACACCGGACTGGACTAATAGTTAGTCCGGTCTAGTCTAGTGACAGTTAGTGAGGGCAACCAAACGCCCCCTTATGGTCCTAGTGAGAACTTTTCAATATGTTTGTGTGATAGAAGTTGAGATTTCGCAATAAAATCAATTAGCAAATTAGGGAGTAATCCAACTCTTTTTGCGTACATGCAAAGTTTGGTAAAGTTCCCATGTAAGACATTTTTCGTTTTCTCACACATTTTCTCATATATGACGAATTTTCAATCAAGACATGTGGATAACCAAACTTAGTGGTGTGGAATACATGTGGACGTTTGGTTTCACATGTGAGCCAACCTATTCTGATTCTGTGAATCACATACAAGATTTTAAGGGGAGCTTTAATGAAACGGGCTTGGGCCAACAAATATTTAACCAAAAACCATCATAAAATGTTATTTAACCAAAATGGCTCAAAGTTTAATAAAAAATCATCCAAAACTATTGTCTACCTTTTTCGAACCCTTATCATCCTCTTCCTCATCATTGTCCTCATCGTCATCCTCTTATCAGCACCATGTGTTAGTATTTTATTCCAATCAGATCCAATAAGGACCTACGGTCCCAATGATGTACGTATATGTCAGGCATCTGTAAATAGAAAAAAAAAAAACCAAAACATAAAACTGTTTTTGGAGAACCCAAAACATAATATTGTGTTTGGAAAAAAAAAATCAAATACAATGTTTGTTTTTTCTATGCACAAACAAACACTGTATCTGGAAAGAAAAGAACCAAAATCCAGAAACAGTGACTTAAATTTCAGAAATAGTGACTTAAATTCCAAAAACAGTCTATGTTTTAACCTTTGATTGTTTCTTTTCTTTCATGCATCAGTTGATTATATTTAAGAAACACGATGCTTATTTTGCTTTGAATCCAAATATAATGAATTTCACTATTTCTTTTCTAGCTTACATTTAAGAAACAGTGTGTCCATTTCATTTGGATCAAGAAACAATGACTTAGATTCCAAAAAAAATAACTTAGATTCCAGAAACAGTTTATTTTTACAATCTAGAAACAGTGACTCATCATTATTATTGAATAACATGCAAATCTCAAATTTATTTTCTGTAGAAACAAACGATGAACTCCACTAAAGAAGAAAAATTGAAAAACAGTACCTCAAATACATTATGAATAATAACAACGATCACGTTTCAACGAAATAATACAAAATATAAATTAAATAGTATGAGGATCTATATTTTTGTTTCAAAGAAAAAGAAGAAGGTCTACAAAACAACGATGAACTCTATTAACGACGAAAATCTAGAACTCAACCTAAAAATGTTAGGGGTAAAATCAACAAATCATAATTTATTATAGTTAGACAATTTTTAGTTGGACTACTTTAATATGGGCCTTATACTAATCATTAAACATAACTTATAACATGGTTTTTGATTAAAACTAAAAATTTTCAAGCCCTTTTCATTAGTTTTCATTTCTTCATGTTGAGACATTTCTTCACATCCTTACATTCCTATTCTTATCTTCACGCCAGTTCAGGCAGTGAAATATATAATCTTGTTTGAGGAATCTTAAATGGGTGATTCAAGTTGAATAACGAGTCAATTGTAATAACAAAATAATCAGAAAGTCCTTTGGGTGTGATCATATGCTTGATGTAAAAGACACATAAACCATGTAATATAAGGTTTCTAGAGAAAACTGTTTTGAAGAAAGTCCTTTGGGGCTTTTGATTGCCCAAAGTAGGATTGTATTTGGCTATTTAACACCAATTCCAACTTCAACTAAACATGAGGTTAATTGACAACGGAATTAATTCGAAATACAACTTTTTTTGAGAAATTTGGAAAAATAATCAGAATTTGAACCTCGTATAAAATTATAGTAATTATTTTAATTTCATGTAATTATAACCAAAAATTATTATGAAAGTACTAATATACCCTTAAAAGTACTATTACACGAAGTTGTCACTTGCAATTATTAGCTATGATTACAATGAGGAAGAATTATGAGTTCAAAGTGGATAGATTGAATAAGGATCATTTGGAAGTTAGATATATAGACGATAATGGCAAGTAACAACTTCGAATTAAATTTCAATGTCTCCACTTTGAACTCATAATTAAAATATTGACTATAATTTTAAATGGGGTCCAAATTTCGATTATTTTTTTCAAATTTCCCCTTTTTTGTGGGGGCTTATTTTAAACATTTAAAATGAGGAGTCTAAATAGAATCGATCCAACGCAAGCCACTAATCCAAATTAACCAATCTCTATAATTAGTCCAAATCAGGTCAATCTTATAGATTAAGTGTGCGTTTAAGTGATTATTATCAGTGTGCCTTTATGTGATTATTAATTTTTTTTTAACAAACGATATTATCTATACTAATTGACTAACAATAATATGATTCAAATTCGCTTTTTTTTTTTTTTTTTTATCAAAGTCGCCTTAACCTCTCATTATGAGTGTGTAAAAGGACGTTTCCGTTGAAATTACTCAAATATTCACTAGGTCTTCTATTGTGACAACCCATCGCAAAATTTTACAATTTTACAAAATTTAAAAGTGTGACTTTACGAAAATGCCCTTAGAGGCGAGGGTTTTAACTTCCGTTGACCAACATATAATGAGGTGTATAAATTAATCTATTAGCGTTTTCTTGAAGTACTTTTGGTTTGGTCACTATTTATATATATATTTTTTATATATTTTTCTAAGTTATTTATTTTATTTATCATTTTAGTGATTTGAAAAGAGTTGAAAAAGAGGAAAGAAGAAGGGGAAAACGGGGAGAAGGAAGACAGATGGGCTGCTGCCCAATCGCAGAAGAGGAAGAGAACTGCTTAATTGGGCGAGAAGGAAAAGGTGAGCAAGGAGAGGGGGGGCAGAGACTGCCCAATCAGAAGAGGGAAAAGGAGAGAAAGGAGAGGAGAAGAAAAGCAGGGGAAAATGGAAAACTCACTCGGATCCCCACAACCCGGTTGCTACCCATTCTTTACCCATTCTCTTCCCATCGCCGATTCTGTCGGTTTTTCTGGCGATTTACAACCTTCCACCCCTACCAAAAAACTCCATAGTCCTCCCTCTTCCATCTCCACTCAGAATTGATGGGGTTTAAGCTTGAATTTGGGTAGAATGGAACCTGTGGGTTCTGAGGGTGCCACAGCGAAATCCGACGATCGTGAAAGTAATGTCGACCACCACCACCACCACCAAACCACTTCTTCAAATGCCAGGAACAAAGCCCAAACAGTTTTAGGGGCGTTGGTGTTGCGGTTTGGTCAAATTGAAGAACACCCAAATACTAAGGTTTTCCGACGAGTTTTAGCAAAATTAGGGCTCTTCCAGGCCAAATTTACCTTGGCCGCAGGTATAAAGTTTACTCTAATATTTGAGATCTTCATTTATGTAATTTTTGAGAATTTTTAGAAATAGTTAAATTTTCCGGCTAGTTGATCGTTGAATCTAAATTCCCGATGATATGTGAATAGGCCAAAATATGAATCGACGATCCAACCGTTGGATCGTCACCAAACTTTAATATGTTATAATACGTAATATTTAAGAACCATAGGAACTTATGGATCAAGAATCTGATGTACGGATCTTCCCAAATTGAATTTGGAAGTTCATAAAATAAATGCTAACCGCCATTTGATTTTGGGCAATTGGTGGAGATCCGACCATTGGATCGTAATGAAATTTTAGTATGTTTGTTTTGCAAATCTTCCGGATCGAGTTATACAGGTTTGTAGACCTTACCGTCGATCTTTGATCGACAGTTGACTCGTAGTCAATGAGTCTCAAACTATTTGAGAATGTCCTTAAGGATGTGCTTTATGTGAATTTTGTATTCTATTGATAAGAATTCTGAGATGTGATCCGATAATTGTTATAGGCGCCAATCTTTCGGGACGTCTCAATGCGCGTGCTAGAGAATCATAGTGTGGACTCTAGGTGAGTGGGTCTTTTTCTTTTATCACATGCATATAGTTGATAGTTCCATAAATGCTTCTAAATTGATTTATGCATTTTATGCCAGGTCATATATGTGTGTGTGTGTGTGTGTGTGTGTGTGTGTGTTCTAAAGTGCTAATAGATGGTTGAGTTGAGATTATATCATAGTATATCCATATGCATGTTATCTACAATTAATTATTGCGAACTACGAATGGCTTGATCCCTGTTTGGGGTATGTAGGCAGTCTAGCAAGACGTTAGATGCAGCCATATAGGAAATGAGATTAAATAATCAAGACAATAACCTTGTTTAAGGAATTGAGCGATGTGAGGGATATTGGTGAAAAATGTGCATTTTAACTTTATGTTTTGGTGATTAATAGTTAATACACCGTATTATATAATTGGAAATATTATGAAATGTTTTAATTTTAGATTTTATCATGGCATATCCATACGTATATTCCTTGCGCATAATTATTGTGAACACTCTGAAGCGAACACAATTGTACAGGTTGCATATGAATAGTACATGTGTATTAGATGCATTTAAAGCTCATAAACCTGCACCCCAAATGATTGTGATTTAACCAGAGATATAATACATGCCTGTTTATAATGTCACCTCCCGCACCCTATACTCACATTGGATCCAATTTAAGTGCACAGTCTTGTCGTACAGACCACCATAGGTGGTTCCGACTCGTAGGTGATTAGCGATTTATCACATGGCTATCTTAAGTGCGTAGCATTGAGCATAATTATATTACACCCAGTCTTGTTGTACAGACCTTTTCAATGGTTTCGACTTGTGTGCAGTGTAGTGCCATATACGTCAATTATAGTAACTCCGGCTTATGTGCTAGCAATGATTGATGAGCTATGATTTCAGTCGTACAGGTCACTACAGGTGACTCCGGCTTATGTGTTAGCAATGATTGATGAGATATGTGATGAGATATGGATAAGTCGTACATGTCATTATAGATGACTTCGACTTACGAGTTAGCATACGTGATGAATATGTGATGAGCTAGCATACGTGATGAATATGTGATGAGCTAGAATATGATGAATATGTGATGAAAATGTGATGAGCTAGCATACATGATGAATATGTGATGAGTTAGCATATGTAATGAATACGTGGCGAGCTAGCCTATGTGATGAAATATGTGATGAACTAGTATATGTGATGAGATATGGATAAATCGTACAGGTCACCCTAGGTGACTTCGACTTGCGTACTAGTATAAGTTATTAATCGTATGATTATTTGACATTATTGATGAGATGCTGTGTGTGGTATACTATGATTTTTCTGGAAATTATACAAGTGTTGTAGCGAGGGATTATAATGTTTTATATGTTTTATATTAGTATTTTACTTACAGGGTCACTCACCCTTGTCTTGTCTTCACCCTCTAGGTTTTATTAGCTGCGTTTTCTTATCACCAAAGACTCGTGGCGATTCTTAGTATTGGAGACTATTTCGAGGGTACGATTCTTAATTCACTTTTCTGTACTTGCTTATGGTTTAACGTCACGTGTGAAGTGGAATCATTCCCGCTCACCAGTGCACTCTGGTATTTAGGCACTCTTAGGTTTAAATTTATTCATAATTTTCCACATCATCACACTTTATGGCTTCGTCACATTCCAGGTGTCGGCCAACACAGCTTGATTCGGAGTCCTAGTGGACATTTCGGGTCGGGGTGTGTCATCTATTCTTGTTGTCATTGCTGGAGATTTAATCCAAGTTTGTATGTAAAATTCAATGTTACAGCCAAGCATGAAGGCAGCGCATAAACGTGCTATATATAAAAGTTTTGTTTACATCTTCGCTTTCGTAAAAAGCATAAAATAACTTTCATTTAGTATTACGATCTAGTAGTATTCATCTTCACTTGTAAGTGAAAGGTCTTAGATTCGATTCTCGCCGCCAAATGCGAATTTGAACTATATTATTGCTAGCCCATTGCGAGGCTAAGCCCACCCCTTTATCCTTAGTGTAGATAATACTATTTGTTAAAAAAAAAAAGCATAAAATAAGGAAAGTGTTATTGACACTCTAAAAATCTCATTCTATACTCCTCACAAGTGTATTTTTCTTTCCTACTATAGAAAGTTTGGAGTGTAAAATGAGATTTTTGAAGTGCTAATAACAATTCCCTAAAATAACTACAATTATTAGACCCTAGTATATAAAAGGGGAAAGGGGTCATCGCTGAATCTTTTTCCTTGTGATCCTAGGGATCTCGTGATCGGGACCATTTATCGGACATCGTACGGTAAGAAATCATTTTAAATTTTAAAATTAAATATAAATAATATCTAAATAAAACTAACCGTACGATGGACAATCCCGATCACGGAATCCCTAAGATCCGAGAAGGTTCTTCAATCATGCAGCTGCAATGAATATATGGGGTCGCCGAATCCTTTTCCTATATAAGGTTCTTCAATGATGCAGCTACAATGAATATATGGGGTAACATATTAATGATCTGCGTCGGGTGTCCCATATATTGGTCATGATGCACAACCACGCTACCAAAACAAGCAAGCAAACGTTTGAGGTTGGCGGGCCTATCATTTATTACAGGGCATCTTAACGAAATATTTCTGGTAGTATTCACTTTTAACGAAAATGATATTTTTACTTTGAAAAGTCATTCCTGGTACTATTCCCTTACACTTTTATTTTGTCACTTTCATTAAAACTAAAGTTTTTTAGGGCTTTTCGTTAGTTTTTCTTTTATTCTTTTATATGATGCTGAGAATACCGTATACTCATATAGTTTCAAAACTCAGAGTTGGTGTAGGATAGTGGTACTTTAAAAAAAAAAATCAGTTTATTAAAAAATTGGAACATTAAATGTGTTCGGTAAAATTAAAAAAAAAAAATTGTTTTTAAAAAACAGTTGTCAATGACAATAAAAAAAGGCATAGAAAAATAGAAGTATAGTCTACCATGCTTCTAAAAAAGTTTTTTTTTTTTTTTCAAAGCATAGTGAACAATGCCTATTTAATGAAATTTTCAAACAACAAGTATACTTCTGCATATTTTACAAAATTACAATAATTGTTCCTGCATTATTTTATTTGGCAATTATTATGTCATATTTAGTAGCATATTTTTTAAGTCATTCATATTCAGAGCAATTTTATATAAAAGTTTATCAAAACACTCTCGACATTGGTTTTTTTTTTCGTTAAAAGAATTTTTACAAAAAAAAAATAAAACCAAATACTCGATAACTTTGTTTTACAGTTGCTTATTCACACAGCAGAGTAGAAATAATTTTTTTTTTAAATTACAGCAATACCAAACTAGTTCTTAGAACAATAATAATATGGGTAATTTTGAGATAGTACTAAACCACATACAGACATTTATTTATTTTTTAATTACGAACAATATTCTACACTAATGGACGAAAGAGTTCTAAATTACATACTCTCGCATCTAGTTTTTTCTTAGTAGAACTTGATTCACTAAATTGTCTAATTTTTTGTATGAAGAACCATTTGGCCCAGTAGCTTCTTTTGCAAGTTTCTTCCACTCCATGAGCTTATTTTTCAACTTCTTACCCTTCTCTCCCTCCATTAACTCCTTGACAAGCTTCTCTACTTCATCCCTCTTCACATCATTACTAATCTCCATCCCAATGCCCCATTCATTACAAGTATAGTGGCAGTTCATTTGCTGGTCGCCAAAGGATGGCCAACAGAGCATAGGCACTCCTATGGTCATGCTCTCAATTGTTGAATTCCAACCGCTGTGAGTTAAAAATCCTCCTACTGATGGATGGTTCAGATATCCATTTGTCAAACAGCTCTCATCTACAACAAGAAAATTTCATTTGCATGTTTAGAAAATAAGCAAGAGTTAACCACAAATTAAGCAATTGCTTCAACATTTATATATATTTCACCTTCGAGTGGTGCAAGTCCTTTTTGAACCAAAGTGCGAAATTGCATAAAGCCCATGAAGCCGAACGCAGCAAAAGTGTAAAGCAGCACTGAAGGGACTCCAATCTCTTGTGCAGCTGTGATTGTGAATGGGGACATGAAACCATCTGAAACTATGCAAGTCACTGGTGGATTGTTGGATGTTGATATGGCATGGTTGAGTTTATTGAGGAGGCCACGAAAGGGAGCCAAGAAATTCTGTTTTCTGACAGAGTCAGCAAGCAAAGTGAGATCTTGGGTGGCATCTTCATCTGAATCTGGAAGGCCATCTGGGACGGCTTCGAACCGGAAATCAGGCATGCCATCTAGGGAGTCAGGTCCTAGAGATTTAAGAAACCGCTTGTGATTGAACTCCGTGTTGACAAAGGTAATATGAAAACCTCTACTGTGCAGGAGTTTTGCGAATTTAAGCATTGCCTTGATATGGCTTTGAGTCGGAACTGGAATGCAAACAGTGTGAGGCTTAGTAACTACTGTTGTGGCATTTTAGATTATGTGTTTGCATTGCAGTAACTCCGCCGTGTAAGTTTATCTTACATTGCCGGTCCCAAGCCCGGATAAAGGAGGAGGGGGAGGGCGTCAGGTAGTCGACAGCCGACACTCCATGATCACGTCGAATCCTTATGAAAATGAATCCAGAACGAAATCGCGCTAAAGCTAGGGCGTCACCCGTAAGTGGCGCGCTGTGTGGCCTGAGCACAGTGATAAGTGAGCAAGGGTCGCTGTATCTCCATCGGCACCCGGATACAGTGTTAAATGAGCAAGGGGGCTATAGAAACTTCTTTTCGAACGACTCAACTCAAAGTTGTTTGGGAGCATATGCTCCTATCAACTTTACACGGGACACACAAAAGAAGTACTTTGATCCTATTAGACGGGGAAGGGTGAAGAAGCTAGGACAGAAGGGTAGAGTTCAAGAGAGCAAAATGCGTTTAGGAACGTGGAATATAGGAACCTTGACGGGAAAATCTATGGAAGTAGTAGAAGTTATGGTGAGGAGAAGGATAAATATTATGTGCCTACAAGAAACTAAGTGGGTTGGTCGTAAGGCAAAGGATCTAGAAAACTCAGGGTTTAAACTATGGTATTCAGGCACAAATAGAACGAGAAACGGTGTTGGCATCATCGTGGACAAGACCTTGACACAAGATGTTGTAGATGTCAAGAGGGTAGGAGATAGAATCATGGCAATCAAGATTGTAATAGGACAAGAACTTATCAATGTGATTAGTGCGTACGCACCTCAAGTAGGGTTGGATACGAGTTCGAAGGAGAAATTTTAGGAAGACCTTGGAGACTTGGTGCAAGGAATTGCTCAGACGGAGAAGTTATTTATAGGAGGAGATTTAAATGGACACGTGGGCAGGGAGACAGGCAACTATGGAGGTTTTCATGGTGGCCATGGTTTTGGGGAGAGAAACGAGGATGGGGAAGCTATCTTGGATTTTGCAATGGCATATGATCTCTTCTTAGCCAACATCTTCTTTAAGAAGAGAGAAGAACATGTGATCACCTACAAGAGTGGGTCGTCAAAAACACAAATAGATTTTCTTCTAATGAGGAAAGGGGATCGTATAACTTGTAAGGATTGCAAAGTTATACCAGGAGAGAGCGTGACTAATCAACATCGCTTGTCGGTGATGGATGTACATATCAAAAGAGTGAGAAAAAAGAACAAGACTTGGAAGTGCCCAAGGACTAGATGGTGGAATCTAAAAGAAGAAAAACAAGTCATTTTCAAAGAGAAAGTAATCACCCAGTGTGTGTGGGATAGAGAGGGGGAAGCTAACCAAATGTGGGATTCCATGGCTAGTTGTATCCGAAAAGTAGCAAAAGAGGTATTAGGAGAGTCCAAGGGCTTTACCCCACACCAAAAGGAATCTTGGTGGTGGAATGAGGAGGTACAAGCAAAGGTGAAGGCTAAGAAGGAATGTTGTAAAGCCTTATACAAGGATAGGACCGATGAAAATGGTGAAAGGTATAGAAAAGCGAAGCAAGAGGCGAAGAAAGCTGTGAGAGAAGCTAAGTTAGCGGCTTATGACGATATGTATAAGCGACTAGATACCAAAGAAGGAGAGTTGGATATCTATAAACTAGCTAGAGCAAGGGAAAAGAAGACAAATGACCTAAACCAAGTGAGGTGCATCAAGGATGAGGATGGAAAGGTTCTTGCTACAGAGAACGCGGTTAAAGACAGATGGAAAGGTTATTTTCATAATCTTTTCAATGAAGGACATGAAAGGAGTGCTTCTTTAGGGGAGTTGAGTAACTCAGAAGAGTGTAGAAACTACTTTTTTTATCGTAGAATCCGGAAGGAAGAAGTGGGTGTAGCTTTGAAGAAGATTAAGCATAGAAAAGCAGTAGGCCCAGACGATATACCAATCGAAGTGTGGAAAGTTTTGGGAGAGACAGGTATAACATGGCTCACTGACCTTTTCAATAGGATTTTGAAAACGAAGAAGATGCCGAATGAGTGGCGAATGAGCACTTTGGTGCCTATCTACAAGAATAAGGGCGATGTACAAAATTGCATGAACTATAGGGGAATTAAGCTAATGAGTCATACAATGAAGCTCTGGGAGAGAGTCATTGAGCATAGATTGAGGCAAGAGACACGGGTTTCAAACAACCAATTCGGGTTCATGCCAGGACGCTCAACCATGGAGGCAATCTATCTCTTACGAAGATTGATGGAAAGATATAGAGATGGGAAAAAGGATTTACACATGGTCTTTATAGATTTGGAAAAAGCGTATTGTAGGGTCCTAAGAGACATTCTTTGGAGGATTTTAGAGAAGAAAGGAGTACGAGTAGCATATATCCAAGCTATACAGGATATATATGAAGGAGCAAAAACTGCCGTAAGAACTCATGAAGGACAAACCGAAAGCTTTCCCATAACTGTAGGATTACATCAAGGCTCATCCTTAAGTCCTTACCTTTTTGCGTTGGTAATGGATGAGTTAACAGGACATATTCAAGGTGATATTCCTTGGTGTATGCTTTTCGCAGACGATATAGTGTTGATAGATGAAACTCAGGAAGGGGTAAATGCAAAGCTTAACCTTTGGAGAGAAGTGTTGGAATCTAAAGGTCTTCGCCTAAGCCGATCAAATACAGAATATATGGAGTGCAAGTTCAGTGCAAATGGAGGCCAAAACGAGTTAGGGGTGAGGATCGGAGATCAAGAAATACCAAAGTGCGACCATTTTCGTTACCTAGGATCTATCTTGCAAAAGAACGGAGAATTAGATGGAGATCTCAACCATAGAATACAAGCTGGATGGATGAAGTGGAAGAGTGCATCCGGCGTGTTGTGTGACCGCCGTATGCCACTGAAGCTCAAGGGAAAATTTTATAGGACGGCAATAAGGCCGGCGATGCTGTATGGCACAGAATGTTGGGCGGTGAAGCATCAACACGTACACAAAATGGGTGTAGCGGAGATGAGGATGCTTCGTTGGATGTGTGGGCACACGAGAAAGGATAAGATTAGGAATGAGGATATCCGGGGTAAAGTAGGAGTAGCCGAAATTGAAGGAAATATGAGAGAAAATCGGTTACGGTGGTTTGGACATGTGCAAAGAAGGCCTACTGACGCTCCGATTAGAAGATGCGACTATGGGACAGAGGTTCAGGGCCGAAGGGGCAGAGGAAGACCTAGGAAAACTTTGAAAGAGACCCTAAGAAAAGACTTAGAGTACTTGGATCTAACGGAGGACATGACACAGGACAGAACACAATGGCGTTCTAAGATTCATATAGCCGATCCCACTCAGTGACTTGGATTTTCCAAGTCTCCAACCGAGAAGTTTTCCTCACTCGGGAAATTAAGGGAACACTACCTCAACCTATATGCTCCACTCACAAAGCTTCAACATACAAGCTTCAACAAAAGAAAATTCAAAGAACTTAGCGAAGAAGGCTTTTGTGTATTTAACACAATATGTTGAAATGAAGGAAAGCTTATTTATTGATATCCCCGATAAGTTACAAATATGTACATATACTTGAGTCAAAATAAACAAACAAGAGGGAGCCTTCACAAAGGTTGCTTAGGAGAAGTCTCAGCAGTCGGTAGAGCCCTAGAAAGAGAAGGCACCGGAGGGGGATCATTCGGAGCCTCAGTATTGGACAAAACCCTAGAAGGAGGAGGCATCAGAGATTGATCATTTGGAGCTTCATTACGCGGTACAGCCCCAGAAGACGAAGGCAATAAATGCCTTTGGAACAAACCCACAAATCTCTGATGATCAAGTAAAACCTGACCATCAGATTCCTTCATCTGGTCAAGCTTCCTCTTCATGTTTGTAGCATAGTCATGTGCGAGCCGGTGCAACTGTTTATTCTCATGCTTGAGCCCTCTAATCTCCTGTTTGAGACTCATCACTTCAGCCGCCAATGATTCAACTTGGCGGGTTCGAGCAAATAGGCGTTGGGCCATATTAGACACAGAACCTGCACACTGAACACTGAGAGCCAGAGAATCCTTAACAGACAACTCATCAGACCGTTTGGAAAGTAGTCTGTTATCTTTGGGAGTGAGAAGGTTCCTGGCCACTACCGCAGCGGTCATATCATTCTTCATCACGGAATCCCCAACGGTAAGAGGACCAGTAAGGGAGACGAAGGATGGGCGCCATATGTTGTCTGGAGAAGGCGGGGCTGCCTCTTCAACAAGGTTCAAGTCAAAACGACGGTCGGAGGGGCCAGACATTTTCAAAGGTGTTGAAGAGAGAAGAGGTCGGACAAATCAAGATCTTAGAAGTGCAAGAATGGAGCTTCTACTGGTATATATTCAAGTGTGCTTTGGAACTTAATGTCAGCCCCTATAAAAATCTGCACTCGATGAAGCTTCAGAAATCGAAGAGGCGCCTGCTCAGAAATCGAAGAGGCGTTTGCTTTCTCAAAAGCTGGGCTGCTCAGAGACCACGAGGGTCGATCTCAGAAATCGAAGAGGTGTTTGCTTTCTCAAAAGCTGGGCTGCTCAAAGACCACAAAGGCCGATCTCAGAAATCGAAGAGGCTTGCTTTCTCAAAAGCTGGGCTGCTCAGAGGCCACGAGGGTCGATTTCAGAAATCGAAGAGGCACCTACTTTTCCAGCCTTGTCAGCACCTGTCACACGCACACTCAGCTTTGCGGAAATTATGGGCATTCTGTCGAAGATTTCTGGCGAAGTAGAAAGCACATGAATCGTACTGTTCAATCACCCACTTCCCACACGAAACAGTAGCTCATGGGTACCACAGATAACTTTGCCAAAGTTCTCTGACAAAGTTGAGACACGTGAAGCTTGCAGCTCCCACTACATCGCTCTGACCAAGAAGGGTAAAAGAATTGCAAAGAAACAACACTAACAAAGTTTAGACACATAAATTTTGAAGGTCTAGCTACCATATTATTACCCACAAGGGTAAAGGAACAGTACCACTGCTGGATAATTGGAAAGTCCCGGTGTGTCAACCTCTGTGCTTCGTGGCAAGGTAGACTAGCAAACATGCCCAACCTTTACTCACATTCGAGAAAACACTCCTAACAAGATTGCTTGCTCCAAAATCGAAGAGGCACCGCCCTCCGAATCTCGAGAGCCAGACTCCCAACATGATTACTTTCTCAAAAATCGAAGAGAGGGTAAAGGAACAGTACCACTGCTGGATAATTGGAAAGTCCCTGTGTGTCAACCTTTGTGCTTCGTGGCAAGGTAGACTAGCAAACATGCCCAACCTTTACTCACATTCAAGAAAACACTCCCAACAAGATTGCTTGCTCCAAAATCGAAGAGGCACGGCCCTCCGAATCTCGAGAGCCAGACTCCCAACATGATTACTTTCTCAAAATCGAAGAGAGGGTAAAGGAACAGTACCACTGCTGGATAATTGGAAAGTCCCTGTGTGTCAACCTCTGTGCTTCGTGGCAAGGTAGACTAGCAAACATGCCCAACCTTTACTCACATTCGAGAAAACACTCCCAACAAGATTGCTTGCTCCAAAATCGAAGAGGCACGGCCCTCCGAATCTCGAGAGCCAGACTCCCAACATGATTACTTTCTCAAAAATCGAAGAGACACCGCTCTCCGAATCTCGAGAGCCAGACCCCCAGCAGGATTGCTTTCTCAAAAATCGAAGAGGCATCGTTCTCCGAATCTCGAGAGCCAGACCCCCGACAGGTCTGTAATCTTCACACGCAACATCAGCTTTCCAGATACCACAAACCACTTTTTCAAAGTGCTCTGACAGAGTTAAAACATGTGAAGCTGGCAGCTCCTACTACCGTGCTATAACCAAGCAGGGTAAAGGAATAACATTATTACTTGATGTTAGGGAGACTCCTATATATGTCGACTTCCATCCCTAACGGACAGGCAGACCTGCAAAAATGCTCAACCCTTTCTCTTATCTGAGAGGGCACTCCCAACAAAGCCTTTCGAAATATTCAGCTTTCTTTCCCCCCGATAATACCTCTGTAAACAAGCTATACTAGAGCAAGAATATCTCATATCATCAGGGTTAAAAGCAAGAGTATCCCATATCATGCTTTTTCCCTGTCTTTTCCTTTGGCCTTGTTCTTACCTGCAAGACAAGGAGAAAGAGAGCAATCAGTCAACACTTGGAATCAAGCTTCCAGCCAGGAACTGACTGCCTGGAACCCCTTACCTGATTACTTACCTGGCATTGCTCTCGAGTACTCATCTTCAACATCTTATGCTTCCAGGGAAGATACCGCATCTGCCTGAGGAACAGATAGGGCAAGTGAGAAGGATACAAGGAAGCATGTGGAGACAAGCGTAACAGCACACGTGCCGATACATCCACTACTCTATCAAAAGCAAAAGTATCCCATATCAGCAGGGTCGAACGTACTCTAGATTTGATGGACTTGTTTTGACCCTCAAATTCTTCAGTCGGCCTTATACTCTGGAGGAAACCAGAAAACCCTCCAGCCCAGTTCAAGAATAAGTCTGTGGAAAGTTACTTCTTCAAAAGCAAAAGTATCCCATATCATCTCTCCTCATTTTTCTTCTCTTTATCCTTCATGCTGCCTGCAAGATAGGGAGAATGTGAACAATCAGCCGGAGCTCTGATTGCTTACCTTGTCTGTCACCTCTTTCAGCAGATCCCCCAGCTCGGCGACTTGGGGGACTCCTACTACATGGTTTGTATCTCGCTTGACCAAGCATGAAACTACAAGTAAGCTTCAAGTGAAATTGATACATTACCTTGTGCATCTCCACCAGTTACAGATACCACCCCTGGATGGAGGAAGAGTACTTCCAGAGAAGATGCCACATCTACCTATGAGACAGATAAGGCAAGTCAAGACGATACCACACTCCGGTACTTAGAAGTTTCGTGGCTACGAGATCATTCTCCCACAATATTTCCTAATGTCATTTGTACTAAATCATTCACTTGTACTCACTAAAGGAGAGCTTGAACCTATGTACTTGTGTAAACCCTTCACAATTAATGAGAACTCCTCTATTCCGTGGACGTAGCCAATCTGGGTGAACCACGTACATCTTGTGTTTGCTTCCCTATCTCTATCCATTTATATACTTATCCACACTAATGACCGGAGCAATCTAGCGAAGATCACAAAAAGTGACCGTTTTCGCTACCTAGGATCTATCTTGCAAGAGAACGGAGAATTAGATGGAGATCTCAACCATAGAATACAAGCTGGATGGATGAAGTGTAAGAGTGCATCCGGCGTGTTGTGTGACCGTCGTAGGCCACTGAAGCTCAAGGGAAATTTTTATAGGACGACAATAAGGCCAGCGATGTTGTATGGCACAGAATGTTGGGCGGTGAAGCATCAACGTACACAAAATGGGTGTAGCGGAGATGAGGATGCTTCGTGGGATGTATGGACACACGAGAAAGGATAAGATTGGGAATTAGGATATCCGAGGTAAAGTAGGAGTAGCCAAAATTGAAGGAAATATGAGAGAAAATCGGTTCCGGTGGTTTGGACATGTGCAAAGAAGGCCTACTGACGCTCCGGTTCGAAAATGTGACTACGGGACAGAGGTTCGGGGCCGAAGGAGTAGAGGAAGACCTAGGAAAACTTTGGAAGAGACCCTAAGAAAAGACTTGAGTACTTGGATTTAACGGAGGACATGACACAAATGAGCGCAATGGCGTTCTAGGATTCATATAGCCGACCCCACTTAGTGGGAAAAGGCTTTGTTGTTGTTGTTGTTGTTGTTGTTGTTGTTTGCATTGCAGTGCAGATTATTCATAGTATTACTGTGCTAGTAGCGAGCTACTTTTCAACATATATGTGGTTCAAGTTGAATGGTAGATTTTCTTATGGTTGAATTTAGAGGGAATGTATGCGTTAAGATCTGTAGGGAAGATGCTTTAAGATAATTTGGTTAGTAATTTGCTTTCCAATCAAAGCTGCCAACGATAAGTGAAGCTAGACTTAGTGGCTTCTTCTGTTGTGTCATATAGCATTAAAGAATCACTTTTGCTTTTCTGTATATTGCTGAAGAGAAATGATAAACACACTCTTTTTCTACTTCTGCACACCTTGTTAGATCCTTTCTGTTGTTTTGTTTGATTTATTCAGCCTGATGACAAGCAATAAAGAGGGTATGTGAGATACTGTTTTTAATTAAATTGATCTTATTTGTCTTAGAAATTTTTGATTAAAAGTCCAAAAATATCAACACGAATAGAAGAACTAGCGCATTGTTGCTCATATATATATATATATATATATATATATATATATATATATATATATATATATATATATATATAGGAATTGCTTAAGGGGAGGGATCCCCATTTTTTCAAAAAAATGGGGACACGCTCCCTACCGTTGGATTTGAATTAAATGAAATCCTGTGGTTGAGATTCTAAGGCCTGTGTTTTAATCTCAACCACACAATTTCATTAAAGTCAATCTAACGGTGGGGAGCGTGTCCCCATTTTTTTTGAAAAAATGGGGATCCCTCCCCTTAAGCTCCCTGTATATATATATATATATATATATATATATATATATATATATATATATATATATATATATATATATATATAACTTACAAAACCATTTCAAATAGTTTAATATCAACATGAATAGAAGAACTGATTTTCACACCATTTTTAGTAACTAAATAAAACTGAAGATGTAGTAGCAGGCATAACATGTTGCTAGTTCTTTTGAACCGATAACTGTTAGGCATGCAATACATGTCTCTTATTAGTTCCAATGCACAGCATCTAGATCTTTTTAGACTGAATTTGATTCACTAATTTTTCCAAGTTTGCAGATGAAGAACCCTGTGGACCAGTGGCTTCCTCTGCCAATTTTTTCCACTCCATGGCCTTATTCTTCATTCGCGTACCCTTCTCTCCCTCCATTAACTCTCTAACAAGCTTCTCAACATCATCTCTCTTGACATCATTATTGATCTCCATACCAATGCCCCATTTTTTGCAAGTATAGTGACAGTTCGTAGGCTGATCAGCAAAGAACGGCCAACACAGCATAGGCACTCCTGCAGACACACTTTCCACCGTAGAATTCCAACCACTGTGTGTCAAAAATCCTCCAACTGATGGATGGTTAAGGACTAGCTCTTGAGGGCACCAACTCGCTATTAGACTTCTCCCCTTAGTTTCATCCACAAACTCGGGTGGCAAAATTGCTGATCTACCAACTACCAAGCCAGGCCTAATTACCCAGAAGAAAGAAACCTTGCTATTTGCAAGTCCACAACCAAATTCCACAAGTTGTTCCGGGGTCATGACCGTTATGCTGCCGAAATTCACATAAACAACTGAGTTTGGTGCCTTATCGTTCAGCCATTCGAGGCACTCTGTTTCTTCTTTCCACAGGCTATATCCCAGGGACTTCAAAGGGTGTTGTGGTATCTGATTGAGAAGTAACTGGAAAGGGCCAACGGCGTAAACAGGTGGATGTGGATGCAAATTTTCTCCTCTTCGATCTTGGACGATTTTGCACCTACAAAACAACTAGCACCTTAGGTTAAGGCCAAAAGCCTCACGCGCCCACGATGAATGGGGGGGGCTTTGGCCGAAGAACCTCCGATGCCAAAGTTAGAATTTTAGAGAGAAATAGTGTTTAGAGTGTTTTGGAATTTTTGCAAGAGATTTGGAATGAGTGTTTGGTAAAAATGGGTGACTATTTATAGGACCAAATTGGTCCACATCTTCAAGAAATGGCCGGCCCTTTCTTTGTGCTTTGGGATGAATTTTGTGGTTTTATTAGCCACTTTATTGGCTAATAAAATATAATAGAAATAAATGGGAAGTTACCCAATTGAATGACTAGCGTTATTTGGCTAATAAAGTGGAAGAAATTTGAAAAGGTGTGGAGCAAAGAGAGGGAATGTGGCCGGTCTACTAGGTGGGATTTTAGGGTTTATTTTAGGTTTAATTAGCCAATTAATTGGCTAATTAAATATGAAAGGAAATGTTTTAGTATTTATGGTATTGATTGGCTAATTTAAAAGGGAAGGAAAGGTGGAAAAGGTAGAAAAAGGTGATGGAATAGGCTTTGAATGGGGTAGCCGGCCCTATATCATTTTTTAGGTTTGAGTGGATGTTTCAAATTGATAATTAAGGGATGATTTTAGGAGATATGGGAAGAATATATTATTTAGATAATTAATTAACTAAATAATATATTAGGGAAATTAAGTTTTGGAAATAATTACCTAAAATAAGATAATTTGGAATTGGTTACCTCTTTTGGAGCATTTTTTGAATTGGTTGAGGATGATTACCCACTACTTGCGCGTAGGAATCCCGGTAGGCCTCAAGGGTATTTTTGTCCTCTTTCGTTCAAAAGTCCACGTGTCGCCTAGCGAATATTTTTGGCTCCACAAATGCCCCCACACCTGTTGGGCTGCTTGCAGAAAAGGGCAACAGGTGTAGAGATTTTCTCGCTTTAGGCAACTCTGAATTGATTTCTATTTTGTTGTTGATTCTCTCTTTAAATGGAAATTAGATCCTTCTAGGAAAGGGAAATAAATTTCTCTCAAAGCCTATTTAAGTCCACCTTAAGTGGGTTATTAAATCAACTTTGGAGAGCGATTTATTCTACCCTACAAGAGAGAGATAGCTTAGAGGATATTTGTTCCCCCTCCTCTAGCAATCTTCTACATCTTGCCCGTGCAAAGGACCGTATTTCGTTGCTTTCTTCGTCTTCTTCGTGCCGCACCAATGTAAGAAAAATTTAATTTTTCTTGCCTTATTCTTGGATAGTGCTATTGCGGGGTGGTGCGGCACGTCGGCTGGCAGGGGCCAGGAGCTGGCTCGGCATGAGCTGAGGAGATGTCGTGGCAGGGACCACTGCTTGGGCAGCTTGGCTTGGCCTGAGCCAAGGGCAGCTTGTGCAGCTGGGGTCGAGGATTGTGGCGCTAGGGCACAGTGTTAGGCGAGCCGCATAGCTCATGTCCTTTGGGCTCTTGGACCTGACTCGGGCCAGGCTGGCGATTGAGAGAAATAAGGAGATTGCGGGTCTCATGGGCTGCTGGAATGTTGGGCATGTATGCCTTCTGCCTGCTGGAATGCTGGGTTGAGCTCCCCTGCTGAGTACCATGAATGTCGTTGGCTACTTAGTCTTCTTTGCTGAAAGAAAGGTGGGCTGCTCCAGAAAGATGAGGTAAAGAGGATCAAGGCGGATGCACTGGCTCGTCTGATCGCTGTCGTGGAGCTTACTATGAATGAAGATGGAAAGAAGAGATCTTCCCCGCCTGCTCATGAGATGCCTAGTTAAGAAAAAACTGAAGACTTCTTCTGCTGCTCATGAGGGTCCGCTTGCTACCGAGAGGTATGTGATTGACATGACTTCTTCTAATGGGAAGAAAAATAAGGCTGCTAGATCTGAGCATGTGGCGTCTTCCATGTTGAGAATGGCTAGTACAATTGTGGATAAGATTACTCAGCGTAAAGGTTTTATCATGCCCCCAGTGCCGAAGTCTGTAGGACGTTCTTTAGGAGCCAAGTCCGGTTCACCTTTGTAGAGACTTGCTATTATGAAGAGTGGTAAGGTGGACTCTGCTGCTAAAGTGGCGCCAAAGCCTGCTCCCTTTGCTGCTGAGATTGATTCGCCTCAGATTCAAGATCTTAAGCTTGCAATTTCTGAGCTTCGTTTCGCTACTTATGCTAAGAAGAGAGTGGATGAGCTTTTCTATTTCTCTGGAAGACTTGTTTGCTTTTACTTTTAAGGCTTCCATTGGTGAAGTAGTTGGAGAAGTTAGTGCCCAGACTGGGGCAGCCGGGGGTGAAGCGTCGGATGATGCCGCTGCTAAGAGCGTTACGGCTGTTTGAAGGTGTGGCGACCGAGTAGTCGTGGGATGTCCAAGCTGCTGTAATGTAGTATTTTAGGTAGCCTTTAGGATTTTCTTTGTTTTTCCTTGTAGCTTTTGTTTTGCTTGAATTCCTTCGGCCTTTGCTAGTTGTTTATAAACATGTTTTCCTTCGTTTTTCTTCATCTTCACTTCTTTTGTTCATGCCCTAACCTTTAGACTTGATAGACCAGTGGCAAGCATGCTACTTTTTTATAAGCAGACAAACTCGCGTAGCCTATGCAGCTGTAGGTGTTGGTGTAGAACTTTGCAAAGTTGTTAGCCATAGGGTTGGCAGCCGGATGCCTTACTTACAGAAGCAGACAAGTCCGCGTAACCACTAGGCTGTTAACCTTGACTTTCTTCAATTCCGTAGGTTGCGTAGCAAGTATCACAACACTTTAGGACTTGGTGTAGGTTGTTTCGCGCTTGGCAAAGGTGAAGCTTATCGACTACGTAGCATGTCGGCAGTGGATAAAACTTCGTATATGCGCGCTAGCTTGTTTAACCTTTCACAAGAATGTGCGGTTGTATAAGTCTAGTGCGGCTTCACTGCTCGAAGGGCAAGCCGTAGGCAGTCTTCCGGAATCCGTAGGCTACCTTAGTGCACTCGGTAGCAGCTTTAGGATTCCAGGGCAGCCGTCCATTAGATGTACTGCGTAATGTGCCCTCTCCGTCTCTAGGGCCCGGTTCCCCATGGATTAGGCCAAGAGACCCAAAATCCTTCAGTTAGCTAAGCCTTGAAAAAGACCATTGCGGCTACTTCTAGGAATCCCGGCGCAAGCCATCGTGCATCTAGTTATACTAGGGCAGCCAGGCTCATCCACGTCTGGATATTCGGAGTGTAAAGTTTATCCTCCCGTCTTGGAGAGCTGACCCATATGGGTGTCGGAGAATTGGTTTACCCTCTCGCACTGGAGAGCATGGTTGGTCCCTCGGGGGGCGCAATTCCTGCGATGAGTCCCTAAGAAGGGCGCAGTCTTCTTTTGAAGTGCATGAGTGATTAGTTGTTGTAAGCATGCAGCCAAGCCAAGTTGTGATTACTTCTAAATTCCTCATTGAAAAACGAGTGAAACGAACGAGAACTTTAGCTGTAAGGTAGGAACTGCATAACAACTGGATAGTCCTCAGCTTGTGAGGTGGTGCTCGTCGAGCTTATTGAGTCTTCGGGTTTTGATGTAGCGGGAGGTCACACATGGTACTTCTTCAGATTGTAGGCCATCCATTTCTTTTCAATCTTTTTGCCGCTTTATGGTGGTGAGGGTGTAATTACTCTTGCCCCTTACTCTGCTGATCTTGTACGGATCTTCCCAGATGGGATCCATCTTTTTGAAGCCTTCTCTGCCGGCAATGATGAAGGCTTTTCTGCGTCGTCGACATGCAAATGCCAGAAGTCTCCATCGGGTGGAGTAAGCGCAGCTAGAGTGTGCTTGGCTACTTCTGAGGCATCGTTGGGCCGCTCTGTTGCGTCACCTAGGCTCGGCGTGAAGACGCAGTAGGGAGCTGTGGAGATGGGGCCATGTCATACGCAACAGGAGATGCTCAACTGCCGGTATTGGGCACTCTAAAGTTGAATCATTAAGCAAGGGTCGGCTAGGGTCGTGTGATGCGCAGCAAGAAATGGTACTCAACTGCCGGTACATGTTGCTCCTATGTAGAATCTTTTAGGGTGACGAGGACAAAACTTACTTTCGAGTGTGTCCTTCCAGTGTTGCGTTTGTCAGAAAACTTTACATCTGCCAAGGTCTACGCCTTTATCGTCGCGCGTCTGGATTGGGCAGAATAGTACGTCATTAAGATGATTGCATGCGTTTGAAAGTAAAACTTGTGCTTCTGGGTTGCAACAACTATCGCCAAAGTTAGCTTTTGAATTTTTAATAACATCGAGGAGAGCTTTTGAACTGTAGAATACAGGTAACTGTGGAATACAGGTAGTCGGGCCCCCATCTCTTTTCGCATGATGGTAGAGCTTATTGCTACTTTAGATACCGTCAAACATGTGAATAAGTCATCCGCTGCTTCTAGGGAGGTGATGTTGGGTACTTCTTCAAGTCCTTGAATGTGCATTGGCGAGCCTCATCCCAAAGTGCATACTTCTCTGCCAAAGCAAAAGAGTCTGCCAGAGTTAGATCTTCTTTCATGATCAATTTTCCGAATAGCGGGTGGTCTGCTGGAAGTCCTTTTTGGAAGGCTGCTCTAGCTATCGAGTCGTTGCATCCGACTATTTTTGCCTTCTCTACTTTGAACCTCCTCACATAGTCGCGAAGTGACTCATTTGGGTTCTTCTTGACGTTGAACAAATGATCAGATTTCTTTTTGATCGAGCGATAGGATGAATATTCTTTGGTGAAAACCAAAGAAAGTTCGTAGAAATTCCGGATGGATTGTGGCGGCAGGGTGTAGAACCAATCTTGCGCCTCGCCTTGTAGAGTGGTGGCGAATATCTTGCACATGAGCTCATCGTTGTTTCGATAAAGGATCATTGCGCTTCGGTAGCGCTTTAAGTGTCTCTCCGGGTCTTCATCCCCTTTGAAAGATGTGAAATGTGGCATGCTGAACTCTCGTGGAGGCTCTGCCTGCTCGATCTCGTCCGTGAAGGGTGACCTGCTTATGTTGGTCATGTTCCGTCGTAGTGCCTCGTCGGTGACCTCATTGCGTTGGAAATCATGCAATCGCTTGGTCAAGAGTCTCTCTACTTCTTCCTGAATTTGCCTTTGTTGGGGTAGTGCAGCTCTCGGCTGCCCCCAGCCATGACTTGCTGGTCTAGGCTGCTCTTCCATGTGTTTGGCTCGTCTATGCCGCAGATGCAGTGCATATGGTGCATTCCTAGCAGGCGAGCGAGTTCTTTGCAGGCTGCTGGTTGAACTTGAGCTGGATTGAGTGACTGCTTCTCTCCGTCCGTCGTGCTGCCTACTTTGATGTGAGGTGGATGATGCTCCTTGTGGGCTTAGCCGCAAATGAACACTTTGTCTGGAAGGTTGCTCATGTTGACTATCGGAGTGTGACCCCAACCGTGAATGTATGCTCATCCGTTGGCCTAGTCGAGAGTACACGCTCCTCCGCGCGCTAAAACGGGAGTATACGCTATCTCGGGAGCCCAATCGGGAATGTACACTGCCTGAACGTTCAGCTCGTGGCTGGTCGAATGGCTGCTTGCTGGGATGCTGCTGGAAAGGTTCGTCTGCCCTTGTCCTACTTCGGGATACCTCGTCCGGGGCACGTTGGATCCCGATGCGTTGCAAAAGTTGATTCACCAAAGTTGTCTGTTGTGCAAGGGCGCTCGTCAACTCTATGACTTGTCGAGACAAGTGTTGTTCGCCATTTGGATTGGAAGAGCTTGGAATGAATGCGCCTCCTTGAGCAGTGGAAGGGTGGTAGACTCCGGGCGCGAGATTTGAGTTGGGAAATGTCAAATCCGCGAAAAAATGTGGTGAGAATGCCCCCGGCTCGATGGTAGGTCCAGATGGTTGAGATAGTTTTGGGCCGACTTGGGCTGCTTGGAAAGCCACGGGAGCAGTGTGGGCCTTGAGAGTGGGCTGCTCGTCGGGAGTGGGCTGCTCGTTGGGAGCAGGCTGGGTCACGAGAGCAGGCTGCTTGGCAGGAGCAGGTTGCTTGGCGGGAGCAGGCTGGGCCACGGAAGCAGGCTGCTTGGCAGGAGCAGGTTGCTTGGCGGGAGCAGGCTGGGCCACGGAAGTAGGCTGCTTGGCAGGAGTAGGCTGGGCCACGGGAGTGGGCTGCTTGGCAGGAGCAGGCTGGGCCACGGAAGTGGGTTGCTCGACGGGAGCAGGCTGGATCACGGGAGCAGGCTGCTCAATGCGCGGTGCATGTGAATGCGAGGCTTGGGCTTGGGTCCACGTGAACTTGGATGGCACGGCTTGGATCGTGGTCTTGGTACCGTGAGCCTTGGATGGCACGGCTCGGGCCGTGGTGAAGGCTCCATGGACCTCGCCACGAGTGGCTACCGAAGTAGCCATCGTGGTGGTTCCCATGGTGGCCGTGGTGAAGGCATCATGGACCTCGCCGTGGGTGGCTACCGAGGTAGCCACCACGGTGGTTCCCATGGTGGAAGCTCGTGGTGATGATGTCGCTCCCCTTATTGTCGCATTTTGCCTTACGGATCTCCGGGTCGTGGTGAAGGCTCCATGGACCTCGCCACGAGTGGCTACCGAAGTAGCCACCGCGGTGGTTCCCATGGTGGCCGTGGTGAAGGCACCATGGACCTCGCCGCGGGTAGCTACCGAAGTAGCCACCACAGTGGTTCCCATGGTTGAAGCTCGTGATGATGATGCCGCTCCCCTTATTGTCGCATTTAGCCTCACGGATCTCCGCAATCCCATTTCTTGAACATTAGAATTTTCACTTGTGGAATTTTCTAAATTTCTAGCCATTATATTTTGCTTATACGTTTTATCAAAGAACCTTTGCAAGTAAAAAATTCTAATAATAAGAACGTATGAAAAATATTCAAATGGACTAGAAAATAAAGAAAAAACCTTTTTTGTGCGAGAGTCTTCTACGAGTATGGATTTCAACTCTCAATGAAAGCACCAATTTGTGGATGCAAATTTTCTCCTCTTCGATCTTGGACGATTTTGCACCTACAAAACAACTAGCACCTTAGGTTAAGGCCAAAAGCCTCACGCGCCCACGATGAATGGGGGGGGGCTTTGGCCGAAGAACCTCCGATGCCAAAGTTAGAATTTTAGAGAGAAATAGTGTTTAGAGTGTTTTGGAATTTTTGCAAGAGATTTGGAATGAGTGTTTGGTAAAAATGGGTGACTATTTATAGGACCAAATTGGTCCACATCTTCAAGAAATGGCCGGCCCTTTCTTTGTGCTTTGGGATGAATTTTGTGGTTTTATTAGCCACTTTATTGGCTAATAAAATATAATAGAAATAAATGGGAAGTTACCCAATTGAATGACTAGCGTTATTTGGCTAATAAAGTGGAAGAAATTTGAAAAGGTGTGGAGCAAAGAGAGGGAATGTGGCCGGTCTACTAGGTGGGATTTTAGGGTTTATTTTAGGTTTAATTAGCCAATTAATTGGCTAATTAAATATGAAAGGAAATGTTTTAGTATTTATGGTATTGATTGGCTAATTTAAAAGGGAAGGAAAGGTGGAAAAGGTAGAAAAAGGTGATGGAATAGGCTTTGAATGGGGTAGCCGGCCCTATATCATTTTTTAGGTTTGAGTGGATGTTTCAAATTGATAATTAAGGGATGATTTTAGGAGATATGGGAAGAATATATTATTTAGATAATTAATTAACTAAATAATATATTAGGGAAATTAAGTTTTGGAAATAATTACCTAAAATAAGATAATTTGGAATTGGTTACCTCTTTTGGAGCATTTTTTGAATTGGTTGAGGATGATTACCCACTACTTGCGCGTAGGAATCCCGGTAGGCCTCAAGGGTATTTTTGTCCTTTTTCGTTCAAAAGTCCACGTGTCGCCTAGCGAATATTTTTGGCTCCACAGTGGAGACATAGATGAGAGAGCATCCAAAACATCCATCTCCAATGCATCAAAGGTATGTATAACAATTGCTGAAGCTTCATGTAGTCTGCCCATTCCTTCAAGTATGATATTCCAGATTGCATCATTGGGATTTGTTGTTATAAAGTTGTTAGGAAGATCCCTTAAACGAATACTTTCAATTCCTGGTATCCAGTCTACCTCTTGGTCTAAAAAGCCATTCGTGAAGCACCTCTCATCTACAAACAGCCAAGTAATGCTTTATTAGTAAAAAGTATCTTCATTTGCTTGATTAACATATACAAACTCTCTCATGGACAATTTGTCTTTTTTTGCCAATGCAACAATTGTCGTTCATGAACTTTGAAATTAGGACGTCTCCAACAAATTCGAAATTGGGTGCTACTAGATTAATTGATCATTAGCAACCACTGTTGTTGATTAATTAAAAAATTAGAACTAATAACCAAATTGTGAAACTGTTATTAGCACTTCAGAAAGTAACCATGCCTTCTTCCCTTTCTTTATTTTTTTGGGTAATTGCTTATGTTGATTACCACTTTTTCTCACACTGCACATCCTTATTTATTTTTTACTATTGAATTGGTTGAATAAATCAAAGCATAATCAATTAACAAAAATAAGCATGATGAAATTATTTCCCTTACTTTTTCACTAGGGAGGAGTGTAAGATGAATTTTTGTAGATTCAATAATAGTTTCCTAAAATCAGACCCCAAAAAAACAAAAACAAAAATAGTTTCCTAAAATCAAACAATTGCTTTAATTCTTTACCTTTGAGGGGTGCTAGTCCTCTTTCCACCAAAGCAGGATACTGCATATAGCCCATGGTGCTGCTTGCTGAATAAGTAAACAAGAGAATGACGGGGATGCCAAGTTGTTGAGCTGCAGGGGTTGTGAATGGCATGAAACCATCTGAAAAAATGCATGTCACTGGAGGAGTACTACTACTATTGTTGAGTTTCTTTATCAGATCAACGAAAGGTGCCAACAAGTTGTTTGTGACGGAATCTGCAAGCAAATTGAGGTCTTGGGTGGCATCTTCATCCGAATCCGGTAGGCCATCTGGGATCGTTTCAAATCGAAAATCATCAGGCAAGCCATAGAGGGACTCGGGTCCTTGAGATTTGACTAACCGCCTATGATTGAACTCGGTGTTGACATAGGTTATACGAAAACCTTTATGGTGGAGAAGTTTTGCTAATTGAAGCATTGCCTTTATGTGACCTTGAGCCGGAGCTGGAATACAAACAGCATGAGGCTTGTTAGAACACATCTCAGATTTGTGGATGTCAGAGTGTATGCTTACTGTATGAGGGTATTTTAACAGCAAACGTGTATGGATCTATGAATTTGTAGTCTGTCTTGAGACAATGAATGGTGCAAACTTACAAAAAGTAAGGGCTGGATGTCAATAATTTTGGCAGTGCCGATGAAATTCACAGGGTGATGACAAAGCTAAATTAAAAGAACAAACTAACAATGGGATGAAATAGAAAGCTAGGTCCCCTCCCCCCGCCCCCCAAAACCCCTCTTTCAAGATAACATTTAAGTGGCAAAGACACCACCCCCCAACCCCTCTTTCAAGATGACATTTAAGTGGCAAAGACCATCACGTAATGAGTACTATGGCCTAGTTCCCGCAACTCTACCCTAATAAGTTTTGCATTTCCCTTCATTTGCAGAGGACCCTCACTATGCTTCAATTCTAAATGCGTTATTACAATAATTTAAAGGAGGGAAGTTTTGAACTCGGATTACATGGGTAGAAAGTTAGAAACCTAACACTTTATCTATTAGGATGTTGGACCACGTGGATGACATAGATTTCAATGTGTTGAAAACACGGTATAGTACACCAAATATCATAATACAAGTGGTTGAACACTTGAAAAAACAATTTACAACCATTTATATTGTGACATTTGGTGTACCGAACCACGTTCTCAGCGCATGAAAACATAATTTCAAAGGCTTAGAACCTTTTGCTCATGCCGCCCCTATTTTCTATGCATTTTAGTTCAACACTAGATATTTGTACCCACACGTTGCTGAGGGATTGAAAATTTTATGAAAGATTATGCAACTTCATTCTCTTCATAAGCAATGTCTGAGTTAATTTTGTTCCATTTATGCAGCAATGAGAAATTGTAGAAAGGTAGAATTAACGTATGCCAAATGTATTTCAATGGCACTAATTATATAGAATTGGAAAGTCAAATAAAACATATATAGCCACAAAATAGTAACTGGTGCAGATGAGATTAATCAACATCTACCAAATCAAAAGTAGATGTACAATTGAAATAATAAACCTTGGTTTTTGTTCAAAAGGTCATGCAACGAGGGGAACATGATAAACCGGATAGAACACTATGAGAACCAGTTTGGAAGAATTTTCCATAGTGATTCTTTCGTGCAACAACTACCATGAACTTTGGAGACCACCCTTCATCAAGAAGCTTGCAGGCCTGAAATACATATATATATATATATGTGTGTGTGTGTGTGTGTAAGAAATTTTAGATTTGAGCATTTCCTATTTCCAAGAAAGAATTAGAAAAAACATTTAAACTGGTGAAGGTTCAATTCATCATTTAAGACTTGGTCAAACTGTGATAAACTCACTCCATCCGTAAACAAAAGAAACCCAAACCAAGTTCAGCAAGAATTATTAGGGGTGGTTCGGTATGGGATGCCGAACCGAAACCTTAGTCCCGATTCCCAAACCGAAAATTTTGGGATTCCCAATTTCAAGACCGGTCCCAAACCAAATTTTCAGGAATCCCGAAATAGTTTCTGTATTTCGGGACAATGGGAATCCCGAAATATTTTTGAACTTTTCAGCTTTTGGGCTATAATAACTTGGTTGTGGCTGTGCAGTGTGCAGAATAGCAAATCTGCACCGCATATCTTGGCTGTGCACTGCATATCTTGGCTGTGCAGTGAAGTGATCATCATAAAAGAACAGCACCACCTATCCATTAAACACCACGAAATGAGCAAGACCATTTATTAATTTGAAACATAATATCAACACATGAGTCATGACTAATAAATTTCCAGATTAACTATCAATTTTCAGTTTTCACTACTTATTTCAACCACTTAACAAATACATACATTGCCCATAATTATATTCCAAAAAGGATGTTGTGTAAAGCAAACCCAAGTATACATTATACTACAGAAAGTGTTCACCTTTAGCTAAAATTTGAAGCCAGACTAGTGATAAAGATAACAGTAGAAATTATGTTTGGCTCCGGTTGTAGTGATAAACATCTGTAGAAACATGACTCCCACACATTTTACATTATTACATATAGTTGTTGGTAAACCTTTTCATATGCCATGATGATCCAAGTGACTTCATTTAAACCAACTGCTCAACACACCATTTTTTTTCTTAAGATATCTCATTTCATATTTGTCCTTCCATACCACCAAATATATATACTCTCTCAAGACTCATCATGTCAACAGATGAACATACATTGAAGTTTGAACAATCGTGTATACGCAAAAACAAAATAGCTTATAATTATATCAGGGGGCAAAAACTAGAGTTTACTAGGTTCCTTCAGAATCTCTTCTACGACTGACATAATTTGAGTCAGAGAAGTGGGATATGAACTTATAGTTTACATGTGTGCAAGTGTTCCCGTGAGTGAGGATCTGTGCATGTGTAAACAGTTTAAAAGCACAGATAATGTCATGCTTTGATGACCATTCCAACAAAACGTTTTACAAGGAACAAAGAAACAAAAGTAAAAAAGCTCTGATTGCAGAAGGTATTTTAGAAAACATGATTTACGTCAGGTTTCCTCCCCTCCCCCCTCTTTTAACCTCTCATTCCCTCTATAACCTCTCTGTCGATTCAAAATCCCTAATTTTAAAAGCCCTAATTTAGAAACCCTAATTTCAGAATTCCTAATTCAGAAACCCAAATTCAAAATCCCTAATCGAATTTGGAATCAAACAATTTGTATGAACTTTGGTTGAGTTTATTGCAGAAATTTCTTACCTTTTGCAGTGAGGAAGAGTGCGGACTGAGACGGAGAGTTTGATTCGGGAGCCGAATTCGGGTGGTATGGACAGTGTGTGAAGGCGCGATTCTGGTGAGGAGTGAGGACTGAGAGGAATGAGGACTGATGTGGGTAGATTCGGGATTCAGGCGATGGATGTGGGAGGAGAGACAAATCGGCGAGGAGAGTGGTGAGGTTTCGTTCAAAAGATACTGAGGTGAGGTGAGGTGAGGTGAGGTTTTGAGTCTGAGGTGAGGTGAGTGTCGAGAGACTGAGAGAGAGAGTCGGAGACTGAGTTTGATAACTTTGATTTATATTCAACGGTTGAGATTAAATCTCAACATAATCCGACGTCTATAAAAATTCTAAATATATATTTAAAAATTAAATAAAACATATATATATTTTTCTGTTCGGTTTGGGATAACCGAAATCCCAAAAACTTGAGACCGATTCCCGTGCCGAAATTTTGGGATCGGTTCTGTATTGGGTATCGAAATTTTCGAAAATTTCGGTTTGGGAATTTTTCGGTTCGGTTTCGGGAATTTTTCAGTTTGGTTTGGAATTTTTAGGATTTTTTTCTAGCCCTAAGAATTATGCACAACCTTTTTGAAAACTATATAATGAATTATAAAAAATTGTTAAACAAACATGGACCGGAGGTTATCTTAAAATTCATTTAAATGAAAAATGGTAGATTTGGTTCACTTGAGAGATGGTAACCTTTCAAAATACGATACTAATCAAAGTTGCATGTAAGGATGAAATGCATTAACACTTACACTTAATCACAAAAAACTAACAAAATTCTAATTTGTTTTTCTACTCAATGTTCTAGGAAATTGCCTAAACAGCAAAAAAACAATTGCACATGGAGCCTACAGGTCAAGATGATTGCCTGCCTTTTTATTTAAACCACAAATAAACACTTGCAATAGTTTCCTGATGACGATGGAGGGCATAATCAAAATGAATTTAACTCTTTATATATGTGGCATTACTCTTTTGAATAATACTACATCCGAAAAATATTATTTGATCCGGTTTACTGCTCTTTGAAGCACGATAAAAATCTAGCAACAATTCCGTAAAAAGAACATATATGTTACAAAATCGATTGAAAAAAATATAACAGAAGTCTACTCAATTCTTATTAAAGCATGCAAATTTCAATCTTTTGACCTCCTCTATTGGTGTCAACAATATCTAACTACTTTCCTTTATATGTAGTAATAAAATTTTCTTATATGCTTTCATTATTGTTCCCTTTCCTACGTCATGGTTTCCCCGAATCTGTTTATTTCTAATCTAGCATTCCTTTACATGTCCACATATTTGCCTTCACTCCTCATTGCAAGTAAAAGCCAAAAAAGTAGAATTGCAATAAGCAGAAAAATCGAAGAAATCAAAGATTTACCTTAAATATGAAAAACGAATTTGAGACAATAATAGGTTTCTTAGACCTTCCACCATATGTTACCATGGTCCTGCCGCGCCTATAACACAAACAAATAATATTTACAAATGAATATTAGATTTGAAAATCACTACAAAAAAAAGGGTTACCTTCTTCAAAACATATAGGACTGTAAGTCTGCAAACCATACCTCCAAAAAAGTTAAGAACCAAAGAAGCAGCAATCCAACACAGTTAAATCCCAAAGGAAGTTCAGTTAAATCAGTTTAAATGGAAAATGATTAGTCAAACTCAAACAACTAAATGGAGGAAAAATCAAATCGTAATATACAAATTAATTATAGTCAGTTCCAAACTTCCAGAAGACCCTTGACATCTTAACTGTAGAAAGCAGATAGTGCGGTAAATTAAAATAAGATCCTTTAGAAGAAAAATTATTTTTTCTGGACTATAATAGTGAACTTTCATTTAATAAAAGCCAACATATGACTTTCATTTAAAAAAACGAAACTGAGATTCAAGTATTCAAAGTTACAATTCGTGCAGAATGGTAATCATACAATTAAAAAAAAATGGGCATGCAACACTAAAATACCTGTAATAGAAGCACACGAAGCGCTGGAAACTGGAATTTGCCTACTAAAAATCCAAATCAACTCCCCTGCAAAGCAACTAAACTATTTTCAGCAGTCTAATATGAACCTAAGTAAAAGAATTACAAAAACCCAACAATCAAAGGTCTCATTTACCTAAAAACAATTCGACAATTTTATTGCAAGTAATAAGAAAATCAAACATCACTCTATTCATATGTCTATGAAGAATGAGGTCAACAATGACAAAATACTTTATTACAGTCTTGATAAGAATTATGGTTCCATGTATGGGCATTTTCGTATGCGATCTCAAAGCATATACAAACAAGTTTGACGGTTGGATCGTTGAAATTAGTTTCGTAGAATTCGTATCCCATCAAAACGATAGATTCACTAACACTTAGAGTTTATTTATACTTTCATTAAGTATAACATAAGATTTTGTGGTATCCACTAGTGTAAATATTTTAAATTGAAAATCGAATTCATTCATTGTATTCATATAGGGTCAACGAGTGTAGCTCTAAAAAATTATCAAAATCAGAGTTAAAATAACCGTTAAATCGTGATTTTTTGTTTTATAACCGTCGAAAAGTTTTGTCCCGTTATTTGATCTCTGAATGTTTGTTTTTTGCGATTTTTTGCTAATACGATCTTGAAGCATATACAAACAAGTTTAACGGTTGGATCGTTGAAATTAGTTTCGTGTATTCCATCAAGTTCAATGGTGTGTGTGTATATATATATATTATGTAGATTTAAATCTATTTATTTTGTACGTATAATTATTATAGTTTTTAGGGGTATAAAATTTAATTTAAAATTTAATATATATATATATATATAATTATTATAATTAATATTTTGTGGGTATAATTATTATAGTATATATAATTATTATAATTATTTTAGTTAATATTTTGGCGGTATAATTATTTTAGTTAATATTTTGGGGGTATAATTATTATAGTATATATAATTATTATAGTTAATTTAATATATATATATATATATAATTATTATAGTTTTAAACTTTTTAGGTGTATAAAATTGTTAAATTAATATATATAATTATTATAGTATTTTTTAGGGTTATAAAATTATTAAATTAATATTCTGCTTATCGTGTATCGTGTTATCCACGTGTATACTCGAACCAACCCGTTATCTTAACAGGTGCTTATCGGGTTACCCGATAACAGCCGATTCTTTATCATGTCGACCCGAACACCTGTTAATTTCGTGTCGTGTCGGGTTATCGGGTTATCTGGTCGTGTCAGGAATTGCCAGGCCTAGATGTTGATATAGCATGGTTGAGTTTACTGAGGAGGCCACGAAAGGGAGCAAAGAAATTCTGTTTTCTGACAGAGTCAGCAAGCAAAGTGAGATCATGGGTGGCATCGTCATCTGAATCTGGAAGGTCATCTGGGACGGCTTCGAACCGGAAATCAGGCAAGCCATCTAGGGAGTCAGGTCCTAGAGATTTAAGAAACCGCTTGTGATTGTGTTCGCTCCCTAAATCCGCCATGGCGCCTTGCGGGCAAGTCGGGGATTTACTGCACATACGAGATTGGTGGGTGCGGGCGTGCCACTACTAGATGCCGCTAGTAGACGGGATTTGAATGATTGAGGTTGCGCCTTTTGATTTCAAATCAAGAGATTGTGCCATTTGAGTGGGAGTTGCTCAAATTAAGGTTCTTTGTTTGCCTTAAAAATAAGGACTTTACTTATATGAAGAGATAGAACAATATGTAAATGACAAGGTTGCTTGGAAATGTAACTGACAGAGGAAAGTGACTAATATTGCAGATTGCTTGTAATTTATATGGCTGGAAATAAGTACATAAAGACTACAAAATGAGATCGATACCGCAAGTGAGCAGCAGAGCTAATAAACTAGAGAAAAGAAGGCTTTTTGGTGAAGGTTAATCCCGAAAGGGATGAAGGCTTGGTGCTGACTACAGCTTCGTTTGAAGGCAAATCTGGTTTGAGCAGAGTTTGTGCTTTTGTTTGTTTGATTGAGTGTCCATAATCCTTGTGCAGCTGCTCCTTTTTATAGAGGTCTGGAGGAAACCCTCCTGCTGAGGTTTTGTATCTGCCCGAAAGAAGCTTGGGCAGCTTGTATTCCATTGCTTTAGACAGCTTGCATGCTTTTCACTTGCCAACTTGCATGGAGAAATAATATTAAAAGGGGAACTTGCATTTCCACCACAAGCTTTTAGCACATGTTTTCCCACTTGTAATAAACTAACATTTAAAAGAAGCAAGTTGGCTTCTTTCACATGTTCCTGGCCCGAAAGCTTGCTGATGCCTTTCCATCTACTTGCAATACATGCATGTATCTTGATTAAACAAATGCTAGACAAACCTCCACCACCCAAACAAATAGGAGAAACAATATTATAGTGTAAAACATATCCCACTTGCACCAAATATCTCTCCAAGTTAGCTTTCTTGCATATTAATCCTCCAAATGCCATATTTTACCCAAATTGCCCAAATAAGTAAAAATGGGTATATTTTGAGTGCAAACAGTGCCCCCCAAGTTTTACAAATTTGAGCAAAGTTTGTGAAACTTACAACCCCAATGCTGCCAGGATTGATGTCGAAGGAAGAGGCACGTCTACCTCTTCAGTCCTTTCGTCGTTGAGAAACTTGGCAAGATGAGCAAGGCAATTGGTAGTGTAACTAGCATTGGAAAGAATGTTGTCTGACTTGTGCATCCTTCTTGTTGATACCAAAAAACATGGGAGCAACCTCACTGATTACATAGATAATAAATTGGACAAATGCTCGAAGTCGGGCAAACTGGAGAACAAGGATAAAACATAAATAAACTTGGGCAACTATTTATTTTTTGTCTTTTTCTTTTGGCCTCTTTTCATATGTAATATAATATATAATACAAATACATATATATATATATAATATAGCCCACTCGGCAAAGAGAACAGAAAGAGACAAGAAGAAAGAGAAAGGAAGGAAAAGAAAATAAATAAATAAAGAAAAAGGAAGAAAGAGAAGAGGACCCTTTCGGGCAAGAAGGGAACGGAAGAGACAGAAGAGAAAGAAAGGTGAAAGGAAAAGGGAGAGAGGGAAAGAAATAATAAAACAAAAGCACTAGACTTTCTTTCTTAGGCCACATACTATAATATAGATAGTATGCTGCCCTTTCGGGCCAAGTGAAGGACAGACCTTGAGAAATGGACAAGGAACAGAAAGCAAGAGAAAAGAAAAAAGAAAAGGAAAAGGAAAAAGAAAGAGATAGATAGAGAGAAAAAGATACCCACTTTCTCTAGCCTTTCCTCTTCTCCAAAAGAGAAGCTGTTTCTCTGTTCGAGGTAACACTTAAAGATCAAGGTGCGGCAACCATAATCCAAGTCTGAGAGAGAGAGAGAGAGAGCTGCTGGTCAAATGAGAAGAAAGTGGTGATTTTTCCTGGAGCTATGAAAGGGTATGCCTTGTGCGTGCGTGAAGAAAATAACCCAAGTCCACGGATCATGAAATTTGATTGTTGCAGAAAGAAAGGAAAGCTATTAGTGTTTGTTGGAGATCCAATCCCTTCCTCCTCCTTTTTAACTGGGAACATGTACCAAGCTCCGTCTGCATAGGTAAATTTCTGCATACTTCCTTCAACTAGTGGTGAAGCTTCAAGGGGTGAAAGAGACGACCGAAGGCCGGGTAGGTCTGGCTTCGAAGCTGCGGCTGTTATGTTAGCTGCCATTGTTCCCTTATTCCAACTCCTGCGTATCAAGAGATCCTGCTTGAGGTTTAGAATTCTGCTTCCCAAATCAAGGTAGTGCTGTCTACTTTGCGCTGTTGCTTTTGTTCCGCTCGGAGGGAGGTGGTCATGTTTGACCGATCGGGAGTTGTAGTTCACCGCAAGTTGACCAAGATATTTTGCCGTTGAGATTTTGTTGAAGCGCAGATCCAAAATAGTCAGTGGTATTACTTCAAGTGACTGGGAGTGGCAACCACCACATCTGCTCCTTGATCAGTATCTCTCAGTTGTGGACCCTTTGGAGCTTCTTCATACGAACGCACAAGACATCTTCGACGACTTCCCAAACTTTACTGCCTCCTTTTGAATCTATTTTGCCAGCTCCCTAGTTTGATGATAACATCAATACAGTTGGAAATGGAAGGAGTGAGCGGGGGCTGTACTAGACTTTGATCCGCTGTTTGATGTTCTTTGCCCGAGCTGCGATTCCAAGACACCAACCATGGATTCTTTTTTGGAGTAACAACACCACCTCGGGCTCATGGGATTTTGCAACAACCCCGCTGTCGAAAGCATTGCTGGAATTAAGTTCGTTATCACTTCCAACATGATGTTGATGCGCAGGTTTTGGCTGGCTTTTGTTGTCTTCTTCTTCCCGCGATCTCCGGTATACTGAAGGTGAAGACTCACCGGTGCCTCTTTCCGTTCCCCTGTCGGTGATGCACTCTTTGCTTTTGAAGAAATGGCATCTTGGTGGAGAAGTGCCTCTCGTGCTCTTCCTTTGCTTTGTAGGCGGCATATTGGGCAGCCATGGCTTGCATCTTGTCGACCTTGCCCACTTCATGCTGCAGAAGGCTGCCCTACGTTTAGACGGTCTGGTATCTACAAGAAGTTTCAGTGCTCTCCTTCGAACCTGTAATTCTTTTGTAAGCAGCTTGGTAACACGTCATTGAAGCTACAACGGTTATGGCAAGAACACTTCAGATATGTTTGCCAGATCAAACATGGGGCCCCACGTTTGATTGACAACATCGAGCAAGATAAAATGTCCTGCTCATCGGGCAAGATTATAGCTCTCTCGGGCAGCAGCAACATACTTTCATCAAGCATTCGGGCAAACTGCAAAAACAATTCTGCACCCACCATCCAACCTCCACGGTTTAATCGTAGCCTCCAATGGTAGTCGTCGAAGTAGCCCGACCCTTGGTTGTAGGAGCTGGTGAGAGTTAGGGAGACATGCAGAGTCTGTTGGTGGTGAACAGGGAAGACGTCACTTCCGTCGGGCATGGTTATGGTGGTCTCATCGGGCACCACCAATCGGGCAAGATAACCCCCTGCTCTTTTGCAATAGCCATTGAGAAGCTGTCTGATAGATTTTTGCACAGGAAAGCCATGATTTGGCTTTTTATAAAACCTCCAATTCCAAGATTCTGGGTGAGATTTTGTGGAAAATGTAGTTTTATTGGATGGTTTTGGGTTCGGGCTAAATACACCCATTGGATAAGAGAAAAGTGGAAAGAAGGGTAAAAATGGCTACTCACAAACTGCCCAACTCTTTGATATTTTCTGTAAAGTTCCCCAGCAAGAAAACAAAAAGGGAAAGAAAGCAAGAAAAAAAACAAAAGCAAGAAAGCAAAATGTTTTTGTAATTTTTGGAATTTTTAATTTTTATATCTTTTTCTTTGTAACAGCACAAGAAACACACAAAGAAAACAAAGCCATTCAAATACTATAATATTAATATATATACACATAAAGCCCTTTTCGGGCAAAGTACATAATATAATATAATAATATAATAATATAATATAATATAAGACACATATATATATATAAGGCCCATTCGGGCAACACTTTTACAAAACATATTATAATACTATATATATATATATATATATAATCTCCATCCCCCTACTATAACGTATATGTACATACAGCCCTTGTCGGGCAAAACACTTTTATCATATAATATAATAAATATAGACACATAGATATAAAAGTGTTTTGGGCAGCAAAAAGATAGGTGAGAGAGAGATAGGAAGGAAAAGAAAGGAAGAAAGAAAGAAAGAAAGAAAGGAAAAAAAGGAAAGAGAAGGAAAAGGAGGAGAATGGTACTGGAGAAAATGCACAAAAGAATAACACAAAAGAAAGCCATTCGGGCAAATTGGATGAAGCCCTTTGGCTGCTCAATTGTTATTCTTCTCTCAACACTCAAATCTTTTTCTCTTTTTAAAATTGAGTGTAGAGAGATCATACCCATCATTTAAATTGGCCATGCCATATAGCTTGGGAACCATAGGAGGTGGCCATTCATGCTTGATCCCAAGCTTTGTCCTCCTTGAGATCTCGATGCAGACAACATGCTTGTGTTGGCGGGGAAGAGTGTAGGAGCTATTTTCTTCTTCTTCGGGCTCCACATGAGGTGTGGGCTCATGCCCCCCGAGCGTTGGTGTTTGGCCTACAACGGTTTGGACTTCTACAACTATATCCATTTTCATGGATTTTTCCTTGGGTGGGGCCATTGTTTGGCCTTCATCAACATGTATGATCTGTTCTTCCTTGGTTGTAGTAAGGTGAGTGTGCTTTGTAGAGGGGATTTGACACATTTGATCTATCAACTTTCCCAAAGTTTCTCCAAAAGTTGTATAGCTTTCCTCCACCTTTTTAAAACACTTAGTCACCTCTTCACCATATTCGATGCTTGCCATATGGAGTTTGGACACCTTCTCTAATTTGCCCACATCCTCTTTGTAGAGCTTTTCATCCGGATGATCATGAGTTGGCATCTCATATATTGGCTCTATGTACTCATTGGAAGCCTTTTGATACTCAAAGCCATTTGTTGGCCTATCATAGTATTCATGAATATGATTGTCTTCAAAAGAATAATAACCTTCATCATAGCCATAAGTTGGCCAATCTGTAAGATTATTATTTATTTGATGGCCATTAGTTGGCCGACAATCATGTTCCATGGGACTTGAGTACTCTTCAGCCATGTACCCATAAGTTGGCAACTCATAGGTTGGCTTTATGTGATAGCCATAGCTTGGGCGCTCTTCCACACCGTCATCCTCCAAAAAATCATGAACATAAGGATTGTTCATGATCTAACTTCATATAAGGATCCCATCGGGCGTGCCAAAATATGTTCGCTCCCTAAATCTGCCATGGGGCCTTGCGGGCAAGTCGGGGATTTACTGCACATACGAGATTGGTGGGTGCGGGCGTGCCACTACTAGATGCCGCTAGTAGACGGGATTTGAATGATTGAGGTTGCGCCTTTTGATTTCAAATCAAGAGATTGTGCCATTTGAGTGGGAGTTGCTCAAATTAAGGTTCTTTGTTTGCCTTAAAAATAAGGACTTTACTTATATGAAGAGATAGAACAATATGTAAATGACAAGGTTGCTTGGAAATGTAACTGACAGAGGAAAGTGACTAATATTGCAGATTGCTTGTAATTTATATGGCTGGAAATAAGTACATAAAGACTACAAAATGAGATCGATACCGCAAGTGAGCAGCAGAGCTAATAAACTAGAGAAAAGAAGGCTTTTTGGTGAAGGTTAATCCCGAAAGGGATGAAGGCTTGGTGCTGACTACAGCTTCGTTTGAAGGCAAATCTGGTTTGAGCAGAGTTTGTGCTTTTGTTTGTTTGATTGAGTGTCCATAATCCTTGTGCAGCTGCTCCTTTTTATAGAGGTCTGGAGGAAACCCTCCTGCTGAGGTTTTGTATCTGCCCGAAAGAAGCTTGGGCAGCTTGTATTCCATTGCTTTAGACAGCTTGCATGCTTTTCACTTGCCAACTTGCATGGAGAAATAATATTAAAAGGGGAACTTGCATTTCCACCACAAGCTTTTAACACATGTTTTCCCACTTGTAATAAACTAACATTTAAAAGAAGCAAGTTGGCTTCTTTCACATGTTCCTGGCCCGAAAGCTTGCTGATGCCTTTCCATCTACTTGCAATACATGCATGTATCTTGATTAAACAAATGCTAGACAAACCTCCACCACCCAAACAAATAGGAGAAACAATATTATAGTGTAAAACATATCCCACTTGCACCAAATATCTCTCCAAGTTAGCTTTCTTGCATATTAATCCTCCAAATGCCATATTTTACCCAAATTGCCCAAATAAGTAAAAATGGGTATATTTTGAGTGCAAACAGATTGAACTCTGCGTTGACAAAGGTAATATGAAAACCTCTACTGTGCAGGAGTTTTGCGAATTTAAGCATTGCCTTGATATGGCTTTGAGTCGGAACTGGAATGCAAACAGCGTGAGGCTTAGTAACTACTGTTGTAGCATCCATTTTAGATTATGTGTTTGCATTGCAGTGCAGGTTATTCATAGTACTACTGTGCTAGTAGTGAGCTACTTTTCAACATATATGTGGTTCAAGTTGAATGGTAGATTTTCTTGTAGTTGAATTTAGAGGGAATGTATGCGTTAAGATCGTAGGGAAGATGCTTTAAGATAAGGGAGATTATATTCACACACCCAAAATTACTTCTTCCATACCTTTTTAATTTTTTAATATTTTTCAACCAAGTGTTAGTGGTATGTAAAAAATATTAAAAAATTAAAAAGGTGTGGAAGAAGTAATTTGAGGTGTGTGAATATAATTTCTCTAAGATAATTTGGTTAGTAATTTGCTTTCCAATTAAAGCTGCCGACAATAAGTGAAGCTGGACTTAGTGGCTTCTTCTGTTGTGTCATATAGCATTAAAGAATCACTTTTGCTTTTCTGTATATTGCTGAAGAGATTTGATAAACGCACTATTTTTCTCCTTCTGCACGACTTGTTAGATCCTTTCTTGATAACATTCATCTAAGAACTAACAGATGAAAGTATGCAAGTAATATCAAAGGAATACAGAAGGAAAGATCGAAAGGAATAGAGAGAACTAGAGAGAGAGAAATGTAGTTTTGTTATTTCATAAGCAAGAAGATTATTACAAAAGATCCCTGATGTCTCCTTATATAGTCTGCACATGTAGCTTATCAACTAAGCCACCTGTGTAACTAATTCTTAACAAACTAACTAACTCCAATAGCTGATGTGGCACTTATGATGATGTGTCAATCACTCTTCAACATCCCCCCGCAATCTCAACTGGGATTTTCCAGCTTGAGATTGTAGAAATGTTTGACAAATGAAGGACTGTGAAGACCTTTGGTAAGAACATCCGCAGTTTGCTCCTCAGTTGGAATATACAACACCTCCAGATCACCTTGCTGCACTCGTTCTCGTACAAAATGGTAGTCTGTATCAAGATGTTTGATTCTTGAATGAAACACCGGATTGGCACTTAAAGCAATAGCAGACATGTTGTCACAATATATTGTTGGTGGAGCATCCAAAACTACCGCCAAATCCTTCAATATATTACGAATCCAAGCTATGTCTGCAGCAGTATGTGCTAAGGCTTTATATTCAGCCTCAGTAGAACTCCTGGATACCGAGTTTTGTTTCTTCGATTGCCAAGAAATTGGATTATGGCCTAAGTACACAACATAACCAGTGATAGATCGACGAGTATTCAAGTCTGCAGCCCAATCAGAATCAGAAAACGCAGTAAGCTTTGAAACTGTGTTTGCAGAAAACGTAATACCAATATTCATAGTGCCTTGAAGATAACGAATGATGCGTTTAACAGCGCCAAAATGAATATCAGTTGGTGAGGACATAAACTGACATACTATGTTGACAGCAAAAGCAATATCAGGCCTAGTAAAGGTCAGATACTGTAAAGATCCCACAATGCTCCTGTAGGAAGTTGGATCTGTCAACAATTGTCCTTCAGAGTGTAACATTTGATGATGAGGTTTACACGGGGTGGTTGCTGGTTTACATGATTCCATACTTGCTTTATGGACGAGATCTTTGTTATATTTAGACTGATTAACAAAAACACTGCCATCTGCTTTATATTGAACTTGTAAACCTAAAAAATATGTAAGCTGTCCCATATCCTTCATCTCGAATACCTCAGATAATTCTTGAATCACTTTTTGGACCTTCAAAGGGTTAGAACCAGTTAAGATGATATCATCAACATAAAGTAATAAGATGATGATATCAGAGTCATCCTTCTTGACAAACAGACTTGTATCAGAAGGTGATGCATGAAACTCTAAAACCGTCAAATAACTTGTAAACTTCGAATTCCACGCGTGTGGAACCTGTTTCAAGCCATATAATGACTTGACCAATTTGCAAACATGAGAAGGATATGATGGATCAATAAACCCTTGTGGTTGCTGCATATAAACTTATTCTTATAAATCTCCATGGAGAAAGGCATTCTTGATATCTAATTGTCGAAGAGTCCAATGATTCATTGCAGCTAAAGAAAGAATAATCCTTACAGTAGTATGGCGGACAACAGGACTAAAGGTGTCCAAGTAGTCAATACCATATTCTTGGGAGAACCCTTGTGCTACAAGCCTTGCTTTATACCGGGATACACTGCCATCGGGGTTTTTCTTCACTTTGTATACCCATTTGCTTCCTACAATTGTTAGGAACCAATAGCCAAGTTCCTTGTGCTCGAAGGGAATCATATTCCTCCTACATTGCCTTTTGCCACTGAGGAATAGTAGCCGCTTTCCGAAATGTCTTAGGTTCTGAGACATCAATGATCTCAGATAGAAAGGAATAACCACCCGTGAAAGGTTCTTCATCAGTGATTTGAAGAGAACAAAGCTCAGGACACTGTGCTACTAAAGCAGCATAATTTTGTCTCTCAATTGTGCCACTCTTCAATCTAGTGACCATTGAGTGAGTCGATGGGACAGTATGTAAAATGAGATCAGATGGAGATAAATCAGGAAGGATTACCTCAAGTTGGGACTCGAAGTGGACAGGCAACAAGGATTGTGTACCAGAGTGATGATGTGTAGGAGAGCTATGATGGGAAGAGCTTGGAGATGCATGTAGAGGAGTGGTAGCAGTCGAATTTGTAGCTTGATCACTAGGTTGAACCACCTGTGTATTGTCTGTACCAGAAACAGTCAATTCACGAACCACATTTATACTTGCAGCATTTACAGGAATACTGTGATGTGAACCAGTATCACTTGCTGATATATGTATAGAACTAGCTGCATGGGAATCATGTTGTATTTGTGTATGAGGCATGTCTCGTGCACTTGGAACTTGTAACTGAATCAAAACAGGTGTCTGACAACCTGTATTTGCAGCTGTAGAATCCATAGATGCCAAAACTTGTTTAAATGGATATACATCTTCATCATACACTACATGCCTTGACAAAATGAACTTTCTAGTCTTGATATTGTAACAAATAACTCATTTGTATCCATGAGCAAAACCAAGAAATACACATTGAGCTGACCGTGGCTCCAATTTATTCTTATTGAATGGTCTCAATAGAGGATAAACTGCAGTACCAAAGACTTTAAGATGCTGCACTTCAGGAACACAACCAAACACAACTTGATAGGGAGACTGCATCTTCAAAGTTCTAAATGGCATCCTATTGATTAAGAACGCAACATGAGAACAAGCATGATACCAGAATGCAGATGGTAATTGAGCATCGGATAGCAAACTAATAGCAGTTTCAACTAAATGCCTATGTTTCCGTTTAGCAAGACCATTTTGCTGTGGTGTATGAGGACATGAAACTTGGTGGATAATGCCTTTTATCTCCAACAATTGTCTAAACACATTACTCTTATATTCACCTCCACCATCTGATTGAAAAACTTTAACAGAAGCATTGAACTGATTCTCAAGAAATGTAAGAAACTTGGTAAAGATTGGAAAAGCATCGGATTTATTAACCATCGGAAAAATCCATACAAATCGAGAGCAGTCATCTACAAAGCTTATGTAATACCTATAACCCTCTAATGACCTCTGCGGTGAAGGACCCCATATATCTGAGTGTATCCTTTCAAATACAACTTTGGACCTATCGGGACTTACAGAGAAAGGCAACTTAGTCATTTTGCCTTGAATACAAGCAGTACATATAGACGGAGACAAATCTATACTAGCTAATACTTCAGACGTATTCAACATTGCAGTAAGCACTTCTTCAGACGAATGACCCAACCTTTTATGCCAAACTGCAGTCTTTAGCTTCTTTCCAACAAAAGCTGCACATTTTTCAATACTTGATACTCTGGATCTTGACAGTACTGTTATTGGTATCTTGAAGAGCTCCCCATCATCACTCTGGCCTTGGTACACAATCCTTCGAGTTGCTTTGTCCTGTATCAAGAAGATCAGATCATCACAAACAAACCAGCAATGATTATCTCTGCATAATTTCTTAATAGACAACAAATTCATTGTAATGTGGGGAACATGTAGCACATTTTGCAAAATGAGAGACTTTGGTTTAGTGTTAAGAACAGAAGAACCAATATTTTTAACCACCAATCCTTCTCCATTACCAACAGTGATTGTGGCATCACCATTATAAGGAGTTATATGATTTAAAACTTCGACACGTGATGTCATATGATGAGTTGCACCTGTGTCAACTACCCATGTATCATCAGCTGAAAAACCATGGATATTTGAGTCTTCAGTTGCAACATTTGAACCTTGAGCAGCCATCCCAACAAGAGATGCAGGTGGTGCACTGCCTTGATAGGAGAAGTTATTTCTATGAAAGCATTCCAACGCCCGATGACCTCTTTTCCCACATATCTGACATACCAAGAACCCTCCAGATGATTGATTGTTATCACCTCTAAAGTAACAATTTGGTGCTGTATGACCTCTTCTAGAGCAGATTTGACATTCAGGAGATATAACATTTCTGTAATTTGTATCACCATTCCAGTTGTTTCCTTGTTTGCTTCCATTACCAGAGAAAGAACTTTGAGAACCTCCATTTTGAACCCCTTTCCCATTATTCCCAAAAGTAGAATATGACCTGTAATTATTATTATTCCCACCATTATAACCACCAGATAATTTTCGATTGTTGAAATTATTCCCATTAAACCTCCTGTTGTTATTACCGCTATTGTAATTATTCCTCCCTTGAGACCTCTGTGCATTGGAACTCTCCCCTTGTTCATAACCTGAAGTATTGCCCTGAGATCCCTGTGTATTCGAGCCATTGCCCTGAACATACATGGCAGCCATAGAACTTGATAAAGTTGTCAGTCGAGACTCAATACTGCCTTCAGCCCCAATTAGTTGAGCTCGAAAATCTTTCATGGAAATCGGAGTGTCTCTTGCTAAGATTACCGTCTTGATCATTTCAAACTCTGGAGGTAAACCAGACAAAGCAGCAATGACCAAATCATTCTCAGTAATTCTCTCCCCTGCAGCAATCAGTTGATCCTTGATAACCTTCAATCGAAGCAAATACTTGTCAACAGAATCTGCACCTTTCTGTACAGTATGGAACTCAGTCTTGAGTTGATTAACCCTGACAACCGATACAGAGGCATAGTGTTCCTGTAAAGATTTCCAAGCTTCTTGAGAAGTTTTACACCCAATGACATAATCCATAGCTTCATCTGAAAGTGTAGCAATCAGCAAACTCAATAGAGAAACATCTGTTTTAACCCAGTCTTTATATGCAGTCGTAATTTCTTTAGTGACCCCAGTCTCAGTATTGATCACAAACTTAGGAGGACATTGAGACTCCCCACTAAAGAAATCAAAGTAATCATACCCTTTAAGCACCGACTGAAACTGATAATCCCATTTGACAAAATTATCTTCTTTCAACTTAACAGTGATCATGCCCAAAAGACTTTCAATTTTGACAGAACTAAACGCCATATTGTTGATAGAAAGTGAATCAAGAAATCAATCACTCAACCAATCCTCAAGAAGTATAACAATTCCAAGAACACACAGTACTGGCTATCGGCCTTGTTCGTGTGAAAAACCCAACAAACACTCAAACAAAAGCAATGGCTATCGGCCTTTATGCTTTGACAAAAAACGCTTCAACAATCATTCAATCAGAAAAATGGCTATCGGCCTTCAATATCATACTCCAAACATCAAGAAATGGCTATCGGCCTTCAATATCATATTCCAAACATCAAGAAATGGCTATCGGCCTTCAACTTGCAATCTTTCACAAAAAATTCATCATTGCGACAATTACACAAACACTTAGAGTGCAAAAGGAAAAATAACACCTGATAAACTCGAAGTCTGACTGCCCAAACGCCAAAAGCTCAGTAATCCACTAGAGCACATCACAGCAATGAAGACAATCTTTCGGCATAGCACAGCGGAAATACACACCACGAGATCAAACCCTCGGCGAAGATACCATGATAACATTCATCTAAGAACTAACAGATGAAAGTATGCAAGTAATATCAAAGGAATACAGAAGGAAAGATCGAAAGGAATAGAGAGAACTAGAGAGAGAGAAATGTAGTTTTGTTATTTCATAAGCAAGAAGATTATTACAAAAGATCCCTGATGTCTCCTTATATAGTCTGCACATGTAGCTTATCAACTAAGCCACCTGTGTAACTAATTCTTAACAAACTAACTAACTCCAATAGCTGATGTGGCACTTATGATGATGTGTCAATCACTCTTCAACATTTCTGTTGTTTTGTTTGATTTATTCAGCCTGATGACAAGAAATAAAGAGGGTATGTGAGAGACTAAAAATGATGTGAAAATCAATTCTTCTATTCGTGTTGATATTAAACTATTTGAAATGTTTTTGTAGGTTATATATATATATATATATATATATATATATATATATATATATATATATATATATATATGAGCAACAAAGCGCTAGTTCTTCTATACGTGTTGATACTTTTGGACTTTTAATCAAAATTTTCTAAGGAAAATAAGATCAATTTAATTAAAAACAGTAACTAAATAAAACTGAAGATGTAGTAGCAGGCTAAACATGTTGCTAGTTCTTTTGAACCGATAACTGTTAGGCATGCAATACATGTCTCTTATTAGTTCCAATATACAGCATCTAGATCTTTTTAGACTGAATTTGATTCACTAATTTTTCCAAGTTTGCAAATGAAGAACCCTGCGGACCAGTGGCTTCCTCTGCCAATTTTTTCCAATCCATGGCATTATTCTTCATTCGCGTACCCTTCTCTCCCTCCATTAACTCTCTAACAAGCTTCTCAACATCATCTCTCTTGACATCATTATTGATCTCCATACCAATGCCCCACTTTTTGCAAGTATAGTGACAGTTCGTGGGCTGATCAGCAAAGAACGGCCAACACAGCATAGGCACTCCTGCAGACACACTTTCCACAGTAGAATTCCAACCACTGTGTGTCAAAAATCCTCCAACTGATGGATGGTTAAGGACTAGCTCTTGAGGGCACCAACTCGCCATTAGACTTCTCCCCTTAGTTTCATCCACAAACTCGGGTGGCAAAATTGCTGATCTACCAACTACCAAGTCAGGCCTAATTACCCAGAAGAAAGAAACCTTGCTATTTGCAAGTCCACAACCAAATTCCACAAGTTGTTCCGGGGTCATGACCGTTATGCTGCCGAAATTCACATAAACAACTGAGTTTGGTGCCTTATCGTTCAGCCATTCGAGGCACTCTGTTTCTTCTTTCCACAGGCTATATCCCAGGGACATCAAAGGGTGTTGTGGTATCTGATTGAGAAGTAACTGGAGAGGGCCAACGGCGTAAACAGGTGGAGACATAGATGAGAGAGCATCCAAAACATCTATCTCCAATGCATCAAAGGTATGTATAACAATTGCTGAAGCTTCATGTAGTCTGCGCATTCCTTCAAGTATGAGATTCCAGAGTACATCATTGGGATTTGTTGTTACAAAGTGAGTAGGAAGATCCCTCAAACGAATACTTTTCATTCCTGGTATCCAGTCTACCTCTTGGTCTAAAAAGCCATTCGTGAAGCACCTCTCATCTACAAACAGCCAAGTAATGCTTTATTAATAAAAGGTATCTTCGTTTGCTTGATTAACAAAATACAAACTCTCTCATGGACAATTTGTCTTTTTTTGCCAATGCAACAATTGTCGTTCAAGAACTTTGAAATTAGGACGTCTCCAACAAATTCGAAATTGGGTGCTACTAGATTAATTGGCCATTAGCAACCACCGTTGCTGATTAATAAAAAAAATAGAGCTAATAACCAAATTGTGAAACTGTTATTAGCACTTCAGAAAGTAACCATGTATTCTTCCCTCTCTTTATTTTTTTGGGTAATTACTTATGCTATTTACCACTTTTTCTCACACTGCACATCCTTATTTATTTTTTACTATTGAATTGGTTGAATAAATCAAAGCATAATCAAGTAACAAAAATAAGCATGATGAAATTATTTCCCTTACTTTTTCACTAGGGAGGAGTGTAAGATGAATTTTTGTAGATTCAATAATAGTTTCCTAAAATCTGACCCCAAAAAAAAAAAAAAGTTTCCTAAAATCAAACAATTGCTTTAATTCTTTACCTTTGAGGGGTGCTAGTCCTCTTTCCAACAAAGCAGGATACTGCATATAGCCCATGGTGCTGCTTGCTGATAAAGTAAACAAGAGAATGACGGGGATACCAAGTTGTTGAGCTGCAGGGGTTGTGAATGGCATGAAACCATCTGAAAAAATGCATGTCACTGGAGGAGTACTACTACTATTGTTGAGTTTCTTTATCAGATCAACGAAAGGTGCCAATAAGTTGTTTGTGACGGAATCTGCAAGCAAATTGAGGTCTTGGGTGGCATCTTCATCCGAATCCGGTAGGCCATCTGGGATCGTTTCAAACCGAAAATCATCAGGCAAGCCATAGAGGGACTCGGGTCCTTGAGATTTAACTAACCGCCTATGATTGAACTCGGTGTTGACATAGGTTATACGAAAACCTTTATGGTGGAGAAGTTTTGCTAATTGAAGCATTGCCTTTATGTGACCTTGAGCCGGAGCTGGAATACAAACAGCATGAGGCTTGTTAGAACACATCTCAGATTTGTGGATGTCAGAGTGTATGCTTACTGTATGAGGGTATTTTAACAGCAAACGTGTATGGATCTATGAATTTGTAGTCTGTCTTGAGACAATGAGTGGTGCAAACTTACAAAAAGTAAGGGCCGGATGTCAATAATTTTGGCAGTGCCGATGAAATTCAGAGGGTGATGACAAAAGCTAAATTAAACGAACAAACTAAAAATGGGATGAAATAGAAAGCTAGGTCCCCTCCCCCCCCCCCCCCCCCCCCCCCAAAACCCCTCCTTCAAGATAACATTTAAGTGGCAAAGACACCCCCGCCCCCACCCCCCAACCCCTCTTTCAAGATGACATTTAAGTGGCAAAGACCATCACGTAATTACTTTAGTCTAAAGAAAGCATTGCAATTGGCACTATTCCTTACTGTTCATGGCTACAGTCAATTGTTTGCCACTTGATTTCACCTGATTTACAAGGAACCCATCAGATTTGGGCTGGGTTGGAAGGGTAATTATTAGAACTTAGAAGGGTAAATTTGTCCGTAGGGTTCATTGCCTTCGACTTCTTCTTGCTCTCTCTTCATTTCCCTCAACCTGTAGCCCCAGCGCCGCTCACCCCCATTCTTCTTCATCTTTTCTAAAACCTAGCCGTCCCTCCATCTCTCTCAACCCTAAACCATCTTCCCCTTCTCCGTAAAACCCAGAGGCCGAGAGGCCTGAGTCCACATCACAACTCGCCACTCCGGCGAGCCTCAACTCCATCAAACAACCACTAGCTCCCTGGACTCCCCTTTCTTTTCTCTGTAAACACCGAGGCGCACCAACGCCTCTATTTTCCGGCAAAACATGACTACAGCACCACCACCACTCGCTCCATCTCACAGAACCACTATCACTCACTCTGTTCTGCTCAGGAGACACAGGCGAGGCCTTTCACTGTGCACTGGCTCCTGCCACTGTTCGTCGACTTCTCCTACGAGACTCACCTCTCCTGACCTCGGTAAGCCACCCTTACACTCCTCCCTTATATTTTCAATTTGGGATTCGAATTCAAGCTTACATGTCTTTTAGTTTTTCATGCTTCTTTCATCCAATCATCATAGCCCTTTCCTCTCTGTCTCTTTATAAACAATTTCCAATTGGTTTTTAGAGAGAGAAAGTGGCAGCAGCAGCAGTGGGAAGGAATAAGGACTATTCTTGTCTCTGTGATCGTCTCTGCCCTTCGAAGCTCTAGGGTTTGGCTTTGGCTCTGTTAGTTGTTGAGGTAGTTATTAATCCGTACTTTGATTGTAATTTTTTTTTTCAGTATTCAGTAAGTTTGATCAAATGCGTTTCTTTGGACTTGCATAAGTTGTGTATAAAATTGCTTTAATCATCTATTGGGTTCCTTTTGTATTATTGAGTTTTGGGTTTTGCTAGAAATTGTATAAAATTTGACCAAATTGCATAAATTATTGAGCTTTTGTTTGGTATTTTTATGGCTACTATGCTAATTAGTTCATACCCAAAAAGGAGCAGAGAATTAACTGTTCTAATCAGTAATTCCCCACTCTGAGAACTTGAGACCTTGGCTTGGACTGATATGCATTTCCAATGTTTTAGATTACATTGATCTGTATTATTTTAAAGTATATATAAAGATTAGTTTTTAGGTGTAAGCACTAAATATTGGATATATGGTATTTTCAGGTTCTTTGACATCCAATTGCATATAATCTCAATTTTCTCATGCAATTTTTGTCTGAGCTTCGGAATCGTTGAAAATTTTGTCTAAATAATTAATTGATTGAAATGGCTGTTAGTAATGAATGAGGTGTTTACTGTTTTTTGGTGTGTACAGAGCGAAAGATATGTTGTTAACAAGGGCAAAAACAAGATGCAGTTTGCTGCATATAGAAAACAGAGGTTAGTTTGATTCCAACTCCTTTTCTTAGTTTATTTGAATCAGAAATTGGTAAGTTCAAGTCCAATTTGATGATTTCTGGCAGATTCTTTAATCAGTGATTTTCTTAACCCTGATTACAAGTATGAATCCTATTTGATAATGAAATAACATAGTTATTTTAGTTATAGTAAGGATTAAAAGCTTTCTTTTATCTGTCCAATTTTTCCAAACTTAAAAAATTAGGTTAGTTTTTAATACCTTTTTTATACTGCTCAATAAAAAATTTGTTAATCATTTTATTACATATAAAATAAATTTTTTCCTTTTTACATTGCATTTTAAATCTTTGCAAATAACTTGATTCAATATTGTCATATGGTATACATATTTCTATGCTAATGAGCGTATCCAATTTAGTTTAGTTGAATCAAATGTTGATAAACTTGAGTCCAATTCGGTCATTGGCTGCCAAACTCTAAGATCACTAATTTTGGCAATCCTAATGACACACATCAATCCCAATTAACAATGAAATCACATGGTTGTCATACTTATAGTAAAAACTAAGAGTTCTTTCATCTCTCCAGTTGTCCAAAGTTAACAAATTAAATTAGTTTTCTACACCTTTTTCATGCTGATTGGCTAAGAATGTGTGTATCATTTTCATACATGCCAAATAAGATTTCTGCTTTTTGTAATCCATTTCTAATCTTTATAAATAAATTGATTTAGTCTGTTGTTTTAACAGTTTTATTTTTTAATTAATCACTTTCCTTTCTGTTATATCTTTGCATTTTAAATTGAAGTTATTTACTAGAGTAATTATGTTTGTTTGATTGTAGGGATCCTATTGAAAAGCAATGAAGAAGAATTGAATTATTCTATTGCAGAGCTCAAGATAAACTACGCTTCTTTACCAGAAAAATTTACGAAATAAGAGTTGGATAAGATGGTAAGTAAGTGGGTTTGGTATTCAATGTGGCTGTGTTTAGTTAATTTCTGTAGAGTATTAAATGCTTGAATACAAAGACTTTTGGCCTTCTTTGATGTCATAATTTTTGTTCCATCTTCTTTCGAATTTCTGTGCAAATATTTTTGAAGCCCAAGTGATTCAGATTTCAAATTTATGTGTACATTGATAAGTGTGGGTGTAGACACCCAATATGATTCTTACATGGTGTTGCTATGTGGATTTTGACGGAATTATATTGGGGATTGTCCAAATTTTGGTTTAGCTGCAGATGAAGCAAGATCAAAAGGTTATAAATTAGAGGTATAATTTAATTTTTATATTTGATGCATCGTTGGATTAATGAATACAGTAGGAACATTGACTTGGAGTATGTGCTTTCGTTCATTTTTTAGAATGGAAAACTGAATTTTGTGTTTTTATGAGTGTGTATATACTCAGTACTTATTTTAATTACAGTGGAAGTGATTGAAAATTATTGAGAATTAGTAAAGTTTACACACCGAAAGAAATAGATCGAAAATAGCATTATTTAGTAGTAAGGAAAATTAGGGTTTCAATTAAAGGATGGCAGGAGGAGGAGGAGGAAGACCTTTGGGGCAAACACCAACTTGGGCAGTTGTCGATATTTGTTTTCATTTGGTTTTGGTTTTGATCCACATCAAATATTTCATTCATTTAATTGGAAAGGTTTCCTTTCACACGTAATTGGGTTAATTTCATCTTATCAAGTCACTTTCGGGTTTATTATGAATGCGAAATGAATTATTTTGATTAAATTTGAATTGCAATCCTTGCAGTGGTTGACAAAGAGAAACAAAAGAGCTCTCTATGAAGCTCTTGAGAATATGCTATTAGGTTTAACGCACAGTTTTTAAACCTCTTAAACCCTGTTCGTTTTAGTGTTTTGCTTCATTATTTAACATTCATTTGGATTTGTGATTGATATCAACTTGGTCACGTTTTCATACTTGCAAAGCATCTTTAGAGTAATGTCTTTAAACTGTGTCAATTTTTCAATGAAAAACCTTGAGAACCTTATTCAGTATTTGGCGATTAGATGAAACATCAACATAATTTCCCTCGCTTTGACCGATTCTCTGTGATTAAAGTCTGGAAAAATATAGTGAAAAAGGTGCAGCTTTTTTATGGGATTGACAATTTTCGGCTTAGTTTTGGCTAAAAAAGAATTAGCGTGTTACTTATTAAGTTGAGTTAACAAATTTGCAGGGTGCAACAGAGCACATAGGACAAGTTTTCAAACGAGTTAAGATCCAGCTGAAAAGAGCATACAAGATAGATAACTGGTATGCTGCTTTGTCTTTGTGTTGGATTTTTATGTTTAGGTTCTGCTGCTCAATAGACTTTATAGTGTTCTAAATTTGTTTTGTAAATGTGCTAAAAGATTGGACATGTTATTGAATATTAGCCATGTAGTTTGAATTGGATATGTGATTGAATGTTAGGTATTTAGTTTGAATTGATTTGGATATGTGGTTTATTGAATTGGAATTTGGATATGTGCTAATTTGAATTGGATATGTTGAATTAGAGATGTGCTACTTTGAATTGGATAGGTTGAATTGGAGCGTGCTATATTGATATATGATGAACTGATGGTTACAGAACACACACGCACACACTCACCAGTCATCACATACTCTGGGGATGCATAACCATAGGTTCCCACGACTCGCGTCGAAACATGAGTTTTATCACCCTTCGCAAGTTCGAAATCCGAAAGCTTGCCATTGTAATCCTAAAATAACTCATTCATTTAACACATGAAAATTTTGCATTTTCATAATTAAAGTTTTAAATTGTCATCATTCTGTTCAAATGCACCATTTCCGTTTTGTTTCCCTTCTCTCATCTTGCAAACACTCATGTGTCTATTTCCTTTTAATTTCGGTTAATGCAGGTTTTGAAATTTGTGATGATCATTTTCATATTTCTATAAATTTTGAGAGAAAAAAGCATGTGAAAAAGACACCTAAAAGCAGCTAAGTAAACAGTTTAATCAAGAAGCAATTCAGAAGTAGAACCAAATAAGCCACAGTCCAACTTTTGCACACCCTCCGGCGTAATTTAATATCAGAAACCGTCTCCTGAATTCAAGTTTTCCTAGAGCTTCTAATTGTGTGTGCCCATAGTGTCTTTCTTGGTCTACAACCAAGGACTGATTAGTGAGAGCAATATTAGAAACCGTCTCCTGAATTCAAGTTTTCCTAGAGCTTCTAATTGTGTGTGCCCATAGTGTCTTTCTTGGTCTACAACCAAGGACTGATTAGTGAGAGCAATATCAGAAACCGTCTCCTGAATTCAAGTTTGCCTAGAGCTTCTAATTGTGTGTGCCCATCGTGTCTTTCTTAGTCCACAACCAAGAACTAATTAGTGAGAGCTTCAAAAATAGATAGTTATCATAAACAAACAATTGATCACAATGATAATTTGGGTTTATAGTGCTTCTAAATGCTGTTTTAATTGAGTTTTCTGTGTTTGGTCGATTTGTTGTTGCGGATGGGTGATACTTTTTTTTCTTTCAGTTAAGAAACGATGCCTTTCAGAATTTGTAATTTTTTGTTGGGGTTTTTTCAAGCTGCTGTGTTAAAGGTATATGATGTGTTTTTTTCTTTTCGCTTTATTCTTGCTGATTTGGGATGGTTTTTACATTGTATTTTTGTTATGAGTTTGTTGTCCCATTTTTGTAATGGACTTGGAATGAAATGGGATTGGAGGGTGATAAAAATTTCTAGCTAGCTAGGGAAAGGTCAGAGTGTTCAGATTTTGCAGGTGGGATATTAGGGTGAGGGATATTAGGCTGTGCCTTTGGAAGGTCTCACTGCTTTTAAAGTTGAATGGTGCTAACTGAATATAATGCGTTCATTCTTCAGTGTGCGTGAGCGTATGTGTATGCAGTATATGTGAGTGCATGCAGTGTCACTTGGGCCGTTGGCTTTTTGAGGTATGTTCATTTATAGAGATTTTGTAACTGTATTGTTGAATTTTTAATGTATTCTTGGATTTTAAAGGGGCACCATATTTATGGGTTGTTGTACGATTCTAGGGAGATAAAGAGGGGATTGAGAGGTCATGCTAAGGAGAGTATATTACTTGAGAACTTTTTTGGAAACCATCTCTTTCTAATCAAAGACGTTCAGTTTCTTCCCACTCATTGTACAATGTGTTTATATGCCAGCTCACTTGAATGTATATAAAAAAAATTGTTTGCTCATAATTGTGTTGAATTTATTCAACTTAAATGTGTTTTATTCATCCGATTACACCTGAAACATGTTCCCGCAGCAACGCGCGGGTATATTTTCTCGTGAGTACTATTACCTAGTTCCCGCAACTCTACCCTAATAAGTTTTGCATTTCCCTTCATTTGCAGAGGACCCTCACTATGCCTCAATTCTAAATGCGTTATTACAATAATTTAAAGGAGGGAAGTTTTGAACTCGGATTACTTGGGTAGAAAGTTAGAAACCCAACACTTTATCTATTAGGATGTTGGACCACATGGATGACATAGATTTCAATGTGCTAAAAACACGGTATAGTACACCAAATGTCATAATACAAGTGATTGAATACTTGAAAAAACAATTTACAACCATTTGTATTATAACATTTGGTGTACTGAACCGCGTTCTCAGCACTTGAAAACATAATTTCAAAGGCTTAGAACCTTTTGCTCATACCGCCCCTATTTTCTATGCATTTTAGTTCAACACTAGTTATTAGTGCCCACACTTTGCTACAGGATTGAAAATTTTATGAAAGATTATGCAACTTCATTCTCTTCATAAGCAATGTTTGAGTTAATTTTGTTCCACTTAAGCAGCAATGATAAATTGTAGAAAGGTAGAATTAACGTATGCCAAATGTATTTCAATGGCACTAATTATATAGAATTGGAAAGTCAAATAAAACATATATAGCCACAAAATAGTAACTGGTGCAGATGAGATTAATATTTTGTTCAAAAAGTCATGCAACGAGGGGAACATGATAAACCGGTTAGAACACTATGAGAACCAGTTTGGAAGAATTTTCCATAGTGATTCTTTCGTGCAACAACTACCATGAACTTTGGAGACCACCCTTCATCAAGAAGCTTGCAGGCCTGAAATACATACATACATATATATATATATATGTGTGTGTGTGTGTGTGTGTGTAAGAAATTTTAGATTTGAACATTTCCTATTTCCAAGAAAGAATTAGAAAAAACATTTAGACTGGCGAAGGCTCAATTCATTATTTAAGACTTGGTTAAACTGTGATTAACTCACTCCATCCGTAAACAAAAGAAACCCAAACCAAGTTCAGCAAGAATTATTAGGGGTGGTTCGGTATGGGATATCGAACCGAAACCTTAGTCCCGATTCCCAAACCGAAAATTTCGGGATTCACAATTTCAAGACCGATCCCAAACCAAATTTTCGGGAATCCTGAAATAGTTTCGGTATTTCGGGACAATGGGAATCCCGAAATATTTTTGAACTTTTCAGCTTTTCGGCTATAATAACTTGGTTGTGGCTGTGCAGTGAAGTAATCATCATAAAAGAACAGCACCACCTATCCATTAAACAGCACGAAATGAGCAAGACCATTTATTAATTTGAAACATAATATCAAGACATGAGTCATGCCTAATAAATTTCCAGATTAACTATCAATTTTCAGTTTTCACTACTTATTTCAACCACTTAACAAATACACACATTGCCCATAATTATATTCCAAAAAGGATGTTGTGCAAAGCAAACCCAAGTATACAATATACTACAGAAAGTGTTCACCTTCAGCTAAAATTTGAAGCCAGACTAGTGATAAAGATAACAGTAGAAATTATGTTTGGCTTCGGTTGTAGTGATAAACATCTGTAGAAACATGACTCCCATACATTTTACATTATTACATATGTTGATGCACAAAATCAGTGAGAACTTTAGTACAACATAAAGTGTTAAGTTTGTGACCTTCGCTAGATTGCTCCGGTCACTAGTGTGGATAAGTATGCAAATGGATAGAGAGAAGGAAGCAAACACAAGATGTACGTGGTTCACCCAGAATGGCTACGTCTACGGAGTAGAAGAGTTCTCATTAATTGTGAAGGGTTTACACAAGTACATAAGTTCAAGCTCTCCTTTTGTGAGTACTAATGAATGATTTAGTACCAATGACATTAGGAAACATTATGAGAGAATGATCTCTAATTATAGAAGAAAGTTTGTAGTTTCATTCTGACATTGACACGTGTCGTGTTGTGATTGGCTTCTGATGTTAACACGTGTCGCGCTATGATTGGCTTCTGATGTCGACACGTGTCGTGTTATGATTGGCCTCCTGGTTGGAGGGAAACTCTTCTGGGTCATTGACGGTATAACGTTGACCGGTGCTCAATAGTTTCGGGATTAGTCAAGTATAGTACAAACAGTGCTCCCCTAAGTTCCCGAGTGAGGGAAGCTCCTCGGTTAGGGACTTGTAAGATCCAAGCCATTGAGTAATCACGACACTTCTAAGTACCGAAGTGTGGTATCATTTTCACTTGCCTTATCTATCTCATATGTAGATGTGGCATCTTCTCTGGAAGTACTTTTCCTCCATCCAGGGGTGGTATCTTTAACCGATGAAGATGCACAAGGTAATGTATCAATTTCACTTGAAGCTTACTCGTAGTTTCGAGCTTGGTCAAGTGCGATACAAACCCTATAGTAGGTGTCCCCCAAGTCGCCAAGCTAGGAGATTTGCCGAAGGAGGTAACAGACAAGGTAAACAATCAGACTTCCATGCAAGCAACCTGGATTGGAGGTTCGACTTCGGCTTCTGGTTGATTGTTCTCATTCTCCTTATGTCGTAAATAGCACCAAGGATAAGGAGAAGCAAATGGATAAGAGATGATATGAGATACTTTTACTTTTGAAGAAGTAACTTTCCACATGTTTATTCTTGAACTAGGCTGGAGGGTTTTCTGGTTTCCTCCAGAGTATAAGGCCGACTCAAGAATTTGAAGGTCAAAACAAGTCCATCAAATCTAGAGTACGTTTGACCCTGATGATATGGGATACTTTTGCTGTTAACAAAGTAATGGATGTATCAATACATGTTCTGTTACACTTATCTCCACATGCTTCCTTGTATCATTCTCACTTACCCTATCTGTTCCTCAGGCAGATGTGGTATCTTCTCTGGAAGCATAAGATATTGAAGATGAGTACTCGAGAGCAATGCCAGGTAAGTAATCAGGCAAGGGATTCCAGGCAGTCAGTTCCTGATTGGAAGCTTGATTCCAAGTGCTGACTGATTGCTCTCTTTCTCCTTGTCTTGCAGGTAAGAACAAGGCCAAAGGAAAAAACAGGGAAAAAACATGATATGGGATACTGTTTCTTTTAACCCTGATGATATGAGATACTCTTACTTTGGTGTGGCTTGTTTGCAGAGGTATTATTGGGAGGAAAAGAAGCTGAGTATTTCGCGAGACTCTGCTGAGAGTGCCCTCTCGGATGTGAAGAAAAGTTGAGCATTTATTTTATTTGCAGGCCTGCCTGGCTATGGAGGATGGAGGTCAACATATATAGAAGTTTCCCTAACAACAAGTAGTAGTGCTATTCCTTTACCCTTCTTCGTCATAGCAATGTAGTGGGAGCTACAAGCTTCACGTGTTTTAACTTTGTCAGAGCACTTTGAAAAAATGGTCTGTGGTATCTGGAAAGCTGAGGTTGCATGTGAATATTGTAGACAAGCTTTATTCAAGGAAATCTGGCTCTCGGAGTTCGGAGAGCGGTGCCTTTTCGGTTTTCAAACAAACAATCATGTCAGGGATCTAGCTCTCGAGATTCAGATAACGATGCCTTTTCGATTTTTGAGAAAGCAATCATGTTGGGAGTCTGACTCTTGAGATTCGCAGAACAGTGTCTCTTCGATTTTTGAGAAAGTAATCCTGTTGAAGTTTGGCTCTCGAGATTCGGAGGGCGGTGCCTCCTCGATTTTTTAGCACGTAATCCTATTAGGAGTCTGGCTCTCGAGATTCGGAGAGTGGTGCCTTTTCGATTTTTGAGAAAGCAATCCTGTTGGGAGTCTGACTCTTGAGATTTGGAGAGCAATGTCTCTTAAATTTTTAAGAAAGTAATCCGGTTGGGAGTCTAGCTCTCGAGATTCTGAAAGCAATGTCTCTTCGATTTTTGATAAAGTAATCCTGTAGGGAGTCTGACTCTTGAGATTCGAAGAACAGTGTCTCTTCGATTTTTGAGAAAGTAATCCTGTTGGGAGTCTGGCTCTCGAGATTCGGATAGCAGTGTCTCTTCGATTTTTGATAAAGTAATCATGTTGGGAGTCTGGCCCTCGAGATTCAGATGGCGGTGCCTCTTCAATTTTTTAGCACGTAATCCTGTTAGGAGTCTGGCTTTCGAGATTGGAAAGTTGTGCCTCTTCGATTTTTAAGCAAGCAATCTTGTTAGGAGTGTTTTCTCGAATATGGGTAAACGTTTGGCATTTTTGCTAGTCTGCCTTGCCACAGACCACGGACGTTGACACACATTGGGACTTTCTAGTTATCAAGCAATGGTGTTATTCCTTTACCCTTGTGGGTAATAATAGGGTAGCTGGACTTTCAAAGTGGTGCCTCTTCGATTTTTGAACCAACGGCCCTGTTGCCCTTTCTTTTATAAGGGCGCCAATTATGTGGAAAAAATACATTCAAAGAGTTATTGCTTGTAGGAATTTTCCCCTTACTTCAAAGATTTATTGCACCTCATTTCTCTTTCATCATTTCTGAGAATGTCTGGCCCATCTGACCCTCGTTTTGACTTGAACTTTGGTGAAGAGGCAGCCATGCCTTCTCAAGACAACATATGGCGCCCATCATTCTTATCCCCTACTGATCCTCTTACCGTTAGGGACTCTGTGATGAAGAATGATATGACTGCTGCGGTAGTGGTCAGGAACCTTCTCACTCCCAAAGATAACATACTACTTTCCAAACGGTCTGATGAGTTAGCTGTTAAGGATTCTCTGGCTCTCAGTTCTCAGTGTGCAGGTTCTGTGTCTAATATGGCCCAATGTCTATTTGCTCAAACCCGCAAAGTTGAATCATTGGCGGCTGAAGTGATAAGTCTTAAACAGGAGATCAGACGGCTCAAGCATGAGAATAAACAGTTATACAGGCTCGCACATGACTATGCTACAAACATGAAGAGGAAACTTGACCAGCTGCAGGAATCTGATGGTCATATTTTGCTTGATCATCAGAGGTTTGTGGGTTTGTTCCAAAGGCATTTATTGCCTTCGTCTTCTGGGGCAATACCGCGTAATGAAGCTCCAAATGATCAACCTTCGGTGCCTCCTCCTTCTGGGGTTCTGCCGAGTACTGAGGCTCCGAATGATCACCCTCTGGTGCCTACTATTTCTAGGGCTCTACCAACTGCTGAGACTTCTCATGAGCAACCTTTATGAACGCTCCCTCTTGTTTGTTTATTTTGATTCATGTATATGTACATATTTGTAACTTATCGGATATATCAATAAACAAGCTTTGCTTCATTTCAACGTATTGTGTTAAATACATCAAGGCCTTCTTCACTAAGTTCTTTGAATTTTTTCTTTTGTTGAAGCTTGTATGTTGAAGCTTTGAGAGTGAAGCATGTATGTTGAGGTAGTGCTCCCTTAATTTCCCGAGTGAGGAAAACTTCTCGGTTGGAGACTTGAAAAATCCAAGTCACTGAGTGGTCGTGAGACTTCTGAGTATCAAGGTGCAATAGCATATGGTAGGAGTCCCCCAAGTCTCCGGTCAATAAAGTTGACGAATGAGGCATTTCCTTTCTAAGTGGTAGCCCAAAACTCCTCATTCATATATATTTGTTATGAAAGTTGTTAGGCCCAAAGAAAAGGAGGCCTAGGCAATTTTTTTTTTTTTTCGAATTTTTTTTTTAATTTTTGAATTTTCGAATTTTTGAATTTTTGAATTTTTTAAATTTCTGAAAAAATATATATATTAAGCTTTGTAGGTGAAGCTTTGGTGTTGAAGTTTTGTAGGTGAAGCTTTGATGTTGAAGCTTTGTTGGGCACCATGAATTGATTTTGCTTCACACTATCTTGATCAAGATAGTGTGAAGCTTTTGTAAGTGAAGCTTTTGTGTTGAAGCTTTTGTAGGTGAAGCTTTTGTGTTGAAGCTTTGTAGGTGAAGCTTTTGTGGGTTAAGCTTTTGTGGGTCAAGCTTTTATAGATCAAGCTTTTGTGGGTCAAGCTTTTATGTTGAAGCTTTTGTGGGTGAAGCTTTTATGTTGAAGTTTTTATGGGTGAAGTTTTTATGGGTGAAACTTTTGTGTTGAAGCTTTTGTGGGTGAAGCTTTGGAGTTGAAGCTTTTGTTATGTACCATGAATTGATTTTGCTTCACACTATCTTGATCAAGATAGTGTGAAGCTTTTGAGAATTCGTAGTTGTCCTTCATTGATGAAGCTTTTGTTGGTGAAGCTTTTGTGTTGAAGCTTTTGTGGGTGAAGCTTTTATGTTGAACTTTTTGTAAGTGAAGCTTTGGAGTTGAAGCTTTGTAGGTGAAGTTTTGGAGTTGAAGCTTTTGTTGGGTACCATGAATTGATTTTGCTTCGCATTATCTTGATCAAGATAGTGTGAAGCTTTTGAGAATTTGTAGTTGTCCTCCATTGATGAAGCTTTGTTGAATTTCCTTTTTTTTTTTTTTTTTTGGGAAACTAGAAATTTGAAAATGTGAGATAGACAACATATACAAATTTTGCTTCCACACTGTTGAGCATTAGATTGTAATGCAAGCTACATCTTGTAGTAGTCGAAGGTTTGGATGAACCACATAAATTGAATTTGCTTCGAACAGTCTTGAATTTACTTCGAAGGTTTGAGAATTGTAGTTGCCCTCCATTGATGAAGCTTTTGTTGGCACCATAAATTGGTTTTGCTTCACACTGTCTTGATCAAGAGTGTGTGAAGCTTTTGAGAATTGTGGTTGAACTCCTTTGATGAAGCTTTTGTTGGCACCATAAATTGGTTTTGCTTCACACTGCCTTGATCAAAAGTGCATGAAGCTTTTGAGAATTATTGTTGCCCTCCATTGATGAAGCTCTTGTGGGCACCATAAATTGGTTTTGCTTCACACTGTCTTGATCAAGAGTGTGTGAAGCTTTTGAGAATTGTGGTTACCTTCTATTGATGAAGCTCTTGTTGGCACCATAAATTGATTTTGCTTCACACTGTCTTAATCAAGAGTGTGTGAAACTTTTGAGAATTGTGGTTGAACTTCTTTGATGAAGCTCTTGTTGGCACCATAAATTGGTTTTGCTTCACACTGTCTTGATCAAGAGTGTGTGAAGCTTTTGAGAAGTGTGGTTGCCCTCCATTGATGAAGCTCTTGTTGGCACCATAAATTGGTTTTGCTTCACACTTTCTTGATCAAGAGTGTGTGAAGCTTTTGAGAATTGTGGTTAAACTCCTTTGATGAAGCTCTTGTTGGCACCATAAATTGGTTTTGCTTCACACTGTCTTGATCAAGAGTGGGTGAAGCTTTTGAGAATTGTGGTTGCCCTCCATTAATGAAGCTCTTGTTGGCACCATAAATTGGTTTTGCTTTACACTGTCTTGATCAAAAGTATGTGAGGCTTTTGAGAATTGTGGTTGAACCCCTTTGATGAAGCTCTTGTTGGCACCATAAATTGGTTTTGCTTCACACTGTCTTGATCAAGAGTGTGAAGTTTTCTACGAGTTGTAGTGTTTGCATTGTTACAAAGGGGAAATGTCTGAAGCAGATGTAAAATGGCTGAATAGCTTGATCTTCGTATGCCATACACTGAAGTTGTTGTTGGCTTGCAATTAGACTTTGTTGTTGACTATAACTCTTATTGGGCATAAGTTCTCCCCTAGTTGAGTTGTCAAGCTTGAGGGTTTTTTATAATTTGTGAATGCTAAGAGTTCACATGTACAAGTTATACCACTCGTCGTCTGGTAGGTGGAATGAATATTGCGTTGCTTTCCTCACTTAGTTGGTGGTACGAAGGTGAGTTCCTTCATCACCTTTGATCACATTTCATCACCTAGTTGGTGGCACGAGGATGAGTTCCTTCTTCACCTGGTTGGTGGCATGAATGGCAAGTTGCCAAATGATATTAGAGTACGGGTTATACATTTCATCACCTTGTTGGTGACATGAAGGAGAGTATGGGTTGTACATTTCATCACCTGGTTGGTGGCATGAGTGGCAAGTTGACAAATGATATTAGAGTACGGGTTGTACATTTCCTCACCTGGTGGTGGCATGAAGATGAGTTCCTTCTTCACATTTCATCACCTGGTTGGTGAGAATAAGGGTAAGGTGTCGAGGCACATTGTAGCAAGTGTCGAAGACTCAAAATATGTTGAACCCTTTCGAAGCACAATTGGCTTATGTATGGATGTGTTGGAATGTATGATGTTTATGTATGAATGTGTTGGAATGTATGATGTTTATGTATGAATGTGTTGGAATGTATAATGTTTATGTTGATTGATATGAGTGATGCTTATGAATATTTTGCTATGCATGAAAGGATCCATATTTTTTATATGTGAACCATGTTGATTGTAACACTTAGTATCACATACTTTTTGTTAAAGTATGCATATTGAAGCTCTGAGTTAGAGTATAAGGATAGGTTAGCGTAGAGCAAGTGTTCCAGTGCTAGGAACGCAAAAGACTCAAAAGAAGTTGTCTGAATTCCCTCTTCTTTAAATATTTTCCGAATGGCTTGTGTGCCAAAAGATCTCAAGCGGTTGAGAGTCAAAACATTTTTAATGTGTATGCCTTCTTATAATAGCATTTCCTTCAGCACCTAGTCCTCCACTTTGAAAGAGTAAAGCTTGGCCCTATAGTCATAATAGTCGACGGTACGTTCACCCCTGGTTGTCTTGATACGAACTTTTATCCTTCTTGTTGTAATGGGCTTGCTGAGAGTAAAAATCTTTCCTCTTACCAAGAGACAGATACGTTTGGTGACTTAGCGAGTAGCTAAATGAGGCAGGAGATGATGCAATGGGTGTCTAAATGGTCAAGATCTCCTCACTTGGTAGAACTTGACTTCCACTTCCTACTTGTTGATAGGGGTTAACCATATGGGGGTTCCCTTGGTATGTCCTTGCTTCGGCGGACACGTGGTTGTAAGCATGTGCCATCACCTCAGAGTAAATTTTTCAAGTGTTGGCATTGATCATGTACTTGAAGAAACAATCACATAGGCCTGCTGTGAAGGCCTTGAGGGCGGTCTTATCATTTGCCTCAGCGTAGCGAGAATACTCATGGCTGAAGCGACCGGCATACTCTCGTAGTGACTCGTCCAGCTTCTGGCGAATAGTGTACAAGTCATCTGTAGAATGCAAGCGATCGGTCTGGAAGATGTGTTGAGAGACAAACAGTTTCCTCAGTTCCTCAAATGAGTTTACTGTCTCAAGTAGAAGATGACAATACCAGTTTAGAGCTCCGCTAGAGAGGGTGGAAGGGAAGAGAAGACATCGCTCTTCGTTGATGTTCATCTGATATGCCATGGTGGACTCAAAAAAGTTAAGGTGTTCAATTGGGTCCTCCCTTCCAGTATAAAGTTGTAAACCAAGCTTTTGTTTTGTCTTCGCTTGAAGGGGGTATCGAGGATCCTTCTTGTGAGAGGGCCAAGCCTGGGTTTGTTCCAGTCAGGTATCTCGACCTGACGTTCGGCCTTCAACTTGTTTACTTCTTTAAGGAGCTTTAGGACAAAGGGGTCTTGAGTGGAGTCATGTACCACTGGAATTTGTTTTCGTAATTCTTTATCGCCTCTTGGAAGTAAGAAAGTTTGAGCAAGGGCATGTGGTTTTTCTTGGACTCGCCGTACTGACTTCTAGGCCGAGTCTGTCGGAATACCTCAGAGTCCCATGTACCTTCATGTTCCTCTGGGACCGGTTGTTCCTTCCCTAGATTGGCAACTGGCTTGGGTCGTGGGAAGGGACTGAGTCTTTCAGAAACCCTTAGGTCATTGATCTTCGAGCATATATGGAGGGGATTCTCTCAACGTTGCTTTAGGAAGTCTCGGCAGTAAGGATAAACGGTTTTCGATCCTTCCAACCCTTCTGCAAGAAAGTATCTTCCTCCACTTCTCCTGCTTCGGGTCGAAGCATCTCGGTTGAGAGAAGTCTCATGTTGATCAATGTTTTGATGATTAGCTCGCTCATCATCAGGGATACCCATGTCGAAGGGAGGTGACCCTCCGTGTTATGGGGTACCCAGATGATGGTTGATGTCCACAGGGGCAACGAGTTCACGTGTTTGAGTACGCCTAGTTTCGTGGAGCGTCTCAAAGAGCTTTTCATACTGTTCCTGGAGGACCTCATTCTTCATTGTTATCTTATTGTTCTTAGCTTCTAGCTCATCGACTTTAGCTTGAAGAGCAACCTTTTTTCCTTCCTTATTTCGTTGTTTCGCACTAGGTGCAAGAGGAGTGTCATTCTGTGTGTTGTAGCTTCCTTTGCTCCCCATGTTGGAAAGGGATGTCTGGTCAAAAGAAAGTGTACAAATGGTGGAAACCAACTTGGCAAAGCTGAAGAGAGTGGGAATAAGTGTTGTTCCCACAAACGACGCCAAATGTTGATGCACAAAATTAGCGAGGACTTTGGTACAACAGAAAGTGTTAAGTTTGTGACCTTCGCTAGATTGCTCCGGTCACTAGTGTGGATAAGTATGCAAATGGATAGAGACAGGGAAGCAAACACAAGATGTACGTGGTTCACCCAGATTGGCTACGTACACGGAGTAAAGGAGTTCTCATTAATTGTGAAGGGTTTACACAAGTACATAGGTTCAAGCCCTCATTTTGTGAGTACTAGTGAATGATTTAGTACCAATGACATTAGGAAATATTGTGAGAGAATGATCTCTATTTATAGAAGAGATTTTCTAGTTTCATTCTGACATTGACACGTGTCGTGTTGGCTTCTGATGTTAACACGTGTCGCGCTATGATTGGCTTCTGATGTCGACACGTGTCGTGCTGTGATTGGCCTCCTGGTTTGAGGGAAACTCTTCTGGGTCCTTGATGGTATAACGTTAACCGGTGCTTAATAGTTCCGGGATTGGTCAAGTATGGTACAAACAACATATATAGTTGTTGGTAAACCTTTTCATATGCCATGATGATCCAAGTGACTTCATTCAAACCAACTGCTCAACACACCATTTTTTTTTATTAAGATATCTCATTTCATATTTGTCCTTCCATACCACCAAATATATATACTCTTTCAAGATTCATCATGTCAACAAATGAACATACATTGAATTTTGAACAATCGTGTATACGAAAAAACAAAATAGCTTATAATTATATAAGGGGGCAAAAACTAGAGTTTACTAGGTTCCTTCAGAATCTCTTCTACGACTAACATAATTTGAGTTAGAGAAGTGGGATATGAACTTATAGTTTACATGTGTGCAAGTGTTCCCGTGAGTGAGGATCTGTGCATGTGTAAACAGTTTAAAAGCATAGATAATGTCATGCTTTGATGACCATTCCAGCAAAACGTTTTACAAGGAACAAAGAAACAAAAGTAAAAAAGCTCTGATTGCATAAGGTATTTTAGAAAACAAGATTTACGTCAGGCTTCCTCCCCCTCCCCCTTTTAACTTCTCATTCCCTCTATAACCTCTCCGTCGATTCAAAATCCCTAATTTTAAAAGCCCTAATTCCGAAACCCTAATTTCAAAATTCTTAATTCAAAAACCCAAATTCAAAATCCCTAATCGAATTTGGAATCAAACAATTTGTATGAACTTTGGTTGAGTTTATTGCAGAAATTTCTTACCTTTTGCAGTGAGGAAAAGTGCGGATTGAGACCAAGAGCTTGATTCAAGAGCTGAATTCGGGTGGTATGGACAGTGTGTGAAGGTGTGATTCTGGTGAGGAGTGAGAACTGAGAGGAATGAAGACTGTTGTGGGTAGATTCGGGATTCAGGCGATGGATGTGGGAGGACAGCACCACCTATCCATTAAACACCACGAAATGAGCAAGACCATTTATTAATTTGAAACATAATATCAACACATGAGTCATGCCTAATAAATTTCCAGATTAACTATCAATTTTCAGTTTTCACTACTTATTTCAACCACTTAACAAATACACACATTGCCCATAATTATATTCCAAAAAGGATGTTGTGTAAAGCAAAACCAAGTATACAATATACTACAGAAAGTGTTCACCTTTAGCTAAAATTTGAAGCCAGACTAGTGATAAAGATAACAGTAGAAATTATGTTTGGCTTCGGTTGTAGTGATAAACATCTGTAGAAACATGACTCCCATACATTTTACATTATTACATATGTTGATGTACAAAATCAGTGAGAACTTTAGTACAACATAAAGTGTTAAGTTTGTGACCTTCGCTAGATTGCTCCGGTCACTAGTGTGGATAAGTATGCAAATGGATAGAGAGAAGGAAACAAACACAAGATGTACGTGGTTCACCCAGAATGGCTACGTATACGGAGTAGAAGAGTTCTCATTAATTGTGAAGGGTTTACACAAGTACATTGGTTCAAGCTCTCCTTTTGTGAGTAATAATGAATGATTTAGTACCAATGACATTAGGAAATATTGTGAGAGAATGATCTCTAATTATAGAAGAAAGTTTGTAGTTTCATTCTGACATTGACTTGTGTCGTGTTGTGATTGGCTTCTGATGTTAACACGTGTCGCGCTATGATTGGCTTCTGATGTCGACACGTGTCGTGTTGTGATTGGCCTCCTGGTTGGAGGGAAACTCTTCTGTGTCCTTGACGGTATAACGTTGACCGGTGCTCAATAGTTTCAGGATTGGTCAAGTATAGTACAAACAGTGCTCCCCTAAGGTCCCGAGTGAGGGAAGCTCCTCGGTTGGGGACTTGTAAGATCCAAGCCATTGAGTAATCACGACACTTCTAAGTACCGAAGTGTGGTATCATTTTCACTTGTCTTATCTGTCTCATATGTAGATGTGGCATCTTCTCTGGAAGTACTTTTCCTCCATCCAGGGGTGGTATCTTTAACCGATGAAGATGCACAAGGTAATGTATCAATTTCACTTGAAGCTTACTCGTAGTTTCGAGCTTGGTCAAGTGTGATACAAACCCTATAGTAGGTGTCCCCCAAGTCGCCAAGCTAGGAGATTTGCCGAAGGAGGTAACAGACAAGGTAAGCAATCAGACTTCCATGCAAGCAACCTGGATTGGAGGTTCGACTTTGGCTTCCGGTTGATTGTTCTCATTCTCCTTGTGTCGTAAATAGAACCAAGGATAAGGATAAGCAAATGGATAAGAGATGATATGAGATACTTTTGCTTTTGAAGAAGTAACTTTCCACAGGCTTATTCTTGAACTAGGCTGGAGGGTTTTCTGGTTTCCTCCAGAGTATAAGGCCGACTCAAGAATTTGAAGGTCAAAACAAGTCCATCAAATCTAAAGTACGTTTGACCCTGATGATATGGGATACTTTTACTGTTGACAAAGTAGTGGATGTATCAGTACATGTTCTGTTACACTTATCTCCACATGCTTCCTTGTATCCTTCTCACTTACCCTATCTGTTCCTCAGGCAGATGTGGTATCTTCTCTGGAAGCATAAGATGTAGAAGATGAGTACTCGAGAGCAATGCCAGGTAAGTAATCAGGCAAAGGGTTCCAGGCAGTCAGTTCCTGATTGGAAGCTTGATTCCAAGTGCTGACTGATTGCTCTCTTTCTCCTTGTCTTGAAGGTAAGAACAAGGCCAAAGGAAAAGACAGGGAAAAAGCATGATATGGGATACTCTTTCTTTTAACCCTGATGATATGAGATACTCTTGCTCTGGTGTGGCTTGTTTGCAGAGGTATTATTGGAAGGAAAAGAAGCTGAGTATTTCGAGAGACTCTGCTGAGAGTGCCCTCTCGGATGTGAAGAAAAGTTGAGCATTTGTTTTATCTGCAGGTCTGCCTGGCTATGGAGGATGGAGGTCAACATATATAGAAGTTTCCCTAACAACAAGTAGTAGTGCTATTCCTTTACCCTTCTTCGTCATAGCAATGTATTGGGAGCTACAAGCTTCACGTGTTTTAACTTTGTCAGAGCACTTTGAAAAAGTGGTCTGTGGAATCTGGAAAGCTGAGGTTGCGTGTGAAGATTGTAGACAAGCTTTATTCAAGGAAATCTGGCTCTCGAAGAGCGGTGCCTTTTCGGTTTTCAAACAAGCAATCATGTCGGGGATCTAGCTCTCGAGATTCAGATAACAATGCCTTTTCGATTTTTGAGAAAGAAATCATGTTGGGAGTCTGACTCTTGAGATTCGGAGAATAGTGTCCCTTCGATTTTTGAGAAAGTAATCCTGTTGAAGTTTGGCTCTCGAGATTCGGAGCGCGGTGCCTTCTCGATTTTTTAGCACGTAATCGTGTTGGGAGTCTGGCTCTCGAGATTCGGAGAGTGGTGCCTTTTCGATTTTTGAGAAAGCAATCCTGTTGGGAGTCTGACTCTTGAGATTTGGAGAGCAGTGTCTCTTCAATTTTTGAGAAAGTAATCCTGTTGGGAGTCTGGCTATCGAGATTCTGAGAGCAGTGTCTCTTCGATTTTTGATAAAGTAATCCTGTAGGGAGTCTGGCTCTTGAGATTCGAAGAACAGTGTCTCTTCGATTTTTGAGAAAGTAATCCTGTTGGGAGTCTGGCTCTCGAGATTCGGAAAGCAGTGTCTCTTCGATTTTTGATAAAGTAATCATGTTGGGAGTCTGGCTCTCGAGATTCAGAGGGTGGTGCCTCTTCAATTTTTTAGCACGTAATCCTATTAGGAGTCTGGCTTTCGAGATTGGAAAGTTGTGCCTCTTCGATTTTTGAGCAAGCAATCTTGTTAGGAGTGTTTTCTCGAATGTGGGTAAACGTTTGGCATTTTTGCCAGTCTGCCTTGCCACAAACCACGGACGTTGACACACATTGGGACTTTCTAGTTATCAAGCAATGGTGTTGTTCCTTTACCCTTGTGGGTAATAATAGGGTAGCTGGACTTTCAAAGTTGTGCCTCTTCGATTTTTGAACCAACGGCCATGTTGCCCTTTCAAAGAACAGTGTCTCTTCAATTTTTGAGAAAGTAATCATGTTGGAGTCTGGCTCTCAAGATTCGGAGAGCAGTGTCTCTTCGATTTTTGATAAAGTAATCATGTTGGGAGTCTGGCTCTCGAGATTCAGAAGGCGGTGCCTCTTCAATTTTTTAGCACGTAATCTTGTTAGGAGTCTGGCTTTCGAGATTGGAGAGTTGTGCCTCTTCGATTTTTGAGCAAGCAATCTTGTTGGGAATGTTTTCTCGAATGTGGGTAAAGGTTTGGCATTTTTGCCAGTCTGTCTTACCACGGACCACGGACGTTGACACATATTGGGACTTTCTAGTTATCAAGCAGTGGTGCTGTTCCTTTACCCTTGTGGGTAATAATAGGGTAACTGGACCTTCAAAGTGGTGCATCTTCGATTTTTGAACCAATGGCCCTATTGCCCTTTCCTTTATAAAGGCACCAATTGTGTGCAAAAAATACATTCAGAGAGTTATTGCTTGTAGGAATTTTCCCCTTACTTCAGAGATTTATTGCACCTCATTTCTCTTTCATCATTTCTGAGAATGTCTGGCCCATCCGACCCTCGTTTTGACTTGAACTTTGGTGAAGAGACAGCCATGCCTTCTCAAGACAACATATGGCGCCCATCCTTCTTATCCCCTACTGGTCCTCGACTCTGTGATGAAGAATGATATGACTGCTGCGGTAGTGGCCAGGAACCTTCTCACTCCCAAAGATAACATACTACTTTCCAAACGGTTTGATGAGTTAGCTGTTAAGGATTCTCTGGCTCTCAGTGCTCATTGTGCAGGTTCTGTGTCTATTATGGCCCAATGTCTATTTGCTCAAACCCGCAAAGTTGAATCATTGGCGGCTGAAGTGATAAGTCTTAAACAGGAGATCAGACGGCTCAAGCATGAGAATAAACAGTTATACAGGCTCGCACATGACTATGCTACAAACATGAAGAGTAAACTTGACCAGCTGCAGGAATCTGATGGTCAGATTTTGCTTGATCATCAGAGGTTTGTGGGTTTGTTCCAAAGGCATTTATTGCCTTCGTCTTCTGGGGCTGTACCGCGTAATGAAGCTCCAAATGATCAACCTTCGGTGCCTCCTCCTTCTGGGGTTCTGCCGAGTACTGAGGCTCCGAATGATCACCCTCTGATGCCTACTATTTCTAGGGCTCTACCGATTGCTGAGACTTCTCATGATCAACCTTTATGAACGCTCCTTCTTGTTTGTTTATTTTGATTCATGTATATGTACATATTTGTAACTTATCGGATATATTAATAAACAAGCTTTGCTTCATTTCAATGTATTGTGTTAAATACATCAAGGCCTTCTTCACTAAGTTCTTTGAATTTTTTCTTTTGTTGAAGCTTTGAGAGTGAAGCATGTATGTTGAGGAAGTGCTCCCTTAATTTCCCGAGTGAGGAAAACTTCTCGGTTGGAGACTTGAAAAATCCAAGTCACTGAGTGGTCGTGAGACTTCTGAGTATCAAGGTGCAATAGCATAAGGTAGGAGTCCCCCAAGTCTCCGGTCGAAGGAGTTGACGAATGAGGCATTTCCTTTCTAAGTGGTAGCCCAAAACTCCTCATTCATATATATTTGTTATGAAAGTTGTCAAGCCCAAAGAAGAGGAGGCCTAGGCAATTTTTTTTTTTCGAATTTTTTTTTTAAATTTTTGAATTTTCGAATTTTTTAAATTTTTAAATTTCCGAAAAAATATATATATATTAAACTTTGTAGGTGAAGCTTTGGTGTTGAAGTTTCGTAGGTGAAGCTTTGATGTTGAAGCTTTGTTGGGCACCATGAATTGATTTTGCTTCACACTATCTTGATCAAGATAGTGTGAAGCTTTTGTAGGTGAAACTTTTGTGTTGAAGCTTTTGTAGGTGAAGCTTTGTATGTGAAGCTTTTGTGGGTTAAGTTTTTGTGGGTCAAGCTTTTGTAGGTCAAGCTTTTGTGGGTCAAGCTTTTGTGTTGAAGTTTTTGTGGGTGAAGCTTTTATGTTGAAGTTTTTATGGGTGAAGCTTTTGTGGGTGAAGCTTTGGAGTTGAAGCTTTTGTTATGTACCATGAATTGATTTTGCTTCACACTATCTTGATCAAGATAGTGTGAAGCTTTTGAGAATTCGTAGTTGTCCTTCATTGATGAAGCTTTTGTTGGTGAAGCTTTTGTGTTGAAGTTTTTGTGGGTGAAGCTTTTGTGTTGAAGTTTTTGCAGGTGAAGCTTTGGAGTTGAAGCTTTGTAGGTGAAGTTTTGGAGTTGAAGCTTTTGTTGGGTACCATGAATTGATTTTGCTTCGCATTATCATGATCAAGATAGTGTGAAGCTTTTGAGAATTTGTAGTTGTCCTCCATTGATGAAGCTTTGTTGAATTTCCTTTTTTTTTTTTTTTTTTGGGAAACTAGAAATTTGAAAATGTGAGAGAGACAACATATACAAATTTTGCTTCCACACTTTGAGCATTAGATTGTAATGCAAGCTACATCTTGTAGTAGTCGAAGGTTTGGATGAACCACATAAATTGAATTTGCTTCGAACAGTCTTGAATTTGCTTCGAAGGTTTGAGAATTGTAGTTGCCCTCTATTGATGAAGCTTTTGTTGACAACATAAATTGGTTTTGCTTCACACTGTCTTGATCAAGAGTGTGTGAAGCTTTTGAGAATTGTGGTTGAACTCCTTTGATGAAGCTTTTGTTGGCACCATAAATTGGTTTTGCTTCACACTGCCTTGATCAAAAGTGCGTGAAGCTTTTGAGAATTATTGTTGCCCTCCATTGATGAAGCTCTTGTGGGCACCATAAATTGGTTTTGCATCACACTGTCTTGATCAAGAGTGTGTGAAGCTTTTGAGAATTGTGGTTGCCTTCTATTGATGAAGCTTTTGTTGGCACCATAAATTGATTTTGCTTCACACTGTCTTAATCAAGAGTGTGTGAAAGTTTTGAGAATTGTGGTTGAACTTCTTTGATGGAGCTCTTGTTGGCACCATAAATTGGTTTTGCTTCACACTGTCTTGATCAAGAGTGTGTGAAGCTTTTGAGAATTGTGGTTGCCCTCCATTGATGAAGTTCTTGTTGGCACCATAAATTGGTTTTGCTTCACACTTTCTTGATCAAGAGTGTGTGAAGCTTTTGAGAATTGTGGTTAAACTCCTTTGATGAAGCTCTTGTTGGCACCATAAATTGGTTTTGCTTCACACTGTCTTGATCAATAGTGGGTGAAGCTTTTGAGAATTGTGGTTGCCCTCCATTAATGAAGCTCTTGTTGGCACCATAAATTGGATTTGCTTTACATTGTCTTGATCAAAAGTATGTGAGGCTTTTGAGAATTGTGGTTGAACTCATTTGATGAAGCTCTTGTTAGCACCATAAATTGGTTTTGCTTCACACTGTCTTGATCAAGAATGTGAAGTTTTCTACGAGTTGTAGTGTTTGCATTGTTACAAAGGGGAAATGTCTGAAGCAGATGTAAAATGGCTGAATAGCTTGATCTTCGTATGCCATGCACTGAAGTTGTTGTTGGCTTGCAATTAGACTTTGTTGTTGACTATAACTCTTGTTGGGCATAAGTTCTCCCCTAGTTGAGTTGTCAAGCTTGAGGGTTTTTTATTATTTGTGAATGCTAAGAGTTCACATGTACAAGTTATATCACTAGTTTTTTGGTAGGTGGAATGAATAGTGAGTTGCTTTCCTCACTTAGTTGGTGGTACGAAGGTGAGTTCCTTCATCACCTTTCATCACATTTCATCACCTAGTTTGTGGCACGAGGATGAGTTCCTTCTTCACCTGGTTGGTGGCATGAATGGCAAGTTGCCAAATGATATTAGAGTACGGGTTGTACATTTCATCACCTGATTGGTGGCATGAAGATGAGTTCCTTTTTCACCTGGTTGGTGGCATGAGTGGCAAGTTGCCAAATGATATTAGAGTACTAGTTGTACATTTCATCACCTGGTTGGTGGCATGAAAGAGAGTACGGGTTGTACATTTCATCACCTGGTTTGTGGCATGAAGATGAGTTCCTTCTTCACCTGGTTGGTGGCATGAGTGGCAAGTTGCCAAATGATATTAGAGTACGAGTTGTACATTTTATCACCTGGTTGGTGGCACGAAAAAGAGTACAGGTTGTGCATTTCATCACCTGGTTGGTGGCACGAAGATGAGTTCCTTCTTCACCTGGTTGGTAGCATGAATGGCAAGTTGCCAAATGATATTAGAGTATGGGTTGTACATTTCATCACTTGGTTGGTGACATGAAGGAGAGTATGGGTTATACATTTCATCACCTGGTTGGTGGCATGAGTGGCAAGTTGACAAATGATATTAGAGTACGGGTTGTACATTTCATCACCTGGTGGTGGCATGAAGATGAGTTCTTTCTTCACATTTCATCACCTGGTTGGTGAGAATAAGGGTAAGGTGTCGAGGCACATTGTAGCAAGTGTCGAAGACTCAAAATATTTTGAACCTTTTCGAAGCACAATTGGCTTATGTATGGATGTGTTGGAATGTATGATGTTTATGTATGAATGTGTTGGAATGTATGATGTTTATGTATGAATGTGTTGGAATGTATAATGTTTATGTTGATTGATATGAGTGATGCTTATGAATATTTTGCTATGCATGAAAGGATCCGTATTTTTTATATGTGAACCATGTTGATTGTAACACTTAGTATCACATACTTTGTGTTAAAGTATGCATATTGAAGCTCTGAGTTAGAGTATAAGGATAGGTTAGCGTAGAGCAAGTGTTCCAGTGCTAGGAACGCAAAAGACTCAAAAGAAGTTGTTTGAATTCCCTCTTCTTTAAATATTTTCCGAATGGCTTGTGTGACAAAAGATCTCAAGCGGTTGAGAGTCAAAACATTTGTAATGTGTATGCCTTCTTATAATAGCATTTCCTTCAGCACCTAGTCCTCCACTTTGAAAGAGTAAGGCTTGGCCCCATAGTCATAATAGTCGACGGTACGTTCACCCCTGGTTGTCTTGATACGAACTTTTATCCTTCTTGTTGTAATGGGCTTGCTGAGAGTAAAAATCTTTCCTCTTACCAAGAGATAGATACGTTTGGTGACTTAGCGAGTAGCTAAATGAGGCAGGAGATGATGCAATGGGTGTCTAAATGGTCAAGATCTCCTCACTTGGTAGAACTTGACTTCCACTTCCCACTTGTTGATAGGGGTTAACCATATGGGGGTTCCCTTGGTATGTCCTTGCTTCGGCGGACGCGTGGTTGTAAGCCTGTGCCATCACCTCAGAGTAAGTTTTTCAAGTGTTGGCACTGATCATGTACTTGAGGAAACAATCACATAGGCCTGCCGTGAAGGCCTTGAGGGCGGTCTTATCATTTGCCTCAGCGTAGCGAGAATACTCATGGCTGAAGCGACCGGCATACTCTCGTAGTGACTCGTCCAGCTTCTGGCGAATAGTGTACAAGTCATCTGTAGAATGCAAGCGATCGGTCTTGAAGATGTGTTAAGAGACAAACAGTTTCCTCAGTTCCTCAAATGAGTTTACGGTCTCAAGTAGAAGACGACAATACCAGTTTAGAGCTCCGCTAGAGAGGGTGGAAGGGAAGAGAAGACATCGCTCTTCGTTGATGTTCATCTGATATGCCATGGTGGACTCAAAAAGGTTAAGGTGTTCAATTGGGTCCTCCCTTCCAGTATAAAGTTGTAAACCAAGCTTTTGTTTTGTCTTCGCTTGAAGGGGGTGTCGAGGATCCTTCTTGTGAGAGGGCCAGGCCTGGGTTTGTTCCAGTCAGGTATCTCGACCTGATGTTCGGCCTTCAACTTGTTTACTTCTTCAATGAGCTGTAGGACAAAGGGGTCTTGAGTGGAGTCATGTACCACTGGAATTTGCTTTCGTAAGTCTCTATCGCCTCTTGGAAGTAGGAAAGTTTGAGCAAGGGCGTGTGGTTTTTCTTGGACTCGTCGTACTAACTTCTAGGGTGAGTGTGTCGGAATACCTCAGAGTCCCATGTACCTTCATGTTCCTCTGGGACTGGTTGTTCCTTCCCTAGATTGGCAACTGGCCTGGGTCGTGGGAATAGACCGAGTCTTTCAGAAACCCTTAGGTCATTGATCTTCGAGCATATATGGAGGGGATTCTCTCAACGTTGCTTTAGGAAGTCTCAGCAGTAAGGATAAACGGTTTTCGATCCTTCCAACCCTTCTGCAAGAAGGTATCTTCCTCCACTTCTCCTGCTTCGGGTCGAAGCATCTCGGTTGAGAGAAGTCTCATGTTGATCAATGTTTTGATGATTAGCTCGCTCATCATCAGGGATACCCATGTCGAATGGAGGTGACCCTCCGTGTTATGGGGTACCCAGATGATGGTTGATGTCCATAGGGGCAACGAGTTCACGTGTTTGAGTACGCCTAGTTTCGTGGAGCGTCTCAAAGAGCTTTTCATACTACTCCTGGAGGACCTCATTCTTCATTGTTATCTTACTGTTCTGAGCTTCTAGCTCATCGACTTTAGCTTGAAGAGCAACCTTTTTTCCTTCCTTCTTTTGTTGTTTCGCACTAGGTGCAAGAGGGGTGTCATTCTGTGTGTTGTAGCTTCCTTTGCTCCCCATGTTGGAAAGGGATGTCTGGTCAAAAGAAAGTGTACAAATGGTGGAAACAAACTTGGCAAAGCTGAAGAGAGTGGGAATAAGTGTCGTTCCCACAAACGGCGCCAAATGTTGATGCACAAAATTAGCGAGGACTTTGGTACAACAGAAAGTGTTAAGTTTGTGACCTTCGCTAGATTGCTCCGGTCACTAGTGTGGATAAGTATGCAAATGGATAGAGACAGGGAAGCAAACACAAGATGTACGTGGTTCACCCAGATTGGCTACGTCTACGGAGTAAAGGAGTTCTCATTAATTGTGAAGGGTTTACACAAGTACATAGGTTCAAGCCCTCCTTTTGTGAGTACTAGTGAATGATTTAGTACCAATGACATTAGGAAATATTGTGAGAGAATGATCTCTATTTATAGAAGAGATTTTCTAGTTTCATTCTGACATTGACACGTGTCGTGTTGTGATTGGCTTCTGATGTTAACACGTGTCGCGCTATGATTAGCTTCTGATGTCGACACGTGTCGTGCTGTGATTGGCCTCCTGGTTTGAGGGAAACTCTTCTGGGTCCTTGATGGTATAACGTTAACCGGTGCTTAGTAGTTCCGGGATTGGTCAATTATGGTACAAACAACATATATAGTTGTTGGTAAACCTTTTCATATGCCATGATGATCCAAGTGACTTCATTCAAACCAACTGCTCAACACACCATTTTTTTTTTCTTAAGATATCTCATTTCATATTTGTCCTTCCATACCACCAAATATATATACTCTTTCAAGACTCATCATGTCAACAAATGAACATACATTGAAGTTTGAACAATCGTGTATACGAAAAAACAAAATAGCTTATAATTATATAAGGGGGCAAAAACTAGAGTTTACTAGGTTCCTTCATAATCTCTTCTACGACTAATATAATTTGAGTTAGAGAAGTGGGATATGAACTTATAGTTTACATGTGTGCAAGTGTTCCCGTGAGTGAGGATCTGTGCATGTGTAAACAATTTAAAAGCATAGATAATGTCATGCTTTGATGACCATTCCAGCAAAACGTTTTACAAGGAACAAAGAAACAAAAGTAAAAAAGCTCTTATTGCAGAAGGTATTTTAGAAAACATGATTTACGTCAGGCTTCCTCCCCCTCCCCCTTTTAACCTCTCATTCCCTCTATAACCTCTCCGTCGATTCAAAATCCCTAATTTTAAACGCCCTAATTCAGAAACCCTAATTTCAGAATTCCTAATTCAAAATCCCTAATCGAATTTGGAATCAAACAATTTGTATGAACTTTGGTTGAGTTTATTGCAGAAATTTCTTACCTTTTGCAGTGAGGAAGAGTGCAGATTGAGACCAAGAGCTTGATTCAAGAGCCGAATTCGGGTGGTATGGACAGTGTGTGAAGGTGCAATTCTGGTGAGGAGTGAGGACTGAGAGGAATGAAGACTGGTGTGGGTAGATTCAGGATTCAGGCGATGGATGTGGGAGGAGAGACAAATCGCCGAGGAGAGTGGTGAGGTTTCGTTCAAAAGATAATGAGGTGAGGTGAGGTGAGGTTTTGAGTCTGAGGTGAGGTAAGTGTTGAGAGACCGAGAGAGAGAGTTGGAGATTGGGTTTAATAACTTTGATTTATATTCAACGGTTGAGATTCAATCTCAACAGAATCCGATGGCTATTAAAATTCTAAATATATATTTAAAAATTAAATAATATATATATATATATATATTTTTTTTTTTGTTCGGTTTGGGATTACCGAAATCCCAAAAACTTGAGACCGATTCCCGTACCAAAATTTCGGTTTGGGATTTTTTCGGTTCGGTTTCGGGAATTTTTCGGTTTGGTTTGGAATTTTTAGGATTTTTTTCCAGCCCTAAGAATTATGCACGACCTTTTCGAAAACTATATAATGAATTATAAAAAAATGTTAAACAAACATGGACTGGAGGTCTTAAAATTCATTTAAATGAAAAATGGTAAATTTGGTTCATTTGAGATGCTAACCTTTCAAAATACGATACTAATCAAAGTTGCATATAAGGATGAAATGCATTAACACTTACACTTAATCACATAAAACTAACAAAATTCTAATTTGTTTTTCTACTCAATGTTCTAGGAAATTGCCTAAACAGCAAAAAAACAATTGCACATGGAGCCTACAGGTCAAGATGATTGCCTGCCTTTTTATTTAAACCACAAATAAACACTTGTAATAGTTTCCTGATGACGATGGAGGGCATAATCAAAATGAATTTAACTCTTTATATATGTGGCATTACTCTTTTGAATAATACTACATCTGAAAAATATTATTTGATCCGGTTTACTGCTCTTTGAAGCAGGATAAAAATCTAGCAACAATTCCGTAAAAAGAACATATATGTTACAAAATTGATTGAAAAAAATATAACAGAAGTCTACTCAATTCTTCTTAAAGCATGCAAATTTCAATCTTTTGACCTCCTCTATTGGTATCAACAATATCTAACTACTTTCCTTTATATGTAGTAATAAAATTTTCTTATATGCTTTCATTATTGTTCCCTTTCCTACGTCATCGTTTCCCCGAATCTGTTTATTTCTAATCTAGCATTCCTTTACATGTCCACATATTTGCCTTCACTCCTCATTGCAAGTAAAAGCCAAAAAAGTAGAATTGCAATAAGCAGAAAAATCGAAGAAATCAAAGATTTACCTTAAATATGAAAAACGAATTTGAGACAATAATAGGTTTCTTAGACCTTCCAACATATGTTACCATGGTCCTGCCGCGCCTATAACACAAACAAATAATATTTACAAATGAATATTAGATTTGAAAATCACTAAAAAAAAAGGGTTACCTTCTTCAGAACATATAGGACTGTAAGTCTGCAAACCATACCTCCAAAAAAGTTAAGAACCAAAAAAGCAGCATTGCCTCCAACACAGTTAAATCCCAAAGGAAGTTCAGTTAAATCAGTTTAAATGGAAAACGATTAGTCAAACTCAAACAACTAAATGGAGGAAAAATCAAATCGTAATATACAAATTAATTATAGTCAGTTCCAAACTTCCAGAAGACCCTTGACATCTTAACTGTAGAAAGCAGATAGTGCGGTAAATTAAAATAAGATCCTTTAGAAGAAAAATTATTTTTTCTGGACTATAATAGTGAACTTTCATTTAATAAAAGCCAACATATGACTTTCATTTAAAAAAACGAAACTGAGATTCAAGTATTCAAAGTTACAATTCGTGCAGAATGGTAATCATACAATTAAAAAAAAATGGGCATGCAACACTAAAATACCTGTAATAGAAGCACACGAAGCGCTGGAAACTGGAATTTGCCTACTAAAAATCCAAATCAACTCCCCTGCAAAGCAACTAAACTATTTTCAGCAGTCTAATATGAACCTAAGTAAAAGAATTACAAAAACCCAACAATCAAAGGTCTCATTTACCTAAAAACAATTCGACAATTTTATTGCAAGTAATAAGAAAATCAAACATCACTCTATTCATATATCTATGAAGAATGCGGTCAACAATGACTCAATGCTTTATTACAGTCTTGATAAGAATTATGGTTCCATATATGGGCATTTTCATATGTAAGTTGTGCATCGCATGTGGTGTTATTTGTAAGCATATCATATATCCTCTTGATTACCTAGAAGTCCATCTAAAAAGCAACCAGATGCATATAGAACATTTTATAATGTATCAAATAATCATACGGAAAGGAAGACAACATTTTCTGTAATAAATTTGAGGGCAAAATGGTAAATATCAGTTGAATCTTATTTGGAGATACTTAATTACTCATTGTTGCAATCTTTATTCTACGAGAACCATTTCTTGACATCAACAAAATGTCTCCTTTCACCAGTTCTGCCACAATCAGTCCTTTGAGCATGCATTACTTTTAACTTGATTAACATATGATGAGAATTGGGATAATAATCAAGATATCGATTGTGATATACAATACTTCAAATTAAAATATTTGTAAGAAACAAGTTTGACGGTTGGATCGTTAAAATTAGTTTCATATAATTCGAATCCCATCAAAACAATAGATTCACTAACACTTAGAGTTTATTTATACTTTCATTAAGTATAACATAAGATTTTATGGTATCCACTTGTGTAAATATTTTAAATTGACGATCAAATTCATTCATTGTATTCGTATAGGGTCAATGAGCGTAGCTGTAAAAAACAACCAAAATCAGAGTTAAAATAACCGTTAAATCGTGATTTTTCATTTATAATCGTCGAAAAGGTTTGTCCCATTACTTGATCTCTGAATGTTTGTTTTTTGTGATTTTTGGCGTATGCGATCTCGAAGCATATATAAACAAGTTTGACGGTTGGATCATTGAAATTAGTTTCATAGAATTCGTATCCCATCAAAACGATAGATTCACTAACACTTAGAGTTTATTTATACTTTCATTAAGTATAACACTAGAGTAAATATTTTAAATTGAAAATCAAATTCATTCATTGTATTCATATAGGGTCAACAAGTGTAGCTGTAAAAAATCATCAAAATCAGAGTTAAAATAACCGTTAAATCGTGATTTTTTGTTTTATAACCGTCGAAAAATTTTGTCCCGTTATTTGATCTCTGAATGTTTGTTTTTTGCGATTTTTTGCTGATGCGATCTTGAAGCATATACAAACAAGTTTAACGGTTGGATCGTTGAAATTAGTTTCGTGTATCATATCAAGTTCAATGGTGTGTGTATATATATATATATATTATGTAGATTTAAATCTATTTATTTTGTACGTATAATTATTATAGTTTTTAGGGGTATAAAATTTAATTTAAAATTTAATATATATATATATAATTATTATAGTTAATTTAATATATATATATATAATTATTATAATTTTAAACTTTTTAGGGGTATAAAATTGTTAAATTAATATATATAATTATTATAGTATTTTTTAGGGTTATAAAATTATTAAATTAATATTCTGCTTATCGTGTATCGTGTTACCCACGTATATACCCAAACCAACCCGTTATCTTAACAGGTGCTTATCGGGTTACCCGATAACACCCGATTAGTTATCGTGTCGACCTGAACACCTATTAATTTCGTATTGTATCCTGTCGGGTTATCGAGTCGTGTTAGGAATTGCCAAGCCTAGATGTTGATGTAGCATGGTTGAGTTTATTGAGGAGGCCACGAAAGGGAGCCAAGAAATTCTGTTTTCTGACAGAGTCAGCAAGCAAAGTGAGATCTTGGGTGGCATCGTCATCTGAATCTGGAAGGCCATCTGGGACGGCTTCGAACCGGAAATCAGGCAAGCCATCTAGGGAGTCAGGTCCTAGAGATTTAAGAAACCGCTTGTGATTGAACTCCGCGTTGACAAAGGTAATATGAAAACCTCTAAGTGCAGGAATTTTGCGAATTTAAGCATTGCCTTGATATGGCTTTGAGTCGGAACTGGAATGCAAACAGTGTGAGGCTTAGTAACTACTGTTGTGGCATTTTAGATTATGTGTTTGCATTGCAGTGCAGATTATTCATAGTATTACTGTGCTAGTAGCGAGCTACTTTTCAACATATATGTGGTTCAAGTTGAATGGTAGATTTTCTTGTGGTTGAATTTAGAGGGAATGTATGCGTTAAGATCTGTAGGGAAGATGCTTTAAGATAATTTGGTTAGTAATTTGCTTTCCAATCAAAGCTGCCAACGATAAGTGAAGCTAGACTTAGTGGCTTCTTCTGTTGTGTCATATAGCATCACTTTTGCTTTTCTGTATATTGCTGATGAGAAATGATAAACGCACTCTTTTTCTACTTCTGCACACCTTGTTAGATCCTTTCTGTTGTTTTGTTTGATTTATTCAGCCTGATGACAAGAAATAAAGAGGGTATGTGAGAGACTGTTTTTAATTAAATTGATCTTATTTGTCTTAGAAATTTTTGATTAAAAGTCCAAAAATATCAACACGAATAGAAGAACTAGCGCATTGTTGCTCATATATATATATATAACCTACAAAACCATTTCAAATAGTTTAATATCAACATGAATAGAAGAACTGATTTTCACACCATTTTTAGTAACTAAATAAAACTGAAGATGTAGTAGCAGGCATAACATGTTGCTAGTTCTTTTGAACCGATAACTGTTAGGCATGCAATACATGTCTCTTATTAGTTCCAATGCACAGCATCTAGATCTTTTTAGACTGAATTTGATTCACTAATTTTTCCAAGTTTGCAGATGAAGAACCCTGTGGACCAGTGGCTTCCTCTGCCAATTTTTTAGAGTTTTTAGATCTTGGGTGGCATCTTCATCTGAATCTGGAAGGCCATCTGGGACGGCTTCGAACCGGAAATCAGGCATGCCATCTAGGGAGTCAGGTCCTAGAGATTTAAGAAACCGCTTGTGATTGAACTCCGTGTTGACAAAGGTAATATGAAAACCTCTACTGTGCAGGAGTTTTGCGAATTTAAGCATTGCCTTGATATGGCTTTGAGTCGGAACTGGAATGCAAACAGCGTGAGGCTTAGTAACTACTGTTGTGGCATCCATTTTAGATTATGTGTTTGCATTGCAGTGCAGGTTATTCATAGTACTACTGTGCTAGTAGTGAGCTACTTTTCAACATATATGTGGTTCAAGTTGAATGGTAGATTTTCTTGTAGTTGAATTTAGAGGAAATGTATGCGTTAAGATCTGTAGGGAAGATGCTTTAAGATAAATTTGGTTAGTAATTTGCTTTCCAATCAAAGCTGCCGACGGTAAGTGAAGCTGGACTTAGTGGCTTCTTCTGTTGTGTCATATAGCATTAAAGAATCACTTTTGCTTTTCTGTATATTGCTGAAGAAAAATGATAAACGCACTCTTTTTCCCCTTCTGCACACCTTATTAGATCCTTTATGTTGTTTTGTTTGATTTATTCAGCCTGATGACAAGAAATAAAGAGGGTATGTGAGAGACTAAAAATGGTGTGAAAATCAGTTCTTCTATTCGTGTTGATATTAAACTATTTGAAATGTTTTCATAGGTTTTACATATATATATATATATATGAGCAACAATGCGCTAGTTCTTCTATTCGTGTTGATATTTTTCGACTTTTAATCAAAATTTTCTAAGACAAATAAGATCAATTTAATTAAAAACAGTAACTAAATAAAACTGAAGATGTAGTAGCAGGCTAAACATGTTGCTAGTTCTTTTGAACCGATAACTGTTAGGCATGCAATACATGTCTCTTATTAGTTCCAATCCACAGCATCTAGATCTTTTTAAACTGAATATGATTCACTAATTTTTCCAAGTTTGCAGATGAAGAACTCTGTGGACCAGTGGCTTCCTCTGCCAATTTTTTCCGCTCCATGGCCTTATTCTGTTAGTTTATAAGTGTATATGCTGAAATGTAATAAGAAGTCAGCTTTAAATATTAGCCCTTGGATCATAGTCCAAGTGTGCAGCTAAGATGTAATCTTAGATTAAGTAATATTTGCTCTTGCTACATGTGCTAAGTGTGTGCGTATGAATCAAATAGAGTAAAGAGTCTTTTCTTCTTCTTCAAGCTTAACTCTCTCTTTCTCTAAAACTCTCATTCTCCTCTTCTTCACTACTCATAGATTGATTGGAACTTACATACAAGATTACAGTTTGTATGCTAACATGGCCTCAGAGCCTAGTTTGATCAATTGATACTGGGCATTTGGATCTGTGAAGAGTGTTACCCAGAAATCGAGTCGATTGTGATCTGAGTCTAACATGGCAGGATCGGGTAGTAGTGAGGTGAGAACACCGATTTTCAAAGGTGATAATTATGAGTTCTGGAGTATTAAGATGAAAACGATTTTCAAATCTCACGGACTGTGGGATCTGGTTGAGAAAGGTTTCGAGAGTTCAAATTCGAAGGATGATGGTGAATCTGATGGAAAGAAGAAAGAAAAGGAGGAATCGAGTAGTATTGAGAAGCTACCTCTAGCTGAGAGACTGATGAAAGATGCTAAAGCTCTGGGTCTGATTCAAGGAGCTGTTTCAGATGAGATATTTCCCCGAATCTCTTATGAAGAAACCTCAAAAGGCGCATGGGATACTCTGCAACAAGAGTACCATGGTGATAAACAGGTTAGAAATGTTAAATTGCAAGGTCTTCGTAGGGAATTTGAATATACAAGAATGCAAGATGATGAATCACTTTCTGTTTATCTTACAAAATTATTTGATCTGATAAATCAAATGCGGAGTTACGGAGAGAAGTTATCTCGAGAGAGGATTGTTCAAAAGTTATTGATTAGTTTGCCATCAGCTTATGATTCTATATGCTCTGTTATTGAACATTCGAAGGATTTGGATGTGATTGAGGTACAAGAAGTTGTGGCTTCCTTGAAGAGTTTTGAGCTACGTCTAGATAGACATTCTGAGCACAAAACTGAGAAAGCATTTGCTAGTCTCAATGTGAATCCCAAACCAGCTAAATTCACTGGAAATCAAAGTGCAAGGTACCATAAGAATTGGAAAGAAAAAGGGAAGAGGTGGGATAACAAACCCACTGATGGTGCTAGAAATCCTTGTAAACATTGTGATAAGCTACATTTTGGTGAGTGCCGATTCAAGGGTAAACCAAAGTGTTATAACTGTGATAAGTTTGGTCATCTTGCAAGAGATTGTAATAGCAAGAAACCAGTGCAGCAGCTCAATTATGCAAATAAGGTAGAATCTACACCCACCATGTTTTATGCTAGTAATCAAACTAATACTAGTGTAAAGGACTGTGATGATGTATGGTATGTAGATAGTGGGTGTAGTAATCATATGACTGGAAGGGAGGATTTACTTGTGGATATTGATAAGAATATAACTGCAAAAGTTGAAATGGGTACTGGACAGCTTGTTGATGTAACTGGTAAAGGGAGTCTTGTAGTTGAAACTAAACTAGGCAAGAGATATATCAAGGAGGTTATGCTTGTGCCTGGACTGAAAGAAAATTTGCTCAGTGTGGGTCAAATGATGGAGCACGGTTATTATTTGGTGTTTGGAGGTCACAAGGTGGAAATCTATGATGATAGCTCATATTCCAACATGGTTGCTAAAGTTCCAATGAAGGGAAATCGAAGTTTTCCAATGAAATTACAGACTGGAATACATATTGCTTTCAAGGCAAATGTATGTGCTTCTACTACTATGTGGCATAAAAGATTGGGACACCTAAACATGAGCAGTTTGAAATTGATGCAGGAACAAGAAATGGTAGTAGGGTTACCAGAAATCAAAGCAGTTAAAGGAGTATGTGAAGGTTGTGTTCTCGGTAAACAATGTAGAGAAGCATTTCCAAGGGAAGCTACTACTAGAGCATCAATTCCTCTAGAGCTTGTGCATAGTGACATTTGTGGCCCGATGCAGACAACTACAAAAGCTGGAAATAGATATTTTCTCACTTTCATATATGACTGCACCAGGATGTGTTGGATTTATTTTTTGAGGCATAAATCTGAAGTTCTTAGTGTGTTTAAAAAGTTCAAAGCCACTGTGGAGTTGCAGAGTGGTTATAATCTAAAGCAACTTAGGAGTGATCGAGGAGGTGAATACACTTCAATGGAGTTTAACAAGTTTGTTGAAGATGTAGGCATGGAAAGACAACTTACCACTTCATACACACCACAGCAAAACGGTGTGGCAGAGCGAAAGAACAGAACCATTGTGGAAATGGCTAAGTGTCTCATGTTGGAGAAGGATATCCCACTTGAATTTTGGGCTGAGGCAGTTAATACCTCAGTGTATATCTTGAATAGATGTCCAACCAAAGCCCTACATAGGAAGACACCTTTCGAAGCTTACAGTGGGAGAAAACCAGGAATTAAGCATCTAAAGGTGTTTGGTTCTTTGTGTTATGCTCATGTGCCAAGTCAACTGAGACAAAAACTCGATTTGGCAAGCAAGAGGTGTATTTTCTTGGGTTATGGTAGTTGTGAGAAGGGATATAGACTCTATAACATTGAATCTGGAAAGGTGACTATTTCCAGAGATGTTGTGTTTAATGAAGAAGCATGTTGGGACTGGAATGCACATAAGGAAAGAAGGGAGAGTATCCAGATTATTAAGATGTCTGAAGGAGAACAAAACTGTGAAGAAGGTGATTGTGATTCTGAAACACAATGTGAAGTCAGTGAAGAGAATGTTGGGCAAAACTTGGTTACTGAGTTCTCTGATCAAGAAAGAATGACAGGTCCACAGGATTTTGATCACACTCCTCTCAAGTACAGAAACATTGCAGAAATATATAAGAAGTGTAATCTGTGCATTATAAAACCCGAATGTTTTGAAGAAGCTGCCAAGGATGAATCATGGCAGAAGGCTATGAAAGATGAAATTTCTATGATTGAGAAGAATCATACTTGGGATCTTGTTGATAGACCATTTGATAAACCAATCATTGGAGTCAAATGGGTTTATAAAACAAAACTAAATCTGGATGGCTCAGTGCAGAAAAACAAAGCACGGTTAGTTGCAAAAGGTTACTCTCAGAAGCCTGGAATCGATTTTAATGAAACTTTTGCACCAGTGGCAAGACTTGATACTGTGAGAACTTTGGTGGCCCTTGCTGCACAGAAAGGATGGAAATTATTTCAGTTAGATGTGAAGTCTGCATTTCTAAATGGAGTGTTGAATGAAGAGGTGTATGTGGATCAACCATCTGGTTTTGTTATACAGGGCAAGGAAGACAAAGTGTACAAGCTCAGGAAAGCTTTATATGGTTTGAAACAAGCTCCAAGAGCTTGGTATGAAGAAATAAATTCCTATTTTGCAAAGGCTGGATTCCACAGAAGTCCGAGTGAAGCTACTCTTTATATCAAGACATCTCATAGTGGCATTCTCATTGTGTCACTATATGTAGATGATATTATCTACACTGGAAGTTCAAAGGAGATGATAGCAGAGTTCAAAGGTGAGATGATGAGACAATATGAGATGACTGATCTAGGATTACTTCATCATTTCCTTGGTCTTGGGGTACTGCAGACAGATAATTACATCTTCTTGCATCAAAAGAAATATGCAAAGACTTTGCTTGAGAAATTTGGACTTAAGGATTGCAAGCCGGTTGCAACACCATTAGCTATGAATGAAAGACTTACAAAAGTAGATGGAAGTGATCTGGCAGATGAGACTTTATATAGACAAATGGTGGGAAGTTTGCTATATTTGACAGCAACAAGGCCAGATATTATGTTTGCAGCAAGCTTATTGGCTAGGTTTATGCACAATCCTACCAAGAAGCATATGGGGACAGCTAAGAGAGTTCTGAGATACATACAAGGCACTGTGAACTATGGAGTTGTTTATGAGAAAGAAAAAGGAGCAGTGTTGGTTGGTTATTGTGATAGTGATTGGAGTGGAAGTGAAGATGATATGAGGAGTACATCTGGCTATGCATTCAATCTTGGTTCTGGTGTGTTTTCTTGGGCCTCAATCAAACAAAGCAGTGTTGCTCTTTCAACCGCAGAGGCAGAATACATCAGTGCAGCAGAAGCTACTGCACAGGCCATTTGGCTAAGATTTGTACTCTCTGATTTCGGGGAAGAACAAGCAGAACCAACTAAGTTGTTGTGTGATAATACTTCAGCAATTGCCATATCAAAGAATCCAGTTCATCATCACAAAACCAGGCACATTAATCGGAAATTTCATTTCATCCGAGATGCACTTCAAGATGGTGAAATTGATCTGATATACTGCAAGACTGAAGAGCAGATTGCAGATATATTCACTAAAGCTTTGGCAAGGGATCGATTTGAATTACTGAGGACAACTTTGGGAGTGATTTCAACACATCACTTAGAAGGGAGTGTTAGTTTATAAGTGTATATGCTGAAATGTAATAAGAAGTCAGCTTTAAATATTAGCCCTTGGATCATAGTCCAAGTGTGCAGCTAAGATGTAATCTTAGATTAAGTAATATTTGCTCTTGCTACATGTGCTAAGTGTGTGCGTATGAATCAAATAGAGTAAAGAGTCTTTTCTTCTTCTTCAAGCTTAACTCTCTCTTTCTCTAAAACTCTCATTCTCCTCTTCTTCACTACTCATAGATTGATTGGAACTTACATACAAGATTACAGTCTGTATGCTAACATATTCTTCATTCGCCTACCCTTCTCTCCCTCCATTAACTCTCTAACAAGCTTCTCAACATCATCTCTCTTGACATCATTATTGATCTCCATACCAATGCCCCATTTTTTGCAAGTATAGTGACAGTTCGTTGGCTGATCAGAAAATAACGGCCAACACAGCATAGGCACTCCTGCAGACACACTTTCCAGCGTAGAATTCCAACCACTGTGTGTCAAAAATCCTCCAACTGATGGATGGTTAAGGACTAGCTCTTGAGGGCACCAACTCGCTATTAGACTTCTCCCCTTAGTTTCATCCACAAACTCGGGTGGCAAAATTGCTGATTTACCAACTACCAAGTCAGGCCTAATTACCCAGAAGAAGGAAACCTTGCTATTTGCAAGTCCACAACCAAATTCCATAAGTTGTTCCGGGGTCATGACCGTTATGCTGCCAAAATTCACATAAACAACTGAGTTTGGTGCCTTATCATTCAGCCATTGGAGGCATTCAGTTTCTTCTCTCCATAGGCTATATCCCAGGGACTTCAAAGGGTGTTGTGGTATCTAATAGAGAAGTAACTGGAAAGGGCCGACGGCGTAAACAGGTGGAGACATAGATGAGAGAGCATGCAAAACATCTGGCTCCAATGCATCAAAGGTATGTATAACAATTGCTGAAGCTTCATGTGGTCTGCCCATTCCTTCAAGTATGAGATTCCAGATTGCATCATTGGGATTTGTTGTAACAAAGTTGTTAGGAAGATCCCTTAAACGAATACTTTCCATTCCTGGTATCCAGTCTACCTCTTGGTCTAAAAAGCCATTCGTGAAGCACCTCTCATCTACAAACAGCCAAGTAATGCTTTATTAATAAAAGGTATCTTCGTTTGCTTGATTAACAAAATACAAACTCTCTCATGGACATATTGTCTTTTTTTGCCAAAGCAACAATTGTCGTTCATGAACTTTGAAATTAGGACGTCTCCAACAAATTCGAAATTGGGTGCTACTAGATTAATTGGCCATTAGCAACCACCGTTGTTGATTAATAAAAAAAATAGAGCTAATAACCAAATTGTGAATCTGTTATTAGCACTTCAGAAAGTAACCATGCCTTCTTCCCTCTCTTTCTTTTTTTGGGTAATTACTTATGCTATTTACCACTTTTTCTCACACTACACATCCTTATTTATATTTTACTATTGAATTGGTTGAATAAATCAAAGCATAATCAAGTAACAAAAATAAGCATGATGAAATTATTTCCCTTACTTTTTCACTAGGGAGGAGTGTAAGATGAATTTTTGTAGATTCAATAATAGTTTCCTAAAATCTGACCCAAAAAAAAAAAAGTTTCCTAAAATCAAACAATTGCTTTAATTCTTTACCTTTGAGGGGTGCTAGTCCTCTTTCCACCAAAGCAGGATACTGCATATAGCCCATGGTGCTGCTTGCTGAAAAAGTAAACAAGAGAATGACGGGGATGCCAAGTTGTTGAGCTGCAGGGGTTGTGAATGGCATGAAACCATCTGAAAAAATGCATGTCACTGGAGGAGTACTACTACTATTGTTGAGTTTCTTTATCAGATCAACGAAAGGTGCCAATAAGTTGTTTGTGACGGAATCTGCAAGCAAATTGAGGTCTTGGGTGGCATCTTCATCCGAATCCGGTAGGCCATCTGGGATCGTTTCAAACCGAAAATCATCAGGCAAGCCATAGAGGGACTCGGGTCCTTGAGATTTAACTAACCGCCTATGATTGAACTCGGTGTTGACATAGGTTATACGAAAACCTTTATGGTGGAGAAGTTTTGCTAATTGAAGCATTGCCTTTATGTGACCTTGAGCCGGAGCTGGAATACAAACAGCATGAGGCTTGTTAGAACACATCTCAGATTTGTGGATGTCAGAGTGTATGCTTACTGTATGAGGGTATTTTAACAGCAAACGTGTATGGATCTATGAATTTGTAGTCTGTCTTGAGACAATGAGTGGTGCAAACTTACAAAAAGTAAGGGCCGGATGTCAATACTTTTGGCAGTGCCGATGAAATTCACAGGGTGATGACAAAGCTAAATTAAAAGAACAAACTAAACATGGGATGAAATAGAAAGCTAGGTCCCCTCCCCCCCCCCCCCAAAACCCCTCCTTCAAGATAACATTTAAGAGGCAAAGACACCCCCACACCCCCCAATCCCTCTTTCAAGATGACATTTAAGTGGCAAAGACCATCACGTAATGAGTACTATTGCCTAGTTCCCGCAACTCTACCCTAATAAGTTTTGCATTTCCCTTCATTTGCAGAGGACCCTCACTATGCCTCAATTCTAAATGCGTTATTACAATAATTTAAAGGAGGGAAGTTTTGAACTCGGATTACATGGGTAGAAAGTTAGAAACCCAACACTTTATCTATTAGGATGTTGGACCACGTGGATGACATAGATTTCAATGTGCTGAAAACACGGTATAGTACACCAAATGTCATAATACAAGTGATTGAATACTAGAAAAAACAATTTACAATCATTTGTATTATGACATTTGGTGTACCGAATCGCATTCTCAGCACATGAAAACATAATTTCAAAGGCTTAGAACCTTTTGCTCATGCCGCCCCTATTTTCTATGCATTTTAGTTCGACACTAGTTATTAGTGCCCACACGTTGCTACGGAATTGAAAATTTTATGAAAGATTATGCAACTTCATTCTCTTCATAAGCAATGTTTGAGTTAATTTTGTTCCACTTAAGCAGCAATGATAAATTGTAGAAAGGTAGAATTAACGTATGCCAAATGTATTTCAATGGCACTAATTATATAGAATTGGAAAGTCAAATAAAACATATATAGCCACAAAAAAATAGTAACTGGTGATTAATCAACATCTACCAAATCAAAAGTAGATGTACAATTGAAATAATAAACCTTGTTTTTTATTGAAAAAGTCATGCAACGAGGGGAACATGATAAACCGGATAGAACACTATGAGAACCAGTTTGGAAGAATTTTCCATAGTGATTCTTTCGTGCAACAACTACCATGAACTTTGGAGACCACCCTTCATCAAGAAGCTTGCAGGCCTGAAATACATACATATATATATATATATATACATATATATATATATATATATACATATATATATATATATATACATATATATATATATATATATATATATTTGTGTGTGTGTGTGTGTGTGTGTATAAGAAATTTTAGATTTGGAAGCTTGCAGGCCTGAAATACATACATATATATATATATATATACATATATATATATATATATATATATATATTTGTGTGTGTGTGTGTGTGTGTGTGTATAAGAAATTTTAGATTTGAACATTTCCTATTTCGAAGAAAGAATTAGAAAAAACATTTAAACTGGCGAAGGCTCAATTCATCATTTAAGACTTGGTTAAATTGTGATTAACTCACTCCATCCGTAAACAAAAGAAACCCAAACCAAGTTCAACAAGAATTATTAGGGGTGGTTCGGTATGGGATATCGAACCGAAACCTTAGTCCCGATTCCCAAACCGAAAATTTCAGGATTCACAATTTCAAGACCGATCCCAAACCAAATTTTCGAGAATCCCGAAATAGTTTTGGTATTTCGGGACAATGGGAATCCCGAAATATTTTTGAACTTTTCAGCTTTTCGGCTATAATAACTTGGTTGTGGCTGTGCAGTGTGCAAAATAGCAAATCTGCACTGCATATCTTGGCTGGGCAGTGAAGTGATCATCATAAAAGAACAGCACCACCTATCCATTAAACACCACGAAATGAGCAAGACCATTTATTAATTTGAAACATAATATCAACACATGAGTCATGCCTAATAAATTTCCAGATTAAATTTTCAGTTTTCACTACTTATTTCAACCACTTAACAAATACACACATTGCCCATAATTATATTCCAAAAAGGATGTTGTGTAAAGCAAACCCAAGTATACAATATACTACAGAAAGTGTTCACCTTTAGCTAAAATTTGAAGCCAGACTAGGGATAAAGATAACAGTAGAAATTATGTTTGGCTCCGGTTGTAGTGATAAACATCTGTAGAAACATGACTCCCACACATTTTACATTATTACATATGTTGATGCACAAAATCAGTGAAAACTTTGGTACAACATAAAGTGTTAAGTTTGTGACCTTCGCTAGATTACTCCGGTCACTAGTGTGGATAAGTATGCAAATGGATAGAGACAAGGAAACAAACACAAGATGTACGTGGTTCACCCAGAATGGCTACGTCTACGGAGTAGAGGAGTTCTCATTAATTGTGAAGGGTTTACACAAGTACATAGATTCAAGCTCTCCTTTTGTGAGTACTAGTGAATGATTTAGTACCAATGACATTAGGAAACATTGTGAGAGAATGATCTCTAATTATAGAAGAGAGTTTGAAGTTTCATTCTGACATTGACACGTGTCGTGTTGTGATTGGCTTCTGATGTTAACACGTGTCGCGCTATGATTGGCTTCTGATGTCGACACGTGTCGTGTTGTGATTGGCCTCCTGGTTGGAGGGAAACTCTTCTGGGTCCTTGACGGTATAACGTTAACCGGTGCTCAATAGTTTCGGGATTGGTCAAGTATAGTACAAACAGTGCTCTCCTAAGTTCCCGAGTGAGGGAAGCTCCTCGGTTGGGGACTTGTAAGATCCAAGCCATTGAGTAATCACGACACTTCTAAGTACCGAAGTGTGGTATCATTTTCACTTGCCTTATCTGTCTCATATGTAGATGTGGCATCTTCTCTGGAAGTACTTTTCCTCCATCCAGGGGTGGTATCTTTAACCGATGAAGATGCACAAGGTAATGTATCAATTTCACTTGAAGCTTACTCATAGTTTCGAGCTTGGTCAAGTGCGATACAAACCCTATAGTAGGAGTCCCCCAAGTCGCCGAGCTAGGAGATTTGCTTTATTTGCAGGTCTGCCTGGCTATGGAGGATGGAGGTCAACATATATAGAAGTTTCCCTAACAACAAGTAGTAGTGCTATTCCTTTACCCTTCTTCGTCATAGCAATGTATTGGGAGCTACAAGCTTCACGTGTTTTAACTTTGTCAGAGCACTTTGAAAAAATGGTCTGTGGAATCTGGAAAGCTGAGGTTGCGTGTGAAGATTGCAGACAAGTTTTATCCAAGGAAATCTGGCTCTCGAAGTTCGGAGAGCGGTGCCTCTTCGGTTTTCAAACAAGCAATCATGTCGGGGATCTAGCTCTCGAGATTCAGAGAACGATGCCTTTTCAATTTTTGAGAAAGTAATCATGTTAGGAGTCTGATTCTTGAGATTCGGATAACAGTATCTCTTCGATTTTTTAGAAAGTAATCATGTTGGAGTCTGGCTCTCGAGATTCGGAGGGCGGTGCCTCCTCGATTTTTTAGCACGTAATCATGTTGGGAGTCTGGTTCTCGAGATTCGGAAAGCGGTGCCTTTTTTATTTTTGAGAAAGCAATCCTGTTGGGAGTCTGACTCTTGAGATTTGGAGAGCAGTGTCTCTTCGATTTTTGAGAAAGTAATCCTGTTGGGAGTCTGGCTCTCAAGATTCTGAGAGCAGTGTCTCTTCGATTTTTGATAAAGTAATCCTGTAGGGAGTCTGACTCTTCAGATTCGAAGAACAGTGTCTCTTCGATTTTTGAGAAAGTAATCCTGTTGGAGTCTGGCTCTCGAGATTTGGAGAGCAGTGTCTCTTCGATTTTTGATAAAGTAATCATGTTGGGAGTCTGGCTCTCAAGATTCAGAGAACGATGCCTTTTCGATTTTTGAGAAAGCAATCATGTTGGGAGTCTGATTCTTGAGATTCGGAGAACAGTATATCTTCGATTTTTTAAAATGTAATCATGTTGGAGTCTGGCTCTCGAGATTCGGAGGGCGATGCCTCCTTAATTTTTTAGCACGTAATCCTGTTGGGAGTTTGGCTCTCGAGATTCGGAGGGCGGTGCCTTTTCGATTTTTGAGAAAGCAATCATGTTGGGAGTCTGACTCTTGAGATTTGGAGAGCAATGTCTCTTCGATTTTTGAGAAAGTAATCTTGTTGGGAGTCTGGCTCTCGAGATTCTGAGAGCAGTGTCTCTTCGATTTTTGATAAAGTAATCCTGTAGGGAGTCTGACTCTTGAGATTCGAAGAACAGTGTCTCTTCAATTTTTGAGAAAGTAATCATGTTGGAGTCTGGCTCTCAAGATTCGGAGAGCAGTGTCTCTTCGATTTTTGATAAAGTAATCATGTTGGGAGTCTGGCTCTCGAGATTCAGAGGGCGGTGCCTCTTCAATTTTTTAGCACGTAATCTTGTTAGGAGTCTGGCTTTCGAGATTGGAGAGTTGTGCCTCTTCGATTTTTGAGCAAGCAATCTTGTTGGGAGTGTTTTCTCGAATGTGGGTAAAGGTTTGGCATTTTTGCCAGTCTACCTTGCCACGGACCACGGACGTTGACACACATTGGGACTTTCTAGTTATCAAGCAGTGGTGCTGTTCCTTTACCCTTGTGGGTAATAATAGGGTAACTGGACCTTCAAAGTGGTGCCTCTTCGATTTTTGAACCAATGGCCCTATTACCCTTTCCTTTATAAAGGCACCAATTGTGTGCAAAAAATACATTCAGAGAGTTATTGCTTTTAGGAATTTTCCCCTTACTTCAGAGATTTATTGCACCTAATTTCTCCTTCATCATTTCTGAGAATGTATGGCCCATCCGACCCTCGTTTTGACTTAAACTTTAGTGAAGAGGTAGCCATGCCTTCTCAAGACAACATATGGCGCCCATCCTTCTTATCCCCTACTGGTCCTTTTACCGTTGGGGACTCTGTGATGAAGAATGATATGATTACTGCGGTGGTGGCCAGGAACCTTTTCACTCCCAAAGATAACATACTACTTTCCAAACGGTCTGATGAGTTAGCTGTTAAGGATTCTCTGGCTCTCTGGCTCTCAGTGCTCAATGTGCAGGTTCTGTGTCTAATATGGCCCAACGCCTATTTGCTCAAACCCACCAAGTTGAATCATTGGCGGCTGAAGTGATAAGTCTTAAACAGGAGATCAGATGGCTCAAGCATGAGAATAAACAGTTATACAGGCTCGCACATGACTATGCTACAAACATGAAGAGGAAGCTTGACCAGCTGCAAGAATCTGATGGTCAAATTTTGCTTGATCATCAGAGGTTTGTAGGTTTTTTCCAAACGCATTTATTGCCTTCGTCTTCTGGGGCTGTACCACGTAATGAAGCTCTAAATGATCAACCTTCGGTGCCTCCTCCTTCTGGGGTTCTGCCCAGTACTGAGGCTCCGAATGATCACCCTCCGGTGCCTACTATTTCTGGGGCTCTGCCGACTACTGAGACTTCTCATGAGCAACCTTTGTGAACGCTCCCTCTTGTTTGTTTATTTTGATTCATGTATATGTACATATTTGTAACTTATCGGAGATATCAATAAACAAGCTTTGCTTCATTTCAACGTATTGTGTTAAATACATCAAGGCCTTCTTCACTAAGTTCTTTGAATTTTTTCTTTTGTTGAAGCTTTGAGAGTGAAGCATGTATGTTGAGGTAGTGCTCTCTTAATTTCTCGAGTGAGGAAAACTTCTCGGTTGGAGACTTGAAAAATCCAAGTCACTGAGTGGTCGTGAGACTTCTGAGTATCAAGGTGCAGTAGCATATGGTAGGAGTCCCCCAAGTCTTCGGTCGAGGAAGTTGACGAATGAGGCATTTCCTTTCTAAGTGGTTGCCCAAAACTCCTCATTCATATATATTTGTTATGAAAGTTGTTAGGCCCAAAGAAAATGAGGCCTAGGCAAATTTTTTTTTTCGAATTTTTTTTTTCGAATTTTTATTTATTTTTTGAATTTTTGAATTTTTGAATTTTTGAATTTCCAAAAAAAAATATATATATATATTAAGCTTTGTATGTGAAGCTTTGGTGTTGAAGCTTTGTAGGTGAAGCTTTGAGATTGAAACTTTGTTGGGCACCATGAATTGATTTTGTTTCACACTATCTTGATCAAGATAGTGTGAAGCTTTTGTAGGTGAAGCTTTTGTAGGTGAAGCTTTTGTGTTGAAGCTTTTGTAGGTGAAGTTTTTGTGTTGAAGCTTTGTAGGTCAAGCTTTTGTGGGTCAAGCTTTTGTGGGTCAAGCTTTTGTAGGTGAAACTTTTGTAGGTCAAGCTTTTGTGGGTCAAGCTTTTATGGGTGAAGCTTTCGTGTTGAAGCTTTTATGGGTAAAGCTTTTGTGTTGAAGGTTTTGTGGGTGAAGCTTTTATGTTGAAGCTTTTGTGGGTGAAGCTTTGTAGGTGAAACTTGGGTGAAGCTTTTATGTTGAAGTTTTTGTGGGTAAGCTTTGTAGGTGAAACTTTGGAGTTGAAGCTTTTGTTATGTACCATGAATTGATTTTGCTTCACACTATCTTGATCAAGATAGTGTGAAACTTTTGAGAATTTGTAGTTGTCTTCCATTGATGAAGCTTTTGTTGGTGAAGCTTTTGTGGGTGAAGCTTTTGTAGGTGAAGTTTTGGAGTTGAAGCTTTGTAGGTGAAGCTTTGGAGTTGAAGCTTTTGTTGGGTACCATGAATTGATTTTGCTTCGCATTATCTTGATCAAGATAGTGTGAAGCTTTTGAGAATTTGTAGTTGTCCTCCATTGATGAAGCTTTGTTGAATTTCCTTTTTTTTCTGTTTTTTTTTTTTTTTTGGGAAACTAGAAATTTGAAAATGTGAGAGAGACAACATATAAATTTTGCTTCCACACTGTTGAGCATGAGATTGTAATGCAAGCTACATCTTGTAGTAGTCGAAGGTTTGGATGAACCACATAAATTGAATTTGCTTCGAACAGTCTTGAATTTGCTTCGAATGTTTGAGAATTGTAGTTGCCCTCCATTGATGAAGCTTTTGTTGGCACCATAAATTGGTTTTGCTTCACACTGTCTTGATCAAGAGTGTGTGAAGCTTTTGAGAATTATGGTTGAACTCCTTTGATGAAGCTTTTGTTGGCACCATAAATTGGTTTTGCTTCACACTGTCTTGATCAAGAGTGCGTGAAGCTTTTGAGAATTATTGTTGCCCTCCATTGATGAAGCTCTTGTGGGCACCATAAATTGGTTTTGCTTCACACTGTCTTGATCAAGAGTGTGTGAAGCTTTTGAGAATTGTGGTTGCCTTCTGTTGATGAAGCTCTTGTTGGCACCATAAATTGATTTTGCTTCACACTATCTTGATCAAGAATGTGTGAAGCTTTTGAGAATTGTGGTTGAACTTCTTTGATGAAGCTTTTGTTGGCACCATAAATTGGTTTTGCTTCACACTGTCTTGATCAAGAGTGTGTGAAGCTTTTGAGAATTGTGGTTGTCCTCCATTGATGAAGCTCTTGTTGGCACCATAAATTGGTTTTGCTTCACACTGTCTTGATCAAGAGTGTGTGAAGCTTATGAGAATTGTGGTTAAACTCCTTTGATGAAACTCTTGTTGGCACCATAAATTGGTTTTGCTTCACACTATCTTGATCAAGAGTGGGTGAAGCTTTTGAAACTTGTGGTTGCCCTCCATTATTGAAGCTCTTGTTGGCACCATAAATTGGTTTTGCTTTACACTGTCTTGATCAAAAGTACGTGAGGCTTTTGAGAATTATGGTTGAACTCCTTTGATGAAGCTCTTGTTGGCACCATAAATTGGTTTTGCTTCATACTATCTTGATCAAAAGTGTGAAGTTTTCTACGAGTTGTAGTGTTTGCATTGTTACAAAGGGGAAATGTCTGAAGCAGATGTAAAAGGGCTGAATAGCTTGATCTTCGTATGCCATGCACTGAAGTTGTTGTTGGCTTGCAATAAGACTTTGTTGTTGACTATAACTCTTGTTGGGCATAAGTTCTCCCCTATTTGAGTTGTCAAGCTTGAGGGTTTTTTATTATTTATGAATGCTAGGAGTTCACATGTACAAGTTATACCACTCGTCTTCTGGTAGGTGGAATGAATAGTGAGTTGCTTTCATCACTTGGTTGGTGGTACGAATGTGAGTTCTTTCATCACCTTTCATCACATTTCATCACCTAGTTGGTGGCAAGTTGCCAAATGATATTCGAGTATGGGTTGTACATTTCATCACCTGGTTGGTGACATAAAGAAGAGTACGGGTTGTACATTTCATCACCTGGTTGGTGGTGAAGGGATTATTTTGTAAAACATGTTCATTTGAGCAACATCATATAACATGCAATTAACAATTAAAGGCGGAATCATGCTTACATGCACTCAAAAACAAAACATTTACCCATGAAATTCAAAGCCTAGTAGATTGGTGAACCAATAATCAACTCAAAACATAAGTGAGTTGAAATTAATACCTTTGTAGATTCCTCTTTGCATAAGCAAAGGCTAATCACCCAAAGAGATAAGGGCCTTCATTCCTTGCTTCTTAGATCCATGGATTTGGATGGAAGAATAGGTTCTCCAAGTTCCCAAAATTGAGAACCTCTAATTCTCGACACCAAGGTTCGATTGTAGAAGAAATGAGTGACCTTGGAGTAGTAGGATTGCTAGATGTACCCTCCAAGGTGTTGGCCTCTTTAGAGAGAAAATGGAGAGACAATTCTCACCTATTTTCCCCAAAAATAAACCCATTTTTCACTTAATGAATATTTGGCTATAAAATCATTTATATAGTCACTTCTTTAAGTGACCTAAACAACCAAAACCCTAATTCATTTCATCATGGCTGGCCATTTAGGGGATTTTGGGCTTTTGGGCTTTAATGAATCTTCATTCATTAAATTGTCATACAACTTAAGTTAATGGGCTTGACGTTCGAAGCCCATTGGGCCTTAAGGTCCAAAACTATCCCGAAGTCTTTAACGAACTTATTCGTTTGATTAATTAACATATTAATTAATCCTTGCCATAAATAAATGATTAAACCATTTAATCATTCTTACTCATTTCTGTTTAATCTCCAATCTCCACCTTTCACGGTGTGCGATCCATTAGGTTCCTTTTAGCGAGGTAGTGGGCGATTAAAACCATTTTACATCGATTGTGAATTGAAACTATTTTCAATTCTCCCTTTAGTGATTATACACGTTTAGGGCTTCCACAAACCATGAGTGACACCTAGCAGCATATCATGGTTACCCAAGCTAATCAGAAGAGGTTAGAGAACCTATTCAGTTCGAGATTACAAATGCAATACGGTCCTTCTCTAATCTAATACTCTTGACCACATTGTTTGGTTTGATAGTTTATTTTCTCATGTCTACTATCCAATGTGTGTCTTGTGCTTATATGATTACCTTGAATGTGATTCGGAACGCATTCCCTAATCTCATTCATACTCTGGCCAGAGATTCAAATCATATCAGAGAGTATTCTCCCTCAAACGGTTTGAAGGTTAGAGATCCCTTGTTGCGCATTCATTTGTCTCCATAGCTAAGCGGCTTGACCCCAACGATGCCGTGGACACCCTCCTGGTGGGATGACTTTGACATAATCAAAGATCAAGGTCTTAATCACAAGACAACTATGATGCCTCAGGTCAAAGGACTACTTTGCATTATCCCAACCATGAGTTCTCATGTGACATGGAATATGAGAACTCTTCGTTGATCGCGTTCAGTGAACTCATTCTCTATTGAGCACCTACCGTACTTGTCTTGATGTCACACACACCAATGATTCGAGACTAATCACTCTCCCTGAGAGAAGACATAGTACGTACCGATCTTGACGGACTGTCAATGCCCAATTGGCAATCCTATGATCAGGAACGTTTAGGATGTGTCTACGAAAGAATGGTCTCAAGAATCTAACTTCATTAGATTACATTCTCTCAATCACAAATTCCTTGGACTTTATCGTTTAAGCATATAACATTTATATGAGACGGCTCAAACAATAATCTTTGCCCTTTATATGTTAAACTAGATTAGTTTAACATGTGAAATGTCCGTAAAGTATCATCACATGATTGGCTTTAGGGCACATTTCCAACAATCTCCCACTTGCACTAGAGCCAATCAGCTTGATCATCAATGATGATATCTCTTCTGTAGTCATTTCATAAATGGCTGAATAGTAGGCCTAGGTAGTGGATATCTATATGTGTTATCCACAGAAGCAACCTTGAGAATAACGACATCACCATTATACATGATTCTCAATCATGTGGTTCAGTCTCTCATTTGTGTTCGGATCTTGATGAGACCTTGATTCCCAGGCTTGAGCTATCGCCCCATTAGTGTCATACACTTTCTGGTTGGAACCGAATAGAGAGTTCATAAATGAACTTTCCCATCCAAACAACATTGTTGTAAACTTCTATATGGCAATATATCTTGCATTCATAATGGAACACACTAAAGTCATTACTTTAATGTTTCCATCCAAATATCTCTTTAGTCATAATAAAGAGATATTCGTTTATCTCTTCATTCATAATGAAGAAACATCCAATGATGAATTAGATTCATAATCTAATACATTTACGCTTCCCTTACGTTACTCTAATTCTTCCTCATTCTTTGAGGAATTTATCCTTTAGTATTTCTTAAATACTTAAGGACTCACTTGACAGTTGCCATGGTTCTGATCCTGGGCTTGCACTGATATCGTCTTGTACCGTTCTAGGTACAACTCATATCAATGTTTTTCATACAATATGAAATACATAAATCACCTTTCTGCTTATGCATAAAGGATTCAATTTACACATTATTTCTTTGGGAGTCAAAGGGGCACGTTCCCTTTGAGAAGGGCAACTTGCTAGTCTCACTAGAATCGTCCTTCTTATTGAAGTTTATCATCATATGAGAAACTTCCTAGCATCCATTGTCTATTATTAGGCATTGATATAATCCAATTATATCATGAAATATATCATTATAGATTTCCATTCCATGTATATAGACTATATCTCCCATATACATTCTATCTTCATATAATGTATTAAAGTCATAACTTTAACGAAGAAGTATTCTTTTCATTTCCAAAATTAATATATCATATATATTTAAATTTTAGGAACATGATTAACTCCCACTAATCTTTTGTAAAACTAGTAAACAAAAGATTCATTTACATCTTTTATGAGAAATCAAACGATTTGATCATTTTCTCATAAAATGCAAATAGCTCCCATTAATTTGCTAAGATCCATGATGGATGGATCTCTACAACTTACATATCTTGTGATTTATAGTTTTAGACATATATTATCAAGACTATCTTAATAATGGTTTCGGAAACCCATATTATGTCAAAACATTGAATCACCATTTAGTTGTAGCTAGCAATCTTCGAATTTATTGAAACTAAGACTACGTCAAAAATGGTTCCTTTAAAGTCAACCATTCTATTTGATTGTAGTCACCTTAAGCTACCAATTAGCTTTCAAGGTTTCATTATTTCGATTCAAATGGTACCTTACCATTTCCTTGAGTATATATCGTATATGCACTCAATGTAGTCATAAAGTTCAAAACCATTCAACTGAGACGGTTTATAAATCCTTATCGACTACCTTGGAGCTTGTGGTATAGGAACTAGGTTGTTATTTTTATTGATTACTTTCTTGTCTCTCAAAGAACCCATTCTTTGAGTTCTATCTCTCGTTCATTTGCTTTTAGGCAAATCACATTGTAGAATTACAATGAACTACCCAACAAAACAACATTTGTTAGTTGGTTTATAGAAGCGATATCCAAATGTTATTTTAAGGATATCCTACAAGATTATTATCAAACAAATATTGCTTGTTAGCACACAACCCCAAATCTTTAACATGCTTAAGATTTGTCTTTCTTTCCAACTACATCTTATGGAGTGATGAAAATATTGGAAGATCTTCTCATTGACAATCATATTGTTTTAGAAGTATATATCCTATATATGGGTAATAGATAACATCTAACGAACTAAATCTTATTCAAGTTCGTTCTTCTCCTAATGGAGAAATATATTATCTTATGATGCTATTTTCTTTGATATCTTTCAAGAAAACTCATCTAAAGTGTTACCTTTCCTTGGATCAAATCTAAGGAGGTAATTACTTTAGATGTTTTACTCATCAACTTACATTTCTTGAATTCTTTGAAACATTTTGCAAAGTATTCGGACTTGTGTTTATTCAAAATAAACTATAGTCCAACCGAGAGTGATCTTCGGTGAATGTTATTCAACATGAGTAGTATTATGTTTGTGGACAAGTGCCACTAACATCTAAGTGAATTAACCTCAACAACTTTGTGATTCTTTCTTCTTTCCAAAAGAATAAAGATTCGAACATTTCGCCTCCATACAATTTTAACAAGAAGGTATTGGATCCGGACCTTACGATCCAAAGCGTCCATCTATGACCAACTCGTAATTTATGTTTTAGAGGTATCACAACTTTAGTTGGAATTAGTCACTACCTTGCAACCTTTTGGGTTTTAAGCATCATTATTTTCTAAACAGTTAACACTACCATATCATCTCTACTATAGAGATAATTAATTAGATTACCATAATCCAATCATTGATTAATAAAGAACATTGTTTTGTCAAACAAAACATTTATCCATTTCACATAGTGACGGAATTTAGTTCCTTAAAATTGGAATATAAAGACAATCTATGTTTTTCCAATTTCTTTGGTAGTTCATATGAGGAAGTAAGTACCATCTGCTTTCGCAGAGATCTACATTTGATTCACGCTTCGAATGTGAAGTACTTTCTCTTCTCTCATTAATCTTCTACTTCTTATTAGCCACACTTTTACAACGATTGTAAAACATAGTCACTAATACGGAATCATGCATTCAAGTAGAAGAACCAACTGTTTTGAACTATTCAAGAACAATTTACAACACCTTCGAAAGGTGTGTCCTTGACACTTGCAAGACATTTCTTGCAAATACCCCTTCCAATATCCATCCTTTCATAAAGAAAGTTTGTTCCCTTGGAGTTATTTATCTTCTTTATTTGACTTTCACCTTTGACTACATTAGTCATTGTCCCTAAACTCCCACTATCTCTCTTGAAACCTTTTTCAATTGTGTTATACACATCAAACAATTTTGGAGAGCATGTGGTTTTTGTTCACTACATAGTTTACAATAAACTTAGTGAACGATTAGGATAGGGAAACAAAGGTGAAGTCCTTGCCTAGTTTCCGTCTCGTTAAGTGGTTTATCACTTCAACACTTAATGATTCAAAATCATCATAAGTCCATGTTAATGGACTATTTTTGTCAACCAACCATTATGTTCTAAACATAATTACAAACCTTCAAGAGTTGTACAAGGCAACTCTCATTTCTTCATACAACAAATTGTAAGTGAAGAATCATGGCACATAAAGTGTCCATGCCTTTGTGCCTTCTTCTCAAGTTCTTTATTCATTTAACAAAGAAACAAGCACTAAGTGTTTGCATTGACTAAGAGTTGTTCAAAGCAACTCCTATTTCTTCATACAACAAATTGTAATTGAAGAATTATGACATTTAATAGTGTTGTCCTCTTTATGATAGACCTTTTCTAACATATTCTTCTAATGATACATTATCAATAGGAAGATTGTGAGGATGAGACTACTTTGGTACTTTTACAAGCCATTAAAGACAATCTATGGTTTTGTAGTACCAAGTCCGTAAACTAAACGTTCGGCTTTTATTTGTCAAGTGTTGGATAGCGTTTGCAAATATATTGGTAATCAAATACATAACGAATATAGATTGATTGATTTTAAGCCATTTGATTCGGGTCTTTAAATCAAAATAGCACCACCCACTATTTTTGGCAAATTCCATATCCCTCATAGGAATTCGAGAGTTTTGGATGAAACTCCTAGTAGGTTATGGGAGGCTCACTATTACCAAGCCCACCTCACGATGATACGATATATGGCTAGCAACAATAATAATGAGAGAGTACGCTTACTCATTTGCAACTCATGCAAGTACCCATCTTATTTGGCCTCTAGAGAATGTAACCTCACAATGATATGATATTGGTTCCATTGCACTTAGTTAAGTTCTTCCCACCATGCTTAGTGTGTGAAGGGGTTCAAGAATAGCCTCACGATGATACGATATATAGCTATCCTCGTTGCCTACACTCACCTCATCATATGTATATGGATTCCTCCTGAGTATAAGCATGCACTGTGTACTCCCCCATGATAGGGTGAAGCCGGTGTACAAGTCATAAACGATTGGATCCCACCACGGTGGAAGGCCACGAAGAGATATTCTAAACATCTCTCGCTTATCAACTTAATATTGGTTTGATTGAGGGTTTTAGGTCTCATCACATATAAACATACATTTTAATCTCTATTAAAACTATTTTGATCCTATTACAACTATTGGTCCATCTCATTGTTTTAGTTGTACATAATACTCCCACTATGCTTTTAAAACGATTTTAAAGCAAGAGTATATGATACTACTAACATAAACTTTGCATTCATTTGATGGACTACATAGTTGTCTTAGGGCCTAAGGATGATCATGAACCTTTGTTTAGATTCAACACGAGCCTTGTGTTGAATCTCGGTCTAGGAATGAAGATTGATTTTAGTTACGCGTTTAATCACATTAAGGCGTGTTGTCTTATGGGCGTTGGACCCAACTACTTCATTTTCATGCATATCATATAAAGCAAGAAAGAAGTACTTCAAAGTAAAGGTGAGCTTATGCTCATTACAACATTTGCATATAACAAATTACTTTAAAGTAAAGAAGAGCTTAAGCCCTTTTACAACATTTGATCAAATCAAATTACAACCAAAATCTAATCTACACATTCCCATGGTTCAAACAAATTTGAAACGCCTTTCACATAGCTCAATTATATTAGGCTTAGGTTCATAATCACCCTTTAATTAATTAACACTTTAACTAATTAATGAATGCAACATTTTCATTTGGTTTTTTTTTTTATCCATAAGATTGATTTAAATGGAGCTAAACAAAATGAAAATCCAATTCTCATTTAAAGAGACAAAACAATTTTGTTCTCATCCTATTTGGGCCATCTTGCAATTAACCTCAACTTTTGGGCCATATTGCAATAACAAAAACTTTTGGGGTCACTTTGTATAATACACAAAAGTCACAACTTCATGTAAATACAACTAGAACCCAAACTTTTAATAATGCAAAAACATCATTAAAGGATCAAAACAATTTGTCCTTTAGCGTTTTTGGACCTAAACGTAAAAACGTAAACTTTTGGGCCAAAGTGCAAATACACAAAAGTATCAAAACTTTATGTAATTGCATAAAAGCCCCAAAAGTACTCCCTTTGAGGGAGTGGCCGGTTTTAGGGGAAGATAAGGTGGGTGTGTGTGTTGATTTGTGAGTTTTGTCAAAATCAATCATGCAAGTGTATGTAAGATAAGTTTTTGAAATAATTCAATCACAATTATTTCAATCATCATTTATACAAATATCTAACACTTTAAATACATAAAAAAATCATTTAAAAACATATCACATATACTTTATGAAATAATTCAAAACTTTGAATCAATACACCAAACCTTTTTGTTCTTGGCAAGAACATCAAGAACAATGAAGAACATCCATGAAAAACCCAAATTTTTCCATGAACTTTTTCCACCCAAAAACATTCCAAAACCATTCTTACTTAAGGGAAATAACATCTAACCAAACTAGGGTACTTAGGGGTTCCAAAGAACACATTAAAACACTTTTAACAAGTCAAACAAGAACCCAAAAATTCACCCTTTGATTTTGGCCGAATTTTCCCAAAAGCATGGCACCAAATTTTAGCTCCAATATTCATGCTCATATGAACAACATCTACAACATTTGAGATAGCAAATTTTCCAACAAAATTTACTTTCAAAGAAGCAAGAATAAAGCTTGTAACAATTACAACTTTTAGATCACAAACTTATGAACTACAAAACACAAAAGGATTCACCAACTACTAGACCTAGGCTCTGATACCACTTGAAGGGATTATTTTGTAAAACATGTTCATTTGAGCAACATCATATAACATGCAATTAACAATTAAAGGCGGAATCATGCTTACATGCACTCAAAAACAAAACATTTACCCATGAAATTCAAAGCCTAGTAGATTGGTGAACCAATAATCAACTCAAAACATAAGTGAGTTGAAATTAATACCTTTGTAGATTCCTCTTTGCATAAGCAAAGGCTAATCACCCAAAGAGATAAGGGCCTTCATTCCTTGCTTCTTAGATCCATGGATTTGGATGGAAGAATAGGTTCTCCAAGTTCCCAAAATTGAGAACCTCTAATTCTCGACACCAAGGTTCGATTGTAGAAGAAATGAGTGACCTTGGAGTAGTAGGATTGCTAGATGTACCCTCCAAGGTGTTGGCCTCTTTAGAGAGAAAATGGAGAGACAATTCTCACCTATTTTCCCCAAAAATAAACCCATTTTTCACTTAATGAATATTTGGCTATAAAATCATTTATATAGTCACTTCTTTAAGTGACCTAAACAACCAAAACCCTAATTCATTTCATCATGGCTGGCCATTTAGGGGATTTTGGGCTTTTGGGCTTTAATGAATCTTCATTCATTAAATTGTCATACAACTTAAGTTAATGGGCTTGACGTTCGAAGCCCATTGGGCCTTAAGGTCCAAAACTATCCCGAAGTCTTTAACGAACTTATTCGTTTGATTAATTAACATATTAATTAATCCTTGCCATAAATAAATGATTAAACCATTTAATCATTCTTACTCATTTCTGTTTAATCTCCAATCTCCACCTTTCACGGTGTGCGATCCATTAGGTTCCTTTTAGCGAGGTAGTGGGCGATTAAAACCATTTTACATCGATTGTGAATTGAAACTATTTTCAATTCTCCCTTTAGTGATTATACACGTTTAGGGCTTCCACAAACCATGAGTGACACCTAGCAGCATATCATGGTTACCCAAGCTAATCAGAAGAGGTTAGAGAACCTATTCAGTTCGAGATTACAAATGCAATACGGTCCTTCTCTAATCTAATACTCTTGACCACATTGTTTGGTTTGATAGTTTATTTTCTCATGTCTACTATCCAATGTGTGTCTTGTGCTTATATGATTACCTTGAATGTGATTCGGAACGCATTCCCTAATCTCATTCATACTCTGGCCAGAGATTCAAATCATATCAGAGAGTATTCTCCCTCAAACGGTTTGAAGGTTAGAGATCCCTTGTTGCGCATTCATTTGTCTCCATAGCTAAGCGGCTTGACCCCAACGATGCCGTGGACACCCTCCTGGTGGGATGACTTTGACATAATCAAAGATCAAGGTCTTAATCACAAGACAACTATGATGCCTCAGGTCAAAGGACTACTTTGCATTATCCCAACCATGAGTTCTCATGTGACATGGAATATGAGAACTCTTCGTTGATCGCGTTCAGTGAACTCATTCTCTATTGAGCACCTACCGTACTTGTCTTGATGTCACACACACCAATGATTCGAGACTAATCACTCTCCCTGAGAGAAGACATAGTACGTACCGATCTTGACGGACTGTCAATGCCCAATTGGCAATCCTATGATCAGGAACGTTTAGGATGTGTCTACGAAAGAATGGTCTCAAGAATCTAACTTCATTAGATTACATTCTCTCAATCACAAATTCCTTGGACTTTATCGTTTAAGCATATAACATTTATATGAGACGGCTCAAACAATAATCTTTGCCCTTTATATGTTAAACTAGATTAGTTTAACATGTGAAATGTCCGTAAAGTATCATCACATGATTGGCTTTAGGGCACATTTCCAACAGGTGGCACGAAGATGAGTTCCTTTTTCACCTGGTTGGTGGCATAAGTGGCAAGTTGCCAAATGATATTAGAGTACGGGTTGTACATTTCATCACCTGGTTGGTGACATGAAGGAGAGTATGGGTTGTACATTTCATCACCTGGTTGATGGCATGAGTGGCAAGTTGTCAAATGATATTAGAGTACGGGTTGTACATTTCATCACCTAGTGGTGGCATGAAGATGAGTTCCTTCTTCACATTTCATCACCTGGTTGGTGAGAATAAGGGTAAGGTGTCAAGGCACATTGTAGCAAGTGTCGAAGACACAAAATATGTTGAACCCTTTCGAAGCACAATTAGCTTATGTATGGATGTGTTGGAATGTATGATGTTTATGTATGAATGTGTTGGAATGTATTATGTTTATGTATGAATGTGTTGGAATGTATAATGTTTATGTTGATTGATATGAGTGATGCTTATGAATGTTTTGCTATGCATAAAGGGATCCATGTTTTTGATATGTGAACCATGTTGGTTGTAACACGGAGTATCACATACTTTGTGTCAAAGTATGCATGTTGAAGCTCTGAATTAGAGTATAAGGATATGTCAGCATAAAGCAAGTGTTCCAGTGCTAGGAACGCAAAAGACTCAAAAGAAGTTGTCTGAATTCCCTCTTCTTTAAATATTTGCCAAATGGCTTATGTGACAAAAGATCTCAGGCGGTTGAAAGTCAAAACATTTGTAATGTGTATGCCTTCTTATAATAGCATTTCCTTCAGTACCTAGTCTTCCACTTTGAAAGAGTAAGGCTTGGCCCCATAGTCATAATAGTCGACTATACGTTCACCCCTGGTTGTCTTGATATGAACTTTTATCCTTCTTATTGTAATGGGCTTGCTGAGAGTAAAAATCTTTCCTCTTACCAAGAGACAGATACGTTTGGTGACTTAGCGAGTAGCTAAATGAGGCAGGAGATGATGCAATAAGTGTCTGAATGGTCAAGATCTCCTCACTTGGTAGAACTTGACTTCCACTTCCCACTTGTTGATAGGGGTTAACCATATGGGGGTTCCCTTGGTATGTCCTTGCTTCGGCGGACGCGTGGTTGTAAGCTTATGCCATCACCTCAGAGTAAGTTTTTCAAGTGTTGGCATTAATCATGTACTTGAAGAAACAATCACGTAGGACTGCCATGAAGGCCTTTAGGGCGGTCTTGTCATTTGCCTCAGGGCAGCGAGAATACTCATGGCTGAAGCGACCAGCATACTCTCTTAGTGACTCGTCTGGCTTCTGGCGAATAGTGTACAAGTCATCTGTAGAATGCAAGCGATCAGTCTGGAAGATGTGTTGAGAGACAAACAGTTTCCTCAGTTCCTCAAATGAGTTTACTGTCTCAGGTGGAAGATGACAATACCAGTTTAGAGCTCCGCCAGAGAGGGTGAAGGGGAAGAGAAGACATCGCTCTTCGTCAATAATCATCCGATATGCCATGGTAGACTCAAAAAGGTTAAGGTGTTCAATTGGGTCCTCCCTTCCAGTATAGAGTTGTAAACCAAGCTTTTGTTTTGTCTTCGCTTGAAGGGGGTGTCGAGGATCCTTCTTGTGAGAGGGCCAGGCCTGGGTTTGTTCCAGTCAGGTATCTCGGCCTTACGTTCGGCCTTCAACTTATTTACTTCTTCAAAGAGTTGTAGGACAAAGGGGTCTTGAGTGGAGTCATGTACCACTGGAATTTTCTTTCGTAAGTCTCTATCGCCTCTTGGAAGTAGGAAAGTTTAAGCAAGGGCGTGTGGTTTTTTCTTGGACTCGCCATACTGACTTCTAGGGCGAGTTTGTCGGAATACCTCAGAGTCCCATGTACCTTCATGTTCCTCTGGGACCGGTTGTTCCTTCCCTAGATTGGCAACTGGCCTGGGTCGTGGGAGGGGACCGAGTCTTTCAGAAACCCTTAGGTCATTGATCTTCGAGCATATGTGGAGGGGATTCTCTCGACGTTGCTTTAGGAAGTCTCGGCAGTAAGGATAAACGGTTTTCGATCCTTCCAACCCTTTTGCAATGAGGTATCTTCCTCCACTTCTCCTGCTTCGGGTCGAAGCATCTCGGTTGAGAGAAATCTCATGTTGATCAATATTTTGATGATTAGCTCGCTCCTCATCAGGGATATCCATGTCGAAGAGAGGTGACCCTCTATGTTATGGGGTACCCAAATGATGGTTTGGAATTTTTTGGTTTGGTTTGGAATTTTTAGGATTTTTTTCTAGCCCTAAGAATTATGCACGACCTTTTCGAAAACTATATAATGAATTATAAAAAAATGTTAAACAAACATGGACTGGAGGTCTTAAAATTCATTTAAATGAAAAATGGTAAATTTGGTTCATTTGAGATGCTAACCTTTCAAAATACGATACTAATCACATAAACACTTACACTTACACTTAACACTTACACTTAATCACATAAAACTAACAAAATTCTAATTAAAGCATGCAAATTTCCTTTATATGTAGTAATAAAATCTAGCACGATAAAAATCTAGCAACAATTCCGTAAAAAGAACATATATGTTACAAAATTGATTGAAAAAAAATATAACAGAAGTCTACTCAATTCTTGTTAAAGCATGCAAATTTCAATCTTTTGACCTCCTCTATTGGTATCAACAATATCTAACTACTTTCCTTTATATGTAGTAATAAAATTTTCTTATATGCTTTCATTATTGTTCCCTTTCCTACGTCATCGTTTCCCCGAATCTGTTTATTTCCAATCTAGCATTCCTTTACATGTCCACATATTTGCCTTCACTCCTCATTGCAAGTAAAAGCCAAAAAAGTAGAATTGCAATAAGCAGAAAAATCGAAGAAATCAAAGATTTACCTTAAATATGAAAAACGAATTTGATACAATAATAGGTTTCTTAGACCTTCCAACATATGTTACCATGGTCCTGCCGCGCCTATAACACAAACAAATAATATTTACAAATGAATATTAGATTTGAAAATCACTAAAAAAAAAGGGTTACCTTCTTCAAAACATATAGGACTGTAAGTCTGCAAACCATACCTCCAAAAAAGTTAAGAACCAAAAAAGCAGCATTGCCTCCAACACAGTTAAATCCCAAAGGAAGTTCAGTTAAATCAGTTTAAATGGAAAATGATTAGTCAAACTCATACAACTAAATGGAGGAAAAATCAAATCGTAATATACAAATTAATTATAGTCAGTTCCAAACTTCCAGAAGACCCTTGACATCTTAACTGTAGAAAGCAGATAGTGCGGTAAATTAAAATAAGATCCTTTAGAAGAAAAATTATTTTTTCTGGACTATAATAGTGAACTTTCATTTAATAAAAGCCAACATATGACTTTCATTTAAAAAAACGAAACTGAGATTCAAGTATTCAAAGTTACAATTCGTGCAGAATGGTAATCATACAATTAAAAAAAAATGGGCATGCAACACTAAAATACCTGTAATAGAAGCACACGAAGCGCTGGAAACTGGAATTTGCCTACTAAAAATCCAAATCAACTCCCCTGCAAAGCAACTAAACTATTTTCAGCAGTCTAATATGAACCTAAGTAAAAGAATTACAAAAACCCAACAATCAAAGGTCTCATTTACCTAAAAACAATTCGACAATTTTATTGTAAGTAATAAGAAAATCAAACATCACTCTATTCATATATCTATGAAGAATGCGGTCAACAATGACTCAATAATATATTACAGTCTTGGTAAGTATTATGGTTCCATGTATGGGCATTTTCGTATGCGATCTCGAAGCATATACAAACAAGTTTGACTGTTGGATCGTTGAAATTAGTTTCATAGAATTTGTATCACATCAAAACGATAGATTCACTAACACTTAGAGTTTATTTATACTTTCATTAAGTATAACATAAGATTTTGTGGTATCCACTAGTGTAAATATTTTAAATTGAAAATCGAATTCATTCATTGTATTCATATAGGGTCAATGAGTGTAGCTCTAAAAAAATCATGAAAATCAGAGTTAAAATAACCGTTAAATCATGATTTTTTGTTTTATAACCGTCGAAAAGTTTTGTTCCGTTATTTGATCTCTGAATGTTTGTTTTTTGCGATTTTTTGCTGACGCGATCTTGAAGCATATACAAACAAGTTTAACGTTGGATCGTTGAAATTAGTTTTGTGTATCCCATCAAGTTCAATGGTGTGTGTGTATATATATATATATATATTATGTAGATTTAAATCTATTTATTTTGTACGTATAATTATTATAGTTTTTAGGGGTATAAAATTTAATATATATATATATATATATAATTATTATAGTTAATATTTTGGGGATATAATTATTATAGTATATATAATTATTATAATTATTTTAGTTAATATTTTGCCGGTATAATTATTTTAGTTAATATTTTGGGGGGTATAATTATTATAGTTAATTTAATATATATATATATATATATATATATATATAATTATTATAGTTTTAAACTTTTTAGGGGTATAAAATTGTTAAATTAATATATATAATTATTATAGTATTTTTTAGGATTATTAAATTATTAAATTAATATTCTGCTTATCGTGTATCGTGTTACCCACGTGTATACCCGAACCAACCCGTTATCTTAACAGGTGCTTATCGGGTTATCCGATAACATCCGATTCATTATCATGTCGATCCGAACACCTGTTAATTTCGTGTCGGGTTATTGAATCGTGTCAGGAATTGCCAGACCTAGATGTTGATATAGCATGGTTGAGTTTATTGAGGAGGCCACGAAAGGGAGCCAAGAAATTCTGTTTTCTAACAGAGTCAGCAAGCAAAGTGAGATCTTGGGTGGCATCGTCATCTGAATCTGGAAGGCCATCTGGGACGGCTTCGAACCGGAAATCAGGCAAGCCATCTAGGGAGTCAGGTCCTAAAGATTTAAGAAACCGCTTGTGATTGAACTCCGCGTTGACAAAGGTAATATGAAAACCTCTACTGTGCAGGAGTTTTGCGAATTTAAGCATTGCCTTGATATGGCTTTGAGTCGGAACTGGAATGCAAACAGCGTGAGGCTTAGTAACTTCTGTTGTGGCATCCATTTTAGATTATGTGTTTGCATTGCAGTGCAGGTTATTCATAGTACTACTATGCTAGTAGTGAGCTACTTTTCAACATATATGTGGTTCAAGTTGAATGGTAGATTTTTTTGTAGTTGAATTTAGAGGGAATGTATGCGTTAAGATCGTAGGGAAGGTGCTTTAAGATAATTTGGTTAGTAATTTGCTTTCCAAGCAAAGCTGCCGACGATAAGTGACGCTGGACTTAGTGGCTTCTTCTGTTGTGTCATATAGCATTAAAGAATCACTTTAGCTTTTCTGTATCTTCTATATATATAAAGGGAGAGCCCCAGTTTGGTGAAACATTCCAAAATACCAAAAAGATCCTTATGTTTCCTTCACAATCAAAATCCAAAACATCCAAAAAAGGAGGACAAATTGGTAAAAAAAAAAGAAAAAACTGAATAAAAAATTGTATTAGAAAACAAAATAGATAAATAAATAAAGAAAAAAGAAAACAGAATTTTAAACCAATACACGGAGAAGGCACATGGGGAATAGATTGGAAACTGCTATGCTTCTTAACCGGGAACCGTTTTGCGGAAAGAGAGACAAACGTGAACGTGCAGAGTGGGGTTGAGGAGGAAAAGAAACACCTAATCGTGCAAAAAGAAGCAGTTTTGCTGGATGAGAGATATATAGAATGACACAAAGTAAGAACCTGAAAAGAAAAAACTGAAACAGTTTTGCAGGAAGAGAAGATGATACAAAAGCCATTGCTTGCTCATAAATTTGAAGAGAATTACAGGTTTGCTCTTCTTTAATTCCATGCAGTTGTTGGATCACCACACTCTTTTCATTCTTTCTGGTTTTTTTTTTCAATGGATCACACAATTTGGTTCTAAGATTAGCATATAGTTATGTTTTCTTATCTTGCAGATTTATGAACAAGGATTGGGTATTTCTCTCTGGTGATTCTGTGGGTGAAGCCGGTTTCCTTTCTCCACTTTTTACTGATTTATCATCTATGCCATATAATTGTTTGGGAGTTTATTGGAATTTAATTCAATTCCTCTGTGTTTCATTTTTCTTTGGCACGCTACCCACTTACGATTGAAATCAAATTCGTATGGTCAGATTTTTCGGGGATAACCTTTTCTCTTCGTCCCCTGCTCTAGATTTTCATGTTTTAATTGTCTCCTTTCTTTCTTTCTTTCTCTTTTTATGTTTCAGATAGTAACTATGGGTCCTCTATACAGAAAGAAAGTTATCCAGATAAACATAGCGAAGGGAAGTGACTACTTGATTTACATGGCATCTGGAAGCGGCAAGTCCAATATTTGGTTTGTTTGACATTTTATATTTTGTTTAATGTGTATAGTTTAATGAAATGCCTGAGAAAAACCATCATGATCATGATGCTTGGTAGACAATTTGTACTAAAAAAAATGTTTGACAAACGAAATCCTGAGCAAAAGATGTCTGCATTGAAAAAACCTGCTCTTTGCATTCCTTTTTTATAGAGAACTTCTTTGCATGGTTGGCTGCTTTTTCTAACTCTTCTGATTAGATGAATTGTACTCGCTTTACTCTTTGTAGATATAACATGAAATTAGACATACGCTTTATGCATGTATAAGTAAAAACTTAAAATGAAAAATTATCGTTTTTATAGCTTAATGTGGTTGTTCCTACTTTTTTAGGTTCCTTTGTGGTTCCAATGGATTAAAGTTTTAGCACAAACACCAGCTAAAATTTATTACATAGCTTTTTGCCTTTTAATTGGTGCTTTGGTTGAACCTGATGCAGGATTTCTTGCACTCTGTCATGATCAGAACCTCACCTTCAATTGAGTATGCCTACATGCCATTTGACAACACTCCAATTGTTATTGAACCATTTAATACGAGCATATTATGCAGCCGTAGGACAAGTTGCTTCTAATAAAGAAGGTTTTAACGGCTAATGGAGATACCGAGAAGATGTGATTGAACAAAGATAAAGTGCCCAACAATATTGTTGTCTTGCCTATTGTTTTGAAGAGAGCACAAGAGTGTCTTTCAAATATTGACAAATTAGACCCTCAAAACAAAATCATATGTTAGGACATGATAATACATGTTTTTTAATCTATCAAGATAAAGAGTAATATTTTTCTTAGTTTTATTCTTGGCGTGTGTTAAATATGACAAATGTGTAAGACGCCCGTTGTGCGCATGTTTAATAAAGCCTCTCACACGTAGTATATAGCCAATTAAAAGAGAACTGAATGTATTTATAAATCAAATAAAATAGAAATGGAGAAAAAAGAATACAACAAATGGAGGACATGTAGAACATAAAGCTTTTGTTTTCTTCTGTTCGTAGGCATCTGTATACACCTTTTCGTATTTGTGGAATGTCACAAAATTTGTATTCTATTTAGGTTCATTATGTTTATTAATTTTTTAGATAAATTTTTCCATGGAGCGTGCTCAAAGTCGTACAAGACAATGGCGTCAATCATTGAGTCCTGAAGAACGTCAAAGATATCTAGCTCGACGACGTCTAATAGCACAAGAAAAAAGACAACAAATTTTAACTCCAAGTGATGATCATACTATGACATCCCCCAGTAACATACAACAAGAAATTCCTGGTATTTATTGCATATTATTTTTTCTTAAACTCATAATTAAAAAAATTAAAAACATCTAATTTCTATTTTTTTTTAACTATGCAACAAGTAGGTCCCAGTAATATACAAGAACGAGTTCATTTGGCTAACTATGATGTTGAGGTCAACCCCAGTAATATACAACAACAAATTCCAGGTATTTATTTAAATTTCTTTATTTGTATTTGTTTCACACTATAAAAATTAGGTAATTTTTAGAACACTATTTTGTGCATTGAAATCTCATTTTATTCTTTTGTTCGTACTCTCATATTGATCTCAATGTTGTAGTTATTTTTAGTGGTAGTCTTACAAAATATTAGACCACAACTAAATATATTAAATATTAAACATTAATTTTTTAACTAATCATATTATAATGTGATGTATTTATTAGAACAAATTGAGCATGAAAGCGCGAGTTCAAGGGTTCTGTCAGATATCACAAATCGTGATGACCAAACTTCTGCTAGAATGCGTACTCATATAGGCCAATTGACACATTCGAATAGGTCACAAATATATGATGGGATGCTCTCAACTGTTCCCCATAATGGTGAGCTTAGTATATAATTCTATCTATATATAGATATACTATTAGTTACAAAGGAAATTCTTATACTGAGTGTTGGATATTCATGTACAAATATCAGAAGAAGAACATGCAACTAGAACCAATCGTCATGTGCGGCAAAGTAGAGGAAGAAGAAACCACAATTGTGCTAGAAATTATAATGAGAATCGGGGTATCCTAGGTTGCCGCTTACCTGCTCCAACCACATGTCCGTACTGCTATGCACGATTGTTTACTCGAGAAACTTTGAATATGTGTTGCTTGAAAGGAAGAGTTGCTTTACCCCTAATACAGTCTCTACCAGAAATGGTTGCTCTTTTCTCTGACCAAACAAATGAGGGTAGACACTTCAGGCAAAATATTCGAGCTTACAATCACGCATTTGCATTCACTTCAATGGGAGTACACGTGGATGAAAGAATAAATATTGGTGGCCGTGGGATTTACACATTTCGTGCTCAAGGTGCATTATATCATAAGATTGGTGGACTTTTACCACATGAAGGAAACAGACCGCGATTTTTACAAGCCTATATATATGACACTGAGCATGAAGTTGAAAACCGAATGTGTGAAAGTGAAGTTTTAGATAGATGTGTGGTTGAAAAGATACAACATAACCATAATCCTTTTGTTCATACATTGCGAAGCCTCGGACAACGCCAAGATTTGCCGAATTGCAAGTTGATCCTAAAAGAGCAACCAATAGATCGGCGTCAATATAGTCTACCATCAGCATCACAAGTTGCAGCAATTATAATAGATGGAGATGATGCCACCATTGCAAATGGAAGGGATATCGTGGTCGAGACAATTAGTGGAAGACTTTCTCACGTCCGAGACTATGTTGGATTTTATGATCCGTTACAGTATCCATTATTGCTACCTTACGGTACATATGGTTGGGATGTTAATAGTCGTGATGATGGTGGAAGAGCAATAACATGTTGCGACTATTATGCTTATATGTTACAGGTTTGTACTGATAACATAATTTACTTCCCAATATATACAACTGAATGATGATTCCCATATTAAAAGCAATATATGAAATTTGCTTCTGCAGATACGCCATAATGGATCATCACTTTTGCTTCGAGGTGGGCGTCTCTTGCAACAATATGCTGTAGATAACTACATTAAAATTGAATCACAAAAACTTCAATGGCTGCGTTCTAATCAAGCCACAGTTAGAGCGGATCTCTATAAAGGACTTCAAGACTCTTTAAATGCAGGTCAACACAATGCAGGTATATATATCATTTCAGTTATCGTTATTTAAAATATAACTTTGTTCAAAATCTGTACAATATATATAGTTAATTGAAAATAAAAAATTAACAGGTAGCATTGGGCGTAGAATTATTTTACCATCATCATTTGTTGGAAGCCCACGTGACATGTACCAATGATATCAAGATGCAATGACTCTGGTTCAAAGATTCAGAAAGCCAGATCTTTTTATTACCATGACATGTAACCCAAGTTGGGAAGAAATCAAAAGTGAATTACTCGCTGGACAAACTCCACAAGATCATCCTGACTTACTCACTAAAGTATTTCGTGCAAAACTTGAGCAACTAAAAGAAGACATCATTGAAAAGAGGGTACTGGGCAATGTTGTTGCCTACGCATACGTTATTGAGTTTCAGAAACGTGGTCTTCCACATGTGCATATGCTGGTGGTGTTAGATGAAAATGATAAGATCAATAACCCAGATGAGTATGACCGAATTGTTAGAGCTGAAATACCAAACGAAGACGTAGAGCCTCAACTTTACAATGTGGTGTTAAAGCATATGATTCCTGGCCCATGTGGGATTCATAATCCTCAATCTCCATGTATGAAAAATGGGAGATGTAAGAGAAAGTATCCCAAACCATTTGCACCAGTCACTGTTCAAGGGAATGATTCGTATCCAATTTATCAAAGGCGAGGAAATCGATTGCCCATCTTTCTTGATCGACAAGGAAACATAATGGTTGATAATAGTTGGGCCATTCCATATAATCCATGGTTGCTGTTAAGGTATGATTGTCATATCAATGTTGAAATTTGTGCAAGCATAAAAAGTGTCAAGTACTTATATAAGTATGTTTACAAAGGCCCAGATAGAGTGACAGTCAAAGTGCAATCACACCATGAATACGATGAAATAAAGCAGTTTCAGGATGCAAGATGGGTTTGCGCACCAGAGGCATTATGGAAGATATTCAAGTTCATTATTAATCGAATTTACCCATCTGTTGAGCGATTTCAAATACATCTTCCTAATATGCACCAAGTTCAGTTTCGTGCCGACGAGAGCATAATAAATATTCTACATGATGAGAGTACAAGAAAGATAATGTTAACTGAATTTTTTACACTTAATCATGTGGATGCAGAAGCGCGACGGTACGTATACATGGAAATCCCATCACATTACAGATGGATTCAAGCTCAAAGAAAGTGGTCTAAAAGAATGAATTGTAACAAGGTTATTGGACGAATATATGCAGTTTCACCTGCTGAAGGTGAAAAATTTTACCTTCGGATTCTTCTTAATCATGTTAGAGGACCAACATCTTTCACAAACTTGAGAACAGTTAATGGGGTTTTGCATCCAACATTTAAGCAGGCAGCAGAACAATGAGGTTTGTTAGAAAGAGATGACAGTATTCGACAATGTTTGCTAGAGGCCTCCACAATTCAAATGCCGTCGGCTTTAAGAAGATTATTCGTCACCATATTGGTATATTGTGCACCAATTGGTGTTCGAGGGTTATGGGATGAGTTCTATCCATTCATGATAGAAGATTATGTTTCCATGACTAACATAACTCCCACACTTGCTACCAACAGACTCTTGCGTGAGTTGAACATACTTTTGGTTCAATTTAATAAGAGTATAAACGAGTTTGATTTGCCCCAAATGACAAGAGGAAATGAATCAAGTTCAGGAATGACAAGATGTATTGAAGATGAGATATCCATAGGTATTCCACAACAAGATCTTGATGCAATTGAACGTTTAAATGATGACCAAAGAAGTGCGTTTAACATAATAATGGGTGCAGTTCAACGATCAGAGAATGCAACTTTTTTTGTGGATGGTCCTGGTGGAACTGGAAAAACTTACTTATATCGGGCATTGTTAGCAAGCTTGAGAAGGTTAGGGCACATAGTATTAGCAACAGCATCATCTGGAATAGCAGCTACGATATTTCCTGGTGGGAGGACAGCACATTCTAAATTCAAGATACTACTTAGTCTTGATGCATCATCGATATGTTCGATTGGTAAGCAATCTGATTTAGCAAAGCTAATACAAAAGGCAAAGGCAATTATTTGGGATGAAGCAACAATGACGCATCATCATGCATTTGAAGCACTCGATCGAACGTTCAGAGACCTAACAGATATTGACTTACCATTTGGGGGGAAAATAATGATATTTGGGGGAGATTTTTGACAAGTTCTTCCTGTTATCCGGAAAGGAACCAAGTCTAAACTAATCCAAGCAAGTGTTGTTAAGGCATCATTTTGGTCACAGGTAAAGATTTTAAAACTCAAACAAAACATGAGATCCATAAATGATCGTGAATTTTCAGAATTTTTACTTCGTGTTGGTGATGGGAATGAAGATGTTATTATGGATGATATGGTAAAACTACCTGAATGCATGGTGATACCATGGGAGAGTGAGCATTCCATTAATCAATTAATTGCCAAAATCTTCCCTACTTAGAGGATCATATGAATGATGCAACCTACATGGTGGAAAGGGCAGTGGTAACTCCTACAAATGAAGACGTTGATATGTTAAATGAAAAGATAATCAATATGTTTCCAGGTTTAGAAGAGACAATGTATTCATTTGATTCAGTTGAGGATGATGAAAGGAATTTGTATCAGCCAGAGTTCTTGAATTCAATCTCACTTGGTGGTTTGCCTCCGCACAAGTTAACTCTGAAAAGAGGTGCTCCAATCATGCTTTTAAGGAATATTGATCCGAAATTGGGATTGTGTAATGGTACAAGATTATTGTGTCGTGGTTCTTACCGAAATCTTATTGATGCTGAAATTCTAACTAGACAATTTGCCGGATCCAGAGTTTTCTTACCAAGAATCCCTCTCAAAAGTACTGATACTGCTGGGCTTCCATTTGAACTTACAAGAAAGCAGTTTCTAGTGAAACTAAGTTTCTCTATCACTATAAACAAATCTCAAGGTTAGACAATACCACATGTAGGCGTTTACCTTCCAGATCACGTCTTCAGTCACGGACAATTATATGTGGCTTTATCGAGGGAGGTCTCAAAGTCAACCACAACTGTGTTAGTAAAAAATGGCTCCATAGTCAGCCAACAAGGTGTATTTACACGGAATGTAGTATACAAAGAAGTCTTGCTTCATTCCAGCTAATTATGGTGATTCCTAATAGGTAACAACTTTATTAACGATAACATTTCAACATGCATTTCTCACTTATCATTTAACTCTTTTTATTTGATTTTTAATTTTCTCACTATTGTTTGTAGATTGGCAATGAAAATTTGAAGCGTTAATCAGGAACAAATGGGTGGAAATTGCAGCATTGATGTCAATTTTCATACCAAAAGAAACAGTGACATATAGACTTTATGGGTATTGTGAAAAATGTACATATTGTGATGTAGGTTTTATATTTTGACATTTAAGTTGTTTTGTATTTTGCTACGACTACTTAATGTTTTCATCTACTCTTTTTTTTATTCACATCTACTTACTATTGTTTATGAACTTTAGGTAGGTAGGAACTTGCATCCAAAATCTCATGTTGTTTGACAATTGCATGAATACCATTTAAATCATTACTTTACGCAAAGTAAAAATGAAAAACTTGATAACTTTTTAGGATATGCATGATAAAAAAAGAGTTCCTCTTTGCACAATACATTTAAAATATATCTTGACAATTACAATGGGAAAAACTAACACAACACCTTTAGGGGCGCGTAGTGCCCGTGATGTAAAAATGCCTCTCGCACGCACGTTAGTGCGTGCGGAGAGGCTAGTATTGCTGAAGAGAAATGATAAATGCACTCTTTTTCTCCTTCTGCACAACTTGTTGGATCTTTTCTGTTGTTTTGTTTGATTTATTCAGCCTGATGACAAGAAATAAATAGGGTATGTCAGAGACTAAAAATGGTGTGAAAATCAGTTCTTCTATTTCCGTTATTAGAGTATTTTTGGAAATGGATAAAATGATGAATAGTGAACTACGAAAGACTTGATTCCGCTCAAGGGTACGTAAACAGTCTAACAGGGTTAGATGCAGCCTTAAATAATTGAGATAAATCTTTTGTTGGGAATTTGAATTAAGAAAAGAAATTTGGTGATTAATTTTAAAATTAAATCTTATGCTTTGGTAATTAATTTTTGGTTATAGATTGTGTGAGTGATTTATACATTTAGATAAAGAATTGTGATTAATGGTAGTAAATAAACAAGAGTTTAATTTAGCCTATCACGGATATTATATCCTGAAACAAATATTTCGGGGCGGGGCGTTACAAATGATATCAGAGCAAATGATCATACCTTATAAGATGTGATGTTATTGATGGTTATGGATGAGAATTGTGAATTGTATTGATATTACACTACTTCATAAGTTCTTTGACTAATGATGAATTTATGTGAAATGCCTATATTGTGAATCATTATGAAGTAAATTGAATTGAGTTGGAGTAGGAAATTTTAAAAATGTCATATTTTATGTATAACTTTGAATACGAGCGTTTGATTAAAGTCTCAGATTAATCTTGAATTGGATTTATGTTATGTTATGCGTTATGAAAATTTTGAACAATAAGGTGATTGTAAAATTGTGAGAAGTAGATGGGAAAAGTCTTATTATACCTGTGCAATTGAGAAATGTTGAATTGGGCGAAAAAGGCCTGTGGATGTTGAAAAGGGCGGAAACAGGCTCGTGGATGTTGAAAATGACAGAAAAGGTCGTGGATGTCGATTCTGGTGAAAAGACTCATGGAATGTGGAGGAATGGTTAAATGGGCACAAAGACCCAGTGTTTCCGGGGAGAAGCTCCATGTGTGGGCTGTGAGAATGAATTGTTGAAGTGATATAAAAAAATGTGTGATGTGTATTGGCCAAGTATATTACGATCATTTCCAGTCTACTAGTTACTAATTGGGATAAAAGAGAAAGGTGATGAAATCATTGTTTTGTCAATGATAATTATGGCTAGAAATTTTAAAATATTATGGCCAATGATAATTATGGTTGGAAATTTTAATATTTATGAAAGTTAGGATGATTTATTGAACGAGAATGAAATTATAAACTGAGGTTATGGTTGGTCCATTATAATTGGAATGGTGGAAAGACCATGAAAATTTCTTCATTTATTATTGGTGGACATGAATAAAATTATGGAATGAGATTTTGAGTTCGTTTAATATAAATGATTCCCAGTTATGTTTTATTTGTTTTTTTTTTTTTTGTTTGATGAAAAGAATTAATGGGGAAAGCTTGTAATTACAAAGTTGATTGGATTCGATATTGCGAATAGAACCAATGAAGAGCACATATTCTCATGGTTATGTGATTAATAAGGTTTAGTTTTGTTGGCCAATAGAGTTGTGATATATATATATATATATATATATATATATATATATATATTCATTCTCTTCTTTGGTTAATGAATTTTGAATGGTAAGTGCGAGTCGTTAATTTATGTGATCTGTGGCTACACTTAGAACCAATTTAAAAGAGAAACAATTAAAAGAAGGATTTAAAAGGTTTTTAAATTTACTATGGGTAATTTAGTCTATTTGCGGATATGAAGGAAATCATAAAATGAGGTTTTGATTTCGTTCAATGTTAACGGTATTGCGGATTGGTTTTAAACTCCTCATTTGTATACAATGATTGTGACTAGAAGTTCCAATGATTTTCGTTAGAATTTTTTATATTTATTTTGCCAATTAATGTGGCTGTAAATCTGAGTATATGTGTGAAAATCATGATAGTAATTCGTTGAATTATTTATTTTGAGCTTGAATAAAATCGTAAACTGAGGTTATGATTTTATTCACTATAAATAGAACGGTGGGATTAGTTCTAAATCCCTTTTCGTTATTCAATGGTTGGAAATCTCGAGGACGAGATTTATTTTAATAGGGGTCAAATGTAATACCTGAAAAATTGAAAATATATGAATATGTGGAGTAAATCGAGAATAAATAAATTTATGGTTATGGAAAATTGATTAGAGAAATTTTAGAATTTTGTTTCCGTGATTTATTATAATTTACGTTGAAAAATTTAGCGATAAGTGGAAAAGAAGAAAATGCCGTAGTTGACTAAATGTAATTTTATGAGGACATATTTTATCCTCATGTAATTTAAATTATTTCTTGATAAATATGGATAGAGCTCGGTCTTACAAGCGTGTAGGCCAAACCGTTCGACAAATGGGTTATTAACGTTCAAAGTTAAGGACATTTTGGTAATTGTCCTTCAATCTAGAAGGCTCCATATTTCTTGAGCAAAGAAATATGCCACGTGTGTGGCTATGATGAAAGGAAAAGAAGAGAAATGAGAGAGATGGACAGCTGAGATGGAAAGCGGAGGAGAGAAATGTGGTGGGGAACTGGCCAATGAGGGAGAAGTGGGCGAGGAATGGACAAATGGGAGACAGGAAAAAGGAGGGAAAGGATGGGGGGAAGAAAACACCCAATTCGGATCCCATTTCTGACCCGTGTGACCGACTCGTTTTATCCATTTTTTCAGACGGATTTCTCACCGTTTCTCCGGTGAAGCAAGGCAATCCACCACATGCATACATCTCGGCGACCTTCTAGCTTGTATCTCCACCCATATTTGATGGGTTTTGGTTCTCGTTTCACTAAGATCGAGCTTGTTGGGTTTCCGATGTACACGACGGTGATTCTGCCGTTCTTGCAGCTACCATCCTTGATCACCACTACCAAACTACTCCTCTTGAGACCAGGAACAAAGCCCAAACAAGTTTGGGAGTGGTGGAGCACCAGAGAAGACGAATTGAAGCACAACCAATTCTAGGGTTTCGGCTGTTTGTGGGTAATTTCAAGCGTTTTCCGGATCAGGTATGAAAAATGTTCCTCTCCTTGAGTTGTACATTCCGGCAAAATTTGATAATTTTTGGAAATAGTTAGGTTTCCTGCGAGTCGAAGCTGCCGACCGCCACCCATGACGGAGCATGGCCAATGGGCCGACGCTGTCTTTTCATACATATTTGATATTTTAAATCTATAATTGGTACCCATTTTGTGTGATTTGATTATGAAAACTAATGTTGAATATTTCCGTTATTAGAGTATTTTCGGAAATGGATAAAAAATATGAATGGTGAACTATGAAATGCTTGATCTCGCTCAAGGGTACATAGGCAGTCTAACAGGATTAGATGGAGCCTTAGATAATTGAGATAAATATTTTGTTGGGAATTTGAATTAAGAAAAGAAATTTGGTGATTAATTGTAAAATTAAATCTTATGTTTTGGTAATTAAATTTTGGTTATAGATTATGTGAGTGATTAATAAATTTAGATAAAGAATTGTGATTAATGGTAGTAAATAAATAAGAGTTTAATTTGGCATATCATGGAAATTATATCCCAAAACAAATGTTTCAGGGCGGGTGCTAAAGGTCCCACATAGAAAGGAGGACTCGAAGCTACTAATATGGGAATGCCTCAACGTCGGGATTGTACGCCTCATTCAAATGTCCTGTAAGGGTGCAAAACAAAGATGCGCGGATTGGAGTTTATAATAATAGTAAGTCAAAACCACTTTTCTTTGTACATACTAATCCCCTATTTTAGAAAACTCATATAGTAGTACGTAATAGCTCATCTGAAAACTCTAGCATGCCATAAAAATATTCATAGCTCATATAACAATTTACTTAAATAGTGGTATCATAGTCGCCCAAAGGCAAATCCATACGATACTGGGATACGCCAGTGAGGAAATATGGTAGGCCCCATCACCTGGAGGTGAAGCTATACGACACTGGGTTGTGCCATTGAAGAAAACATATATCACACCACCACTAGCCTTTACTAGTGAAGCTGTCTGACACTGGTTTCACTAGTGAAACTGGGAGTTTATCATAAAGTACCTTGATAAGCGTAAAACTGAGTCATATGGCCATAGACAGGTACATACTCGTCTTGTGTGTATGTGTTGTATAATTACCAACTAAGTAAGCCCATAAATTAAGCATGAACATATTCTTTCATACCATAGCATAAGAGTTCAATAGCTTAAACATCATATCATAAAACCATGGGAGCGTTCTAGCTTAAAGCATCACCGTAAATCATAATAAATCATAAAACGTAAAATCATTAAACCATAAACATCTCGTAAAATGTAAATTCAATAAATCATAAATGTTTCATAAAACGTAAACTTATGAAATCAAGCTTTTCTCATATGAGGGTGAACTACGAATGGCTTGATTCTATCTAAGGGTACGTAGGCACTCTAACACAAAGGTTAGATGCAGCCATAAAGTAAACAAAAAGTTACTACGCTAGTGGATCTTGAGTTGTGTTTTGTTCATGCCTCGGAGGCGAGGCATGATAAATGTAGAGGTACATGGTGACGCCACATGTCAATCCTGGATGTATCTCGGAATGGGGGGCGTGACAAAAATTGTTAGGAAGATCCCTTAAACGAATATTTTTCATTCCTGGAATCCAATCTATTACCTTGTCTGGAAATCCATTTGTGAAACAACTCTCATCTGCAAAACTAGCAGCCATATTATGATACTTTTTTTTTTTTTTTTTTTTATAATCCTTTCTGTAGAAAGGAAGAAGTTTTATTATAAAAGTTAATTACAAGACAAACGTCCACAAACAAATATTAACAAGACAAAAAGTGGCCACCTAAACTATCTTATAAAAGCCCAACCCAAAGCCCAAATTTTAATATAGAGCTCCTGAACGTAGAGACGAACCAATACCGATTTCCCAATCAACCAAAACCGATTTCCCAAATTGACACCACAACTCCCACCAAACAGCACCGTAGAGATGAAGTGAAGTGATACTCTGTCTCTCAACCATGAACGCCGCACCGGTCTTGGCCATAATATGCTTTAGCCATATTATGATACTTTAGTATTATTGCTGCTCACGATGAATGTTTATAAAGTGTACATTTTATAGGTTATGACGATGAGTTCTACAAAGAATTCCTTGCACCAGAATTTTGGCATACTATTTAGAATAAATTAATAATTACGGATTGCAATAAATAAAAACAAGTTAACAACTAACAAGGTGAAAGCCGTTGAGGAGAGAAATTTGAGCATGGTAGTTTGATCAATTCAATATTTTATCACTTTCATAGAAGGTGGAAAGTGTGTGTCGGAAGTTATACCTACGTAGAGTCAAATGATACTCAAATACTATAAGACTCGTTCTTTTCAAAAACTGTAACTGACCATCCAATTAATCAGACTGTCTTACTCAAATTTCTCACATCTGAGTATAAGTACTTTAAAATAAAGATTTCAAAACGGACTTTTATTTCTTCAACTTTTTATTTTTCATTACAACCATTCAAAATGTACAATAAAAAACAGGCCCTTGGCCTGCCAATCAAACCCAAGCTTTCAACACAAGTGAAAGAGTGTCAAACACAGAACTGCCTAAGGCCCCGTTTGGGATTGAGGTGATTTTAAAAAAAGCCACTGTGAAAAAAAGCTGAGGGTCATTTTTGTGTTTGGTAAACTGAAAAAAAAGGGCTTATTTTGGAAGCTGCTGTGAGAATAAGCTGAAAATCAAAGGAAAAGCTGAAGCTGCTATTTGCTGCTTTGAAAAAAAGCCAGTTTTTTCAAAGCACACGGAGCTACAGTGCTCCTTTAATGAAAAGACACACTATCATCCTACTTTTTTTTCCAAAAGCACTTTCACAAAAAAGTTTACCAAACACTCTACTGGCTTTATTTCACAGCCGCTTATTCTCACAGCACAGCCGCTTATTCTCACAGCAGCTTTTTTTCAAAGCACAGCAATACCAAACCAGCCCTAAGTCAAATCCATTTCGGCCTAGCAGGCTGCTAAAGCATAAACAAACCTTTGGACCAAGTCCCCATAATTCTACCCTAAGATGTTTTGCGTTTCCCTTCATTTGTGGAGGACCGTCACCCTCACTAGTTATGCCTCAATTCTTAGTGTGGTTTCTTGTTTTCAAAAGAATGACGACCACGAACAATTTTTTGAAGAAAAGTTATTATCAAAAAATGGTTCCAAACTATTTCAATAATTTAGAGGAGAAGAGAATTTTGAATCCAAAATGCATGTGTAAAAACCTAACATCTTATCTCCTAGGATATTAAACTAAATACATGATCATGGGACCTAACAATTTTTATGTTACTCATAATTTTACAGGCTTGGAAGCTTTTGCCCATGTCTCCCCTATTTTCAATACATTTTAGGACTGCATTTGTAGATTAGCTCAGTAGATTATAATTGCACAAGCCAAAAGAGTGAGGGTAAGTATTGAATCATAATTAAGTTGTCGTTTGGGTTAGCCCAATGGTGAAGTTGAGTGAGACGTGAACGTTTCGCTAATTAATCACATTCGACTTCGACATATGATGCAAATTAAGCATTTTCCATCATTTCATTGTTGTCACAAACCCTAGTGATCTACCTAAGATCACATATCTTGATCAAATGTCAAAATATGACTTAAACAACCTCTAATTAGATCCTTAAACCCCCAATTAAGATAGCTATAGTACGTACTTTCAAGTATTGCTTCAACACGTGAGATTTTCGATTGATTAACTAGTTTGGCATAGTCATATACATTCAACTTTGACCTAATCTTGTCACACTCAAACCTAATTAATTATCGTCTAATCATACAATCCTAAATATTTTCTGGTAACATGATAGCGCCCAAATATTGGAGTTAGATACAATCCAAATTTAGCAAGCAACAAATTATAGCTAGGAAGTTGAGATCCAGCAATAGCAATAAAGCATGGCATGTGCATAAATGGTGTGACACATTTATATATGACATATGTAACAAAAGTGCACCACCTGCTTTGAAAATACTCCGAAGTTTACTACATGTAGAGGAAATATCACATTTTCCACATAAACTAAACACACATATCTGTCGTCCCCTACAAGGTCCTTTAGGGCTTGTAATATGAGCCTCATATCTCATCTGCTTTACAAAACCAGTAAAAAACCAAGCAAAGCCGCAACATCTCATTGGACTTGCAACTCCCATTTGCACATGATTGCCTTTGGCTATCATGCATTTGAATTGAAAGGGAAACGAATTTAAGCACGTGCCATTTGAGGGACAATTTCCTCGTGCCTTAATTGAATGAAAACAACTTTTCGTTTGAGAAGGGAGGAGTGACTTGTGAGTTGTGACTAGCTAGATGAGTTAAAGTGAAAATAAATGGTAATTGCATGCATGTGGGCCGCAGTGCATGCGTTATGTTGCATAACAATTAACAAGGACGTTTGTGGAACAAGTCTCATTATGTTCCTTATTTCTCCTCTCAATTTACCAAGACTCATTTCTTACGATATATGAAATTTTGATGACTGATTTATAGTACTTACAAGTATTTAGTATTATTATTGTTATTTGACAGTCAGATATGTTATGTAAATTTCATTACAACAAATTTGATTGTCAAAATAATAATAGTATATAAGAAATGTAGCAAAATTTCAAATTTTAATTAAGTTCAAATATTAGCAACCACTCGCAAATCATTCGTATAATTAATCTACGGATGGCTTTGCATCGAGGGCTATGAAAACTTGAGAGGAAAAAAGTGAGCTTTAGATGTGGGAAAAAGTGGGTTTGGGATAAATTTATGATGGGAAGGGGTGGGTACATTATGCTAGACTAGAGTGCATTGTCTAAGCTTGACCATGCATTTCGTGAATTGTGAATTTGTGATATGCCTCTCTTTTATGTTTGTTTATATTTCATATTTAAGAGTATTATTTTAGTAGTCAATGTTTATACAATACCATATGGTGTGTTTTATTGTGTTTTTTAATTTTTTTTTTTACTCATACAAAATCATGAAATTAGATTATTATATTTTTGTTATTTTAATAACAAAAAAAAATATTTCCATGAAATGTTACGAACTTCGTAAACCTAATGGAGCTCTCATATACAAAAAATCGTTTTGAAGATCTCTCGTGTACAAGTCAAGAGAAATATCACTAGACCGTAATACTAACGACACTAATTTGCAAACAAATGGATTTTCCTGTTTTGAATGGCTAACTATTTTGAAAACGCAGGATCTTCAAGCCCATCATTACAATTTACCTGACCCCTTACATACATCCAAACAAGGAAGTTATTAGGAACTCTAGACTCCCCTCATCACTAATCCATTCACTTCCTACTCCCATCATTAAGAAATCCCTTGGAACAACTAAATTCTCCATCCAAACAGACCCTTGGTGTTTTCGGGTTTGAGAGAAACACATATCAAAAGATATTTTTGTTGATTGTGATAAATTTGTTTCTATAAAGACATGTGTTAAATATGATTAAACCACATCAAAAGTACAGATAAAATTTTCATTTAAAATTGTGACATCCAATTCACGACCGCATAAATAAAAGAGATGATGATGGGTGATAATTCAAGTAAAAAAATATCTCAATTTTGAGCATTTGTCTCCATCTAACTTGCAAGTAAATAGGGTTACGAGTCAATTGCATTTCCATTTTTGGAATCCAGTTTGAAAGGAGAAAGGGCCACTACCTACACCAAACGTCAAGAAATAGATATTTAGAAAAGAGTAATGCTAGGGAGATTAAATTTGCAAATAAAATTTTGTAAACTAAGTGATATGGAAGTTGATGGTTGGATTATTTCTTAAGCGTTGATAAACGTGCTCATTTCTTATTGATGACACATAATTTAATTTGTAAATTTTATTTACAAGTTTAAGTTCTCCAACATTATTATTTAGCAAAAGTGAAAGTGTGAGAAAGAGTGAGAAAGAATATTAGAGAGAGAAAAGAGAGTGAAGGAATTTCTCACGTGGCCAGATACCTGGCCATTATTTGGGGCACGTTTTTTATGCTTTCTCTTCAAAAACACTCTCCTCCCTTCGTCGACCACAGTTCTCTATCTCCCTCTATTTTGTAGCTTTACATTACATTCGTATATGATTTGATTTAATCTTGGATGAAATAGTTGTCTCTCCACTTACCTTCTCTGTTGGCTATCGGCAACGAAGCGCAGCTCGTACGTTCACCTTCCTTCGATGGCCACTTCTGCACCACCATTAGATTCTCAGAAAACTCCAACGTAAGTTCATCAATGTTTTCATGCACCAAATGATATGATATTTTTCCGCATTCAAAACCACATATGTGATTGTTAACCGTACGTTGATGTATGAAATTCACGTACATTAATAGCTTAAAAGTGGGGATAATTTCGTGGCGTGTGTGTGAACGATTTAGAGAACAAAGCCCTTTCGTTTCCCTCTTTTAATATATCATGCCAAGAGATTGAAACGACCAAACAAATGGTTTTGTGAGTTTGCTTGTTCTCATGATCTTTACATTTTACTTTGATAAATTTTGGAACCGAACGCTTGATATCTTTCTGCTTCTCTTAGGGATGAGTCAAATCGGGGCGAACCACAGATTACCATTTTCTACAATGGACAAGTTTTTGTCTGCGACGTGACAGAACTTCAGGTAATTCCTGATATGTTAAAGCTTAGAACCATCGACGTACGAATCGTGTTAAGAATTTTTGTAAAACAAGAGCAAATTAAACAATAACAACAACAAAGCTTTTTTCTGCTAAGTGAGATCGGCTAATTGAAAGCAAATGAAACACAGTTCTCAATTTTAATTGAAAGCAAAACCCCTTCAAAGTCTGTTTAGTTGCTAGCTAGTAGCTAATGATTAGTTTTGATCTGGTGTAGGCTAGGGCTATTATTTTGTTGGCAACTAGGGAAATGCGAGGAGGAGGGACATCATCGAGGTGGTCCAGCGCAGTATTGCTTGCATTACGGTCTAAAATTTACGGGCCTCCAGGTGTGTCCATGAAGAGGTCTCTTCGAAGCTTCCTCCAAAAGAGAAAGCAAAGAAGTCAAGCAGCTTCTCCATACAACTCCACCAACAATCAGTAATTATTATGCTAGATTGCTAATGTACAAGTTTTTCTGCCACAAGTAATTTTGGCTTATTAATGGAAACAAAATTAGGTGGTTTTCTTGTCACAAGAAAATGGAAAATTAGCTTTTGATGAAAGTTGTTCAAGTTTTAGCACAACCCAAGTTCATAGCCAGGAGATATCATACTTGGGAGGTTTATTCCTCGTAATCAATACTGAATTAAAGTTATTACCAAGTGAACGGATAAGTTCATAGCACACCTCATCCCTTTTAGTGTAAATAATATCATTTGTTCAGAAAAAAAAAATTAAAAACGTTTTATGATCATTAAAAGTGCTATTAATAGCATTAGACCCTTCAATTTTTTCCAGTGTTTTTTTATGGGTAAATTTCTGTAGCACTTTAATGTGCTTCTAACAAAAGTACTTGGACTTCTAATAAATATTTTAGGACTTTGTTTGGAAATACTTTTAAAATAATTGAAAACGTTTTTAGAGAAAATGTTTTTAAATTTCAAAATCACTTTAAGTGTTTCCTAAAGAAGCAGGAAGCACATAATTGGTGCTTCTTCAGGAAGCACTTCAAGTATTTTTTACTAAAAATTGGTTTCAAAAATATTTTTACCAAAAGTACTTTTTGTTATTTTAAAAGCACTTTCAAACAAATCCTTAATGTTTATGCTTACTAAAATCACTTGTAAGGAAAGATGTTTCTTACTTAATATTCTTGAGTCGAGTGGACTCATAATCATTGACCTTACAAAATAATTACGTCAAGTGATTAAGAATATTTACTCACCATAACTTGTCTTCAATTCCCCCAATCAAGATATGAAAAGCCCAAACATGTAAATATTCAACTCTTTAATCAGACCCCCAACGTCTCAGGAACTAGTGGGTTGGTCGGTCTATAAGTTTGCGTTTCATATTGGGCTCGGCCTTCAATCATGTGTGTGTGACTCATCCTGTTTGACTACGCGAGGAGTCGAAGTACTCTCATTAGTGTGTTCCTGTCAGTATTCTGTCAGTCAGAGCCGACGACAGCTGAGATATGCATCCTGTAGCAGCAGGAGGAGGAGTTGAGGACGAAGACGACGAACGACGTCGCCAGAGTAAGCTCGAAGAAGCTCTCGAAATCAAGTCCCTCAGGCGCATAATCAGCGCCTACCTCAAGTACCCTCTCTCTCTCTCTCTCTCTCTCTCTCTCTACTACTACTACTCAAGTTTGAATTCAATGATTTGGGATTTATATCATTTGCATCAATGATTGTAAAGCTTGATCCTTTCTTTAATTTTGTTAATTTAATACCAAAAGATTTAATTTTTCTTGTAAACAATCGAAATATTTGAACTTCTGAAGAAAAAAAAAAACGGCTGCTGTGATTGTCACATATTCAGTTCGAATATCTGTTTTTTTACATTATGCTCGACTAGGTTGTGTATAAAGCGGGCTAGTCCCCGAAAATGCTCGTTAAGGTTGGGGCTTACAATTCACCCTGTGACTCACAGTCGAACGTTCTTCGCTTCCAATCGATCTATCACAGGCCACTCTGTCATTTTTTGAATTCTGGTTGTCTGATCACACTCGAAATTCTTGAACTTTACGGATCGAATTTTGTAAATTATGAACCTTTTGATTATTCTGTTGGTGTGATAGCCTATTTTATTTATTTATTTTCAGAGATATCAAATATGTGCCTGTAGTTTGAATAATGTCCCTCATTCTGAATGCAGTTACCCGGAGGCGTCAGAAGAGGACGTGAGACGATATGAAAGATCTTTCAGAATGCTTCCACCTGCCCATAAGGTATAGAAATACTAAAAGAGCTTTCATACTCTAGGAACTTGGGATACATTAACCAAATTGGTGTTTCACTATCTTTTTCGTTTCTAACAATCTCCCTCTATTTGCAGGCTCTGTTATCCCACTACCCGTTAAAGTTTCAAAGACTAAGACGGTAAATTTTCCTTGACTTGTTTCATTACATTAATTTCAAGTTTTTGGAATTTGGATAATACACCAACGACTGGCATATCTACGGTTTTAAATTGTAAAACTTGACATATTAACTCAAAAACTAACTCAAGGTTAATGTGGTGGGAATTTGCTTAATACTATTTAGTATTTTGACGTCTAATTGTGTTTCAAAATAACTGGTGGGGTGTACTTATTTATTTTTTAAACTTTCTGTAAAACATCCTAGGGACTTTCTTTCTGTTTACATGATTGGTAGAAGAGTTTCGAGATTTGTAATGGGTCAGACTTGTTGTGCAGGTGCATCTCTGTAAATTCATATTTCATTTTTAACATGCTTCAGGTTAGTTCCAACTTACTTTTTATCACTTTTTCCTTCTGAAAAAAGTAAAAATTATTCGTTTGATAATATTCTGATGACCTTTTGACATCGCGACACTTCATGACTTCTCAAAGGACTGACATTATGTGAGCGATTCCTCAAACTGGGGTAATTGGTATTAAGGTTCTTGACTTCTTTTGTCTCCCCACTTTTATATACATTGCAGGCATTTGAACCCCCACTTGATTTGAGCCAGGACATAGATGCCTGTGATGGCCCCCATCTTGAAAACGTCCCAAATAATCACAATGTTTCTGGAGTAAATAATGTTTGCTCTTCTCAGTCTACCTCCGCCAGCGAAAGATTGCATATTTCCAATTCAGATCAGGTCTGTTATGAGGAAGGGAGCAACACAGTCCACAGTTCACCAATAGTGACTGCTAAAAAGGTTTCTGCAACACTTACACGACCATGTTAGCTTTTCATTATGAGACTTAAATGTATATTTTTCTTCATAATGTCCTTCATTAGAAATTTGACCTCTGTAGATAACCACAGGAGGTAGACAATAACGGTCATCGTGAGTCCATTACCGATGGACACACTTCAGGTGTGGAATATATTAGAGAGACACATAACTGTTGTGGGAATGATTCCAATGGAGATGTATGAGTTTTTGTTTCTTTATAGCATTAATTTACAACTTATTTGAGTACGTGTCTTTCTCTTTTTATGGTTTAATTATTCAGAAAGTGGCCAAACTATTCAATTGAAAATTGTGACTTTCTTGGTGATATGCGTTTAGGTATCCTCACCCTCTCGGACATGGTTGGATCCATCGTTACAGTTACATGTTCCGTTAGTTGATGTTGATAAGGTATATTGCTTCTCTTGTGTTGGATATCTGGTGCTATGAGACTACTTGTTTTTGTTTTCCCTTTAAGTAATAAGAAATACAATCAGTAAACAATTTAGCTTAATTTATAAAAATTTCTTTTACCCTCCCTACAGGTCCGTTGTATAGTACGGAACATAGTTAGAGACTGGGCGGCAGAGGTATCTGATGATTTATTGTTGATTTCTATGATCGAGGATATCCCAGTTTTACTTAAGTTTGTAATTATATGAAATACAGGGACAGAAAGAACGTGATCAGTGCTACAAGCCTATATTAGAGGAACTTGATGCACTATTTGCTGATCGCTCTAAGAAAAGGTAATATTATTTTCTGATCTTAGTTTTATGTTTTCATATGTGTCACTGTCTTCCTATCGTTGCATCGTTTCTTAACCATTGCAATTATCAAATTACTTTTCCTTATCGAGCACGGGTTTTTTCTCAAGTAATTTTTTGTGTATGATAATGATATTTATTCGAACAGTCCTCCTGCCTGTTTGGTTCCTGGTGCTGGACTTGGGCGGCTGGCTTTGGAAATCTCGTGTTTAGGTGTGCATACATTGTTTGTTTGCTAAGAATTCCATTTTCAATATATATTCATACTCATGTATTATTTCTCATATTCTATGCAGGTTTCATAAGCCAGGGAAATGAATTTTCATACTACATGATGATATGTTCAAATTTTATTCTTAATCAGTAAGCATGTCATTACACCTCGCCTTAAATAGTCTTCAACCATCTTGCTATCACGAAAAAGGAATCCTTTTTCTGACCATGGAAGAGAGTTTTCAATGGTTGGCAATAGATTCTTTTCCGATATATTCTCTTCATTTTGTATTCTATGTTTTCTTTTCTTAGATGGTTTTGTTTGGTTACTCAGTTGTCAAACTGCTGGGGAGTGGACAATATATCCTTGGATCCACAGCAATTGCAATTCACTTTCAGAGAGTGACCAACTTCGCCCCGTTACAGTACCAGATATTCATCCGGCTAGGTACTGATGCTGCTAATTCATTTGTCTGAAGTCTTTAGTAATGCTACAAAAGCGTTTCTGACATACTATCAGTTCTCTTAGTGCTTTTAAGGTGTTTATCATCGAAATAGATAGTGGTTGAATGGATACTCTTCAATATAGCAGTGACCTAGAAAGAGATGATATGCTTATTATCTTTTTTTTTTTTTAAGGCTTATTTTTAGCTATGACACCTGTAGTCTTCACCAAATCTCACCTTAGCCCCTACATTACCACATGCACTCTTCCTCCGTGTCCCACTTCACCCTGACACATTATATTGTCTCACTTTAACACCTACACTCTTCCTCAATGTCTCACTTTACCCTATTTCGTCAAATAAGTTAAGAGAGCTGTTAATTGTGCTAACGAGACTAAATTGTCCATGCCACGTCAACACAATTAACTGCTCACTTAACTTATTTGACAGATTAGGGTAAAGTGGGACATTGATAAAGAGCGCAGGTGTTAAAATGAGACAATATAGTGTAGGAGTAAAGTGAAACAGAAAGGAATAGTACAGGTGGTAAAGTGAGACAATATAGAGTGTAGGGGTAAAGTGAGATTTGGTGAAAAGTACAGGTGTCATAGCTAGAAATAAGCCTATTTTTAAATCTGAATACTATCTTCTTTTTGTAAAAGTTTCTATTAGGATTTGTTTTCCAATAATTGTAGGTTTTCTTTCAAACAGTGCAGGGATTACTGAAGGCTTTTCTATGTGTGGTGGCGACTTTGTTGAGGTTTACAACGATCCAAACCAAGTAGGTAAGAAAATATGGGTTTCTTATATTCAAACATTGTAATTGAGGTTAATGAACAGTAGGAAATATCGTAAGAAATTTTCCATTGCATTTATCCTGTGGTAATCCATTTGTTATGTTGGTGTATGATTGGGCAAGTAGCCTCAGCATAGACAGGTGGTCTTAAATTGTTAAGGTCTTGTGTTGCTAAGCTGAGACAGCAGATAGTTGTCTGGTCTGGTATAAACATATCTGGGCGAGATATAAAATAAATCTCTTGCTTTTCCTGTTCATAGTGTTTAAATATTGAATACGATCTTTGGGAGGAGACCTAAATGAATATCTTGCCAGTCAATTTATAAAGTGTTTGTGACAAATAAATTCCAAAACGGCCGGAACCAAGCGGCCCGTAACTTTAGGGTTTAGACTTAAGGGCAAGGTGTTCTAAATAATAAGAAAAACATGTTCAAGCAGATTGACGAAACAAACTTAGATGGTTCATGCCTGTTCTCGTACAGATGGTAACATAAATTACTTTTACAAAATAACATGGTTGGATAATTTAATTTGTTTATTGTTTACAAAATAACATGACACAGAACCGAGCGCAATGGCATTCTAGGATTCATATAGCCGACCCCACTTAGTGGGAAAAGGCTTTGTTGTTGTTGTTGTTGTTGTTGTTGTATTGTTCAGAAACTACCTTCAAAAGATTTAGACTTTCATGCACTTCAGGAACGCGCATAAATAACCTCCGTAGTATTTCTCATGGAGATGTTTGTGGAATGTACAGGTGTCTGGGATGCGGTTGTGACCTGCTTCTTTATTGATACGGCACACAACATTATTGAATACATAGAAATCATATCAAGAATCCTGAAGGATGGTGGAGTAAGTTCCTCAGTCGTGATGAGTCTGATGACTTTAGTTTTTGTTCCCCCGTCTTATCAGTTTATTAATCCTTGATTGATTGGATGACAGGTTTGGATAAATTTGGGTCCCCTACTATACCACTTTGCTGATGTCTATGGGCAAGATGTAAGCTTCCTTTCAACTAAGCATTTCGTTTGCCCACATGCTCTGAGGGAGCGCTATACACTTATACCTTTTTTTTAAAAAAATTGTTTACATTGTTTTGTTTCAGGAAATGTCTGTTGAACTGAGTTTGGAGGATGTGAGGAGGGTTGCCTTGCACTACGGATTTCATTTTGAGGTAAGCTCGTTCCAATTCCGTTATGTTGCTTAAGCATCATTGGATGAACATAGCCGTATAAATTGCCTTGTCCTCAAACTGCAGAAAGAAAGCAGCATTGAGACAACCTACACTACAAATCCTAGGTCAATGATGCAGGTAAGTAATACCACCTCAAGTGGCTTTTCTTTTTCTTTCTTTTCCCCTCTTTATTCCGCTTTCGTGTAGTAATCTCTAAATTGGATCTCTGCATATGTTACTCCTCGAATGCCAGAAGTTTTAGATTTGAAACCTTTGCCGCTTTGATAATCTGAAGGTCCCTTATTCCGTGCAGAACCGATACTCCGCCGCATTTTGGACAATGAGAAAGAGATCAGCAACAATGGAGCACCAACCTCCTTTAACTAACTGAGAGACATTCTTGACGCTTAAGTTTGTTTGTTTGTTTTTAATTAATCCAGTTGATTTTTTATGATTACTCGAGGAATTAAAACTCTTAATTGTTTTAAATATTTAATTTAAACATGACAATAATATTTCTAAATTGAAAAATAGAAAATACTTCCCAGGCACCTCTTCCCCCGTCGTCTACGCACCCAAGCTCCGCCATCCCTTCACGGCATTTAGGATCACGATGATTCCCATGCAAATCTCCACTTCCCAACAAGCCAAGAAGTAAACCGCAAAATTAGGGCTCGAACTAAGCTCAAACCTAATCAGACAGAAAAAAGTGGTATAATTAGGGGCAGCCATTGATCTTGCCGCCACTTGCGAAATAATCTTGGCATGGTTCGTGTTTGCTTTTGACGGTCCCCAGGAGTTTGGCCATTTTCACCACTCTCACTATGATACCACGGTTTAGGGCACAATGTGTCTTCTAATTTTTATACCATGATATTGTGTCAATTGTGTGACAGTTACGTACATATTTAGGCATGCAGCAAAAATATATCTTTGGCATAAGTTGGAAGGGGCCAGGACAATCGGCTAGCTTAAAAAATACATCAAATATTTATTTTCTTCAATTTATAAGATTTGGCAAAAATGCCGTTATCCTTAGGACTTGGACACCAAGCAATCTCGACATCCTTCAAACCGGTCAGTTCTCTCATAGAATAATCAAATTATAGCGCGTGTAATTAGTAATAGCCTATTTCGTTGACTACGCCCTGTATGCTTAAAAACACCCCACATCGACTTTTTAAATTACAAAATTATCTTAATACGCCCCACATAAGTCGTACATAGTGTAACGATGAGCTTCAATACCTTCACCTTTGGATCCTTACCAACCTGGTTAAGGGTTAACGTTCGATAGCTCCTTTTCGAAAAGACGATAGAAACACACAGAAATTAAGGGGGGAGAGAATGTATGTAATGCGGATCCTAATAAGGTGGCTAACAGAGAGACACATAACTGAAATAGAAAATGGGGAGAAAAAGAGAGAAGTGGAACAAAAGGAGTTTTTGAGGGTTTACGTGAGACCACACTCTGTACATCATCTCTATCCCTATGCTTCCAGTTCAACAGAGCACCAAAATACAGCTCCCAAGAAGCACCAACTTGCAGACTCAGAAACTCCCCGTCCCCGTCCCCGTCCCCGTCCCAGTCCCAGTCCCAGTCCCGTCACATCCAGAATCATATTACACATTTTATGCATTGCATGACATTCATCATCAAACCGAGCACCACATGTTTTCTTCAACTTCGGAACAGTAAAAAGTTAAGCAACAAATTAAAGCGAAGCCTTCAAAATTACTTCGATGGGGATGCACGCACGAGTGTGCCACCCCCGGCACACCAGCCTGCCACATTCCCAGCAGATTCACTTTGTAAATGCATATGGACTCCGCCATAGAATTGCCGGTGAAAGATTATATTTTTCAGAAACCTTCCCAGACAACTCGCAGTCCTCCACTATCCCCTCACAGATTCAGAGTTCATTTGACCTCCGTTCCCGCCATGGCCATTAAGACCAGAAATGGGCATTGATCGATGAGCAAAATCAGACAAAAGCTTCCGTTGACGCTCATCTGTGTGAGGAAGACTAGCACGCAGAAGCTCCACAGGCATTTCACGATGTATCGCCTTGGTGGCCTCTGAACCAATAGCTTCTGTGCTTTGCTGACTCTGCGTAAATATTGATTGTACTATTGTTTCATACTTACTCAGGCAATACTTAGTGAGAAGACCGAAAAATTCATCAAAGGATGCCTGCCAAAGGGCACGGTTAGAAATGCTACAGCTCCCAGCAGCGTGAGGGTCGCTTAAGAGTACAGTTGCCCTTTCAAGAACAGATTTTAGGATAATAGTGGCCCCATCTCCAGCAGGGCTTCCAAGGGGTCGGAGCGGCGGCTGCTCTGATGAACAAACTACTGCAACAAGACAAGCACTTAACGCACGAAGATCCATACCATTTACACATGTAGAAACTCTCTTTGCAAGATTACTAGTTGTCTCAGCAGCTCCAGGATCAGAGGGTAGGCCACCGTACAAAAACCTTAAATGACGGAATACTGTCATACACACAATACGGGCAAGCTCGCTACCAGGGAAGAGAAGCTGAATAAACTTAGAAAGGAGCTTTCGCCCCTTAGGAAGAGAAACTAAACGTAGGAACACAATGTCATCCTTTGGAGCCAGCCCCGCTGAGTGGCTGCCTTTACCAAGTGGGTCAACAAGCTGAAGTGATGCAGCCAAACCCTCCAGCAGTATTTGCCGCCTTCGCCTGAGTTGAACCCCACCATCTTGGGGCTGACCATGCTGTAGCAGTCGATCAATATCATCAACATCAAGAAGGAGACAAAGGCCATCCTCAACGGCAATTCTAGCAGCAAGCATTGGTTCCTGCTCCAGAGGCTTCTCAGAGACCTGCTCGCCATCACCAGAACCAGGGGGAGGGTCAACTTCAAGGAGGGGGCGAGGCCTACGTATGGAAGCAAGGGGAATTCTCCCAAGAGCGTCGACAGAACTATGAGTATGCTGATCAGTACTATTACGGCCGCGGGAAGAGAACTCTCTAAGATGAGATGGGCAAAAAGGATGTTTTGACCGCGAGCCAGCTGCTTTTTTGGAAAGACTTGCCTGGTGGTAATAATCATCAATATAGGGGTCATTGCTGTGTGTTGCGGCATGCTGCATTTTAAGAATACTCTCTATCTCTTCAGATGTCATGTGCTTAGACCTGAACTGGATCCACCCACTCTCACTTTTCTGACTACCAGTATCAGAGCCTTGAGAAAAACGATGTTTTCCTCTTTTCGGTCTATGATTACTTGTGTCCGACAACCCATGCATTGACTTATGGGATGAAGAAGGGTGAGTACCATAAAATTGAGACTGCATTGCAGCAAAATGGGCCAAAGATGGCTGAACCGAATGGTGCAATCTCTGCTGTTGTAGCTGCTGCTGTGCTGACAATAATTGTGGGGAAAGAAGTCCATTTTGATGAGGGAGCTGTTGCTGCAACATATTGTTTCTGAGGCTGGAATGATCGCCGTGCAATACTCCAGCATGAGTAACCCAATGACTCTGTGACCTGCTATTGAAAGGAAGGCTAGGGTTGGCAAACTGAGGCATGTTCCCTCCATAATGCAACCCATGAGGTAAACCGGCCATATGAAGATTAGAGTTAGATAAAGGAGAAAGGTTTGGTGCAGAAAAAGGTAACTGGGAACCACCCGCAAGAGCAGAAAGATTCAGCTGATGTGGTGAGCCCTGCGGGGACTTGTTTCCAGGAGGAGGGAATGATGTGAATGCTGACTTGGGCGGTACAACTGGTTCACTGGAGAAGTGATGCTGGACTGGCTGCTGGTCTGGGTAAGACGATGTTCTGTACAAAGGTTTTGGCTGTTTTGATTCTGAAAATCGAGCAGAAGAAGGTTGCGGCTGTGACGACCACCTCTTTCCTTCCTGGGAAAATTCTGTATCAAACATATGCTGATCTAACCAGTTATTGAAATCTCCGTCTTGGGCCCAATCAGTAGCTGATGAACCTGAAGAAAACACCACGTTAGATAAAGCCAAAATAAAATTTAAGAAAACCGAAAATTGTACGGAGGCTATATCTATATTACATACTTCACAAATGGAAGAAATCAATCACATAAAAATATACCAAAGAGGTGATAAAAATTAGCTAGCGATAAAAGGGGAGGGTGGTATAATGACCATAAACAAAAGTTGAAGCCTTAGAACCTTAATTATCTTATAGCTAACTGCTACTGTTTTTCAGCAAGCTTACTTCTATTTTGCAACGCAAAGCAACGAAACCACCCAATCTTTTGCACATTAAATCTTGAGTATCTAGATCCTAAAAAATCAATCAATGATAAAGAAGAATGTACAAACAATTGTTAAGCACAACACGACTGTTCTAGTTTTAATACTGTTACAATGAGTGCACTCGTGTTTCAATTTGACAAATTGTTTATGGAATGCTAAAACAAATCATATATGCTTTGTGATGCATATATGCCGTTAAACAGAGGTAACAAAAGCTTTGTAATGCATATTCAACTATCTTATTTTCTTATTTTCAATGGAGGCTAATTTCCAGCAGATACTGGTTCAAAGAAACAATTCCAGAGCAAGCCTGCGTGCAACAAAAATAAGAACCACCATAACATGATGACAATGGTTGACAGTTACTCACTTTCTCGTGAAAAAGACCCTGAACCTCTGTCTCCAATAACACCTGGATGTCTTGGTCCTGTTACAACTTTGTTTAACTGTGCAAAAGAAAAACTATGTCACTACTAAGAATTAGTGAGGGCAGAATGGGCAATTAAGATGAAAATGTCAGGAAAATGCACTCCATGGACCAGAAAGATCAAGCATTCTCCAAAAGAATGAAAATTGTCACATCTAAAAACTTTTGAGCTTGAAAGACAAACATATTGATTGTTCACAAATATAACAATCAAACACGGAAATAGAAATGAAGAAACTAACATAATCTGCTTCATTCAAACCAGCACATTTACATGGTAGAACCATCACTAGTAAGTCGTAAGTACTGGCAAGTGGCAGATAAGATTCTGGATGAAAAACATAGCTCTATCGTTCCAGTCTTACTTTGTTAAAATCGAAATGACATCAGCAATTCAGCATAAAAAATAATACCTCAAGAACAAATAAAAGGATATATTCAGATACTAAAAAAAGTTCATATGAAACCAAAAAAAGAGAAGAAAAAAAAAGTTCATATATTATTTACACAAATTTATGTGTATCACTACGCAAAAACAAAGGATTGAAGTATCTCACAACTGAATGTCATGTTTCCTATGATAAGTACTGTCAACATAGTGATAAGAATTAAAAAAATTCAGGACCAAAAGGCATGCAATACTGAGATATAAATTAATAGTACTTCTAAAAGAAGAAAGTGGGCAACCGTCACTAAGATCTTTGCATGCATGACGAAAATACAAACATCAAACACAACTCAAGGATCTAGCATCAATACCACATTTGAGAAATAACAACAAAAAAATGTCATATTGGGGAATTTATACAATAAGTACAGCCGTACAACTTTCATTCCAAAACCATGTCAAACAAAAGATGTGGCCCGACAGAAATTGATTGCAGACAAACTCAACTGTTTGCAAAGTCATCAAAGTTAAGAAAGCTGACCTTTGCAAAAGTGCTTGCCAGGTCATCTATGTCAGATAAAGATCCCATACCAAGAGCCTATGCAAAAGGAAAGATTGAGGTCAGTAAACATGTTTTATATTACTGAAGGCCCTGCAACATATTTCATTAAACTAAATAGACAATGGTGAAGCTTATAACAAGGAATAAAAATAATAGGGAAAAGGTTGCACATAGCATCAGGCAAGGTGTTTGAGTACTCAGAATCAACAACAACAACAAAGCCTTTTCCCACTAAGTGGGGGTTTGAGTACTCAGAATGAATAAAGAAAAATATATGCACGCTGCTTAAGTGTAAGCGAACAATTTAGCATGTGAAACAATGCTTCAGAAAGAACAACAAATGCTGCAAATTGAACACAATAAACTATTGCACTGTTGGCCTCACGGACCATTGTAAGGTAAGCTGGGAAAAGATTAACTAACCTCATCCTTCTCAAATAAATGGTACTCATTATCAGCAGGCCCGAACAAAGGTTTTCTGCCTTCCTCGTGGTCCAAACCCCCCAACTCAACTTCGTCCACCACATTTTGACCGAAAAATTCATATTGTGATGCATCAAAGAGTTTATTCTCTGTATGGCAATAGGAAAAAAGCGTTAGGTGTCCAAAAAAGAGAGCTAATTTCAACAGTTCATAAACAAGTAAAGCAGCGAAAACGAATTATCAAGGTCATGGTACTAAGTGCTAATAGCGCAGTGCATACTAACAACAGAAAATCAAGCCATTGTTCAAAAACCGAAGAGCGAATTATATACCCCAACTACTTATTTCCATACAATTCAAAACACAATGACAACCAAATTTTCAGTCTTTCTCATAACTAGGCTTCTCAATTCAGTCAAGACGAGAACTTGACCCGAATCATATAAGCTCGAAACAGCCTTAAAGCCAAATTCAGCGAAGCTCTCTGCAGAAATTATTGAGCAACAAAAGCTTACATCCATAAACAATAATCATAAACTCCGAATTTCGACTTCAATACAATCTCCCAAACAAGATACAGAAGCAGGTCGAAAAATTAAAACCCTAACTTTTTATTTTCTGGTGAGAATGATAGGAAAAAGGAAAAAGATTAGCATGCCAATTTTCGCCTCAGATTCTTCGAACTACAAAGACATACAAACATATATGATTTTCTTTTCTTTTCCTTCAACTTTCTCAGCACCCAGACAACCTCTTAAGCAAAAGAGGAAAAAAAAAATAGATCTTGAAGGAGCAGACCCGACGAGGAACTCTCAAGCAAGTCCCTGAAATCTGTGCCATTAGATCTCTCCATATTAACAGACCGAACAAAACCACCGTCCGCGGCCCTAAAAACCCGAAGCTCCGCCGCAGAAGCAAAAACTACGTCGTATTGGTCCGGATCAGCACAAACAGCAAACCGCGCCGAGACTCGGAGGCTTCAGTAGGAGATTACGCGGTGGAGGGAAGAAAATGGGGGGATGGCAAGGGAGTGTAAATCGAAGGGAATCCGAGGGTCAAATTCGGCAAAAAGGGTTAACCCCTCTCTCTTCTGAGAGGGATATTAGAGAGAGAGAGGGGGAGGAGAGAGAGAAAGAGAGGGTTATGTGGGTTAGGTCATTTTTTCTTTGCAGCGCGAAAGGAAGAAGACGACTTTCGCATTGGCGCACGTGCCTTCCTCCAGAGAAGCGGTGGGCAAATACAGATAGAGAAGGTGCGTTGAGGTGGCGCGCTCTCATTGGTTGGCTTCCAACTGCATTTTTCACTATTAAAACTCGGATATTCGGACTCGGATGCGTAAATGGACCATTATGTCCGGGTCGACTGTTAAGATGTTTTTCCGTGTCATTGTTTAGTTGTCTGACTCGTCACATGATATTATTAATCGTTTTAAGTTATAATCGGTGGAATTGTAAAGTATTAGTTATGAGGATTTATTTGCATGTGCTTTTAAAATGATTAAGAGTGATTTTAGAGAAAATGTTTTTGGATTCCAAAAGCACTTGAAGTGCTTTCGAGAAGAAATATCAGTTATGTGCTTCTTCCAATAAGCACTTTAAGTAATTTTTCAGAATTTACTTACATTTTTACTAAAGAATATTAGTTCTAAAAACATTTTCACCAAAAGCGCTTTCAGTTATTTTAAAAACACATATTCACACTTCTTTTTACTTACCACACACCCTTCTTAATTTCAGCTGTCGGATCGAATGAATTGAAAAATAAAAGGCTAGAAATTAACAAAGAGTGTGTTAGAAGTAAATAATGAATGTATGGATATACCACCCAATATGTAATTACATTAATTTTGATCATTTGGTAAGCTTTCCTGTCACACAAGGTTGATTTTTGCTACTGAATTATATTATAATATTAAAATTAAACTCATTTATTTTTCACTCTTGATATCTTATTTGAGGGTGTGTGATCACGTGTTTCTTAGTCGTCAAGACCAAATAAACATTTCTAACAACATTGACAAAAAAAAAAACATTTCTAACAACAACAAATACATTAGTAATAGGATAGTGTTATCCAAATACTCATTTTTACTTTTTAATTTCTAGGTATCAAACCGGATGAATTGAAAAAATAATGACTAAAAATTAATAAAATTATGTTGAAAGTAAAAATAAGGGAACTTTAACGAAAAGCACCCGGTACTGTTCACTTTAACGAAAAACCACATTTTTACACTAAAAAGTCAATCCTGGTACTATTCACTTTACCCTTTATTTTGTCCTTATCATTAAAACTCAAAGTTTTCAAGCCCTTTTCATTAGTTTCCTTAAAAATAAATGTGTTTAGGATACGTAAGAATGTGACTGTCACGTATAAAAATATCTGATTTGTAGCCGACGATGGAGTTACGCGTGTTGCCGCGTGACAATGCCAACTTGGACTTATGCCTTTTTTTTATTATTGGACCTTGAGAAGGGAATGCATATCAGCATGCGGGACTCCACGGTGAGATTGGTTGACACGTCATCGTTTTAGGAGAGGATATTCTAGAGCCTAGGATTTAGAGAAGAATATAGCGAGACGGTGCGTTTTGGTTTTTATTGCTATTAGAGGTGGTGAATCAACCACATTGGGTTTTTAACGAGTACCTGTTAAGATCTGTTTAATTGGGTATCATCATAATATAACAAGATATTGGTTGTGGTAATAATTGCGTAAGTTCAAATTAAATTAAACAGATCTTAACGGGTACATGTTAACAACCCAATAGATTAATTTATCACCTCTTATTGCTATTATTTTGCTAACAGATTTTCCAAAGGGAAGTGTGATAATAATTTCTCATTCATGAAACGTGTAAGATGAGAAATCAGAGATGATTTAAGAGTTGCCTAATTCTCCCTTGTAAGCAAGAAATTGGGTAGCAAGAAAAGTAGGGTGTTAGAAATCTGGTAACAAACATAACTCTAAATGTGAAAGACAATCATTTAATCTAAGGATTTCAAAAAAAATAAAAAATAAAAATAAACCATTCAATTTGAAACAGTTTTCATCACAATAATGTTGGATAATTACATTTTGCGGTCACAATTCAATTAACAATAGGTCATAATAATTGATACAATAAGTATACAGCCGACTGATGTATTGACGCCATAATTAGTCCATATAACAATACTCTTTCATTGTTGACCCTCTTTTGCGATGAAATTACATTGTTGTTAGTTTGTTTACGAAATTGTTATTGACAATAAAAGAGAGAAGAGTGAATAATATTTTTTTTTGAAGTGTCAATAACAATTTTTTTTATTTCTAAAGTCTCAATTTTTAACCTATACAACTTAGGCCAATGAATGAAAACTTGGAATTGCTTTCAACTAAGTTGTGTTTAAGAGTTGAGGAGTGAGGAGAGAACCTAATTAGACCAGGTTTTATATAGCTAATTAAGATGAGAGAGGGTTAGGGATTAGGTGTTTAGTCGTTTTCTCTCGAGCAATATAATTCATATAATTCATACATTTGTTTCATATAAAATTTCTCTCCATCCCAGATTAATTATGACTAGTTAATTAGGACAATATATAGTTGTTAAGAACTACAATTAATTACTAGATTTCCAAAAAGAACAAATTCAATCCATTAGCATGCGTAAAGTGCAATCATCATTCTTGAAATAAACATATAACACATACATATCAAAGCAATCTAAGTTCACCTCTTTAAGCAACGACTTGTAGCTGAAGCGATTAAACGCAAAAGGCAAGGACATGTATTCAATGCTCCCATCTATCCGTAAACATATACCACATACATATATGTACACAACCAAAATTTACCCCTTGATCAAGCATATATTTGTAACACGAGTAGGTAAGAGCATTTCATCTCCGCAACCAAGGTATTGTATTCCATTCCTCCTCTCCATTAGTATGTGTGCATGTCTTGAACCAAAGTAGAATGGTGGACTTAAGGCACAGCAAATGATAATCCCAAAATTTACCTCTTTGTTAAGAAAAGGTTCAAACAGTCGAGCATCCATCCCCGCATCTGAGGTCATTTATTTGATTCTCCCCCTCCTTATACGTAATAATCTCAAGATTTTGATTGAAGCAAAGCTGGCCTGAAGGCTGAGACCCTAAAGCTGCGGGCTCAGGCCGGTCAATTCACATGCAGAGGGCCGGGAGTGAGGCTGAAGCCGCTGACCCTAACCCCGCCCGCCCATGCACGTGGAATGTTTGTATACATTTTCCATCAGTTTAGCAAAACACAAAGACCTCTCTCTCTCTCTCTCTCCCCCTCCGAATATTCATGGCGGTTGCTATTTCCTTTTCACTCATATAACTTTGGTGACACTTCTTTGTCTCACACTTGCTCAATATATATAAATATAGATACATTCCACCTAATCTTCCTCCTCCTTATACAAAAACGACTAGAGACGTTTTATATTCCCAAGTCCTCGTTTCGACCGGCCGGTTTCTGCATTTCTGAGGTCACCAGTTTAACGTTTCTGTGTGGCAGCCGAGACTCCTCAGGTTCTCCTCATGAATCTCAGCCCTTGCTTAATCATTAGTTTCTGTCATTAGGGTTCCTTAAATTCATTGAAAGTTGTGTTTCCCATATTTTCGTTGCGTCTAAATCACTTCGTTTACCATGTTTCTGTAACGTTTCTTTCTTTGCCTATAACTCCTTTTCCTTCTAGTATATTAATTTTTTTTTAATACTTTCGTAACGCTCTTTGTTGGGTCGGAATTGGGAGTCATATATCGATGCTGAATTTTACTATACCTCCATACATCTTTCTTTGCCTATAACTCCTTTTCGTATTTAAATCATCATCATTTATGATTTTTTTTTTCTTTTTAACTTTTTATGAGCAAGGAACGGAGTCAGAAATTTTACCATACACACTCACCCAGAATTTGAATATTATGTCATTTGTTTTTATGACGTTTTCAAATAAGCTATAAGTCAATAAGTCTATCTACGATAAGTCGGCAGAGTCGGCCAATTGTATTAGGTAAATAAGCATATAGGGCACATCGAGCATAGACTTTGGACTCATCACAATAGACAATTTTTAGTCCTGTATAAGCACTTTTTAATAAAGTGTTTCACTACCAAATTTGATTTTTCTACCAATTCTCTCTGTGGTTGCAGTTGCAGGCATGGATATTGCAGACTCGAAACGAAGGAGCAAATTCTCCGGCAAGATTTTCGCAGCTGCCGGCCTAATCACCCTCTGCATTGTCTTGTTCAAGCAGTCACATGATTCTAGCAGTCCCAACAAGGTCTGTTTCCGATTTATAGTTTTCGGTTTTGTTCTTTTTTTGACAAGATTTCTTTACATTCATCTCATGTTTTTGTATATCTGCAGTTCTCTTATCATGAAGCAGGGATCACGCATGTCTTGGTCACAGGAGGTGCTGGTTACATAGGCTCTCATGCTGTGCTTAGGCTTTTGAAGGACTCATACCGTGTAACGATAGTGGTATATATCGATCATTCTTGAAAGCTTTTTCTTCGTAATTCTTACATGATTTGTCGATTGAAAACCCTTTAATTTGTGTCTTTTCACAGGACAATCTTTCTCGAGGAAACATCGGTGCTGTTAGGGTTCTTCAACAGTTGTTTCCACAACCCGGGAGGCTGCAATTCATATACGCTGACCTCGGAGATGCAAAAGCCGTATCCTAATATGTTTCTTTTGTATATTCTACTTTAAACTAATCTAAACTGTGGAAAAGGTGAACTGAACTCGAGTGAACAATGTATTGGATATTCCTTGATTCTTGTCTTAGGTCAATAAGATCTTCTCAGAGAATGCATTTGATGCTGTCATGCATTTTGCAGCTGTTGCTTATGTTGGTGAAAGTACACTCGAGCCTCTTCGGTATTCGATCGTCAATTTCATGTTCATTAAGTTTCGTTTCTTCTCTGTTAACCTTTTAATGACATACAATTAGTGTTCTTCTGCAGATATTATCACAATATCACATCAAATACACTGTTGGTTTTGGAGGCAATGGCAGCACACAATGTAAAAACATTGATCTATTCCAGTACTTGTGCCACTTATGGTGAACCTGAGAAGATGCCGATCACAGAAGAAACCGAGCAAGTGAGATTCATAACACAGTTTAGTTTGTCAGTTAATCATGTATTAACTGCAACGTTTAAATGTTGTGTTGGTACATCAACCCAAATAAAACACAGATTAACAGTTGTATCAAGATGTGCTAATTTCCAAAATACTCGATATTTATAATTGTCTGAATTCAGGTCCCAATCAATCCATATGGAAAAGCAAAGAAGATGGCAGAAGATATCATTCTAGATTTCTCCAAAAACTCAAACATGGCCGTCATGATCTTACGGTAGGCCGTGAATTCTGCTTAATTCTTTGAAAAGTGTGTGTGTGTGTGTGTGCGCGAGCACAGTGCTCGCGCTACTTTGTCTATGAATTCTTCAACACAGCAGGAGGCATGAACAATTTCTTCAAAATGAATAGTTTGGGTATAACTGAAGCTAACATATATACGGTTATGTATCCAGATATTTTAATGTGATAGGATCAGACCCTGAGGGAAGACTAGGAGAGGCTCCTCGACCTGAGCTACGTGAGCAGGGACGAATCTCTGGTGCCTGTTTTGATGCCGCTCGAGGGATTATTCCTGGACTGAAGGTACTTTTCTCCCTCGGTCCCCCTCCTCTTTTCCAGTACACTTGTTTAGGCCAAAATCAATGTGAGAAATTGAATTATTTTGTCTATGTCATTGATTCTAGGTCAGAGGAACAGACTATGAAACAGCTGATGGCACTTGTGTGAGGGACTATATAGATGTCACTGACCTGGTTGATGCTCATGTAAAAGCTCTCGCCAACGCACAACCTGGGAAGGTTGGGATCTACAATGTCGGCACTGGAAAAGGTTAAGAAATCTGTCATTTCCCTTGAAATTATTATCATCCTTTCCTTACCCTTGCCTCGCTGGCCCTGCATTTCCTGAAGTTATTTTGGATCATTTTGATCACAGGTAGTTCAGTGAAGGAATTTGTTGAGGCATGCAAGAAGGCGACAGGGGTGGACATAAAGGTTGATTACCTCGACAGAAGGCCAGGGGACTATGCTAAAGTTTATAGTGATCCTTCCAAGGTAAGGCAAGAGCTGAATTGGACAGCCCACTACACACTTCAAGAGAGCCTGCAGATTGCATGGAGATGGCAAAAATCGCATTTGAATGGCTATGGTCCTTAGGTTGAAAAGATACCAGAGATAGCATTGCGGAAGCAGGATGTTGCTCCTTGAGTTGAACTTGGATTTCCTATTAATTGGAACACTACATAAATTTCCAATCGGCAAGGAAGAAAGTCTATGGGTTCGTTGAGAGAAGAGAGTGCCCTCCCTCTTGATTCGTATAGGACAAGAGTAACCCTGCGTGTATTTTTTACTCCTGTACTTTGTTCAAGCCCAGAAAAAGAAAAGGAGAGGATATTAGATAGCTGATCTAAACAGATGAAACATTTACAGTACTGTATAAATAGCCAGTTTGAGTGTTATCTGCAGATAAGTATAATTGCCAAATTTCATGTAAATTGCTCTAAATCACTTAAAACAAATTAGTTTCTTTCCTATTTTCCTTGGCAATGTATGAGTTCTCTATTTGAAGAACAATTGATAAATCATAAATGAATGCTCGTGTCGTATATTTACTGATCTATAAAATGCTATCATGCTAATAGCTTAGCAAGAGTGAGAAAGCAGTACCTGTTACCATAGGTTGTAAATCTTTGTCAATCATAAGGTGTCGATATGTAACTTGTGTTTCTCATCTCTGTGGTTAGGCTCTTCAATACGCTTGAAAGCTCTGCTGTTCTAGGCTGCGCCAGATCATCAAAGAGAAAAGCATGTACGTGATTTCTGATTTCAATCCAACTGCAGCCTGGCTGCTTCTCCGTGCTACTTTCTTTCATTAACACCCTGACTCTTTCAACCTCGTCCCATCTGCTGGCCTCAGCATGCATGTTGGACAAGAGCACATAATTTGAAGCTTTATCAGGTTCAAGTTCTAAAAGCTTCTCAGAAGCATACTTTCCAAGTTGTAGATTCCGGTGTATCCTGCAAGCTCCAAGTAATGCACCCCATATTTTAGCAGTTGTCATGATCTTCATATTCCTCACCATTTCAAAGGCTTCCTCTAGCCTCCCTGCACGACCGAGCAGGTCAACCATGCAAGCATAGTGTTCGGCGAGAGGTTCAATAAGGTAAACTTCAGTCATGCTCTTAAAAATTTCTAAACCGCACTCAACCAACCCACTGTGGCTGCATGCCGATAACACCCCAACAAAGGTCACCTGATCAGGATTCACCCCTTCTATTAACATATTTTTGAAGAGCTTTACTGCCTCTTCACCATCTCCGTTTAAAGCATACCCAGATATCAAAGAATTCCAAGAAACAATATCACCGCGCTTGATATCTTCGAACACAAGATTAGCATCCACAACTCTCCCGCATTTAGCATACATGGTAATCAGGGAATTGCTGACGAACAAGTCATTTACATAACCACACTTCACAACCAAATGGTGAAGTTGCTTTCCAACTTGTAAAGCCGCAAGATTGGCGCACGCGCTTAGACCACAAGCAAAAGTCGACTCATCAGGCCTCTTTCCTTCCTGTCCCATCTTCACGATCGTCCGTAGTGCATCCAGATATAACCCGTTTTGCACGTAACCTGTAACCAGAGAATTCCACGAAACTATGCTCCTCTCACCCATCGACTCAAAGATTTCAAGTGCTTTTTCCATCTGCCCTATTTGAGCATAACCAGTAATCATAGTATTCCAAGAAACAATGTCCTTGTTAATCATTTTTCTAAAAAGAGACAGAGCTTCAACCATTTTCCCACACTGAGCATAGCCTGCAATCATTGTGTTCCAACAAACAACGTCCCGGATGGAAATGGGATTGAAGATCTCACTTGCTTCATCCATCCTTCCATTTTGCAAGTATCCAGACATCATTGCTGTTTGTGCAGCAATATTCTTGTATGGCATCTGGTTGAGCAATTGCCTTGCTTCGTCAAGCTTACCAACACGAACATACCCATTGATCATTGTTGTCCACGATACAGAATCCCTCTCAGGCATATCCCCGAATAATTGAACAGCCTTGTCAATTTGGTGGTCTCGAACATAGGCTCCAAGCATTGCATTCCAAGAAACCACATTTCTACTTGGCATCTGCTCAAAGAGATCCTCTGCCTTTGCGATCTCCCCATTTTGCGCAAACCCACATAACATCGTGACCCAAGAAACCACATTCGGGTCCGGAATCTTCTTAAAGAACTTCCAAGCAGAATCCAAGTCACCAACCTCAAAAAATCCATCCAACATCAAATTCCACGAAACCACATTCCTCTCAGGCATCTCCTCAAAAAAGTTTACTCCCAACTGCATCTCCCCATTCTTCGTATACCCAGCAAGCATTGAATTCCACGAAACTAAATTTTTTTCCGGCATTTCATCAAACAATCTCTTAGCATCATCAAACTGCCCCTTCTTCACATACCCTGCAATCATTGCATTCCAACAAGCAGCATCCCCCTTATCCGGAAGCAAATCGAACAGCTCTCTGGCTCTCTCGAGCTCACCGCCACGAGTAAAGCAAGTTATCATCAAAGTCCAAGAGTAAAGGTCTCTCTCCGGCATGTCAACAAAAATCCTATACGCTTCTTCAACCCTGTCATTGTGCAGGTACCCGGAAATCATAGTGTTCCAAGAAACCAAGTTTCTGTGCGGCATTTTATCGAACAGTTGGCGTGCATTACCAATTCTACCATTCTTAGCATAGGCAGAGATCATGGAATTGTATGTTACAGTGTTCCTTTGAGGCATTTGTGAGAAAACCTTAATCGCTTGGTCGATACGACCCGACTTCCCCAACCGGGTAATTTTCAGGTTTTGGTTGAAGACTTGGGTCCCCTTTTCACCTATTGATCTCAGCCTCATTTGGTGTTGGTAGTTGCAGTTGGTGAGGCAGAAGAAAAGAGTGCTGCTTTGTGGTTCGAGCAATTCAATATTTGTTGTGTTATTCTTGTATTTTGGAGGGAACTGTTATTTGTTGAGTCAACATAAATTGAGTCACTTCTCGCTTTTTTAGATCGCATTCTAATCTATCTAAACTGCAAAACAAAATTCAGACTCAGACTCAGCTACGCTCATGTTAGCAATCATGCACTTATCTTTTTAACACAACACGAGAGAAAAGTTATGTGAATGACTTCTTTGAAATGTCGACAATAGCTTCCTTTCTTTCTTTTTAATATTCTAGTTAATCATTTTAGGATGTGATTTTCACATTCTTTTTAAATTCTCACAAGCCCTTCTTTATTTCTAACCGTCAGATTGAATAAATCAAATGAAAACAACGAACATGACTAAACAAACGTTTGTGAGAGGCTAAAATGGAGGAGAAAAGAAAAGTAGGAGGAGAAGGAAAAGGCCACAAAGAGAGCACAAAGTGTCACCTGAAAAGAACTAGTCTTTTCTCTTAAATAAGACGATACAAAGTCTTCCTCAACAGCAAAATTCCCTATAAATATCATATCGTCCGAAGAACTTAACGATCAAGACTTCTAGCGAGGCGACGCAGTAAATCGATCGGTGCCCCTCCGTAAGGTGGGTATGAGATGATAGCTGTATGAGTAACACGAGAGAAGAAGTCCCTGAGCAAATATTCTTCAGACCGCCAAACACAAGGCTTACCGCACCAACTGAAAAAGGGGCTCAAACACTAGTCTTTTCTAACGTCTGAAAATTGCAGGTGCACTCTCCCTTCCTCTGTATCGATGCAAGTCCAGAGTGATTGGGAAGGCAGTAACTAAGGCTAATTGACATGTCAGTTAGATTTGATCATAGCTCATCGTGACCCGCTGACTCAACTTTTTCATTTGCTGAGTCATCTGAGTCTCCGGCTTTCTTGTCATCTTGTGGAGAATTATCAGAACTCGAGTCAGAATCTTTGGCTTTTTCTCCGCTGCTCTCGGTTTCATTGCTTGTGGGTTTCTCAATTTTAGGCTTTGGCTTGGGGATTCTGTTGACGCTGGCAACCTAGACAAAGAAAAAGTCATCGATAAGAGCATTACAATTGTATAGAAATAGCTTGTGGATCGCATTTTCATTTATTTTCTCAACCGAGAAACAGAATCGAAATGATACCTTGTCTTCCAGATCAAACACCTTCCCATACACTTCATCCGATGTGAATGCTGGTTTGCTATGTGCAGGAGTCCTTCAAGGAAGAACAAAACTAGGTTAAACAAATGGAAGCACTGTCATAAAATTGCTACTATACTTGATAGTTATTCAAGGACCGGGTGAAATTATGCACTTAAGTTACTTCTGACTGCAGGATTTTTAACGAAAAAAGCAACACTTTCAAACCAAATAAAAAATTCAGCACCAATGTGCAACACCGTACATTCAACGATCGTCAACATAAAGCAAGATATCAAGCAAAGGGAAATGGGCTATCACCGCATGTTTCCTTAATTATATGTGTTGTGCGTGCATAGTTGACATCAACAAGTTACCTTAATAATGTCAAAAGAAATCAATACAGCAACAACAATTACTTACTTTTTCTGCTCATCCTCGCTCTCGTCCAACCACTTCTTCAACTTGTCAGCATCACTCGCAACCTGGTAAACACAAATAAATTTCCCACACCTTAAGCGTCAGAGGCCATCAAAGGGCAGCTAAATTTGATCATTACTACAACTACTATTTACAATTGACAAAGACTTTTTAGTCGGATCATGTATGATTGAAGCACCTCATCTGTTCGATCTTTCGGAATCCAGGGTTTGTTCGACTCCCATGCACTTAGAATCTGCAACACATTGAGGAAAAGATAAATGAATATGTCGCATCTCATAGTTTACAAATGGTGTGGACTTTATTAATACCTTTTAAAATATTTAATGGTGATTGACCTTCTATGGCAACCATTTCACATGTAAAACTTAAGTGTGTTTAGTAACGATATCCTCGAGCTCAATTTCTAAACTGTGATATATAATCCAAGTTTATAAAAATGACAGTGTCTGAATTACCTGTTGCACCTCAACAAGGTACTTTCGAGCATGTTCCACTGCTTCTGGCCGTGCGGTAAGCTCTTTGAATCTGCACCCAAGAATTCATCAGATCAGATACATTGCATTGACTTGACACGGGACTTAACTTGTAGAAATTCATACATCTGAAAATTATACATCACTGCCCAGTTCTTTTTTCTTGGTGAATGCAGTATTACCCTCAATTAAACTTAAACCAAAGAAACTAAACTGGAATATACCTGAAGAATATTGGATCACCAATAGCTTTTAGCATCTCTAGGCGTTCCTGAAACTCTGAAGCAGTAGCATCTTCACCATCGGTGTAAAGCCACTCTTGCACCTAAGAAAAAGACAACAGGTTAAATAGAAAACTTAGGACAGAGATATGATGAAGCTGAATTTTGGGTTGAATAAAGAAATGCCTACCTCATCTAGCTTTCCAATAAAGGATTGGCGTTCCTCGCTAGTTGAAATTTTTTCAAATTCCTCGGATGTTTCAAACTGATATAAGAAAGAATTCATTAAAAGGTTGAAACAAGAACAAATTGTTATGACCAAAAACTTTTTTAAATAAGGAAACTAGCACTAGAACAAAATAATTTAGCCTATCAAAGCAAAAGACACAAAAAGGAGAAATAACATCAGATTCAATACAAAGCAAGTCAATGCAAGATCCTCAAATGAATGATGTGAGAAAAAAATAAACAAAACAAACTACATTAATAACTTTATCAAACAACAATTGCAAGGCATAATATCACGGAAAAATCCAGAAATATTTGGAAACATCGTAAATATTCATAAAAAAATATATTATGCAATGAAGATGTTTTTCATATGCCGGGAAGAAAAAAATATTCGATTGCACCTACACACCTTTTCTTTAGTACCATATATGTATCCTTCCAAGTTATTTTTCAACTCTGCCGTTCTCCTCCTCTCTGCATCCTTCTTGTCTAATTCTTCTAACTTACGCTTTGCTTCAGCAAGAGATTCTTTTGAAGGAGACATTGCAGGTCCGACTGTTTTCTCAACAATCTACAATATATAAAGGAGATATGAGAAAATACGAGCTTCTAATGAGCTGTTGAGAAGCATGAAAGAACTTTAAGAAAATTAACTAATATATACCTTCAGTGGAATCCTAAAGGTCCGCTTTTTCAACTTTTTTTCAATAACAACATCCGCTTCTACAGTAGAGTTGGAAGTGTTACTATTTCCACCATCATTAGTATTGCCATTGCTGTCTTCTGAAGAGTTCTGAGCACCAGTTTCAGTCGAAATGTTTGGTGCAACATTAGTTGAATTCTCCACACTCAGATTCTTCTTAGGAACTTCCACCCATTCTGACACTTCAATAACAGCGTCTGCACGATCCAACGACAAAACACCACTTCTACTCAAAGAGAAATGCAGACTTGCTTTAATGGGTGAAGACAAATTCCGTGATGCATACCTAAATAAGATGGAAAAGACAAATATAAAATGTTGTCAGTGTTCATCTCATGCTTTTGCATGGACATATAAGTAGAACTTCTTTAAAGCACTGCAGAAAATATCGTACAGAAAGAATCTGGAAATGCCAATCCTTACTTCTCACTTGTCTCTGTCAAACTGGACACAGAGTACTGAGCAAATACAGGAGAGGTGGCACCAGGGGGTAAAAGATCTTCACTCTCGTACGCTAGCGACACTTCAAAATCTTTGCTCTGGATAAAGGACCTGAACATCTATTTTATAGCAAACCAAAAACATAGTGAGTGAACTTAGACAGGAAAAACTATAAAATAAAACCCTTTAGTAATATTTGGTATTTCTTTCCATGTTATTTACCTTGCTGGGGAGTTTCTTCATCCGTTGCACAAGTGTCTGCCTAGTACTATCTTCTTTCTGAAGATCGGGGCCATCTAACTCAAGCACAAACCCATAGGTAGAACCATCAATCATCCCTAACTTACGGTTCAGCTTGATTCCATCACTTAAATTAGCAGCATATAATGCTGCACCTAGAACTATAGCTTCATCAGCATCCAGATGTCTATCCAACTCTTTCCTTCCAAGATATTCCTGAAGCTTAGCCTGTCATAAAAGAAATAGAGAATTCCTTCTCGTGATCACTCTTCATAACAACTCAGAGATGACGAGATTCAATAGCGCAACATTAATATCAAGGTGATGTAGGACATCACCACAGAGCAAAAGGGAGAGAGAGTATAAGTCAAACCTGCAGCTTTGGCACCCTGGTAGCTCCTCCTATCAGTTCCACTGCATATATCTCATCTACCTTTAAACCAGAATATTTGAGCACTTCTTTAAGAGGTATAAGTGACTTCTCCCACAGATCTTCGCAGAGCTCCTCAAACTTTTCACGAGTTATCGTACTCCTGAAAGGGAAGTAAATAGTGTTCAGTTTGTTACCTTGGACAACTAACACAAATTGCCAGAGTACACAAGGTGAAAACACATGTATCTTTAGAAATTTGACATAGCTTATTTTCCACCAAATCTAGAAGGGTAAAACAAGCTTTTTATAAGAAAACCTACATCAACCAGCATAGCAGTGGAATAAATAGTAATTAATAATAGAACACCCAACAATGGAAACAGAGGCATCCCAAAGAAACCTATCTATATAAGTTGCACAACTACATATCGATAATGTTCAATATACTACGTTGGACAACTAATGACACAAATTCCAGCTCGCTGTGAAAAGTATTTAAATTGAGATGCTTAAAATAGCCTATTTTCCACTACTCTAGAAGGGAAATCATGAAACACATAAAAGTCTATATCAACCAGAAGTATGGCGACGGTAAAAATAATAATTAAAAACTTTCAACAGGGCATCCCAAAGGCGCCGCTGCATGAACAATAATTGACAGAGCCCCTGCCACATGAACTCTTTTCACCCTTCTGCTCATTGCTTCCACTAGTTAAATTGATAAAGGAACTTTTCAACAGGGATCAAAGAGTAATGCACTTTAAATTCCACCAACCTGAAGTCCCGATCATCATAAAGGGATTCAACAGATATTGGTGCCATTTTGTTTGCACTTAGAATTTCTTTTGTACGCTTGACCTGTTTCTTCAATTTAGCCATTGCTTTTGGGGACTTCCTCACATCAACACCATTCCCTACTTGTTTATTGAACTCATCTGCAAAATGCTCCACCAACCGTAATTCCATGTTCTGGCCCCCAAGTTGTGGGTCCCATCTGACATCCTTGACCTGTACATGAAAAATGAGAATAAACTTTAAGAGAACTGGCCAAAATAATTGCATATCATACGAGAATCAAAAGTAACCTATGCTTCCGTAAATAACAGATACATGGAGGGAGGAACTTCACGTGGTGGATTATTTACACATGGTAGACGTGTTATTGTGAAACCAATATAACGTGTGTAAAATGTAAACTATGGAAGTGTTAACCATCGGTTCAAACTATTAAATGCTAGAAGACAATTCGAATTGGAATGAAATTACCTGAAACTGGTTGACTGAAACGGTCTTACCAAACTCCTTGGTATTATATGCCGAGAAATAAACAAGTGCCGCATAGGTACTGCTGGTGCCCATATCATAGAAAATTATATGCCTTGACTCATTTGAGAAATCCTTATCAATCCCATACTGCAATGCTGCACCAGAATGCTCATTTATCAAAGCAAGAACATTAATCCCCGCCAACTGTGCCGCTCGGAGTAACCCCTTTCTCTCTGCTTGCCCAAAGTAAGGAGGAACTGAAATTACAGCATCCTTTACAGGCACTTTCGAATGAAACTCTGCCAAATTTGCAGCATAACCTAAGACCATTGCCGTTAGTTCCTCGACTGAATAAGTAGTCACTTTATCATCAATTTTGAAACTAACAGTTCCCGTAGTATCCTCTGTAACGTCGAATGGCAAGTACAATGAATCCAATAGGCTTTTACTGGAACTAAAGGGTTTTCCAATCAAGTCCCTTGTTTGAGAATAGACTTTTTCCGGGTACCGAGCAATCAATCCAGCTGCTTCCTCCCCAAGAAGACGATCACCGGAGTGAAATGCAACCAAGTTGGGGGATTTTCGTTTTGACATCTCATTGATAGCGACTGTGATCGGGCTCTGCCCGCGCTTTAGGTTTACTACCGCAACTTTCACCCATTCGGAGCCTAGATCTATACTCATAACCGCACATTGAGAAGGCGAAAACACAATGCAAAGGACGGATAAGAACAACCCTAGCTTGAATAAGATCGACGCCATCCTAGATTGGATTCGGTAAACCCTAGGACTTCAAAGCTTCGTCTGAACAAACACAATAATAAAAATTGATAAATAATTAGCATAAAAATTCAATTTTTCGGACCTGCGACTGAGAAAACAAATAAAAAACAGTTAAATTCATTTGAAAAGTTACAGTTTTTATGCTGTTTGGGCACGAAGAAAATGGAAAACGGGAGTATACTAAGCTCAATTGATTGCTCTGAGTACAGATTTCAATTCGATATTCGAAATCAAATTCGATGAAAAAAAATAATTAAATTAGCTTAAACCCTAATTTTTTCTACACTGCGTTTTCCATTTTCTCAGCAACCAAACAGAGGACTAAAAATTTGAATATTTCACGTCGATAGAAAATCGAAAAATAACTCGGATACAGAAAGGAGAAAAATGAATGCACGGAGATAATTGGATAGAGAGAGAGAGAGAGAGAGATACCAGTAATGTGCAGATCGCATTCTCCAGAAGACTGGCGGCACAATTTTCTGTTTGGTTGACGAGAAAACGTAGAAAGAAAGTGAAGGCGAGAACTTTCTCAGTGAATGCTGGAAGATGCAGGGAATTTAAACAGAAGAAATGCCTACGTGGAAAATTAGGAGAGTGAACTACCAGTTGGAAAGATCCACGTGGCGTAGTGTACACGTGGAGGACAGTGATACGCTCCGCGGTGTTGTGCCAACGGTTATCATAGGTGCTTCGTGCATCATTCGGTGTTGGCGCGCGATGCTGCATGACTTTCGATCAACCGTGGAAATAGATATTTATAAATTTAAGGCTTTTTGGTAAACATGTAACTCCTTATTTTAGTCATTAATAATGAAAATTCATAGAATTGATCCTTAAGTTTATCTGCCTAATTTATTTTGATTATTTTGTGAAAAATATGTCAATATTAGACGGAAGAGTTGGTTTGATAAAAATAATGTGAAAAAGGTGGTCACTGGACAATTTAACAAGGATATTGACATATTTTTCACGGAATAATCAAAATGACTTAAATAAACAAACTCAGACACCACTTTTATCGATTTTTATTATTAAGAACCAAAGTTAAGAGTTATGTAAATACCAAAGACCACTTTTGAATAAAAGCCTGAATTAAATTGGGTTGAAGATCTAGATGTTGCAACTGCTCAACTCCTCTTAGTACTGGTTTAGTACTGAAGTACTTTTATAAAAAGTGGGTATCAAAAATAGCTGAGTTCAAAAAGATGTTTGATAAACACTTAAAAACAGCTTATTTTCACAATTGAGCTTAGTATTACTCTCTTAGTTTGTTGGCAATTAAATATCTTCTCCAACTTTAAGTGTCAAAGGACGAGGAGTGTGGAAAGTGATATTTAGAGTCGGTAGTTCACCTTCTGAATGCAATAAGGACCAATTGGTCTAGTGACATTTTTACGAGTTCAAATTGCACAGACCATGTTTTGTTGCCAACTGATGTGCGAGATGACTTAAACCGCATTTTACTTGTTGGAAAATGATTTGATGACTTTATACAAGAATCCGCAGAAACATACGCACATAAAAGCTATGTGATCCTTTAGCATGTAACTTCTATTTACAGATATCTGAAGTCTAATTTCCGGCATACCGACGTTAACTCGAAAGAAAGATCTGAATTCTTGTTCGTTTACACCAAAAGTTACAACGCCCGTCGCCATAATATACTTGCTACTAATGTAACTTGTATACGGAGTATTTGAAACCGAAGACGGTTTGAAATAACTCTAGAATAACAGCCAATGCTTCTTTCGGGGAGTTCTAGTCGGAACATCTGTAGACAGATCCGTAAAAAAGAATCAGAGGATTGATTATATCTTGAATGGTACCGATACCAAGGTGTCCGGAGATCAAAATTGCAAATGAGAAGTATAAGTAATGGTTTAGTTCATCACCTGCACTTGCATACAAGGAGTTATAATGCACTTCACTCCAAAAGCTCAGCCAAAGCTCTGAAACACCACAAAAGTTGAAACAAAAACAACCGCAACCTCGTTATATTTTTATTACGAAGTTTCAACCCACACGTACGTATCAAGTTATGCGTTTAACTCCATCCAAAAGCCCAACTTGGCTAGTTTGGTTGATTTTCCACAGCATATCAGTACCACTTGGTTAATATGTACATTGTGCAGTTTCTTTCGACTTTCACGATTCAAATAAAGATAAAGTAAGCAAATGAGATTTACCTAGGGTAGGATTCCCATCTTTGGGAAGAATCTCGATGTAGCAAGTGTCTCGAAAAGAGGTGATTAAACAAATCTTGGCTCCGAACTACAGAAGAATCCGTAACTGTTAGAAACCAATCACTGTGAAACTTAGCATTATATAAATCGGGAAAGAACAAAACTATTATGGAGTTACCAGAGAGCAAACAGAAGAATCAACGTATGAAAATAAACAATGATTTACAATTCTTTACTCCGATCTCACCAAAACTACATTTTAACAACTTCCTTTTATATTTTCGGTCTGACATTGTAATAATTTCAAGTCACAACCATATACAAAATATACCTCAACAAGATAAATGGTGAGGTGAAAAGAAAGTCAGCATTTTCACTAAGTGACCTTAAAAGCACCTGAATAAAGGGAGAAAAAGTAGAGACGAACTTACTCGATCTGCAGCTGCCTGTAGCGTAAGATGATCTCCCCACTCCCCGGTTCTAGTGCCATAGTGTTGTGTACAAAATCAAGTTAACTTTTAGTAACAGTTAGATATATACGTTGCAAAATGTCTCAAATTTTGCAGTAAATAATTAGTAGGCATGAAAGCAGAAATCTAACTTTTTCATCTTCCTCAGGTAGCGTCTGTATTTCATCGGGACGTAAGCTTCATAGAGTTTTTTGTGATGCTTTAGCTGAAACATAAAACATAAAAAAAATAATACGAAACACCCAATATAAAGAAAATTCGAAAAGCAAGAAAAAATTCAAACATAAAAGGTTATCTTAGTGTTACTCCTAAGATGTTGCATCCATTCAGCGAGGTATTAAGATTTCATATCCACTACCAGTAATAGATTAAAATATTATCTCAAGATACAATCTTCTTATCGATCAAAGCCTACGGTAACTAAACTAATATAATGAAATGAACGAACTGGAGGAATTTCATCAGCCGTACCTGCTTTATCACCTGTTTTCTTACATGCTTGTGGTATTCTGGATTCCGAAACAATTGATCTGCTATTGCTCGAAACTGCAGCATGTTAACCAAATATCTTAGAATTACTTGGAAACCCGTTCTCTCCTCCCCAAAGGAGAAGAAGAGGGATGCAAACAAATAAATGTAGGCTGATAAATCAATTGCGTTACGCCAACGTAACCCAAGAAAACAACAACAACAACAACAAAGCCTTTTCCCAAAAACCTAATATGATAAAATATACGTTTGGTATGCCTTTGCATTTCAACGTATAAAGATAAATAGAATCTCAACAGATGCAAATACTTTGAAATCAATAAGGTGATAAATTAATTATTGTAGCCAAACCTGACAATTTCCATCGCCCTCGATCTGCAGTTCAGATAAATCATACGTTGCCAACCTGAATCAATCAAAAAGATATTATTACAATCAAGATGATTCTTCCTGCTACCAAATCATTCCTCTACAAACCCAAGTGCACAACAAAGCTGCTTGGTCATAGCTACATCTCTCATTAGTTCAGCGACATATAATACCGAAAGGAGAGTAGCAAAGGATACCAGGCTATTTGATATGAGCAGTTCACAATAAACCCACCCCCGCCTTCTCGGAAAAAAGAGAGAAGGATTTTTCTAAAGTTAGTTTTGTGAAAATAAAAGTTGTAAAGTTATGATCAAATTATACTGTCTAACCCATGGTGTACTATAAGCACTGAATAAAGGAAAGATCAGTAAAAGTAAAAAGTGCCAAGGTAGCGATAAAAAAATCAAGAAAAAATTATGTAGAGAGCTCATTGCTGAAATTACAACCTTGCCGACAGGCGCTCATGGTCTTGGGTCGCATCATTCACGTCAGGTATCTCCCCATTTACGCGGGGAGTGTGCTGCAAACACAATAAATCAGTGGGTACATATTTATATCCAGTTAAATACCAATAAGCTACCCAATTTTCAGTCAAATGGACAACAAGGTTATCTCATGCATCTATGCGCCGCTCAGACAGTAGGCAGAGAGTATATTATTTATCTTAAGATAACGGAGCAAGCAACCTATCTCATACAGTGGAGCAAGAATTAATTGAGTGATATAGACCTAACGACGTTTGAAAAATGCCTCCTCAATTCCAACAGACATAGCAAGCAATCATGTATGAGGCAGGAAAATGGTGCTCATATTAAACTAAACAAGAAAATTAGTGTGTCGAAAGTATCAAAAGCCCACATCTATTTTGCAATGATATTTCATATCCCATACTACATACACTAGTAACAGTCTAAAGGCATGTATAAGTAACACCTCGAAAAAAGAATTTGAAACTTCAAGATCAACCCAAGTATCATAAAGTGTGAAAGGGTGTGACTTAGTTAACATATCACCAATTTCTGCTTGCTTTGCCAAAAGCATACATTAGCTATTTCCCATTCATAACAACCAACAGAGAAAAATCAGTCATGGGCTTAATTTTCCCTTAATTTTTTGATAAAATCAATACAACAAATGGATACATATGTTCATATCTTCACCTATATAGTATATATACATATATGCATATATACAAGATTCATGGCACACCTCTAATCCGGGAATTAGAAACATTGTAGACATAATGACTAGCAAGGAACATACCGGAATCGAATCTAAGTGGGACAGTCTCTTCCCAAGCCTGCGATCAACTTTGACCTTTTCCTCTTCTGCCAACATGGTTGCAATGGTTTGATCATCCTCTGTATCATGGTTGCTGCTATCTAAACTCGAGCTTGAACTCGCACTCGCATTGCTGTAGCTTCCACTCATACCGCCTGAACTAGACAGATCACAAACACACCCCTGCAAAACATGTCGAGTGCAATAACTCGTCAAAGTAATCCAAAACAGTAACCGTCATAACGGTAGCTACGAGCTAGAACCCCTAAAAATTTGAGAATAATGTATGGATTAATGACATATCAATTTCCCCCTTCACTTATCATCTGTTTGGTTGCTGAGAAAATTTGGAAAATAAAACGAAACGAAAATTTTCTATCTTGAGTTTCGATTATCATCAAATTCTTGGAAGTGCAAGGCTTTACTTGAATTGAATGGAAAACACAGTGATTGATCCTGACATAATCTGATTTTCCATTTCATTTCACTTTCGCACCAGCCAAACAGCAGATAAAGTGTGAAAGGAAAGCAATCCAATAGCAGCAGCAATAAAATTAAATTTTAAAAAATAACTAAAAGTAATTGAAAAGCATAAATTATTATATAAACAAACCGAACGAATAAGAACCTGCAGCTAAATTCAGTTCCTGAGAAAAAAAATAATAATAATCTGCAGAGAAAGTCTTTGTACCTCTCAAGCTGAGCTTTAATTAAATCAAATGAACTTATTGAGCTGAATATAGCAGTCCACAGAAGCAAATCCACAAACAGGGAAGATCCCAAATCCAAGTTTTCTCTTTGTCTTATTTTCTCAGCAACCAAACAAGGAATTGGATGAACTACAAGATATGCAACTGAAAATAATAAGATAATACAAATACAAATATAAATAAAACTGTAAATATATTCTACCTTGGTAGCTGAACTGTATAATAAATATCTGGGAAAAAAAAAAAGAAAAAGAAATTTGACTTGGTAGCCAAAAGAAGGGTCAGAGAAAAAAAATAAAAAAATAAAAAAATAAAAGCCGGGAAGGAAAGGGTTGGAAGTTGGAATTGAATGGGTAGGCGCTGCGGAGCCTTTGACAAAACGCCATCCTCTATTTCCGACAAGAAAACACAACAAAAATGAAACAAGTTCAACGCCAAACTTCTATAAACCGTGTGTGAATCATGAGTCAACACTTGGGATATCAAATTGATTTTTTTTTATTTTTTGAGATTTTAATGTATTTTTTTAATTGGCTATTTTTTCGTACGACGATGCTAGCTACATTTTCTTTTTATCCTTTTGTTTTTTTTTCTTATCATGCAACTAAATCTTTGCTACACCGATTTTCCGTTAGGTGATTTTTTGAAAAGTGATTCAAAATGTAAATGGTTTCAATGGTCAAATCACATTGATAGAAATGAAGCTAGCATCGTCGTACCAAATACATGTATCATTAGGAGTGAATTCGAATTCTGATGCAAAGTGGGCACACATCTTCTATAGCCAATGTAGTTATGTTCACATTTACATTCGTCTATGTATTAAAATAACTTTCTTTGTCAACTAAAGAAGAGAATTTTCAAATCCACACCCTTATTTCTCTTTCTACAAGTGACTCCCTCGCACCAAATACATGTATCATTACGCCTAGCTAGTATCTTTTTATGAATTAATCTCTACTAAATAAATTACCTTAGTGTTTTTACTTATTTGCATGCCAATCTATGTGGCATTTTATGTGATTTGTCACACGTGAAACTACAAAAAGGAAAAAAAAAAATGGGAACCTTCTTGTATTGCTTGTGAATGTCTCTCATTTACTTTGGTGTTATGCTTTGTTTACTTTGGTTGTTGATTATGATAAAATAGTTCTCATCAAGTTGATTAAGAACGTCCAAGGAGTCCACTTACCTAATTATTGTAGACGAGGGGTAGCTACTTTTGCCAGTAGATAGTGTTCCTCTATGCACTCAAGTTCAAATCTTCCTCCCAACAATATAACTTATTTAAAGTACGATACCACCTATATATAAAAAAATTAACAATGAAAATTTTAATTGTAAATAATACCAATTTTTTTTCATTGTTAGGATGGAATTCCACTAGTGTTGAACATCTCTCTACAAATAACAAATACAAAAAGAAAATCTCTCAACAAAATTACATAAGAACTAAATAGAATAATTAATCTAGAAAACATAGTCATAAACACCATTATTAGAATACCCAAGTCTAAACATCTTATTCTGATCAGTGAAGGCAGTGAGATTTGACACAGCTCTCAAATTAGCCTCATCTCCCATAGTCCTTTCATTTAGCTTCCTCATCCTTTTGCTCATCTCATCCTCCTCCATCATCCTTCTCAATCCTTCCTCAACATCCCTCTGTCCAAACCCACTTAATCTCACCCCAATCCTCCACACTTTCACAATGTATGCACAATTTACAAACTGGTCCCCAGCCACTGGATAGCACAGGAGAGGCTTCTGGCACTGAATGGCCTCCATTGTTGAATTCCACCCACAGTGTGTGAGATAGCATCCCACTGCCTTGTGTTGCAAGACATCCATTTGTGGGGCCCAGGACACAACTTTGCCTTGTTTTGCCACTCTTTCCAAGTACCCAATTGGTAACCCTCCAAGCCATGAAGATCCAAGCACCCAGAGGAATGGCTTTCCCAAGGCTTCTAGTGCCAATGCCAAGCTTCTAACCTTAGCCTCTCCAATTGGACTAACCCAACTTCCGAAAGAGATGTAAGCAACTGTGTTAGGGTTTTGCTTGTCTAGCCAGTTTAAGCAGCTCGTGTCTTCTTCCCAAAAGCTAGGGTTCTTGGTGGTTGTGTGCTTGCTCAAAGGACCAATTGGGAAAACAAGAGGTTGTTGGGTTGTGGTGCTCTTGAACAATTGATCACCGAGTTGTTGATGTTGTTCATCGCTGATGGTGTATTCATTTGGGAAAGAATGTACAAGTATCCATTGAAGCGTTTTCGATCGTTCTAGGGTTCTAGTCCAAAATCTGAATCTTGCTTTTCTTGCAGCTGGAGTGCCAATCAACCATGGCAGCTCTTCAGTAGATAGCACAGGTTGATTAGGTAAGCATATACCACTTAGTTGTTTTGGAAATCCTGCCAAGATTATATTATATTATATACACGTTAGTAGTCCATAGATTAGGTCCACTCGATTATCCACATCAATTTATTTTATTATTTGTAATAAATATCTCTTTATTTATAGGATTGTTTATTACTTAATTTTAAGATTAAATATAAGAATAAAATATTGTTTATCCTTATTACTGCTCCTAATTTGTATCATCACAATTTTTTCCTTCTACCTCATCAGGTTAGGTTAACTATGTTAACTAATATTTGTTTTAGGTACAATATATATCATCATGTATATGAATTTATAAATGTATGGATGATGAAAAAAAGTTAAACTATTTTAATGGATGATAGGTAGATTAAGTTTTATTTATTTTCGTATATATCTCTATCATAGATGAAATGTACTTTATCAACCTACGATATAGTTATATATATACATATATAATGATATATAAATTTTGTTTTTAACTATTTTTCATTGAAAGTGATTAGATTTTTATATATAAATATTTGAGTAAAGATGCATAAATAAATAAATAAAAACTTTAACTAAAATTGAACAATAGGACAATTAGACTAAATCCAATAACAGCTTAGATTTTTACAAAAATGTCATGTTCAACTAATTGATACACGTTGGATGGTTACGAAGTTCATATGCTTTTAATATATTCAAGCTTAATATTAATTTACAGCTACAACATTTTGTGAAGATTTATATGGATTGAACCCTAACAACAATAATACTCAACCGTACTTTGTCCGACTTGCTTATTTAATTTTTTTTCCTGAAAAAGAGATCTGGTGGCTTTGCCACGGCAGTTTACTTTTCTAGGGGCCGGAAAGACTCAAAAAGAAATTTTAGCCTCCCTCTAGCCACCATCATACAATTCACTAGTGTCAGGAATCGAACCCAGAGCGTGTGGAATACGGTCCTAAAATTCATCCACCCAGTGGTGGTTTTCAACTTGCTTACTTCAATATATCTACATGGATGTTTGTGGAGAATGAATCCCATATTGATGAGGGGAGGGACTTTGCAAAAACTTATAAGAGATTGGGCTACTTTCTATATTGCCAATTGATTTTACGGTGAAACCTCACATTTCTTCATGGTATCAAAATAAGGTTGTCCCACGTGTGAAGCCCAACGGCCACACGCGCTCCACGTCACTCTATTTGTGTTGTCCACGTATTAGGTTTGAAAATTCACCACACGTGAGGGGGTGTGTTGATAATGAATCCCACACTGATGAGAGAAGGGACCTTGCAATAGCTTATAAGAGGTTGAGTTACTCCTCATATTGCCAATTGATTTTACAGTGAAATTTCAGTTTTCTTCCGTGTTTAACTGAAAAACACGTACCCCATGTTGTTCCTAATTAGAATAATGCCTACATGTACTATAAAATTATCGATCGTAATAGAGATTAAGATGTGATCCACTTGCCTGCTTCACATAAGTCACACTATGAAATGTCTTAGTCATAAATACCGTCATACAATTTTATTAATAAATAAATAATGCATGTGCATGCATGTGATTTAATATTCTAGTGAACATGTATTAGGTTTCAAACTTCGCCTCCCCCTAAGTTATTGTAAGAGTTTCGGACTCTCCTCTTTCATTAATAATAATAAATGTTTAAAAAAAAATTATGCATATGCATCAGAAATAGTCGACTTTTGATAGACAGATGAAAATCTGACATATATATACATATATATTGATAATTTTATACATGTGTTATGTTACGATTAATTTGTAAATAAAAATAAATGCACACTATGTAAGCAGTCAAACGATTAATTTGTAAATAAAAATAAATGCACACTATGTAAGGAGTCAAACAATATTGTTTAGTTATCACATCCCTTACAACACCTAGAACACATTAATTCCAAATAATCTTTTAGATAATGACCAAGTTGGTACAAACAACAATAAAGTTTTATAGATATGAAATGAGAACTTAGAAGATACTAGTACTACTGAACAAAGGAGTTTTTCATAGTATGAGTATATTGTCATCGTGACATTCTATGTTATATCTCAATTTTATTCACATATCAATGTATCATTGACACGAAATGTTACGACGGTGGTGTAGTTATGTTATGTAAGTTGCTATGCCATTAAAGAAACCAAAAGAGGGAGACTAAAAAAGGCAAATGAAGACGTAGATGATGATCTCATGCATATACTAGAAAATATTATCAACAACTAACCTGTATCAGCAGAAATGAGACCTGTCCTTAGCATGTCTGGAATTGCAGTGATCAAGCGATATGTGGCATGCATAGCAGGCCAAAACCCAGCACAGGCTACCCCGCATCTATTGGCTACATCTATAGCCCATGATGCCAACAAATCAACAACTACGCATACAACTTCATCACCATCCTTATCATCAAGCTGATGAATAAGTCTCTCTAGAGGGTTTGCCATGTTGTTCTCCATGGCCTTCTCAATGGCAAAGAAGTCCCTCGGGGTGTCCTTGTCCAATCCATCTGGGATTGGCATGCACAAAATCTTGTCTTTCGGTTCGACTTTCCGGACTATCTGGTGGTGAATATAGTCCGGAGTGACCATCACTGGCTTGAAGCCTTGGCTGAGGAAGGCTGAGGCTAATTTAAACATGGGAGTGACATGTCCTTGTGCTGGATATGGAACCAGGATGATGATGGGGTTGGAGTTGGACCTCTTTATGCACTTCATGTTTCCCATCTCTCTCTATCTCTTTTTCTTTTAGCATGTATGGCGTGTATTTTGATAGTGATTGATTTCTGGAGTCTGAAACAAGCCTACGTTTATAGAGAGTGAGGGGTGAGTCAACTATGCATGTGCAACATGATGTGTACTGTTATAAACTATAAGCCTCTACTTAATTGTGGAGCAAAAAATAATCTCAAAATTTTTGGAGAAAACACGTGGACTTTTTTTTCGAAGAAAATAAAATTGTCCTCATTAAATGGGCAGGGCTCACAATAATTCCCACGCACAGTTCAAGGCTTGAGCAGCTAACTACAATTTGTGGCATGAAAAATTCAAGGCATTAAAGATATAATTAATCACCAAATACTATCTCTTATACATTTCTGATTGAAGATCAACTCAAATAAGTAAGAAATTCTCATCACAATTAATCAAGGATACTTACCTTATCAACCCAATATATTATTTCCTAATTAATATATTCGGGATTATTTTTTCCTCATCCATCTTACGGACAACGCACCTTGGTCAATTGGAAGTTGCCATGTGTAGTGCAGAATCCTACCATGGTCGGTCACCTCCCTATAAATACTCCATTTACACCATTTTCTGATGAGCTTTTGCTATACATGCAAGCGCACTAAATACTCACTCGTTTAAGAGAAACTGACTTAGGCATCGGAGATCCCTTGGCCAACCCCCTAACCAACCTCGTGGGCACGCATGTGGTTTTAGCCTTGATCAAAGGTGCTTATTGTTTTGTAGGTACAAATTGTCAATACCGAAGATGGCGGATCTTTGCTACCACGTTCATTTTCACTCCTTTGGCAACAAAGTTAATTTCAAAATATACTTAATTATAGCAGTTCCCTCAAAACTGTCATGTTAGTGAGAAAAACTCAAAAATCAAATTATTTATATGCAGTAGAAACTAAAATATAATCTATGATCACATATCAACTCGAAATTTCAAAACCTCGGTTGCATGGTGAACGCTGTCCTAATTATTTGAGCAACAAAGCCTTCCCGCGCGCAATGAGTTCATTTAATCGATACAAGCTGCTCTGAATTTTTGTGTGTAAACTTTATATATATATAAAAAATTGCAGATTTAAGCGTAACTAATTGGCCAGAGCAATGTGCTCTCTTAGTTACACTGAAAGTCAAACCTCTCTCAAAACAATTTATATTAAATTAAAAAATATTGCTCAAATAAAAGTACAATTTTCATTGTAATAATCCAACTTGTGGTATATTTTTCTAATATAAGCGCGGCCTTTATGCTATGTACATACACCCCCAATTAAAATTAAAGTATCTAATTATAATAAATTAAACAGTAGGAGACAAATCCAATATTCTGCATGATTCACAACCAGTTGCAATGTTAATTAGTACTAATCACTTCCAAAACAAAAATTAAGTGGAACAAATTGGCTATATACGCAGAATGTACTTTTTCTTTTCCAGTTGGCTATGCCTCTATACATCCCTGGTTTATACGATGTGGGAAAAAACTCACGCCAAATTAGGCCAACTCTTTTCATCTTTTCGTTAAGTGGATGCGAACTCCTCTAAAAGCATGCATCTCATTGCCCGGTGGAACTCAAGTTAGGCTTAGGGGCACCGATAACTATAATTGATTGAGGCATGCATGGGCTGTGTTTTTTCTACACGTGATGAATTTTGATCCACGTTTAAATGCCATACACATCCTTTTCAACTACGTCATCGATCAATAATCGAAGTGGCTTTGATGTTTATGTCTACTTTTTACATTTCATTTCATTTAGATGATATTATAAAGTTGGATTGTTTGTTTTAGAATATTACAGTATGTTAAACTTTTGGTAAAATGGAAAAGAAGAAAACAATTGCTTTCCAATAATTTCTTGCATATAATTATTTCAAACACATTCGATCTTATGTTTTGAGATTTTTGTGGCAAATTTAGCCTAAATAATAATGCGAAAGGCGAGAAAAAATAAAAATTGATTAGAAATTTATATATTCCATTGACTAAAATAAAGAAGAAGAAAAAAAAGAAAATACCATAATTTGTCAAAACGACTACATAACGAAAGAACACATCTTATCGAGACTTAATTCATGTTGAATTACAAGATAGGAAATGAATCATAATCGTTATTCTACTACAAAATTATAAGATATAAAACATCAAAAGTACCTTAAATAAAAATAAAGAAGTTGCTCATGCCTTATTAACTATTCCAACAGTCATCAAACTTGCATCATTTCTTTCATAATTCTCCACTCAGATGGAGAATCTTGTGTCCACTTCCTTGTACTACAAAAAGTGTAGGTTGCTGCAGAACCACTTTTGCCGACTTTGGATGGTGGAAAGAGAAACGCATGAGAAACTCAAGCAAAACGCCAATTCCTAGTGCACCATGCAATTGAAAGAAACCAATGAAGTTGAAGTTGAAGTTTGAAGGCTCACGAGCTTTCACCCGCCAAAAAAATTAAGCATGATAAGAATTGTAAATTCAAACGTCTTGCATATGATTCTCACAATCACAATTGGACCGGTTTAATTAATACATGTAGTTTTCCTTTGTGACAACGGAAGGCTCAAATTCTGGATCTCTAGCCTATTCCGACCTATCAGCATCAACACAATGCTTATGGTTTAAAAATAGGGTGGTGCTATTTTTACACTTATTTTTACCTCTCATATGCGCTTTCAATTTTAGGTCGTCAGATTGAATGAATTGAAAAAAATCAATAAACAAAAATTAATAAGGATGCCTGGAGGTAAAAATGGGTGAAAAACACTAGTCTGAAAATATTCGTAGCGTAAATCTTATATGAAGTAAGGGAATGATGTATCATAGATCTTTTTCTTGTTTTTGGGAAAATGGAAATTTGAAAGCAAAAATTTAATATATACTAAAGGATAAATCTCAGTTTACAACTCTCAAGTTTTGTGGTTTTCAACATTTGGTACATGAAGTTTTTTTCGTCATAGAGTCATACCTAAAGTGTTAATTTTGGGACTGTTTCATACATCCGTTAGTTTGGCTGTTAAGTCTCCCGTTAAGTGATGACATGGCACCCACGTGGGCAATAACTGGGCGCCACATGTCAATAAAGGTCCCACGTGAATATTAAAAATAAATAAAATAATTAAACATAAAAAATAATTTAAAATTTTGAAAAAAAATGGGCGTCTTCTTCCTCGACACCCCCACCCGACCCTCCCTCCCTCCCTCCTCTACACCCACCCAACCTCTGCACATCCATCTTTCCCCCTCCCTTTTCGACTCCACCCACTCAACCCGCATCCTCTTCCCCCATCGGTTCTTCTGCTGCCCTCAGATCTGGTGTTCGGGCTGGCCGCGACCCTCTTCTACCTGCAGTCACTAATGTCGTGCGGTGCGGCGTCAGTGCAGATGTCGGATATGCAGGCCAAGTGCGACTCGATTTTCGGTCGGATCACGACGGTGATGTCGGAGATGTGTGTGGTTCTGGGCGCCGTCAAGGGTTAGGGCTCGAGCTACGGCCTAGTCAGTCTGGCCCTCTAACACTGTCTGAACGGCTCGCTCCCAGATCTCGTCCATCAAATTCAAAACCTTAATTTATCTCATACAAAGAACAAAAATACAAAATTTCTCCCTAATTTATCCCAATGCGTGTGGGATAGAGAGGGGGAAGCTAGCCAAAGGTGGGATTCCATGGCTAGTTGTATTCAAAATGTATCAAAAAAGTAGGAGAGTCCAAGGGCTTTGCTCCACACCAAAAGGAATCTTAGTGGTGGAATGAGGAGGTACAAACAAATGTGAAGGCTAAGAAGGAATGTTGTAAAGCCCTATACAAGGATATGACCGATGAAAACGGTGAAAGGTATAGAATAGCGAAGCAGGAGGCGAAGAAAGCTGTGAGAGAAGCTAAGCTAGTGGCTTATGATGATATGTATAAGCGACTAGAGACCAAAGAAGGAGAGTTGGATAACTATAAACTAGCTAGAGCAAGAGAAAAGAAGACAATGGACCTAAACCAAGTGAGGTGCATCAAGGATGAGGATGGAAAAACTTTTGCTACAGAGAATGCGATCAAAGACAGATGGAGAGGTTATTTTCATAATCTTTTCAATGAAGGACATGAAAGAAGTACTTCTTTAGGAAAGTTGAGTAACTCAGAAGAGTGTAGAAACTACTCATTTTACCACCGAATCAGGAAGGAAGAAGTGGTTGTAGATTTGAAAAAGATAAAGCATAGAAAAGCAGTGGGCCCAAATGATATACCAATCGAAGTGTGGAAAGTCTTTGGAGAGACGGGTATAACATGGCTCACATACCTTTTCAATAGGATTTTGAAAACAAAGAAGATGCCAAATGAGTGGCGAAAGAGCACTTTGGTGCCTATCTATAAGAATAAGGGCGACGTACAAAATTGCATGAACTATAGGGGTATTAAGCTAATGAGTCATACAATGAAGCTCTGGGAAAGAGTCATTGAGCATAGATTAAGGCAAGAGACACGGGTTTCGGACAACTAATTCGGGTTCATGCCAGGGTGCTCAACCATGGAGGCAATCTATCTCTTACGAAGATTGATGGAAAGATATAGAGATAGGAAAAAGGATTTACACATAGTCTTTATAGATTTGGAAAAAGCTTATGATAGGGTCCCAAGAGACATTTTTTGGAGGATTTTAGAGAAGAAATGAGTACGAGTAACATATATCCAAGCTATAAAGAATATGTATGATAGAGAAAAGACTGTCGTAAGAACTCATGAAAGACAAACCGAAAGCTTCCCCATAACTGTTGGGTTACATCAAGGCTTATCCTTAAGTCCTTATCTTTTTACATTGGTAATGGATGAGTTAACGGGACATATTCAAGATGATATTCCTTGGTGTATGCTTTTCGCAGACGATATAGTGTTGATAGATGAAACTCAGGAAGGGTAAATGTGAAGCTTAACCTTTGGAAAGAAGTGTTGGAATCTAAAGGTCTTCGCATAAGCCGATCAAGGACAGAATATATGGAGTGCAACTTCAATGCAAATGGAGGGCAAAATGAGTTAGGGGTGAGGATCGAAGATCATGAAGTACCAAAGAGCGACCGGTTTCGCTACCTAGGATCTATCTTGCAAAAGAACGGAGAATTAGATGGAGACCTCAACCATAGAATACAAGTTGGATGGATGAAGTGGAAGAGTGCATCCAACGTGTTGTGTGACTGTCGTATGCCACTAAAGCTCAAGGGAAAATTTTATAGGACGGCAATAAGGCCAGCGATGCTGTATGACATGGAATGTTGGGTGGTGAAGCATCAACATGTATATAAAATAGGTGTAGCGGAGATGAAGATGCTTCGTTGGATGTGTAGGCACACAAGAAATGATAAGATTAGGAATGAGGATATCCAAGGTAAAGTAGGAGTAGCCGAAATTGAAGGAAAGATGAGAGAAAATCGGTTACGATGGTTTGAACATGTGCACAGAAGGTTTACTGACGCTCCAGTTAGAATATGTGACTATGAGACAGAGGTCCAGGGCCGACGGGGTAAAGGAAGACCTAGGAAAACTTTGGAAGAGACTCTAAAAAAAGACTTAGAGTACTTGGATCTAACGGAGGACATGACACAGAATCGAGCGCAATGATATTCTAGGATTCATATAGCCAACCCTACTTAGTGGGAAAAGGCTTTGTTATTGTTGTTGTTTGTATCATATATTTTTTGAAAAATCACTGGAGCTACTATAAATTTAGGAGATCTGTTGAGGCTGAGGCTGAACCTGTGATGTTCCTTTTATTCGTCGTCTTGTCCGAGCCACCCAGAAAGGACGCCAAACTCCATTCCAAAACAAAAACCTCACTTAACCAATCTTACCAATCACAGATTCAACTCAATTCACAGTAAGTTCTTTAACTCTCACTCTTTCTCTCTAAATCCCATTTTCTTTTTTCCAGTCTTACTTTTTTTCTTTAGAACAAGTTGATCACTTTCTCGAGAAAATCTCTTTCTTTCACTCACTTTCTCAATACCTAGATCAGTTTCTTTTTTTCTTTTTTCTTTTTTTTTGTACTTCCTGCTGAATCTTGAAGAAACCCAGTTCCAAAATTGTGAAATTTACCTGCCCCTTTGTTGGTTTTTGTGTTTTTTAGATGATTTTGATTACTGGGTTGTGCTAATCACATGGGGTTTACTGTAAAGATTTGATCTTTGGTGGTTGTTTTGTGATGATTTTTAGTTGTGGAGGAATGAAAATAGGGAGGAATTGAAACCCTAGATTTATCCCCAAATCATAGATTCAAAGAAAAAAAAAAGACAAGAATTCTAATCGTTTTGTCTCTCTGAGCCGCCTTAAAACCCTAAGCTTTTATATGTACGGATGGATGTGCAGAGGCTGGGTAGGTGTAGAGGAAAGAAGGGAGGGAGGGAGGGGCTGAGGAAGAAGACGCCTATTTTTTTTTTTCAATTTTTTCTTATGTTTATTTTTTATTTTTAATATCCATGTGGAACTTTATTGACACGTGACGCTCAGTCATTGTCCACGTGGGTGCCACGTCATCACTTAACAAGAGACTTAACAGTCAAACTAACGAATGTATGAGACAGTTTCAAAATTAACACTTTAGGTATAACTCTGGGACGAAAAAAACTTCATGTACCAAATATTGAAAACCACAAAGCTTGAGGGTAATAAATTGAGATTTACCTTATACTAAAAATCAAAATTAACTGATTCACTGTTCATAAGCATAGTGTACTTCTTGTTTTGTCCCTGTTATGTTTGTGTTATTACTTCTTTGCCACTGTCTAAGAAAGTATATACACGTTTTTTTTTTCCTCTCGCTCTAATCCCCGACTCCGCCTCAACGTTAGAACGAGAAATCCAAAAATCACCACCTTCAGACGTTTTCCCGTTGCGGTTGGCCTGCAACCACAACTATTCGACTCAAAAGAGTCCCAAATACAACATTCGAGCTTTGCATGATCGAATCTACCCCTCGACCGAAGAGTTCCATAAGCCCAGCTTGAGGTGTTGTTTTTTTCGACAAAGATCTGAGTTTTTTTTTCTGGCAAATTTCAGGCATTTCCGACCTTTTTTAGGTCCAGAGAAGGTAATATTTTTACCATCCAATTTCTTTACAAATACCCATTTTCTCAGTTCTTTTCTTGGTTTCTTGATTTTTGCATACCCATTTGTCAATTGAACCGAAGCATAGCATTAGAAAAAATATGTAATTACTAGGGTTTTTTTGGGGTAATTTTTCCGATTTTGGAATTTGATGGTGTTTGTGTACCATTGCAGGTGATTACCAAAGAATCTCTTCTAATTGCACATGTATGGAAATAATAGTCCTGACAGTACCGATATAAATCCTCACTAATTTGTCGTCATGGTTAAGTTAATGTTTCAATTGGGTTATTTTTTTGCATAAGAAGGGATTTCTGGGAGGAATTGGCTGAAATTCATTAAACCAATCATTGGTGGAATAGGATGTTAGGAGCAAAACTATTTTTCATTGGAGTGAACAATGTTGAATGCTATCATTTTTCATATGCTGTCATTGTCTACATTACCTTGGTTTAGGAACGGAAAGTATAAGAGAGAATAGTGTTGATTTCTGTTAATTAGTATTTCTTTCATCCAAACACAATGTTAATCTTCTTTTTTTCAATTGTATGAGTTTAGTCCAACTATACCTAGAGCATGAGGTTCAATCATAGTAATAGACTTTGTCTTTTGTGTTTACCAAAATAGATGATGATGGGTGGTAATGAATGGGTTTATGGAACACAATAGAATGGATTATTGGGAATGGATCGCCTTACTTATCACCCTAAGCACCATATACTAAAACCAATTTGAATGATTTGTTCAATTTGCTGTCCACTCCCAATTAATCCATAACACTTTTATATATATATATATATATATATATATATATATATATTGCAATTTTACAATTTATTTCTTTGAAATATAGTTCAGCTAAAGATTTTCTGAGAATGCTCTCATGACATGAAAACATAAATATTGACGAGAATTACACGTATGAAAATTTGGCCATTTGTATGGAATTTGAATTATGTGATTGAGAATTTACTGTATTTTGTTCAATTTCCAACTTTGAATTCACATAAAGAGGTAGTTGTCATTGTTAAAATGCAATTTCAAATTGTATTTCTGAGCCCATTGTTTCGTCGTGGTCAAGTATGGCTTAAGAAAATAGTAATATTAGTTTTTAAATAAACCCTTTTGTTCAATTTGAATATTTGCATATTTGATTTTGGTATTGTATAAATAGGATTTTTAATTTTAGTCCTAAGTAGGACTTTGATTGATTGTGCATTATGGGAGGAAATGTAGATTGAAGTTGTCTGCTTACTGTGTAAAAACCACGTTAACTTTTCAACATTTGAAGTAGAATACTTTAGGAAAACACCATGTTTATGAGAATGACAATAAATTAAAACATGCAAGTTTATCATTAGTAATGCTTTTATGGTTTTCTTTTATGTTGAGAAAATTGGGATTCCCTTTTAACATACTTTATCCCTCATATGACTAGGGAGTACTTACAGGAACTACAACAAAGCTGGCAGCTTCGCTTTCTTTATTAGTCACTAGAAGAATAGTGGGAGTGGATGAATTTATGATGGCTGACTTATAGATGGATGGCTTCCTAATCTGTATGACTACCATGTCTACCATTACTATTCAGGTTCGTCCAAAACTTGCTCAAAATCACTCTCAGTGTAAACATATTATATGTAAAATAATATCACCCTAAACGGTCTTAAAACCATCGGCATCGCGCATGGGGCTCAATTGCTAGTAAAACCTAAATGGATGGGAATCATAAACCAGTAGAATTAGAATGTAATTAGATTCTAATTTAGCAGTATATATTAGATGTCATAAGTTCAAGTCCTCTTTCGTAAAAGATTAAAAAAAACGTTTTGTGCCACATAGTACTACGGTTTAGTGGTATTCCTTTTCACTTGTAAGTGAGAGTTCTTAGGATCGATTCTCGTAAAAGGTGAATTTAAACCATATTATTATGGCTCGTTCATTGTGAGGCTTAGCCCTCTCCCCCATCCCTTTAGTATATATGATATCGTTTGTTAAAAAAAATGCCTTGTTCATTTGTAGAGGGATAGAGACATAAAGTGGGAAGCCAAAAATAAAAAATAAACGTGGTCAAAATGTCAATAACACCACACGGCATACCAAATATGTTTTCTCGTCACTATAATTATGGTGATGCTCACCATCCTATTTATAACTATTTAATGAGTTTAAATTCGAGATCTGTATAGTGAGACACAAATTTCAACTCCTTCTTCTTGCACCAAAGATCTTGCCATTTCCAAAGAAAATGGAGTTACATCTCCTTCCCATTTCCATTCAAGAGTTTTTATGTGTTTCCATGCCCCTTCGAAACCCCGAAAAATGGACAACTTCCTTTTCTTAGGAACGCATACAAGATTCGTCACTACAAAAAGGATAATGGTAACCCTACCATTAACTACTTCATTTATGAATTTCATAGTAATAGAAATACATGTCCTACAAAGACATAATTTGTAACTTGCTATTCTCTGGCCTAGCAGGGAAAGATTTACCTTCGTGGAATGGATAATTCATTCGGATCGATGTGAGAGTCTAACTACATTGCCAGAATCCATGTTGTATATTTGAAAGAGGTTGACCCCCTTGCTTCTCTTAGTTACAATCAAATATATGTAACTAATCCCTACCCCTCCTTTTTTTCTTTGTTTTTTTTACTTATTCTTTCTAAAAAAACAAAGAAAAAGTAGTGTCACCCTCAGTGAAACTATGAACTTGGGCTCAAGCTCAAATTATATCGAGCAATAATGCACCCATACTATTACATTTGAGATGTCTTTTTTGTCTTCACTCCTCTACAAAGAAGAAAAGGAGGAAATGCAAACGAGTTTTTCATGGAATTAAAGCATATTATGTATAACGTACATGGGTACGTAGTTCTCGCATATAAATTTCAGCTGGAAGTTGACCGAACCTCAACAACCACCCACCAGGAAGGATAGAAGTCTTTCTTTTTGCATAAGTGACTTGTAAAGCACAAACACAGATAAGTTCAGGTTATAATGCTAACAAAATTTTATTTGTGGCCACGAAAGCAAGAGGAAAAGGCAAAAGTGCATCTTTTGTTGTTGCCACTTGCAAAAGTGCCAGTTTCTCGGCTTTGCCTTATAGTTAGAACCACTATCTTCGTCCTTGAGGGAAAAACTTGCATATCGTTTACCTTAAAATGATCACAATATCTTTTTACGACGTTTTCAAAATGTAAGACTATTTTTATGAAGATGCTACCTAATGTAACTGCTCTTAACTAATTGAGCTACAAATTTATTATTGAGAGTAATTGTTGATCTGAGAAATTATAAAGCCTACGTGGGCTGCATGCTGAGTAATTATGAACTAACTACGTCATTTTCATAAATACGGGGGTGCCAAATTGCAACCGAGCTTGGTCGGGTGAGTAGAATAGATATGGTGGTGGTGGTGGTGGTGGCGAATGCGCTGCTGACTTCTGTACTCGAACGTTTACGGCCGAGGAAGAAACACACCTCGACCTTGGGTTCTAGAACCTGAAGACAAGGTTGCTTATATCACTACAAAGCTTAGGATCCCTTACACCAGGTTCGACCGCCTCAACTATATTTAAGAAAATATAGGTGCACCGAATCGATATCAGGCTGTAAAGCCATAGGTACTCAAAGGAGATGGGCATTTTTATGGTGAACGTGATTCAGTAGTTTGAATGCCCGAACTGCATAAAGCGCCTGAGAGTAACCAATTATAGAACACTTTACTTCGCTGGGAAGCTGAGGAAATGGCCTCTTTCCATGAAAAAGTTGGAAACTTTTCACCAGTTGAGACTTTAATAGATAACCAACTAGCAGCATGTGGGTGCAAAAATTAAGGGTCAATGCATCCTAAAAACTAGCGATTTCCCATGCATCCTAAAAACTGTAAGAATGATGAAGTTCAAAAGTGTGATCCGAGTGAGGAGACAATCAATGGTTATAACAAAGCCATGTGTCAAAAGATTAAATGAGTTGATATACATATAGTTAGTTAGTTGGAATCTGGAGAGGTTAGATAATTTTGTTAGAAGAAGTTAGTTGGGATAAGGAGGCTGGTTAACAACAACGAATTACTTGCTTCACAAGTCTTGTATCCAAATACATATATAAGTAAGGATTGTAAACCATAGGAGTTTAATAAAGAAAGCTTTTATCTGATATACTTTTCTATCTCTCTTTCTCTGTTAGTTCAATCATTTCTATTTCATTCATTGAAACTATCTTAACATGGTATCATCGCCGGCCGATCCGGTGTTTCCGCTCCATATCTAAAACATTTCTTTCTCTTCTCTACCCTCTAGTTTGCATCTTTCTGTGATATTTGGCGTCGGAAAACATACCAGTTGCTTAGAAAGTTGGTTTCTTCTCGTCTGCCCACCAATTGTTTGATCAAAAGTCTCTGTTGATGCACAAAACCGGGACGGTCTTGGAACAACGTAAATCCGACCGTGAATCTGCACAAACGCTCAAGAACACGAAGAACACAAAGAACACAAGGATTTTATCGTGGTTCACCCCAATGTATGGGCTACGTCCACACTGTAGTTGATATTGTTTCTCTGTATGTGTATGGATACAAGTGTTTGGGGGAAGTCCCCCGGAGAAAGGAGGGTGGGGGAGAAGGAAGGAGAGCCTCTTGAATTGTATGAGGACTCTCTCTCTAAATGTATGAGAGTTTTGAGCCTTGTAGGATGGCTTGGCTATTTTCCTCCCTCAGAATGAGGGGAGGAGTCCCCTTTTATAGAATAAGGGGCTCCTCCTCTTTTACAAAGTATGGGCTTTTAGTGTGAGGCCCAAATACAAGGCCCAAGTCCCAAATATACGAGGCCCTAAATATGGTATAAACAGTAGTCCCCCAAGTCTTCAGTCAAGAGAGTCTTTTGGCTGGAGACTTGAAATTCAGTCCATGTGTGGGCCGAAGTAACTAAATGTTGTCTAGAACTGATGCTCGATATGAGGCGGTGCCCAATCTGAAATGATGCTCAACTAGAAGTAGCACATGTTGTGAGGCCGCTTTGCTTGTAGCTTATGTTGCCTTTGTTGGCTCGGCTTGTGGCGTTTGAAGGTGAGGGAGTCCCTTTTATAGAATAAGGGCTCACTCCTCAATACATGGATGATGGGCTAGAGTTGATGCTCTCTAATAGTGGTGAGGGGAGTCCCTTTTGTAGAATAAGGGTTTGCTCCTTAATACATAAATAATGGGCTAGGTTCCCCAAGTATTTTTCATGAGGCCCAATATATGGTACATAATGTAGTCCCCCAAGTCTTCGGTCAATAGAGTCTGTTGGCTGGAGACTTCAAATTGAATCCATGTATGGGCCGAAGTGGCGGTTGTTCGGAGGCGGTATTTGTATACCCTGCACTGAAGCTTTGTAGGTGAAGCTTTGCAAGTGAAGCTTTGAAGCTAGAGCTCTGGAAATGAAGCTTTCGAAACTGGAGCTTTTGTAAATGAAGCTTTTGAACCTGATTGACATGAGTGATGCTCATGAATGTTTATGTTGATTGACATGAGTGATGCTCATGGATGTTGTCATGAGTGATGCTCATGAATGTTAACATGAGTTATGCTCATGAATGTTGACATGAATGATGATCATGAATGTTTATGCATGATTGTCATGAGTGATGCTCATGAATGTTTATGTATGAATGACATGAGTAGTGCTCATGTATAATTTGGAGTACTAGGCGTACTTTTGATCACCTGGTTGGTGGTAATAACGGCGGGTTGCCGAATAATTGTGGATGACCTGGGAGTAATTTTGATCACCTGGTTGGTGCTATTTTAGGCTTATGGGCCTTCGCCCTCCACAACATGCCAGCCCATTTGTTTTGGGCTTTTCCTTTTTTTTTTTTTTTTTTTTTTTTTTTTTTTTTTTTGACCCTCTGATGGGGTTTATATATATTACCCTCTGATGGGGTTTATACAGATGTCTCCGAAAGATAAAAATAAATTACATCATTCGGATGGGGTGTTTATTCCTTACTTTTGCAGTGTTTTTCTGCTGCCCTCTCTCTGTATCTTCACCTGGTAAGAAATCATAATAATAGAAAAATCTTTTGCTTTTCTCTTTTGCTTTTGTTTTTTGCTTTCTCTTTTCTGCTTTGTTCCCCACTGCTTTTCTGTTTTTCTCTGCTTTCCCATTGCTTTGATTTTCGCTTTCTTTTTCTTTTTCTGCGTAGGCGCAATGTATTTTGATCTAAATCTGCCAATAGTATTGCTTTTGTCAGTGCTTTTGCTTTTCTTCTTTGTGAGCACAGGACCCCTCCATAACTGCACCACTTTTTTCTTTTTCTTTTGCATTGTCTCCCATGTGCTCTCGAGGAGGGCCTCCATTTTCTTTTTCTTTTTCTTTTGCACCTCCTGCATCTCTGTCTCTTGGCGAAACTAGAGGGCTACCTCTCCTTGCTTTTCTTGGACAGCAAGGTCGTGCCCATCACTTTTATTTTTTCTTTTTCTCCACTCCATTTCTTTGCCCATCCATGTTCCTCATCCCTGTCTGATGGGATCCTTTAGGCGCAATTTTTTGATAATCTTCAAATCCCTAAAGTAAAATCATCACTGCAGGTAATCATTTTGTTTGCCAAACCACTTGCTTTTCTTGGACAGGTTGTGCCCATCCATTCCCACTCCTCGTGCCCATCAACAAAGAAAAACTGAGTAAAGGGAACTTTTCCAGGTCTTTGGTACTACCACCTTTTGACTTGAGACTTTTTCTCTTCCTAACCTGGTAGACATAGAGAATCACCAATCATAGTGCAGCTATTTCGGCCAACGCATGACGTTGAGAAATTGGAGGCCCTCGAGGCCGGAGACCAACTGATCTGGCAGGTCGCCGGAGATCACCTTGCTGGAGAGACAGAGGACCTGAAGTTCTACGTATTGAAGGTCGCCAACCCAGATGGTCTGATCTCATCGTTGGGCCCCTGTTTTTGTGACGGCGGCTGCTGCTGCTGCAGCTGCTTCGGCGGTTGTTGATGATGAAAGTTGGTGGGCATCTTCTGCATTGCCATCGTGCCAAGTTGATTCCCTTAATCGAGCTTGGGCTGCTGTGCATTAGTGGGTAGCCATGCTTTCTGCTTTTTTTTTTTCTTTTTGCTTTCGCTTTGTTTCTTGCATCTTCTTTTCTGTTTTTGCTTTTGCTCTTTTCTTTTTCTCTTTTTCGAGCAGACTTCATCACCCTAACCTGTAAGGGCACAGAAGAAACCCTTCAACTGCAAAGAGAAACAAACTAAAGGAAGCTAGCGAGCTCGTCTAGCTAATAGAGATCAGAACTTCTTGATGAAGTCGTAGACATGCTGACTGACTTCGTCTAGCTTTTCCTGGTTAATGAAGTGAGCCGCATCTTCCATCACAACCACCTCCTGCAGAAACGGCACATCTCTCTTGAACCCACCTTTATGTATGTAGTTCTGGATACCTGGAATATGATAGGTGATGTCCAGATCCCCCACCATAAACTTAACCGGCACCTTTATCCGTAGGCCCGCCCATGGTCTAGTAAGCTCCCAGGTATGGTCCAGTAAGCTCTCAGGTTAAGTTCAAAGCTCGATAGTAGTTCAATCCTCCGGTAAAGGTCGACGACGGCGGCAAGGTGGGTGCCGAGGCTGGTGTCGACGAACACCGTGGCCTCCACTGCATCGGATGCCGACCACGACGGCAAGATCAGCAAAGACGACCTCCGGGCCTTCTACGCCGGCTTCTCCAGCTCCGTCGCGGACTAAAACCTCATCAGATCGATGATGTCTGCCGCTGATTCCTACAACGACGGGTTCGTCCAGTATGAGGAGTTCGAGCGCGTCTTGGCTTGCGGCGACAGGGCAAAAAGCTCGGGAGTGATGGATGACGTGTTTAAGGTGATGGACAAGGACGACGACGGGAAACTCAGCCACGAGGACATGAAGAATTACATGAGCAGCGCCGGCTTCGTCGTCACCGATGAAGATATCAAGGCCATGATTAAACTAGGCGGCGGCGATGAGAACCAAGGCGTGACGTATGCTGGCTTGCTTAAGATCCTGGCCGTTGATCAAGTCAGCGAAGCGTCTTGAGCCCTTGACCACCTTGCTCACCTCCTACAAAAACATGTTCACCTCCTCCATTCACTGTCTGCCATCTGCTAGCCAAATATTTTATTTTTTTATTTTTTTATTTTTTTATTTCCCAAATCAGAAGGAACTTGGTTTTTTAAAGAAACCAAAGACGAAGAGAGGAATAAGAGATGAAACCAGAGACTGGTTTGGCTCAGATTTTAGAGTGCAGAAGCAAAAGAGAGAGTGGTGTTCTTGGTTTTTTGTGGGTTTTGCAGAATCACTGCGGAGGTGAAAAAAATGAAAAAGAACCGACACAACTTTTCGTATCGATTCCCACAGACGGCGCCAAATGTTGATGCACAAAACCGGGACGGTCTTGGAACAACGTAAATCCGACCGTGAATCTGCACAAACGCTCAAGAACACGAAGAACACAAAGAACACAAGGATTTTATCGTGGTTCACCCCAATGTATGGGCTACGTCCACACTGTAGTTGATATTGTTTCTCTGTATGTGTATGGATACAAGTGTTTGGGGGAAGTCCCCCGGAGAAAGGAGGGTGGGGGAGAAGGAAGGAGAGCCTCTTGAATTGTATGAGGACTCTCTCTCTAAATGTATGAGAGTTTTGAGCCTTGTAGGATGGCTTGGCTATTTTCCTCCCTCAGAATGAGGGGAGGAGTCCCCTTTTATAGAATAAGGGGCTCCTCCTCTTTTACAAAGTATGGGCTTTTAGTGTGAGGCCCAAATACAAGGCCCAAGTCCCAAATATACGAGGCCCTAAATATGGTATAAACAGTCTCAATCAAAGTTTTTCACGAAAATCTGCAAAATGGTCACTGCTACTCAATTGCAAATTGTTCAGTCGCCTATCACTGGTCTTCTCTCCACCGTCTCCACTTCTGTTACAGTAAAACTCGACGATTCAAACTATCTTACATGGAGCTTTTAGGTTCGATTGCTTCTGGAAAGTCATGGAATTATAGGGTTTATCGATGGTTCAAGAAAATGCCCACCAAGATTCAACGAAGATTCTAACACTGAAGGAGTTGAAACTGATGACTACCTAGTCTGCAAAATGCATGATCATGCACTGATGCAATTACTCATAGCCACATTATCAACGACTGCCATTTCCTGCATCATTGGGTGCCAGAGTTCTGTAGATATGTGGTTGAATCTCACTGAGCGATTTTCTGCAATGACAAAAGCCACAATCTTTCAGATGAAGACAGAGCTTTAGAATGTCAAGAAAGGGTCTGAATCCGTTTCTGTTTATCTTCAAAAGATTAAAGATGCAAGGGATCATCTTGCTGCAGCTGGAGTACTCTTTGATGATGAAGACATCATTATTCTTGCATTGAAAGGGTTACCTTCAGATTTCAACACATTTCGATGTGTGATCAGAGGACGGGAAAATGGAATATCTCTCAAAGATTTCAGGTCTTAACTTTTGGCAGAAGAAGCAATCATCAATCAATCTTTTGACAGTTCTTCTGGTTTGTCTTTTGGTAGTGTCATGGCTGCTGGCATTCAATCTAACAAAGGGAAAGCACTTGCTCTTGACCAAGATCAACCCAAATCTTCCTCTGATCATTCCTTCAAGTACAATGGAGGATCAAGTTCTGCTGGTCATAATCAAGGTTCTGCTTACAGTAATAGATCTTATAACAATTTCAATGGAGGTTATCACACTTATGGTAAAGGAAGTTCTTTCATAGGCAAATGGAAAGGCAGATTTCAATACAATTCAACTCCAAGATTCTCCAATGGTAATCCCAGTATTCTTGGTACTCCAAAACCATACCAGTCCTACTGCCCGGATCACTCATCAGAAATCCCCACCTGTCAAATATGCAACAAAAAGGGTCATGTTGCTGCAGATTGCTTCCAAAGACATAACAACATTGCCTCAAACTCTCATATTCAATGCCAGATATGTTGGAAATATGGACATTTAGCCCTTCAATGCTACCACAGAAGTAATTTTGCCTATCAAGGGAAGCCACCAACTCCTAATCTCACAGCTATGCATGCAAATCATCAACCTTCAGCACCATTTGAGCAATTTTGGATTGCAGATATTGGGGCTACATCACACATGACCTCTGAATTGGCGAATCTGGATTTGTCTACCCCATATCAAGGATTTGATACAATTAGCAAGTGGTGCAGGTTTGCAAATTTCCAATATTAGCACTTCTAAATTGGTTATTCCACATCATTATCTCACTCTTAAGAATGTTTTACATGTTCCAAAGCTTTCCTAGCATTTATTATCAATTTATCAACTCTGCAAGGACAATAGGTGCTGATTCATTTGTGATGATGTTTCTTTTTTTGTTCAGGACAAATCCACAGGGAAAATACTCCTCCATGGGCTGTGTAAAGCTGGTTACTATCCTATAACTTTCATCACTTCCCACAAGTAGTTATCCTCATCACCTGCATCTCATTAATGTTTCCTTGCAAAACCGGTTCTTTCAAGCATATGGCACAAAAGGCTAGGGCACACATCCAATGCAATTACTTCTGCAATTCTACATCAATCTCAAGTTCCTGCATCACTAGATATATGTTCATCAATCTGTACACCATGTTTAGAGGGAAAATTTACCAAATTACCATTTCATTTCCCTGTATCCAAATTTGTACACCCTTTAGAGAAAATCCACAGTGATGAATGGGGACCTGCTCCTTTGCTATCTTATGAAGGATTTCGATATTATGTAACCTTCATAGATGATTGTACTCGTTATACATGGATTTTTCCATTAAGAAATAAAACAGAAGTCTTTGCAACCTTTGTTTAGTTTCATACTTATTTGTGTACACAATTTTTTGCTGTAGTTAAAATATTCCAAAGTGATGGTGGTGGTGAATATACAAGTAATAAGTTTCAACAATTTTTGGCACAACATGGCATTTTACATCACGAATCATGTCCATATACACCTGAACAGAATGATTTGGCAGAAAGGAAACATAGACACATTGTAGAAACAGCAATAACCCTCCTTCAAACTGCAAAATTGCCTAACCAATTTTGGGTTCATGCTTATGCTACTGCTTCTTATCTGATAAATAGAATGTTGTGTGCTTCATTACATATGCAGTCACCTTTTCAAATGCTCTATAAAACTGTTCCTGACATTAAACATCTTCGAGTCTTTGGTTGTGCTTGTTTTCCCCTGCTAAAACCATACAATACCTTTAAATTTCAACCTAAAATAGCCACCTGTGTGTTTTTGGGATATGCAAGTCAATACAAGGGATACATATGTCTAGATATTACTACTGGAAAAATACATGTGTCTAGACATGTTTTGTTTGATGAAGCTAGTTTTCCATACTCAACCCTCATATTTTCTTCTTCTTCACATATGGTTACTACATCATCTTAGTTACATTCATCACAAAGTCTAGTGCATCCACCACAGTTCACACCAATCATTACATTATCAAATCAAGTATCATCAGCCTCATCTCATTCATTATCATCTCAGACCACATATTCTTTGACTATGCATTCATCTCGTGACTCAGAATCTTTTTCTGCATCTCGAGCCTTAAAATCCTTGGAAACAGTTGCATCTCGAGCCTCAGAGTCTACTTCGTTACCTTCACATGATCACACTTCAGTACCCACACCCAGTAACTTGCCACCCAATCAAGTGCCCTTAACTAGTGTCAGTACACATCACCCTATTCCTGTGGATCCTGATGTCCACCCTGAAAACCTAAGTGTGGTTCTACCTATATCACTGAATGTTCATCCTATGCAAACACGGTCTAAGAATGGGGTGTTCAAACAGAAAGTGTTTTTAGCCACAGTTACTTCAGAACCTAAAACATTTAAAACTGCAGCACAAATTCCAGAATGGCAGAATGCAATGAAAGAGGAAATAGCAGCGCTTCATTGTCAAAAGACTTGGTCTTTAGTACCCTTACCACCTGATAAGAATCTAGTTGGGTGTAAATGGATATACAAAATCAAGAAAAATGCAGATGGGTCTGTGGCAAGGTATAAGGCACGGCTTGTAGCACAAGGATATAGTCAAGAAGAATGTGTTGATTACTTAGAGACTTTTAGTCCGGTAGTGAAACCTACGACTATACGACTAATCTTAGCCTTAGTTGCTCAATTCAAGTGGACTCTTAGGTAGTTAGATGTTAAAAATGCCTTTCTACATGGCATTCTTCAAGAGGAAGTGTATATGGTGCAGCCTCCGGGGTTTGAGAGTGCAACATACCCCTCAGCCTATGTTTGCAAACTTCACAAATCATTATATGGTTTAAAACAGGCTCCTCGAGCCTGGAATGAAAGATTTACCAGTTTCTTACCAAGTTTGGGGTTTCAGGTGTCACAGGCCGATCCTTCTTTGTTTGTACAACAGTCTACAAAGGGAACTGTGTTATTGCTTTTGTTTGTTGATGATGTCTGTTGATGCACAAAATCAGCGAAGACTTTGGTACAACAGAAAGTGTCAGGTTTTGTGACCTTCGCTTGGTTGCTTGGTTGCTTCAGTCACTAGTGAGGATAAGTACGTAAATGAATAGAGACAGAGAAGCAAACACAGGATGTACGTGGTTCACCCAGATTGGCTACGTCCACGGAGTAGAGGAGTTCTTATTAGTAGTGAAGGGCTTACACAAGTACAAAGGATCAAGCTCTCAATTTAGTGAGTTCTTGTGAATGATTTAACACAAAATGGCATTAGGCAATATTGTGGGGGAATGACCCCTATTTATAGAAAAACTTGTAGCTTTGTCACATTGACATGTGTCATGTTGTGATTGGTTCTTGATGTCGACACGTGCTGCGCTCTGATTGGCTTCTAATCTTGACACGTGTCGAGTAGTGATTGGCCTCCTGGTCGGAGGGGAACTCTTCTGGGTCCTTGACAGTATAGCGTTGGCCGGTGCTCGGTAGTTTCGGGATTGGTCAAGTATGGTACAAACAGTGCTCCCCTAAGTTCCCGAGTGAGGGAAACTCCTCGGTTGGGGACTTGCAAGATCCAATCCCTTGAGTAATCACGAAACTTCTAAGTACCGAAGTGTGGTCTGATCTTCATCTGCCCTTCTCTGGAAGTACCTTTCCTCCATCAGGGAATGGTGTACTTAGCTGATGTTGACGCACAAGGTAATGTATCAATTTCACTTGAAGCTTAGTTGTAGTTTCGGGCTTAGTCAAGTGTGATACAAACCCTATAGTAGGAGTCCCCCAAGTCGCCGAGCTAGGAGATCTGCCGAAAGAGGTGACAGACAAGGTAAGTAGTCAAACTTCCAAGTAAGCAACCCAGGATCAGAGGTTTGACGTCGGCTTCCGGTTGATTGTTCTCATTCTCCTTGTCTCTCATTCAACTGCCAGGATAAGGAGAAGCAAATGGATAAGAGATGATATGAGATACTTTTGCTTTTGAAGAAGTAACTTTCCACAGGCTTATTCTTGAACTGTGCTGGAGGGTTTTCTGGTGCCCTTCAGAGTATAAGGCCGACTCAAAAATTTGAGGGTCAAAACAAGTCCATCAAATCTAGAGTACGTTCGACCTTGATGATATGGGATACTTTTGCTGTTGACGGAATAATGAATGTGGTATGGAAAGGTGTCGTGCTGTAGTGATCTGTTTCAGCTCACCGTTGAACCTTCTGCTTCAATCTTTTGCATGGCAGAAGTGGTGTGCAACCTTTGCATTTAAATGGTCCTTCAGAACATTCCTTCATAGTGACTCATCCACGCTTGGCAGCTTCAGTGTAAAGAGCCAATATCTGATCAACTGTCATGAGGTATTTGCCGGTGGAATTCGTGACCTTGACAGCAGTTGAGGATGAGTACTCGAGAGCAATGCTAAGTAAGCAACCAGGCAAAGGCTCCAGGCAGTCAGTTCCAAATTGGAGGTTTGATTTCAGGTTCCGACTGACTGCTCTCTTTCTCCTTGTCCTGCAGGTGTGGACAAGGACAAAGACAAAGATAGGGAGAAAGCATGATATGGGATACTCTTGCTTTCGACCCTGATGATATGAGATACTCTTGTTCTTGGTGTGGCTTATTTGCTGAGGTATTATCGGGGGGAAATAAAGCTGAGTATTTCGAGAGGTTATGTTGAGGGTGCCTTTTCGAATGCGAGAAAGGGTTGAGCATTTTTGCAGGTTTGCCTGTCCGTTGAGGAGGGAGGTCAATGTATATAGGGATTTCCCAATAACAAGTAGTAATGCTATTCCTTTACCCTTCTTGGTCACAGCAATGTAGTGGGAGCTGCCAGCTTCACGTGTTTCAATTTTGTCAGAGCACTTTGAAAAAGTGGTATGTGGTATCTGGAAAGCTGATGTTACGTGTGAAGATTACAGACAAGCTTTATCTAAGGAAATCTGGCTCTCGAAGTTCTGAGAGTTGTGCCTCTTCGGTTTTCGAACAAGCAATCCCGTCGAGGATCTGACTCTCGAGATTCGGAAAGCGGTGCTACTCCGGTTTTTTAGAAAGTAATTATGTTGGGAGTCTTTTCTCGAATGTGAGTAAAGGTTGGACGTTCTTGCCAACCTGTCTTGCCGCAAAACCCGGAGGTCGACACACATAGGGACTTTCCAGTTGTCAAGCAGTGGTGCTGTTCCTTTACCCTTATGGGTAATAGTAGGGTAGCTGGAACTTCGAAATTCTCGTGCCTAAACTTTGTCAGAGATCTTTGACAAAGTTATATGTGGTACCCGAGGAGTTGATGGTGCATATGGAGAGCGGTGATTGAACAGTAAGATTCACGTGCTTTCTACTTCACCAGAAATCTTCGACAGATTGCCCGTAATTTCCGCAAAGCTGAGTGTGCATGTGACAGGTGCTGACGAGGCTGAAAAAGCAGGTGCTTCTTCGATTTCTGAGATCGGCCCTCGTGGTCTCTGAGCAGCCCAGCTTTTGAGAAAGCAAACGCCTCTTCGATTTCTGAGATCGGCCCTCGTGGTCTCTGAGCAGCCCAGCTTTTGAGAAAGCAAACGCCTCTTCGATTTCTGAAGCTCCGTCGAGTGCAGATTTTTATAGAGGCTGGCATTAAGTTCCACAGCACACTTGAATCTCTACCAGTAGAAGCTCATTTCTTGCACTTCTAAGATCTTGATTTGTCTGACCTCTTCCTTCTTCAACACATTTGAAAATGTCTGGACCCTCCGACCGTCGTTTTGACTTGAACCTTGGAGAAGAGACAGCCACGCCTTCTCCAGACAACATATGGCGCCCATCCTTCATATCCCCTACTGGTCCTCTTACCGTTGGGGATTCTGTGATGAAGAATGATATGACCGCTGCAGTGGTGGCCAGGAACCTTCTCACTCCCAAAGATAATAGACTACTTTCCAAACGGTCTGATGAGTTGGCTGTTAAGGACTCTCTGGCTCTTAGTGTTCAGTGTGCAGGTTCTGTGTCTAATATGGCCCAACGCCTATTTGCTAGAACCCGCCAAGTTGAATCATTGGCTGCTGAAGTGATGAGTCTCAAACAGGAGATTAGAGGGCTCAAGCATGAGAATAAGCAGTTGCACCGGCTCGCCCATGACTATGCTACAAACATGAAGAGGAAGCTTGACCAGATGAAGGAATCTGATGGTAAGGTTTTACTTGATCATCAGCGGTTTGTGGGTTTGTTCCAAAGGCATTTATTGCCTTCGTCCTCTGGGGCTGTACCTGGTAATGAAGCTTCAAATGATGAACCTCCAATGCCTCCTCCTTCTGGGGTTTTGTCAAGTACTGAGGCTCCGGATAACCACCCTCCGGTGCTTTCTCTTTCTGGGGCTCTACCGACTGCTGAGACTTCCCCTAAGTAACCTTTGTGAAGGCTCCCTTTTGTTTGTTTATTTTGACTCATGTATATGTACATATTTGTGGCTTATCGAAAATATTAATAAATAAGCTTTGCTTCATTTCAACATATTGTGTTAAATACACCAAAGCCTTTTTCATAAAGTTCTTTGAATTTTTTGCTTTTGTTGAAACCTGTATTGTTGAAGCTTTGTGAGTGGAGCATGTAGTTTGAGGTAGTGTTCCCTTAATTTCCCGAGTGAGGAAAACTTCTCGGTTGGAGACTTGAAAAATCCAAGTCACTGAGTGGTTGTGAGACTGCCGAGTATCAAGGTGCAGTAGCATATGGTGGGAGTCCCCCAAGTCTTCAGGCGAAGAGAGTTGCCGAATGAGGTGTCTAGCTAGTAGTCAATGTCATGAGTAGGAAAACTTCACTTGTTTCTTTTCGAAGTGGTAACCCAGGGCTCTTTCTTCATATATTGTTTTTTGTTATGAAGATGTGTTAGGCCCAAAGAAGTGGAGGCCTAGGAACTTTTTTTTTTTTTTTTTTTTTTTTTTTTTTTTTTTTTTTTTTAAATTTTTTAATTTTTATTTTTACTCCCTCCATTTTTCTTGTGTCATTTACATGGGTGTATTCGAATGGAGCTGAATGAGGGGTAGGGTATGACTCATTATCATGTGCCATGATTTTGTCTTCCTTTAGCTTCTCTTTTGCTTTGCTTTGGTCTTCCTTTAGCTTTTCTTCAATATAACATCATTTTCTGTGGCTCAGATCGCAAGACCATCTTCATGAAAGTTGTTCCTTAGCTCGTGAACTACAACATATCCGAATTGGAGATCCATTGGAGCAGTACAACTCCAGAAATTCAGGTATGATGAGTGATTGTTCGTCATTTGTATATCAACGCGTCAGACTTGTTGTGAGCTTCAAAAACTCCATTTTCTCTTGCTCAGATCAACATACTTTCTTCATCGAAGTTGTTCCTTAACTTGTGAACTACAACATATCCAAATTTGAGGTCCCTCGGAGCAGTATAACTCCAGAAATTCAGGTATGATGAGTGACTGGTTATTATTTTTCTGTCAACCCGTCAGATTTGTTGTGAGCTTTGAAACTCTATTTTCTCTTGCTCAGATCAGCATGCTTTCTTCATTGAAGTTGTTCCTCAGCTTGTGAACTACAACATATCCAAATTTGAGATCCCTCGGAGCTGTATAACTCAAGAAATTCAGGTATGATGAATGACTGGTTATTATTTTTCTGTCAACCCGTCAGATTTGTTGTGAGCTTTGAAACTCTATTTTCTCTTGCTCAGATCAGCATGCTTTCTTCATTGAAGTTGTTCCTCAGCTTGTGAACTTCAACATATCCAAATTTGAGATCCCTCGGAGAAGTATAACTCCAGAAATCCAGGTATGATGAATGACTGGTTATTATTTTTCTGTCAACCCGTCAGATTTGTTGTGAGCTTTGAAACTCTATTTTCTATTGTTCAGATCAGCATGCTTTCTTCATTGAAGTTGTTCCTCATCGTCTCTTTCATAACATATCAAAAATTCAGAATGAACTAATGGTTAAATATTTCCAGATCTTCGAAACATCACAGCAGCTTCGAAATCTGCAAGAATCCGACTGTCATGCTTGGAGCTTCAACACTTTAATTTCCGTGGCTCAAACAGAAATGGTTCCTTCTTGAAAGTTGTTCATCTGCTCAAGAACTAGAGGGTGTCCAAAATTCAGCTCCATTGGAGAGAAGCAGCAGCTGCAAAAATTTGATAGGGAAAAGGAGGCGAAGCTTTGTTGGATTTCTAGGCTGGGGAAGATTCCAGTTTTTGTAGCAACTTCAGTACTGGTGAATTGCTTGTATTTTTGTCCATAACTAAATTTTGGACTTTGAATTATTATTTGATCTATCATAATATGTTTGGGAACATATATAAGTGAATAAATAAGAAGGAAGATTTTGGGCCCTTGTGGGTGTAAAACAAAAAATGTTTAGGTTGTGTGAACAAAATTTGTTTATTTGGAGCAAGGTTTTGTGTTGAAGCTTTGTAGGTGAAGCTTTGGTGTTGAAGCTTTCTAGGTGAAGCTTTGATGGTGAAGCTTTGTAGGTGAAGCTTTTTAGGTGAAGCTTTGTGGGTGAAGCTTTGGAGGTGAAGCTTTTCGGGTGAAGCTTTTTTTTGGGTGAAGCTTTGTGGGTGAAGCTTTTTTGGGTGAAGCTTTGTGGGTGAAGCTTTTGAGGTGAAGCTTTGTGGGTGAAGCTTTTCGGGTGAAGCTTTTTTTGGGTGAAGCTTTGTGGGTGAAGCTTTTGAGGTGAAGCTTTGTGGGTGAAGCTTTTCGGGTGAAGCTTTTTTTGGGTGAAGCTTTGTGGGTGAAGCTTTTTTGGGTGAAGCTTTGTGGGTGAAGCTTTTGAGGTGAAGCTTTTCGGGTGAAGCTTTTTTGGATGAAGCTGTTTTTTTTTTTTTTTTTTTTGGCGCTTGACACGGTCTTCATTTGCTTGTTTTGTAGTGACTGTGGAAGACGGATTGCTTTCTGATTGAGAAGGGTTCCGGCATCGCTTTGCACCATCTTCATGTGGGTAATATAGGAACTTCCTTATGTTTTGATCATGCATGTAGTGATAGAATTTGTTTCTTCTTATTGTAGATGTCAGAGCCTGGAAGTTCTAGTGATGAGGGCTCTTCTAGCTTTAGCTCTAAGTCTGAGTCTGCAATGTCGGAGTCTTCAGGGTCTTTGTTAGAGTCCGGTACTAGAGAAACATTGGATGATCTTCCCAACCGTCAAACTTTAGCTATTGCTAGTTCTTCCTCCATGGCGTTGGGTGAGGGGGTTGTTTTTGATGCCATACCCATAGTTCGCTCTGAGTTCACAGCAGACCATCTAAAGAATAACTTGTTAGATAATGAGAAGCAGGTTGAGGCGCTAAGGCAGTCATGTAATATCCCTCGTAGTGTAGGGATACGTTTGGTACATGATGAAGAATGGCCTTCTGAGCCTCCCCAGGGTCATGTTATGTTCTACACCCAGATATTACTGACTTTAGGGGTGAGACTACCTTTACATCCGTGGTTGCAAAAGATGTTATCTTTGATCGGATATGCACCTGGGCAACTCAATCCTGGTTTCTGGGATACTTTGATTGGATTTTATATCATTTGGATGGAGTGTGGGTTGTGTGAGCCTTCCTTCCATCAGTGGCGTTACTGTTACAAGATGCGCCCAGCAAAATCATGCACTGGTTATGCCGAGTGTGCATGTCGGAGTGAGAGAGAGCGTATTGTGTATGGTAAGAAAAAGGCATACTACACATGGAAAAACCGTTGGTGCTTTCTGTATAATGATTGGGAGTATGATAAGGGTGTCACGCCTGAGCGACGTGTGCTTACTCACTTCCAGACTGTAGGTTGTAACGTATCAACCGTTCGTACTATTTGCTATTTGTTGTGGTCTTTTCTTGCTTCTAACACTTTGCTTCATGTAGTGACGCGGGGCACCATCCAACTGTTTGGGCAAGAGCTATCTGACATAGAGAAGGTGTTGAGGGTGCCCAAAGAGGATAGACACTTAAGCAAGCTACGACCCTTATTTCGTCGGTACGGTTTTCAACCCTTAGTTTCCGAGAGCCAGGGACGATCGAGTAAGTTGTATCCTTCATGTAAACTTAGCTCAATTCCTTACTTTATTTGGAAAGTTGTATTTCTTATTTTGATTTTCCTTATGCAGTGGAGAAGGTAAGCAAGAAAACAGGGACTAGCACCCATAAAAGGAAAGCACCAGTGTTAGTTCCTTCGGAAGACATCCTACCGCATAAGAAAATTCATAAGTTCCGAGGGGAACCATCCGTTAGACCTAAGTCCCAAGATGGGGTCCTTAAGGGGCCTGCCTTTAGGAAGACTGGAGTCAAGACCGTTGATGATGCTACTGCCGTAGTTGTAGGAGAAGGGAGCCGACTGTTGCCTCATCCTCTTACTATGGAGCACACTGTCCAGGAAAGTGATCCTGGTTCCCGCCATGAGGGGAAAGGCAAGGAAAGAGCTGGCAGTGTCCCGTGGAAGGACTTGAGGGTTGCCACGCGGCCAAAGGATTTTGGGGATATCAACAATTGCTTGGCAGGGCGTCGATTCGCCTTCGATGAGCTCGGAGAGCCCTTAGCTAAGGATGAATCGGATTGCGACCGGATGTTGAAGCTGTCTTCATATGTGAGTGTTACTTTGTCATTTCCTTACTTTTTCCTCTTTATTATCATTATTTAGGTAGTGATGATCGTCTTGCCATGCAGGTCATGGCCGAGTATCACGACAGACTGCAAGAGGTTGAGCGGTACAAGGCAAAACTGAAGGAGAATAAGCAGCTTGTGGACGAGGCCCGAAGGAATAAGGGACTTTTGACTCAGGCTCTCCAACTGAAGGATGAAACCATGGAGAGCTTGAAAAGGCGAAATGGTGAGAACCTAAGGCTTAAGAAATTGTTTGAGGCAACTAAAAAACAGTTGGAGGTGGCTACCTTGGAAGTATCCAAGGTTAAGGGAGAATTGGATGGTGCCTTAGTTGAGATTTCTGAACTGGAGAAGAGCATTCCAACTGAAAGGGAGGCTGCTGTGCAAGAATACTTAAGTTCTTCGACCTTTCATCTTGCTATTAAACCCTACTGTGCTCAAGAAGCTCGCTTTGAAAAAAGGAAATGGATGGCCGTCCTTGATCGTTATGATGATGGGAGCATTCTTCGAAAATACCACGAAGATATAGATGAGCATCATCGAAAGGGCGAGACATTTGTCCTTGCTGTTGATCCTAGCAGCGAAGATGAGTCTGATAATGAAGGTAGTGCTGATGCACAGACTCAGCATGGTGAAGAGGATCTTGGGGATGCAGAGGATGATGGTAGGACGCAGAATGATACTGCCAGGGGTTCGGCTTCAGATGAGAATGAATAGCAGTGTCTTTACTATCTGCATGTATTCTGGATGTAGTAGTCTGATGTGTGTATAACATGTGCCCATGTTATAAGCTTGAGAGTTTTGGATTTAAGGTGTTTATGAGTGTTTGCACTATTATTAATGCATGTTTGGCTATGTATGAATAGATCTATTGTTTGGATATAAGCCATTGTTTGGTTGTTCCTTTCTTTGTATAGTCTTGTCGACACATACTTAGATTTTGTTTCGTGTTGGATATATCTGCTTTGAGGTTTCAACACTTGAGTGTTCCCTTGCTAGGAATGTAAAAGAGTGAGGGCTGAGTTGGCTAAATTACCTCTTTATTGAATTCATTGCCAAATGGCCTTCATTACATAGGATGCCGAACGGCTATAGCTCAACACTTGTACATCGTGAGTCTATTTGTAGTAGTACTTCAAGTGATCAGCGTTCCATGGATGGCCAAGGGTCTTGCCATCGGAGCTTCTAAGTGTGTAAGAGCCAGGGCGACTGATGCCAATGACTTCATACGGTCCATCCCAGTTTGGACTAAGTGTGCCTTCACTCGGGACTCTGTCGCAGAGTAATCTTTTCTTTAAGACCCAGTCTCCTATTTTGAAAGAACGAAGCTTGACCCTAGAGTCATAATAGTTGGAGATGCGCTGCTTGTAGGCGACATTCCTCAAGTGAGCTTGGTTTCTGTGTTCCTCGACTAAATCCAAGTTGAGGGTGAGTTGTTTGTCATTTTCACTTTGAATGTAGTTCTGGACTCGGAATGTTGCTTGCTCGAGCTCAACAGGGACAACCGCCTCTGTGCCAAAGGCAAGTGAGAATGGAGTTTCTCCTGTTGAAGTCCGATATGAAGTGCGATATGACCAAAGAACTTGGGGTACAAATTCTGGCCAACAGCCTTTAGCTTTGTCCAAGCTGGTTTTCAAAGTGCGCTTGATTATTTTGTTGATGGCTTCAACTTGTCCATTAGACTGGGGATGAGCTGGAGAGGCAAAGCATAAGTTGATGTTGAACTTAGAGCAGAACAACCTGAACTTCTTGTTGTCAAACTGTCGCCCATTGTCAGTGACTATCGCATTGGGAATGCCGAATCTACAAAGGATGTTCTTCCACACAAAGTCTTCTATCTTTGCCTCAGTAATGGTTGCCAAGGGTTCTACTTCGGCCCACTTTGTGAAGTAGTCCACTGCAACGACTGCGTAACAGACTTTGCCCTTCCCTGCCGGCATTGGGCCGATCAAATCAAGTCCCCACTGGGCGAAGGGCCAAGGGCTGATCATAGGAGTAAGAGGCTCTGGAGGGGAATGAGGAATAGTTGCATATCGTTGACATTTGTCACATGAGCGGGATACTTTGATGGCATCCTGGTGGAGTGTTGGCCAGTAATATCCTTGGCGAAAAGTCTTGTGTGCTAGGGACCGAGATCCAGCATGATCTCCACAGACTCCCTCATGTATTTCCCGAAGGACGATTTCCGCCTCGGCAGGCGTAAGACACCTTAAGTATGGCAGGCTAAAACCTCGCTTATAGAGTTGATCATTGATGATCAGGTAGCGGGTAGACTTGTATCGAATTTGCTTAGCCTGGACTTTATCATTTGGGAGGGTGCCATGAGCAAGGAAATTATAGATCGGGGTGATCCAACTATCCCCCTGTTGTAAGTTGCATACTTCTGCGGCCATGGTGCTTGGTGTTGCTAACAGTTCGACATGAATTTTTCTTCCAATCTTGTCTTCCACAGCTGAGGCGAGGCGAGCCAGGGCGTCTGCATGACTGTTTGCCGCTCGAGGAACTTGGGTGATCTGGTAGTGGAAGTGCTTGAGCAAAAGTCGTGTTTGCGCAAGATATGCTGCCATGGAGCTGTCCTTAGCATCAAAGTTGTTGGTAACCTGGTTGACCACTAATTGGGAGTCACTGAAAATATCAATTTGTTTAACCCCGAGGTGTTTGGCCAAACGTAATCCTGCCAGAAGGGCTTCATACTCGGCCTCATTGTTTGATGCCTTGAATTTGAAACGAAGAGCATACTCCATTGCTACCTTGTCGGGCGTAGTCAAGACTAGTCCCGCTCCACAGCCCTGTTGGTTGGATGAGCCATCAACATACAGACTCCAAGCTGAGGTCGTTGATTCTACCTTCTGAGCTTCCGGGGGTAATGAAGCCACTGCTTCAGGTGTAGAAGCAATGTCAACCGGATATGTGAAGTCGGCAATGAAATCTGCTACTGCTTGACCTTTTTCGGCTGGTTTTGGTTGGTAGGAGATGTCAAACTCACCCAATGCTATCGCCCATTTGATCATTCGCCCAGACGTGTCAGGACTCTGGAGTATCTGTCGAAGAGGGTGATTGGTAAGCACGATGATGGCGTGTGCTTGGAAATAAGGGCGAAGTTTCCGAGCAGACATGACCAATGCTAGAGCTAATTTCTCAATGTTGGAGTATCGTGTCTCCGCATCTTGTAGGGCTTTGCTAGCGTAGTAGACAGGTCGCTCAATATTCCCATCCTTTCGAATGAGAACGAAACTTACGGCTGAAGCTGATACCGATAGGTAGATAATGAGAATGTCTCCTACCTCGGGCTTGGAGAGTAGAGGGGCTTTACTCATGTACTCCTTGAGGTTTTTGAATGCCTCGGCACATTCATCAGTCCATGTAATGTACTTCCTACTTCCCTTAAGTGCTTTAAAAAAGGGAGCACATTTGTCTGTGGCCTTAGAAATGAACCTGGTTAAGGCTGCCACCTTGCCAGTAAGGCTCTGGATGTCCTTTGAAGTTACCGGTTCCTTCATGTCGAGGATTGCTTTGATCTTCTCGGGATTAGCTTCAATGCCTCGTTGGCTAATCATGAAACCTAAGAATTTGCCAGAGCCTACGCCGAAGGCACATTTGTTGGGGTTTAACCTCATTCGATACTTCTTCAAAATAGTGAAAGTTTCAGATAGGTTGGTGATGTGTTGGTCAGCATGTTTGCTCTTGACTAACATATCATCAACGTAAACTTCCATGCTCTTCCCAATCTGCTCGGCGAACATTGAGTTGACTAGTCTCTGATAAGTCGCTCCTGCATTCTTTAGGCCGAAAGGCATGACTTTATAGCAGTATAGTCCTCTGTCGGTAGTGAAGGCTGTGTGTTCTTGATCCGAAGGGTTCATGAGGATTTGGTTGTATCCTGAGTAAGCATCCATGAAGCTCAGGAGTTCACACCCGGCCGTAGAGTCTATAAGTCTGTCAATAAGAGGAAGAGGGAAGCTATCTTTCGGACACCCTTTGTTTAGGTCGGTGTAGTCAACACACATTCTCCACAAGACCTTTTGAAGCAAAAGACTTTCTTTGGTTGGATTTTTCTTAACAAGGACCACATTTGCTACCCATGTCGGGTAATTGACTTCGCGGACAAAGCCTATGCCTTTGAGTTTTTCAACTTCTGCTTTCATTGCCTCGTATCGTTCAGCGTCATAAGATCTTCGCTTCTGTCTCACCGGCTTGATCTTGGGGTCAATACTCAAACGATGACAGATGACATCGGGAGAGATGCCTGGCATGTCCTCGTATGACCAGGCGAAGACTTCAGTGTTCTCTTTCAAAAAAGATATCAATGCTAACCGAAGGGGTGGTGACAATGTGGTGCCAATCTTCACCATGCGATCTGGATAATCTCTTGAGATAGGTACCTTCTCCAACTCTTCAGCAGGTTGGGCTTGCTGGGTGAAAGAGTCATCTCGAGGATCATCGGGTTGATTGTTGCTATCAGGAAGATCCAAGTTCGCTTCATCTAGGCTGGTCTTTGTGACTTGGTCATGTACAGACAGGGTTTCCTTGGGTCCGGGCAAGTGTTGTTGCTTAACTGAAGTGTTGTAACATGATCGTGCACTAAGCTGATCTCCTCTGATGTAGCCGTTGCCATGGGGGGTTGGAAATTTCATCAACAACATATGCGTGGATACCATAGCCTTGAGATCATTGATGCCTGTGCGCCCAAAGATGACATTGTATGCCGTTGGGCAGTCAACCACTAGGAAGTTAGTGGTAATGGTAGCCGTGTAAGGGCCTGTACCAATAGTAAAGGGTAAATGTATGCTCCCTAAGGGTTGCACGATATCACCGGAGAAGCTTATCAGAGGAGAAATCGAGCGATCGAGCAAGTGTTCAGCTACACTGAGCGCCCTGAAAGCTTCGGCAAACATGATATTGACCGAAGCCCCTGTGTCTACGAGGATTCGTCGAACATCAAAGTTGGCTATGTGAGCCTCCACGATCAATGGGTCGTTATGAGGGTAGATGATGCCTCTTTCTTCCTCAGGGTAGAAACATATCGGATCCCAGTTAGGTTTTTGATACTTCCCTCCCCTGATGTCTTCCACGTGAAACACTTGGTGACCAGTCCTCAGACTTCGTTCACTGTTTTTCATGGCCCTATTGGAAGATTCAGATATGGGTGTGCCGCCGCTTATGGAATATATGACATTCACCTGGCGTTGGTTACGGTTATCCCTTTGAGGGTGAAGAAGGAATTGATCAATTTTTCCTTCTCGTGCCAAAGCTTCAATACGATCACGGAGGATGATACATTTCTCGCTATCATGGCCGTTATGCTCATGGTAGCAACAAAACGTGCCCGCGTTATTCGGGGGCGTGTAATCTGGGTGCCTCGGCTTTGGTTTTGGTATCAGGTGAGCTATGCTGGGGTAAATGGCCGCGCATGTGGCATTCAAGGGCGTGTATGTCTCATACCTTGGGGTAGGGGGTATCTTGACGCGGGTTTGACCCACTGCATTGACTGCCTGGGGGCGAGCGTTATTGTGGCGATACCCTTGGTTATCGGGATAGTGTCCCTTACTCTTTTTACTGAAAGGAGAATGGTGAGGATGGAAATCCTTCCTCTTGCCTTGAAATTGATATGTCTGTTGATTCGGTGAAGCATTATGCAAGGCATGGGGAGGTGCCACTGCTGTTTGGGAAGTCGAGGTCTTCTCATTTAGGTGAGTCTGGCTTCCACCTCCCACTTGTTGATAAAGGATGGTTGTAGGGGGTTTCCCCTGATATGTCTTTGCCTCGGCGGAGGCATGGTTATAAGCCTGCGCCATCACCTCAGAGTAAGTCTTCCAAGTATTGGCATTGATCATGTATTTAAAGAAACAATCACGTAGGCCTGCCGTGAAGGCTTTGAGGGCAGTCTTGTCATCTGCCTCGGCACACCGGGAGTATTCATGGCTGAAGCGGCCAGCATACATACGTAATGACTCGTCTGGCTTCTGGCGGATAGTGTACAAGTCATCTGCAGAGTGCAAGCGATCGGTTTGGAAAATGTGTTGGGAAACAAATAGTTTCCTCAATTCCTCAAATGAGTCTACCGTCTCAGGTGTAAGACGACAATACCAATTTAGAGCTCCACCAGAGAGGGTGGAGGGGAAGAGAAGACATCGCTCTTCGTCGGTGTGCATCCGGTATGCCATGGTGGACTCAAAGAGGTTAAGGTGCTCAATCGGGTCCTCTTTTCCAGTATAAAGTTGCAAGCCAAGCTTTTGCTTTGTCTTTGCTTGAAGGGGGGTGTTGAGGATCCTCCTTGTAAGAGGGCCAGGCCTGGGTTGGTTCCAGTCAGGTATTTCAGCCTGACGTTCAGCCTTCAACTTGTTTACTTCCTCAAGAAGTTGTAGGACAAGGGGGTCCTGAGCGGAGTTATGTGTCACTGGAGCTTTCTTTCGTAAATCTCCATCTCCTCTTGGAATTAGGAAGGTTTGATCGAGGGCATGTGATTTTTCCCTGGACTCGCTGTACTGGCTTCCAGGGTATGTCTGTCGGAACACCTCTGAGTCCCCTGTACCCTCATGTCTCTCTGGGACTTGTTGCCCCTTCCCCAAATTGGTGGCCGGCTTGGGCCGTGGCAGGGGACCGAGTCTCTCAGAAATCCTTGGGTCATTAATCTTTGAGCTTATATGGATGGAATTCTCTCGACGTTGCTTCAGGAAATCCCGACAATCGCGAAAGACGGCTTTCGATCCTTCTGCCCCTTCAGTAAAGAGGTGTCTCCCTCCACTTCTCATGGTTCGGGTCGAAGCAACTGGGTTAAGAGAAGCCTCATGTTGATTATCAAGTCGAGGGGTAATCTGTTCCCTATCAGGGATATCTATGTCGAATGCATGTGACCCTCCATGTTGGAGGGCACCCAGTTGATGGTTGACTTCCACGGGGGCAACAAGCTCGCGTGTCTGAGCTTGCCTAGCTTCGTGGAGTGTCTCGAAGAGCTTCTCATATTGCTCCTGGAGGACCTCATTCCTTATTGCTATCTTGTTGTTCTGAGCTTCCAACTCATCGACTTTAGCTTGAAGAAGAACTCGTTTTCCTTCCTTCTTTCGTTGTTTCGCACTATGTGCAAGGGGGGTGTCATTCTGTGTGCTGTGGCTTCCTTCGCTTCCCATGTTGGAGAGGGATGCCTGGTCAAAAGAAAGTGTACGAATGATAGAAACCAGCTTGACACAGCTGAAGAGAGTAGGAATAAGTGTCGTTTCCCACAGACGGCGCCAAATGTTGATGCACAAAATCAGCGAAGACTTTGGTACAACAGAAAGTGTCAGGTTTTGTGACCTTCGCTTGGTTGCTTGGTTGCTTCAGTCACTAGTGAGGATAAGTACGTAAATGAATAGAGACAGAGAAGCAAACACAGGATGTACGTGGTTCACCCAGATTGGCTACGTCCACGGAGTAGAGGAGTTCTTATTAGTAGTGAAGGGCTTACACAAGTACAAAGGATCAAGCTCTCAATTTAGTGAGTTCTTGTGAATGATTTAACACAAAATGGCATTAGGCAATATTGTGGGGGAATGACCCCTATTTATAGAAAAACTTGTAGCTTTGTCACATTGACATGTGTCATGTTGTGATTGGTTCTTGATGTCGACACGTGCTGCGCTCTGATTGGCTTCTAATCTTGACACGTGTCGAGTAGTGATTGGCCTCCTGGTCGGAGGGGAACTCTTCTGGGTCCTTGACAGTATAGCGTTGGCCGGTGCTCGGTAGTTTCGGGATTGGTCAAGTATGGTACAAACAGTGCTCCCCTAAGTTCCCGAGTGAGGGAAACTCCTCGGTTGGGGACTTGCAAGATCCAATCCCTTGAGTAATCACGAAACTTCTAAGTACCGAAGTGTGGTCTGATCTTCATCTGCCCTTCTCTGGAAGTACCTTTCCTCCATCAGGGAATGGTGTACTTAGCTGATGTTGACGCACAAGGTAATGTATCAATTTCACTTGAAGCTTAGTTGTAGTTTCGGGCTTAGTCAAGTGTGATACAAACCCTATTGTCACAGGTAGCAGCTCACAATTGATCAACCAAGTCATCATTGCTCTTACTGCAGAATTTGAAATGAATGATTTGGGATTATTGCACTACTTTCTAAGCTTGCAAATTAGTTATACTTCTGAAGGCTTGTTTATGTCACAGACAAAGTATATTCATGAGCTAGTTGATAAAGTTGACTTATAGGACTCCAAACCCTGTGCTACACCATGGCTACCATATCATAGGCTACTCAAGGATGATGGGAAACCTTATAATAGGCCTGAACAATATAGGAGTGTTGTTGATGCTCTCCAATATCTTACTTTTACACGCCCTGACATAGCATTTTCAGTCAACCAAGCTTGTCAATTTATGCACAAACCCATGATTTCTCATGTCATTGCAGTTAAGAGAATCATTCGGTATCTCAAAGGGACATCTACCTATGGTATCTATTTTAAACCAAGATCGATACATCTGCAGTCTTATAATGATGCAGATTGGGCAGGTGACCCTAATGATCGAAGATCTACTTCAGGATTTATGGTGTTCCTTGGTTCCAACCCTATATCATGTGCATCTAAGAAGTAACATACCGTATCTCGTTCCTCCATCGAAGTTGAGTATCGAGCTCTGGCTATCACGACTGCTGAACTTGCCTGGATTCGTCAACTCTTATGTGATATGCATGTACCAGTCTATTCATCTCCTATGATCTTTTGTGATAATGTCTCAGCTATTGCACTCTCTACAAATCATGTATTTCATGCTAATCTAAACACATTGAGATCGACTATCATTTTGTCCGTGAGAGAGTCACTCGAGGTGATCTTCAAGTTCAACATGTGTCTTCTTCAGATCAGTATGCAGATATCCTAACAAAGGGTTTGTTTGCACCATTGTTTCAGCACCATTGCAGCAATTAGATGCTTAGTGCCCTAGAGCATCAGCTTGAGGGGGGATGTAAGAAAGATGAAGTTCAAAAGTGTGATCCGAGTGAGGAGACAATCAATGGTTATAACAAAGCCATGTGTCAAAAAATTAAATGAGTTGATATACATATAATAGTTAGTTGGAATCTGGAGAGGTTAGATAATTTTGTTAGAAGAAGTTAGTTGGGATAAGGAGGCTGGTTAACAACAACGAATTACTTGCTTCACAAGTCTTGTATCCAAATACATATATAAGTAAGGATTGTATGTAAACCATAGGAGTTTAATGAAGAAAGCTTTTATCTGATATACTTTTCTATCTCTCTTTCTCTCTCAGTTCAATCCTTTCTATTTCATTCATTGAAACTATCTTAACAAAAACAAGGGAGTAGGGCTAAAATAAAGCAACATGAAGCTACTAAAGAACATGGAGTGAGATGATGGGACTTGGAGTCCAAGCTTTTTATGCCTATGAAAGGCCTAAAATCCCATCAGAACAGGAAGGGAAAAGATGGAGAAAAGAAAGGTATAAGATCGTTCTATATTTTAAGCATTTTGGACAAATACTAACTTGAGCGTCGAAGTGTTTTCTTGCAGGTCCCCTCCTCCCTCATTGATGGCGAGCGAAGATGGCGTCGTGGGCTTCTCAACATGGTTACAAGATTTACTTGTTGGAGGATTAAAGGAACCAAAATTTTCCAGTCCAACAGTTGGCGCCGTCTGTGAGAAAACGCGGCTAAGTCCTTAGCAGCTGCCAACAAACTTCGGCAGTATACGAGCCTCCATCTTCTGCGGCTGCTCCATGGATGTTGTTCAAGCTAGGATGGGGGCATGATTCCATGACTTCGAATAGGCGTTCAATGGCTACTGAACGATCAAAGTCACAAACTAATTAAGAGCAGTGTGTAGAAAATTCTGTATTAGCAGGAAAGGTTGAAAATGAAGGAAAATCATTCAGTCGTGAATTACATCAAGCGAAGCGTTCGCTGACGACTAATGGCCACACTCAAGCCTCTGACAACGGCAAGATAAGAATCCTCTTATCTAATCCATAATGATTTTCGCATGATATATAGTAGGATTATTCACAATGTTTACATGCATAGATGATTTCGTTAGGGCTTATTTGCATACAAATTTCAATGTTTATTATGTAATTGCCTGACGCCCTTTATTTGCTTGAAGTTCTTATTTGGCTGAGCTGTACCATTATTATTTTTAATTGCTATAATGGGAGCGAAAGTGAAAGAAAATCAGAAATGCGTTATGGTTGGACGTGAGACTAACCGAGAATTTGGGCACGTCGTGTACCATGTGAACAAGGATATAAGGACTTATTTGCTTATTTATGTAGTATTTATCAACAAGAAATTAATAATAATATTTTTGTGGTAATATATGATCCTAAATATCAACAATACTAATCGTGGTAATCAATTAAGAATCATAGTGTAAAGCAAAGGTTCAGAATTCAACGTTGGACCAACCAACTTTACACACGTGGTCTTAGGCTGAAACGATCAGACCTGATCGTCAAATACCTACAAATGAGAAACTCAAAGGAGATGTCATTTCAGATAATACTCGGATCGGCGTTAGCGGCGTGCCAGACAATACTGGCGGAGATGGGATACCATTTCACAGTCATGACTGTGGATATTGATGAAAAAAAAAGACACAGTGGTGGTGCATGAAGGGATAATAGGGAAAAACCATCCAGCAAGGAAGAAGCATGGAATTTTATCAAGGCTATTCTGGTGGTCAAGCAGCAGTTATAGGATCTGTACTGGTCCAACCGTAAAAACCGAAAAAAAGAAAAGGTGGTTGGCGCAGAGCAGAGGTTTGTTTTTATGTCATACCAGAGGAGGTGATCGATAGCCTGATAGAGGAGGAAATTACGCTCAATGTTGCTGGCGGTTTGATGCCGCAACATCCATTAATTTTTCCATTTGTAGAAGCAATGCTGCTGATGAATCTACGATTTCCCAAAAACTCCTAACACCACGAGGACAAAGAATGCATGCAAGATGCAAAAGTTTTGGAAAATATTGAAGGGCTTCAACACACTCTTAACTTTTCTATGGCGTCGGCAACAAAGGCAAAGAAATTGCCTAAAAGATAAGAATTCCTTCATTCTTTTCAATTATAAATTAAGATCGATGCAATTCACAGTCTCTCTTTGGAAGGAAAAGAAAGAGAACGAAGTTTTGCTGCATACCAAAAATGTACATGGGCAAATAATGCACAAGCATGATCAAGTCAAAAGCTACGAAGAAAAATGAGGTTGGCAGGCACTTAAGGCTTGAAAGCAAAAGAAATACACTGAATTTGCTTCGACAACAACGAAGTTGTCTAACAGTGGCAAATAATTCACCGGAAGAGAGCAAATAATGCTCATTGTAAAGGAGGCAAGGCCATTGAACACCAATTGGTGCAGGGAGCATGAGCTAAACCCAAAAAGGGAAGATTTCTATTCTTTCTGTTTTTACTATTCTTTATGTTTTTATTGCATGAAATGCATTTTTAGCGTAATACATATGATATAGCAAAATGGAATAATCATCATATATTTTATTGTCGTAGTGCAGTATGATAAGGAGTTGTTAATTTGTTAGAATCATTCATGTTTTGAAATTTTAAGAAAATTTCGGTTGAAAAATCATTAAATCAGAAGATTATCTGATATTAACATATGGAATATGTGCAGAGTTATTAGGTTCAGTTGAAAATTCATTTATTGAATCTTAAATCTTTAAATTGGTGAAGGACCAGTAGAATTGGGGACATGCATGGTTTAAAACTTTCAAAGAGATCCATCTAAATACTGCTGCAATTGTATTAACCATGAAACGTTTTGATTTATAAAGAAAACAAAGAAGCTAGAATGGCCGAAAGAGAAACTAAAAGGAAAAGGAAAATTAGACAGCGTACCAATTAAATTGGGTTGGGGGCATGGAAGCACCAGCTATCAAATACAGAAAGTGTTCAGCCTTAATGCATTTATCACCAAAACATTTGACTCTCTTTTTGTCTAGTTGAACAGGGCATTTGGTACTATGGTATATTGCTAATACACATATGGGCACCTAAAAGGAATTGCTACAGGCCCTGTATATACAAGGTTAATTTTAATGTGAGCGCATGCAGATGAGTCTTTCTTCGAAAGTTGCTTGCATGGTCATATTGTTCGAGCGCCGACCTAAGTGCCGCAGGAATCAAGGGAAGACATCACATATTATAAGGAAGTGATTCATTCAAACTACATGTTGATTTCCCAATCCACATCAGAATCAGAGTGTGATTTAGTAGAAAGTTAAAGAGTCATGTTTCACTCAATATCTAAATACTTTGGTCACCATGAATATATGTTTATTGGTCTGATCTCGATCAGAGCCTTGTGTGTTCTTGATTTTGTACATGTTGGATAAAGACTTACCCATAAAGATTTTAACGTGATCAGGAACTCTTAGCAGATATGAGTGTTTGGATTGTGCCCACCAAGGAAGTAGGAGAACAATTCAGAAATAAATAAAAATAACAGAACTCGAAATTGTAGAATATTTATTAAACAAAATACTTGTTATGCAGAATGAAATACATAAATAAATACAAGAATATCAATGGTACTAACGTGATTACAGAAGGTAGAGGCTAGCGTAATAGCTATGTCCTTCAAACAATATTTCAGTCCCACCCTTGTGCTTGTGGTTCAACAACGTCTGCTCGACCAGGATTCAACTACCTAATTCTACAACCCGCACTGGATTATAGAATTCTAGCGAATTTGCTTTGTGTGTTTACTCTTTGGAAATTTCGTACAAAAGCAAGGAGGAAGGAATAAAGATATCTGGAATGGAACTGAGAACTCCAGTTATATAGGCTCTTTCATACCTCTTCAAATACCTTTCGGGTGTATCTGAAGCTATACAACTCTTTCCAAAGAGTTGTGTCTATTAATCAAAACGTTTTTAATTAATTTTAATTAAAAACTTAATTCAAAAATTAAAACTAATTGATCAGATTAATTGTAATCATTAGGCCCCAAGTGCCCCCAATGCCCTTGTCTTGATTAATTAATATTAATTTATATTAATATTATGGTATAATAAACAAGCCCAATCCACACAATTGGTGACCCAAGCCTCAATTCCCATTCCAAATGGTCCAACACCTAACTAATATTGTAGAGGACAAAACATATATAAAGGTTATTGGGAATCTTGTTTTCTCCAATGTGGGAGAAGAGTCTCAAAACTCTAACAAACACCAATGTAGGTATGCGTTCCACGCTACTAGGAAAGCCATGTGCGATGGCTATACAGTATTTGAACATCACTTGGTTGCGGATCAAGATTTGAAATTCATGCTATTCATTGTCTAGAGAAGTGAACTCATTAGAGCATGAACGAGCCGAATAGATGGAGATGTTCGTATCATGATAATGGCAGGTTTTGTGGCGATAAGGGCTTTCCAAGTGAGGAGCATATTCAGACTTCGACCTCTATTGGAAACGAGAGCCACCTAATTTCATTATGGGTAAAATGAAGGTTGGGGTTAGCTATTACTCCAGCGAAAACAAGTAAGAAAGTTTAGAATTTTTCTTTTTTCTATGTTTGGAAGTTCAACAACTTTTATATGGTGTATCAAACTAGGCAATGCTACTCTTGAAATTTTGCTTAGATGTTGTCAGAGAGCCAAAACCAATGCATTTGAACAATTCTGGGGGCATGAGTGTACTACCAAAATTCATGGTCGAAGACCTAGGACTGAATAAGAGCCAAAGAACTAAGATCGAAAACCCAAGATTGAATTAATGGGTTAAGACTGAACTAAGATCGAAAACCCAAGACCGATTGGGTTAGGACCAAATTAAGATCGAAAACCCAAGATTGAATTAATGGGTTAAGACCAAACTAAGATCGAAAACCCAAGATCGAATGGGTTAAGACCGAGTTAAGATCGAAAACCCAAGATTGAATTAATGGGTTAAGACCGAACTAAGATCGAAAATCCAAGACCGAGTGGGTTAAGACCGAATTAAGATCGAAAACCCAAGATCAAATGGGTTATGACCGAATTAAAACCAAAACCCAAAGATCGTAAAATGGCTGAAGGCCCAAAACCGAGGGTCAAAGACCCTAAATCTAATTATGGCTGAAGCCCAAGACCGAGGGTTGAAAACCCAAAACCCATGGTCGAATATCATATGCTTGTAGCCGAAGGCTAAACTCTGACCATATAATCATAGTTGAAGGCTAAATTATGACCAAGTGATCGTGGCTGAAGGATAACATGCGATTGTTTGATCATAGCCAAAGGCTAAACTATGACCGTTGCCAAAGGCTAAACTCATGATGAAATTTCAAGTCACATGAATTTTTTCAAAAGAAATATTTTTCCTCTACAAACTAAGATGATGTGTGTTTGCAGAGAAAAAAAAGGGGCATTTGTGGGTGCAAAAATTAAGGGTCAATGCATCCTAAAAACTAGCGATTTCCCATGCATCCTAAAAACAAGGGAGTGAGGCTAAAATAAAGCAACATGAATCATCCACTAGTAAAGAACATGGAGTGAGATAATGGGACTTGGAGTCCAAGCTTTTTATGCCTATAAAAGGCCTAGAATTCCATCAGAACAGGGAGGAAAAAGATGGAGGAAAGAAAGGTATAAGATCGTTCTATATTTTAAGCATTTTGGATAAATATTGACTTGAGCGTCGGAGTGTTTTCTTGCCGGTCCCCTCCTCCCTCATTGATAGCGAGCAAATATGGTGTTGTGGGCTTCTCAACATGGTTACAAGATTTACTTGTTGGAGGATTAGAGGAACCAAAATTTTCCACTCCAACACAGCAGTACTGTTCACCTTTTGTATTTGTATAGAGCGAGGGTCTTTCTCAACGGTGTGAAAAGGGTTTCGCATAGAGCGAGGGTTTTTGCGTAGAGCGTTTTGAGTTATTTGTTGAGTTGAAGGGCATGTTGCAAAACCTCTTGTATTTGTAGGGACGAATTCAGTGATGGCTATGTCTACCAAATGGTACAATTCTGATAATATTATGATTCTTTAGCATATTCTCTTAATAAACTCAAAATCATTCTTGGTCGAAACTCTTTAACCGCCGAGTCTCGTCGTCTTCGACTAGAATTCTGAACCTAAGTTGATTATGTGATTGATTTGACCTTTATTCAGAACCAATCATAATTTTTAATATTTCTCTCATCTAATAACTTAGAGTATATGGATTGAGTGCGTGTTATTTATTGTTTTAAGTGAAGACTGTATATACTAAAAAAAAATCAATTTGAAGGGTTTCGAAAGAAGGCTCATTTAGCAGCTCACGCTCTCAAGCAAAAAGATTAAATTTGATGCATATAGGAGCATCTTTAGAGAAGAAGGTAATAGTTTTTGTCATGTCACCTTTTATCCTTTCAACGAGTAAAACTTACGGATTCCTTGTTTGACATTTTTCTTTTTATTTTGTTCACCACGCAGCAGTTATGTGATACATGTCACGAGAGATACTAAAAAAAGAATATGAAAACAAAGGATATGTAAATTTGTTCATTATTCAACGATGATAAAACAACGGTTTTGACAAAGTTGTCTCAAAGAACTTTTCGAACAAAAGAAATTGCCTCAAGGGTTTTGGCCAGCTAAAGTTGCCTTGCTGATCAATTAGGGAAAATTGCCACCCATCACCTATATATCTTGAGTAATGTTATTCATATTATGTTTTTATACCACATTTATATACCACTTTAGGTGGTATCTGATGTGGACAGCTACATCATTTGAAAAATTTGCAAAATCCAAGGAAATGAAGGAGAAAGACTCATACTACCATCATAATTTAATTAACTAGTTTTTCTTAATTATTAGTTTATTAAATAATGAACTAAATTTAAAAATCTGATTAATTCAAATGATGTAGATGTCCACATTAAATATCACCTAAGGTAGTATGAAAATGTAATATAAAAACATCGTATGAATAGCATTAATAGATCATTAAAGGCACGTACATAGCATAGCACAAGCAAAGAATTAAGTAAAGTGGTATTTTTAAGGCTTTTGCTAACTTTTACCTCATGGTAGGTTGAGTTACAAACTTTTATCAGATGCTCTTAGGAGGACTTTCGAACACTAAGATCATCTTCAAATAAAATGTTAAATTATAATAGCTAAATTATAATTGATGGCTAATGTGATAATTCAAAGTCTTATGACAAATTTTATATTTTTTCAACCGAATTGTCAAATGTTATTTTTTTTATTAATATAGAACTTTAAATGGTTGTATTTATTTAAAATTTTGATGAAACAAAATTTTTAGCGGTTGAAATATTAATAGAATAAGAGACCAACCATTAAAATTAATTAAAAACAAATTGATGTTAATGTTAAATTTGACTCCTAATCACAAAGACTTCAAATCAAATCATCAAATAACACTTCGGTTGGAAGAATTTTTTATGCCAATTATGCACAACGACATCTCCACTTAGAATTCGACATCTTCATTAAAGATGCTCCGAATCTAACTAATTGGAATAGGAAAAACAAGTAGAAAGTACAAGCAAATAGGCAAGAGTTGAAATCTAGTCGTGAATGTTGGTATTTCAAACTTGGGAATGCTGTTGAACTAAAACAAGAGTGATATTTATCTTCATTTGGAAGTAAGAGGTCTTAGGTTCGAATCTCGTGAACGGCGAATTCAATACCAAATTAGGCTGTCCATTAGATCACTTTGCCGAACTCTCATTTCCTCTTAATATAAAAATATCGATGTACTCAATAAAAAAAAAAAGTGGTATTTCAAATAGAAACACCCAATAAAAAAATTCACGAATTTGGTGAAAATGACATATTAAAAAAGGATAACACGGTAGGGGAAACTTATTATTAATTAATATTGTTTAAGATCAAGATCTCCTATGCGGAATTTTGCTCTTCTACGCATCAAAAGACAAAAGAAAATTGGTTGAGATTAACTAGTTAAATCCGTTCACTCGTGAAAAAAAATAAACGTTTTCGCTCCTGTGCGTATCCCTGACCTAGAAAAATATGCCATACGAGAGAAAAACCCACAATCGGTTTTTGGCACGGCTAAAAATTTGCAAGTGACGCCCAGTTTTTAGATATTTTCAACACGGCTTGTCTATTCTGTGTAATTATTTTCAACACGATATTATTTATATTACGAAAAGATGATGGATTTAACTTCATAATAAACTATAATAATATGGTTTAAATTTACTTTTGACAAGAATTGAACGTAAAACCTCTCACTTACCAATGAAAAAAAAATACTACCTACTAAAAGATAATTGTTGTAAAAAGTGACACACAGAACTGGATAAGAACAATTAGGCCAACCGACAATCAAATCAAGCAAAACAACTCAACCACTTCATGATGATGAACCAAAAAACAAAACCACGTTTCTTCCAAAACACAAAAACAAAACAAAACAAAACCACGTCATCAACCAAAAAACAAAACCATGTCATCAACCCCAAACCACTACGTCTAGCAAAAGATATTTCAATTATTTTAATTCAATTGATTTCTTGATAGGCGTTTTTGCATTCACACCCTTAAATTTCTTGGAAAAAGATCCTCTCCGAACTGTCTCTCTAAAACTTAAGAATCAAATCATTTGAGTTTTTAAAATTTGATTTAACGGTTAAAAATAAAGAAATTAATAAAAAAATTTAAAAATTATAATAATTTTTAACCGTTAAATAAAATTTTTAAAGATCCGGATCACTTGATCTCTGAACTTTAGAGGAAGAGACCCGGATATTATATCTTTCCAAATTTCTTTAACGTAGAAGATATTAGAAGGTCGTGTCGACACTGATTCCATATACCCTTCCCCAGTTGTAACGAATATTGGATGAGAATTCAACCGAGGAATATATAAATGGAATACAATAATTAAATTAAATAAAGGCCTTTTCAATGAGTCATACAGCTGAAATTACGTAAGCAGTAGCTTACTATTAGTTCAACGTGTAGGAGTTTGCTTTTGCAGTTTATTGGTGTTTATTCGTTAAAAAAATAGTAATGCTAAAAGGATTAAATTTGTAAATTAAATTAATTATTGTAAGACTTAATTAGCTTGTGAATTAGTGATTTTTGCATATCATGTTTTGTCGAATATCTGATGTAGTAAATGCACGTGTCAACTCTCAACGTATCTCATAATTTGTAAAATGCTCGAAACAAGAAAAAAGATTTTTAGAATACGGCGGTCACATAAACATAGCCACGTGATCACAAATTACTTTCATTTGAATTTTAAAAGCATTGCCTGCCATTTGGGAACCTTGGTGACATTTTAATTGCGAACTGGATCCTCTCCGAGGCAAACCCTTGAATTCGTCCGATTCATTAACACATATAATTGGATATTGATCAAACGGCTACAAATAAATAAGTCATTTTAAAGTTATAATAATTATAACCGTTTGATCAAAATTTAACGACCCGTATTATAGGATCAGGCGGGATCCCGAGAGTTTGCTTCGGAGATGATCCAGCTCCTTTTAATTGGGGTATTTTTTTCGGCTTGATATTCTTTCTTCCTCACGCCGTGTTAGCCGCCCGCGTACAAGCGCGCGACTGCCTTCTACGAAACAACTCCATCCATCTGCCCTTTTTTCTATATGTATATATATTCATCATCGATCGTCTTCTAAACCAACAACTCCAAAGCAGTAACTCAAAGCCTTCCAAGTATTTTGGTTATCTAAAGTTCTAAACCCCAATATACCTTATAATCTTCCCCAGATCTTCGCCTTTGTTCAAACATGAGTTCTACTAATTCAGCAGGTACTTTTTCAACTCCACCCCTCACTCGTATTATCTTAATTTCTTCCCATAAAAATCCAGATCTTCATGCATATATATGTTCTTGAATTTAATTTGAATATCCTGTTGGAGAATATTTAGTTTCCGTCGATCAAAGATTTCAGTTTCTTGATTCCTCAAATTTTTTAAGTTACATGTTCAATTTTTCTTTAAGATTTTTCTCGAGTTAAAACAATCTCATGAACGACATAGGTCAAAAATACTAGCTGATCATTTTTCTTTCTCTTTAATTAGTTTTTATCTGAATTATACGTAAAATTGATTGTTGATTACACGGAGTGACCTTGTTTAATTGATGTGCAGCAGGACACCCCGCTCCAGCTTCCGGCGCCGCTCAGGGTCCCTATTACGTGCAAGCTCCGCCACCAGCCGGCTACCCAACAAGAGATGAACCCCAAAACGCGGTTCCGGTAGAAACCAAGTCAAAGGGTGATGGCTTCTGGAAGGGCTGCTGTGCTGCCCTCTGTTGCTGTTGCATGGTGGATGCATGTTTTTGAAGATATACCCAGCCATTCATACCGATCAATATCTTTGATCATTTGTATTTATTTCTTCCTAGTTTTTTGTGTTATTACAGTACAGTCACGGTGTGTGATATTGTTGATGTAGATTTGGACGGTGTCTGATTGTCCAGTTTCTCATCCTTGTATAATAATTTTAGCTATCTGGCTACCCTTTTTATTTATTTCTTTATACTTTATTTAGTGGTTGATTTGTTTCTCTTTCAATTATTTCTGCTATATTTTATCAATTTTCAAACATTACGTGAGAGTGGATGACTACTTTCAAAGGCACGCGTGTTTGACAAAACCTGCATTGTGTTTGTGTCATCGATTCTTAAACGCAAAGGAACATGAGGGATGGTCCCATTGCCAACTTTATCTTTCCAGAAAAATGCCTTATCCTCACCTATATATAGAAATATAAGAGGACAAAAACACTTGGGTTGGTTCGGAATAGTTGTCAAATGACTCTTAAACAAGACAAAACATGACGTTATCGACACTCTACAATATTCATTCTCCGCTTCAAATATAGAAATATAAGAGTTATCTTTGAAGAAAATATCAAAACTGTCCCATAAACATACAATTATTGATATATTTGTACTTTTATATCAACTTTTAGTTATAATTTTCATAAACTTAAAAGAGTGGTTTAATTCTACATTGGGTCCAAGTTTCACGATTATTAATTATTTTAACAAACAATATTATCTACACTAAAGGGTGGGAGACTAGGCTAAGCGTTACAATGGGCTAGCAATAATGTGATTCAAATTCGTTTTTTGTGAGAATCGAACTTAAGGCCTCTGACTTACAAGTGAAGATGAATATCACTAAACCGTAGTACTGAGTGGCCACATTTTATAGTTAATTATATATGCCTTTTTCATGCCTTACTTATAAATTTTGGAAAGGAAATGAAAATTGATTTTGGATGGTTGATGTATAGTTTCTATGCTTTGTATATGTTTTGATTGCATAGTTTCATGTATCAAGTTTTGTCTCTCTTGCAATATTTAATTGATTCATGTTTGTCGAAGATGGTAGTGATTTCAATTTACTTTTTAAGAATTGTTTGATAACTATTTCGTATTTTCTTGTACTTTTTATGCTTAAAATGACACATCCCGACCTAAATCGAGGCATGCTGGCCATCACGTGAGGGTCACGTAGCCATGTGCGCCGTGCAGAAGTGAAGGTGATAAGATAATGTGGGTAATTAAAAACCGAACTAGCTACTCTACACTAGGTAAGTATATAAATATGAGTGGAAGTATTAGAGTGTAGATATACATAATCAGAGCGTAGGTACCAAAGTGCAATCCAGCAAGCTAAATACTAATTATACAGGATATGAAAGAACACCCTACATTGATGGAAATCTGTCAAAACCGCCGTAGAGTCCTCGTAAGCCACCAACACGAACTTCTAACTAGAACCTGGAGAGGCGCAAAAACAAAAAACGTGAGTGGGCAAAAATAAAACTTTTCAAAACCATTTCACTTTCAAAACATACAACCCCTCACCGTAAAACCCGTATATTTTCCCAGAAAATAATAATACATATGTATATAGAAATCCTGCTCGAAAGTAGTGAAAACCAAGTATATGCCATGTCAAGTATCTCAACAATGAAATAAGTAAGCCAGGTGAAATAAATCAATATATAGTGATATGTCAGTCGGAGTCACTTAACGTAACCTGTACAACTGAACCTATAGCTCATCTACCAAATCCTGCACACGAGTCGAAACCACCTAATGTGGTCTGTACAACAAGCTAGGTGCAAATAAATATGCTCAAGTGCTACGATCATGTGAAGGCTGTGTGAAGTATTGCAAGTCACATACGAGTTGGAACCACCTAATATGATCTATACGACAGGCTGGCACCTGCCTTGGATCCAAGGTGAGCATACGGTGCGGGAGGTGAACGATCACATGAAGGCTAGGCCCTGGCCTCGGGCTGAGCATTAACACTGGGGTGCAGGATAATGAACACTAAATGTATTTCAACATAATCATATACACTGCAATCGCTATCATTAATATGTACTCACCTGAAGCTTACATGTGCGTCCGCAACACCATGCAATAATATCCATATCTATACTAATGCATATACTAAAATATAATGAAATCGACATGGCATTTAAAACATAATTTCATTTAAAACCATTTATGGAAAAATGTAAACCATATATATATATAACCAAAAGCTCACTCACTGGTATGTAGCTGGGTCGTAACCCCTGAGTCTCACTTGGTTACGCTCGTCCTTCGGGAACGTCTCGCCTATATGTGAAACCACTGATTTAACGTTAATTTAAGCACATAATCAAAACCATATAATAACTTCTCATACGTTGCTCAATTAGGTTGTTTGAATATACCACTGTGGCCTACTCAACACCACGAGCATCCCCATATTTTTAGAATAATTTTCCGATGTCCCATGCGCCCTCATGCGCCAGCCACGGGCAAGCACGTGCCTGGCACATGGACGGAATCTTTAACGTCGTTAGGAAATATTCCATTAAATAGTAGCATATACTGTTAACTTTTACCTGACGCCGTTAGTATATTCTGTCAAAATTGAAGGAATATTCTCTTTCCTTCTTTGATGGTTCGCCGAAATCCGGCCCCGGCCACCGCTGCGTCACCGGAAACTGAAAAATTGTAAAACTTCAATATCTTCTTCGTTTTTTCAACCAAATTCCACAAATTTTATATCAATTTGAAGCCCTGAAGTAGTAGAACATGATCTTACCTCTTAGAGGTCCTAAAATCGATGAAAAGTGGCTGAAAAATCCTTCGATATTTCGACTAAGTCTGCAACTCATGGAACTGACCTATCCCGACGTCTAAATCCTCCCAAAAATTGTTCCTAGGTCTCTATGGAGTAGTTTTAAGACTCCCTTAAGCTTTAAAACTCCGTGAAATAACTATGATCACGATGGAGCAACAGAGCACCAATTCGAAGCTCTTAGGTTTTCGGGTTCCCGTGGTCTGTTCTTTGATCCAATGGTACAGATGGATTCGCGAAGTCACAAAAAACACGTTGGTGCAAAGCTCAAGCTCGATCGATGAAGTTTGGATGGTGTTTGAGAGTTGAAAGCTTGGATTGTACGAACAAGGGAAAAGAGTCAAGAAGAGAGAAGAAGGAAAGAAAGTTTGTACGTGTGTGTGTATGTATGTGTTACGGGATTGGGCAGAAATAAAAGAGTAGGGCCCTGATTGGGCCATAAGGTTTAGGGCTAACAATTTAAATCAAAACAAACCCACAATTCTAATTGGACCCAAGAAAGTAGGAGGTATGATGATTGGTCCATTTCCTTAGCTCGACTACACCATCGTTTATTCGTAACATTTTCGTTACAAACCCAATTCGGCCCTAACTCGCATCAATGTTCTCATGACGTCGCATATAATTTACTCACGTTCGCTAAAAATAATAATTTAAAACTATAAACGTACATCCACATCACTACAACTCGAGGGTATAATCGTCAATTCCACACATCCGAGGATAAAAATATATATTAATTCAGGACGGATCGTCACATAAAATATGAGGAAAATCTATGAGGAATGAAGAAAGGTGGCAAGAAGGAGGGGAACAAATTTAAAAAATTTGTGAAAACAAAATTTTTAAAGTGGAAATCAACTAAAAATAATTTTTGGTTTTGGATTTTCAATTTGTAAATTGTATACATTGATTCCACTCTTGCAGCACTGGAGTTTTTGCACACCTCTCTCTCTCTCTCTCTCTCTCTCTCTCTCTCTCTAATTTTGTTGTTATTTCAACCTGTTATACGTTTGTGTTAGCTTTTGCTGGTTTCTATTACTTGGCCTGCATGCAAACTGAGCTATGAAAATCCAACAAGGACAAGTTATGGGAGGAGGAGAGAAGCAATTCATAAACCCGTTATTATCCTTGAAAAAGATGGCACTGTGTACTTTTTAAATTTTTTTTTTAACAAATGATATTTTCTACGTTAAGGGAGAGGGGATGAATTTAGTTGAAAATATATTTCTAAAGATGATCGTAGTTATTATCCTTTCCTACGGAGGGCTATAGTTGTGGGCAATACCATCTATGCTTTATCTAACCTTAACAAGGAGCACTAGACGTGTCCTAATGAATCACATCCAATGTCATGCCTAGGCTTATGTAGGAGCAACTCTACTTTTGCTTATTGCTTTGGGGATAGGCAATCAAATCCACTCCACCCTCCCCAAAGGGTCAAAACACTCCAGCCCACTTGAGCAATTGGACTCAAGGCGAGTCCGATGGAGAAGTCAGGCAATAATCACCTGTTCTAGCGCCCTATCTATGTGACGCAAGACGTCAGTCACAATTTAAATTATTAAAAAATTATAAAAATATAAAAAATTATATATATTTTTTATAAATACCTAACCATATTCTTCCACCTTACCCTACATTTCAATATTTTCAAATACTTTCAACCAATCATTTATTATTACCCAAAATTAAAAATAAAGTTAGTATTTTATAAAATAAAAAATATTAATATTTTAAAACAAATTGCCTAGGCTATTCAGTTTTTGGGGTGGAGATGTACTTGAGTAGTTACTGTTCATTTAAGGGGATTTTTTTTAATATATTGATATTTTTACACTAAGGGATGGAGAGTTTAGCTAAGTCACACAATAGGCAACCTAATTTGGTATTGAATTCGTCATCTATGAGATTCGAACCTAAGACCTCTCACTTCCTAGTGAAGAGGAATACCACCAGACCGTAGTACTAAGTGATCATTTAAGGGGATTAAGTTGCCTACTGGCTAGGGAGCCTTACTACACTAGAAGTGCTCTAAAGGCATGACCATTTACATGAAAAGATAATTGTTCATGAGACAAGAAGCTTATACCTTGAAATTCATTTTTCCTAAAATTCATTTTTTTTTAGTACATCGATATTTTTACACTAGGGGGAGTTCGGCTAAGCCACACAATGACAACCTAAATTGGTATTGAATTTTCTATTCACGAGATTCGAACTTAAGACTTCTCACTTCTAAACAAAGAGGAATACCATCAAACTGTAATACTGAATGACTCCTAAAATTAATTAAGTCTAACTAAGACACCAGAGAATCTTAGGATCACACCATGTCGGCATGACAAGATTTCACCCCACTTTCCTTCCTAGTGCAAGGCCTACCGAAGTAACCCTACGTTTGTGAGAAATCTGTTCCCAATTTTTCGTTTTTTGGATGTTGCCCGATTAAGCACGAGATTGGAAAAAAAAAAAAAAGTAACTCAGCCCAGTTCAAGCCCAATACAAAATCTTAATAGTTCAGCCCAGATCTAAAAAATAACCTAGAGTTTCAGTGAGCCGCCATTACTATAAATTTTCTCTCCTAGGGTTTTTCCTCCCCGCCCTTTGCCGAAACCGAGCGACAGAGAGAGACTGAGAGAGACTGAGAGACAAGAGAGAGAAACCAGCCATGGTGAAGTTTCTGAAGCCAAACAAGGCGGTGATCAACCTCCAGGGCCGCTACGCCGGGCGCAAGGCCGTCATCGTGCGCGCCTTCGACGAGGGCACCCGCGACCGTCCCTACGGGCACTGTTTGGTTGCGGGGATTAAGAAGTACCCAGCCAAGGTCATCCGCAAGGACTCCGCCAAGAAGACGGCCAAGAAATCTAGAGTGAAGGCCTTCATCAAGCTCGTGAACTACCAGCACCTGATGCCAACGCGCTACACCCTGGATGTGGATCTCAAAGACGTCGTCAACGTCGAGTGCTTGCAGACAAAGGACAAGAAGGTCACTGCTTTGAAGGAGGTCAAGAAGCGGTTCGAGGAGCGGTTCAAGACCGGGAAGAACAGGTGGTTCTTCACCAAGCTCAGGTTCTGATGACCTTTCCATACGGCGCCGCATCGGAAATGGGGTCTGTCTGATTTTGGGTTTATATTTTTTCGAGTTTATGTTTAATTTTGAAATGAAATGAGACGTTTTTATGGATTTTAAGATTAATGTTTAGCTTAAATGATTAGATTTTGTATTACTGAAATGTTTAATTTTGGGTATTTCTGGATTTTGCTTTATTTTCCTTCGATTTTATATCGGCATTGTTCTTCTGTGTTGTTTGATATGATTCTTTCCCTGCAGTTACTTTACGCCTATCATTTGTGTATTGATTCTGTTTCAATTTGGATAATTAGGAATCGGGTTTCTAGAGTTGTAGGCTATTGAGTAGCTGTGATGCGTGTAATGTTTCGATTTAAGTTCGATTCACTGGATTAATATTCTGCTTATTGTTCACTGATACTGGAATTGCCCAAGTGTTGTGCTTTTGGATTTTCCAGGGTTTAGGTTCGATCACGAACAAATTGTCTGTTGTGAGGTATATTGTTTGTCAACTTTAGTGATAGTTAATAGAAATAGTTTAGTTATGGTGTTTATTTTTGATGATTCTGCTTGTAGAAAACGGTTTTACCTTAAGACGTCGTTGGAGTGTGTGTATATGTATTGGTTTATGTTGAGGTTTTGCAATATGGAATGTTCTTTACTAATTGGTAGAAATTTGAAAAGTTGCAGTTGGTTTCTTTTCAAGAATGTTTATCTTTCAGTATGATGTGCTGAATTGAGTCTTCAACTGATGGCTGGTGATTGGAAGTTTTGCAGATTGCTGCGTTTGTAAAACGCTTTATCGCTCTTTGTTTAGGGATTTTTGTTGTCTGTGGTCTCTATGTTGACTGTCGAGTTTCTTGGTTAGTGGTAGATGCCCTAATCATCTCATGTCAAATGTTTAGATTTGTGATTTAACAGTCGTGAATAGAAGTTGTTGCTCGTTTTTGGATGTTACTTATAATTACATGGTTCTTGTGTTGCGTTGATCATGAAAACATGTGATGCTAAACTGGTGCTAGCATTCGATGGATTGGTTTGCTGTCGTGAAATTTTGGTTGAAAACATTTCCGTGCCAATTCTTTTCTGGATGATTTTAATGTGTAGTCAAATTTAAGAACAATAGTTTTTGTTCATAGACTTATTCTGTTGGGTTTAATCTATTTCCTCTCTGCCTGAGGTCCTTAGACTTCTGTCGAAAACTTGCCTATCCCAGTTCCATGAAACATCAAAACTTGCCTATCCCAGTTCCATGAAACAGCTACCTTGTTTCATGAACCGGGTTTCTGATATTTGCTGCAATTTAGTAAATTGTAGCAATGGTTTTTCAACTTTAATCAAATTGGAGCAATGATACTTCAACAAAAAATTCATTACTATTGGTTTCTCAACTCATCAAAATGTGTAGTTATGGTTTTTTTCGTCATAGTTTTGTCAAAATAAGTTATGTTAGAAGAACCATTGCTACAACATTTTGGTTTTTTTCGTCAACTTTATTAGGATTTTGTCAAAATGAGTTATGTTGGAAGCATCGAGTTAAAGTTGAGGGATCATTGTTCTAATTAGGTTAAAGTTGAGGGGTCATTTCTCCAGTTAGAGTAAAGTTGAGGGATCAATGATAATGAATTTTTAATTGAGGAACCATAGCCGCACGTATTGGTGAGTTTAGAGATTAACGGTATTGGATTTTTAATTGGTTTTTCAATTGAGTTAAAAGTTAAGGAATTATTGTTATAATTTACTCTTTGAAGTAAACTATTGGAATGCTACATGGGAGGGTTGGTTTGCCCTTCCGCACCCGTCTCCTTGTTTGTAACCCTTGATTATCTTTTGATTCTCTGGTGATTCATTCAATTCAAAGGCCGTAGTAAAAACAGGAGTGCAGAGAAGAAAGTCGTGTGCGGAAATCGCTTTTGTTGTAACGGAACTCTACAAATTTCAATAGGAATCTTAGTTAGTATCATCTGCTTTTATTCATTAAATACATGATATATCATGAGACATTGCTTAAGAGAAACAACAAAAGCACAACGCTTGTCTGCAAATTCCCATCCTATATACAAAACAAGCTTCAAAGGGATAAAAATCCATCTCTCTCAAGTTATTCACCAAAACACTTACCGCTTATGAGCTTTTCGAGTTGCCTGACCGAAGCCTCCGCTGCTCTATGCCACCACGGCCTGGTGCATTGCCACTCCACCTCCACCACCAGAACCAGAGAAGCCTTGGGTACCAGTTGAAGGACCAACAGCCCCAGTCGGACATTACTCAGTTTAGTATTTATGATGGCCTTGACTAACTCGGTCTACTCTTTTCAAGTTTTAGTTTTTTCTCACTTTTGTAGTATACCTACGTACCCTGGAATCTTTCATCATTTTGGTAAGCAATAGGTATGGCCAGCGAATTCACATATCTTTTGAAGTTCGCCTGTAGCACATAAAAGTTTCTTTTATGCTCCAGTCGAACTACGACCAAGATTGGAATGATGGGACTAGAGACTGGGGTAGTTGGACTTGAAATACAACGCGGTTGGGGTAGAGAGACTTTCAGTCGCCATCTCAGACCTTAGAACTTGTCCTATACAAGACATCAAATGAGCTCAAGAACGTCGAATTCTAGAATTTCTCCTATACTAGGCGTGTGACAAGTTTTTACTTTGTTGATTGATCTTTAAACTTCAGGACTATGGAAGTCCTAACTGTATTTAAGCTTCTTGAATATAGGCATGACATGTGAATCATTCTATTATATATCAATTGACAATGTACAATACGATTAAGAGGCTCAAATTTACATGTTAAATTCTCTGAAATACGTTACTTTTGGACCGTTATATTTTAACTACATAGATCACACTATTTTTTTTTTTTTAAATTGGGACAATTGATGGTAAGCACGGTTATCTACCTCTTTCGAAAGTCAGAAATACTCACAGAGACATTTCAGTCTTCTCTAACTACAGTCAATTAAACTCACCAACTTGGAACCCCAAATCCGAATACATGTTGAAGTCGAACTTGGGATCTAAGTTGGTACAGCTGTAAAGCCGCCGTCTAAAGTTCCAAAAACTCGTGAATATTGAATGGTCTAGATGTTTGCATACAACCATACAAACATTATTCAAATCTCCTCTCTCAAAACAAAATTAACAAATTAACACACATCAATGTCAACACAAAGACAAACCCTCCCACCCTATTATCTTCCCAAAACCTCGATCCGAGAATCCAAAGATGACGCTAATTACACCATTAATCAACTAATCAACCCTTAATTAATTCTACTAATCCGCCAATCGACCGACCCCCTTTTTTTTGGTCGAATCCCCCAACACAACAAACGGACTTAACGACAACCCCAAACGGAGTACCTAACGAGGAGGATTCCCAACACGAGTCAACTCCTCACACCCCCACACGCTCGCACGTATCCCCTTCCCCCTCTAAAGTTATCAAACTTTCCGTCTCATTTTCTCTAATTTGCTCACTTTCTCGCACTTTCTCTCTAACCAAACAGTTTTCTCTCTCTACTCTCTCTCCTCTCTCTCTGACAAAGCTTTCTGCAAAACTCTCACTGTACATGCGTTTGGTTGTCTTTCTCGCTTTTCTTTGTCGCTTTCCGCCCGAAGGCTTCCGAGCTTTTTATATTCTCTCTATCGACAATCACACACTTCCTCCTTCCTCCTCCTCCTCCTCCTCTACCAGTCATGCTTCAGAGCTTAGTTCCTCAATCCCCAATCACCGCCGCCACCCCTAACAATAACAACCCTACCTCCTCCTCCTCCTCCATGAAGACCAAGCGCGTCGACCGCGACCTTGCCGGCAGTGGAAGCGGCGATTCCGACGCCGAAGACCCCTCCTTCACCAAACGCCCCAATTCCGGCAGAAATTTCCGCGAAAGAACTGCCGACGATCGTGACACCGAACCGGTGGCGGAGGGCGAATCGGACGGGTTGAGACTGTTGGGGCTTCTGCTACAATGCGCCGAGTTCGTCGCCATGGACAGCCTCGACGACGCCAGCGACCTGTTACCTGAGATCGCGGAACTATCATCGCCGTTCGGGTCGTCGCCGGAGCGAGTAGGTGCTTATTTCTCGCACGCGCTTCAGACTCGCGTGATCAGCTCCTGCTTAGGTACCTACTCTCCGCTCACCAACAGAACCCTAACGCTTGCTCAGTCGCAGCGGATCTTCAACGCTCTCCAATCCTACAACTCCATCAGTCCGCTAGTCAAATTCTCACACTTCACGTCCAATCAGGCGATTTTCCAGGCGCTGGACGGCGAGGATCACGTCCACGTCATCGATTTGGATATAATGCAAGGCCTCCAGTGGCCAGGATTGTTCCACATCCTTGCATCGCGGTCGAAGAAGATCCGATCAATGCGAATAACCGGGTTCGGGTCCTCCTCGGAGCTCCTCGAGTCGACCGGGCGGAGACTCGCTGATTTCGCGAGCTCGCTCGGCCTGCCCTTCGAGTTCCAGCCGCTGGAGGGCAAAATCGGGAGCATAACCGACCTAAGTCAACTCGGAATCAGACCGAGCGAGGCCACCGTGGTCCACTGGATGCACCATTGCTTGTACGACGTCACCGGCAGCGATTTGGCGACGCTGAGATTGCTGGGCTCGCTGAGACCGAAGCTGATCACGATCGCCGAGCAGGATTTGAGCCACAGCGGCAGCTTCCTGAGTAGGTTTGTGGAGGCCTTGCATTACTACAGCGCGCTGTTTGATGCGCTCGGGGACGGATTGGGCGCCGACAGCCTGGAGAGGCATATGGTGGAGCAGCAGCTGTTCGGCTACGAGATTAGGAATATCCTCGCGGTGGGCGGGCCGAAGAGAACCGGGGAGGTGAAGGTGGAGAGGTGGGGGGATGAGTTGAAGCGGGTCGGGTTTGGGCCCGTTTCGCTTGGCGGGAACCCGGCGGCGCAGGCTAGCTTGTTGCTTGGGATGTTTCCGTGGAAGGGGTACACTTTGGTGGAGGAGAATGGGTGCTTGAAGTTGGGTTGGAAGGACCTCTCCTTGCTTACAGCCTCTGCCTGGCAGCCGTTGGATTGAAATACTTTGACCAGCATGATACGGTGGGGAGGAGGACTTGTTTTTCACTTGGCTGTAATTCTTTGAAGGAGAAAAACATTGTAGTTAGGTTTTTTTCGGTTCCTTGTTATATGTTTAAAGAAAAGAAGAGAGCGGTGCTGTCTACGCATCTATTTTTACTTATCACATATTTCTTGTTAATTTTTGTTCTTTGAATTTTTGTGATTTATTAAATTCGACGGTGAAAACTGAAATGGGTGTGTAGATAACATCATCCGAAAAAAAATAAAAAAAAATCCATAGGTCATGGGTTGTTATTATTGTTATTATTTAGGAAGTGAGAATCATTTGGGTTGTTAAATTAGGTGCAATTGTTTAACTCATTGAAGAGTTGAATGTGAGTTTTGATGATGCAATGTCATGAGAGGATGAGGATTATGATATTTGGCTTGGTGGAAAGTTGCAATCAAACATGGGAGACAAGACTTATCCTCCTTTGTGTGCTAAATAATTTTAGGGATCAATAGAAATATTAGTGTTATATGCTACGGTAAGTTGTCTGCACGAATTATAAAATTATGATTGAGACTTTAAATGTGATATATCAATGGTATGATACAACGCTTAGAACTAACTCACGTACACGACTAATCTTTTTAGGTCCCATCATCCTATATCTAACATGTGTGGGGTAAGTGAGTAATTGGAATTTGGAGATGGCCTAGTCCCTACAAATGAAAATGAGTGCACATGGAATTGTACCCTAGAAAATGAAACCTTGTCTCACCTTGTCTGAAAATCATATAAGCTCGGTGTGCTTCTCTTCCTCTCATAGTTGCACATCAGTTCTTGACAGGTTGATTGGAAGGGAATTCCACACACTTAACTCATATGATAGTGACCTTTAAATTATTTCAATCCCAATTTTACTAACATGAATCATTTTTCCACCATTTTTAATCAAGTTTTAAACACTTGCTAACCTCCTCATCTTACCATACCAGCATACCTCTATGTCAATATGTCAATGAGAAAATTGGATTAATTGAAGCTTTTGTTCTTGAACTAAAAACTTGTGAGTATTAATTCCTGATTTTGTTATAATGTGGAGTAATGATCATTTTGTCTAACTCCGTTAGAACTTCCATCCAAAATAAAGGATCTAAAGTGTGGAAGATCTAAACGGAGTTAGCCAAAAGGATTGTCACTTCATATTATAACAATTTCAGGAATTAATGCACATATTTTTAGTTTAGGACTAAACCTCCAATTGAGTTAAAGTTCAAAGACTGTTGCTCTAATTATCTCATATGTGAAATGTGGAAGCCATTGTGCCAATAGCAAAAGAAGGGTGGAAGCTTTCGCACAGAAATGAATTTTGTACACTTTTTTCTCATAATGCATGCTCACATTTATTTATTTCTCTTATTTCTTTTGTTTTCTTTATTTGATCTGAAAATTAAATATAAATAATGTGTGAAAATCATCTCCCTTCTTTGTACTTCTCCATGAAAAAACTTTGTTTACTTTACGAAAAATTCTATTTTAATCATTGTCTAAGATTACTGTTTGAATAAAACCTTGTCTAAGATTAAAAATTAATTTTAATTCTTGGCATTTAATTGTAATTTCTGAATATTAAATAGGTTGTATTAATTTGTAGGTTATATATTGATTCCCATAAATAATAAAAATGTTATTTATCATTGTTCCCACAATAAGAAAAGTCATATTATCGTATATTTTTCATTGTGCATGAATTTCTCCATATATATGTATATGCAGATTACGTACATATGTATGTTTAGATATTATACTTACGTACAAACACATTTGTACATATACATTTGTCCCGAAACTTACGTACCAATACTTATGTACCTATGAGTAAAATAAGGTACCTAAAATTATGTACCGATACTTCTGTAATTATGAATAAAATAAGGCACCAAAAGTTATGCATAAATTGTTTTTGTTTTGTTGTTGAATTTTTTTTAATAATAATAATTTGAATTTTGAATGAATTTGTATCTATTAATACGATTGGAGCACAAAAAATATACATTAAGTACGAATGGGCAAAGAATTTCAAATGTAAGTTTATAAATAATAATAATGTGCTATAATTACTTAATATGATAAGTTTTAAAAATAAGGACTTATATTAGATTTTGAAAACTATTCAGATTAAAATCTAAAAACAATCTTATTGAAGTCCTAATATCTAAAAGTACCTTTACTTTATAAGGTAATATATTTACATGTTTTCTTTAAAAGGTAAAATAGTTATTCACTCTAGTATTTAGTACAATAGGGTCTTGTTATTGACATTGGGCCGAATAGGACCCGATCCTTAAGGCTCGTTGTGGGCCAATCTAGGTTTAAAATGAAATCCCCATGACCTACCGATTTAAAAACGAGTCAAATAAAACCCGCTATACGATCGGATTGGGCTGGCCTAAGACCTTAAAATAGGACTAAACTCGGCCCGCCTATTAGGGCCTTGGCTCTTTTTAACAGGCCTAGTACAAGTAAATCATTAGCTAGTTGTTTCAAAGGGTAGTTATGATTTTTAAGATCGGTATAATTTCTTTTTAGGTTTTTGAGATTTGAAATTAATATAAGTGGTTCTGAGTTTGTCTACCATCAATCATTTTGGTCATTCTGTGAAAATTTTCTATTAAATTTGGATTAAAACTACAAAAATACTCCAAATTAGTGAACATGGGCCAAAATGATTCAACAAAAACTAAGAGTATTTTTGTCATTTTATCCCCTGTTAATTTGGCAGCTACCTTTTTCCTTCTTATATTATGAAACCCCTCCTGACTTCTCTATCACTTACCTCTCTCTATATCACACACACACACACACACAGTTGGGGTCGTTGCTCTAGATGTTGTTCTCCTGGTGTGAAACCAATTGTTTCCATAGTTTTAGAATTTTGCTGATCCCAAGTACTCCATCTCCATCATTGCATATGGGAATATAGAAAGCAAAGAGGAAAAGGGAAGCCGTGGGTTCTTGCTTTAGTTTCTTTCTTGCGCACTCAACCATCCCTTGGTCAAGCTCTAGACGAACTTTCAGTGTTGAGTTGTCACAAGTAGGTTTTTAGTCATAACTAGACAACCAAGATAGACATCCTTCTCCTCAGTCAGACTCACCAGTATCCATGGTTGGAAAATGAAGAAGTAATCAGAGTGACAAATGGCTACGGTTGCGGAAACCGGAGAAAAAGTCGGTTACCTTTTGAATCATAGAATGAATAAGTAGAATGAATAAGGAGAGGCATGTTGATGTCCAAGCCACTCTTATACTACTCCTTACCCCACCTCCTGTCACTTAAAGGGCGAAGTCATTGAAGCAAGTCTAAAGGTCAAAGAATGATCCTTGAACGCTACTACCCATCCTTACTAATAGTATAGTGTAAGCTAGGTTTCCTTACTCTAACAGAGATTTTTCACGGAATGATCAAAATAATTATGATGGACAATCTCAAGCATATTTATATTAATTTTAAATCTTAAGGGCAAAAATAAGAAGTTATAACCGTCAAATCCCATTTTGGCTAAAAGAACAAAAAAAAATTCACCAGTTTGACAAACTGGTTGACCTTTCCATTTTTCTCAACACAAAAATCCATCAAAAGCCCGCACGGACGCTCGTTTCTCTCTCCCAAATAAAACCATCGCTCTCTGTGTTCCCAAAATCCTCCAACGAACTGAGTGAAATCACCAGAGGCAAGTAAGTCATCTTCTTTCCACTCTTCTCCTTCGAATTCTTTCTGGAAAATGCAAAATCTTCACCACTACATATTAAATTATCAGAAAAATTTCCAAAATATTCACAGGCTAGTAATTTGATTGATTAATTGATTGATTATTTTAGTTAATTAGGATGATATCTTTGGAGGGTTTCGAGCCCGTAGCTGTTTCTCCCCAGAAACAAGACCCGGCATGGAAACACTGCCAAGTTTTCATGAAAGACCAACCCAATGGGGTTAGAGTTGAGTTGAAAAAGTGTATATATTGCGGCAAGTTGTTTCAGGGTGGTGGGATTACTCGGCTTAAATCCCACCTTGCCGGTCGGAAGGGCAATGGCCCCACCTGTGAGCAGGCCCCGCCGGATGTTAGAATCGCAATGTTGCAGAGTTTGGATGATGGGATTGCAGCGTTTAGGCAGAGGAAGAGTCGAATTGTTGCTAACCCGCATTGTGGCATTAGCGAAATTGACGGTTCATTAGGCGAAAATGGAGAGTATAAATTGGTTGTAGGACACTTTTCGAATGCGGTGGTGAATGATGAGGAGGCTGGTGGGATGAGTGGGAATGGAGGAATTAGGTTAAGTGATAATTTGACGAATGTGCCCCTTGAAGTAGATAATTCTTACAGGAGTAATGCTCAGCAGGGATTAATTGGAGTGCCCAAATTGGATTTTTCGGTAGATGAAGAGGAAGATGGTGGGACAAGTGTTGATAGAAGAGTACAGCGGAGGGGTAGACCTTCAGGTGGTGCTACCTGTTCTGGTTCAGTTCATGCTGGTGTTACGAAATTGAGTAGTGTTTCAAATCCTTTTCCTATTTCAGTAGGCAATGCTTTTCCCAATTCAAATTTATCGCAAAACGAAGAAGAAGTTGGCATCAAACTGAATCAGGAAGATGTTGGATTGAGTATTGATAGAAGAGTAAGGCGGAGGGGTAGACCTTCTAAAGCAGCAACTGGTTCAGTTAATGCTGTTATGAAATTGAGTAATGCTTCACCTCCTGTTCCCATTGCATTAGGTAATGCTTTTCCCAATTCAAATTTGTTGGAAAATGAAGACGTTGGCATAAGTAATACAAATGTGAGTGTGAAGAAGAGGGTAAGGGATGAAAATGCTTTTGGGGCTGCGAATGATGGAACCATCGGCAATGATTACGAGGTAAAAAGGTTGAGCATTGAACAAATACATATGGCAATTGGTCGGTTTTTGTATGAAATTCAGGCTCCCCTGGATGCCGTGAAGAACTCTGTTTATTTCCAGCCAATGATTGACGCAATTGCCTCTGGGGGAAAGGAGACTGTGGCACCCTCATATGATGACATTCGGGGTTGGATGTTGAAGAATGCAGTTGAAGAGATGAAAAGTGAAATTCAACAACACAAGGAAACTTGGGCGAGGACAGGTTGTTCTCTTCTAGTCAGCCAATGGAATTCTGAAAAGGGAAGAACTTTGCTAAATTTTGCTGTGTACTCTTCTGAAGGAACAGCCTATTTGAAATCTGTGGATGCTTCCTACTTTATTTTTTCCCCAGATGCTTTGTTTGCATTTTTCAAGGAAATGGTGGAAGAAATTGGAGTGGTACATGTTTTGCAAGTCATTACAAATACTGAAGAGCAGTTTTCTGTTGTTGGGAAGAAGTTGATGGATACGTTCCCTACCCTGTACTGGTCTCCCTGTTCCACTGCTTGCATAGATTCGATTCTTGAGGATTTCGGAAAAGTTGAGTGGATAAATTCTGTAATTGAACAGGCTAGATCCGTTACAAGATTTATCTACAAACACGTTGTCATTTTGAACATGATGAGAAGGTATACGTTCGGGAATGACATTGTTAGGCTGGGGGTATCTAGGTTTGCAACAAACTTTATGACGTTGAAACAAATGGCTGGCCTTAAATATAATTTGCAGTCGATGGTTACTTCAAATGAGTGGATGGGCTGCCCCTTTTCTAAAACACCAGAAGGATCGGCAGTGTTAGATATATTCAGTAATCACTCATTTTGGTCTTCGTGCATTTTGATCACCCGTTTAACAAATCCACTCTTGCGAGTTTTGAGAATTGTTGGTAGCCAGAAGAGGCCTGCGATGGGATATGTTTTTGCAGGGATGTATCGAGCAAAAGAAACAATCAAAATAGAACTTGTCAAGAAAGAAGAATATATGGTGTACTGGAACATTATAGATCACAGATGGAAAAAACTGTGGGATTTTCCCCTTCACGCTGCAGGATTTTACCTTAATCCCAAGTTCTTTTATGGCTTCAAAGGAGACATGCATAATGAAATTGTGTCGAGGATGTTTGACTGCATAGAGAGATTGGTTCCTGATATAAAAGTCCAAGATGAAGTAATCAAAGAGATAAACTTGTACAAAAATGCTGTTGGAGATTTGGGGAGGAATTTGGCAGTCCGAGCAAGGGACAATCTGCTTCCTGGTGAGAATGGTTCATTAGAATGCTTTGTTATTTTGTGTCGCATGGTTTCTTTAGTTACTTGGCTATACATGTAGACCAAAGGTAATTAAGCCATATTTTAACTCGGTTTTAACCTTTAAATAATAGAATGATAGATATGATAAATTGCATAAAATATACCCTGACCATCTATTTTTTATTTTTTGTTTAAATTCGATACGAGAGCTCCTATTTTGAGGATATGCTGCACAGGGTTGGATGTTCTTGCATCTTTTGGCTCATTTCTTTAAACTCTCTGTTTGTCTTAGCTGAATGGTGGTCTACATATGGTGGTGGTTGCCCAAACCTTGCACGCTTGGCAATTCGTATTCTCAGTCAAACTTGCAGCTTAGTTCCGTGTCAGGATCATCAGATTCCTTTCGAACAGTTGCACAAGACAAGGAACAGCGTAGAACATCAGCGGCTTAATGATCTTGTTTTCGTTCAATACAACCTCAAACTAAAACAGAAGTAAGTGGAAACCATAGGTTCTGTTGATTTGTATTTCCAATTTCTTTGGTCAAAGAAAACAGATCTTTTGCTAATCAACTGTCTTATAGGGTTCATAAGCACAAAGAACAGGAGTACGCGGATCCTATATCATTTGACCGCAATAGCATTGCCGAAGAGTGGGTAGCAGAGATGGAGATGCACCAAGAAGACACTGAAAATCCTGATTGGATGTCACTTGATCCCCCCTCTGAGAACTCGAGGCTTTTAGAACTTTCGGTTGATGAAGTTGAAGAATTGGGTTCAGGTAACTAAGTTTGTATGGTTTGTAATTGATCGTCGAAGATGTAATCTTTTCTACATCTTGAGTTAAACTAGACAGTTGGTCAATGTACAGGGTTTGATGACAATGAAATTTTGAGCGGATTGAAAGTGGTTAAAGAAGAATGTTAAACACAACGCTGTGAGCCGGCAGGACAGAATGCAAAGACAAGCATCTTTATGAGTTCACCACACCACCGTCACTTTCTTCAAGTACCTACAGGAAGCAAGGCATCTTAGCAAACTCGCATGTCTAGAGATACTGCTCGTGCCGATTATATTCTTTCCCTGGCATTACTGCAGAGTGACGGAAAGTAGGAGGAAAAATATGTGATCGCCGCCAGCCTCCAGTGATGTGAATTGGCTCGGCAAGTTCCTGCAACAAACAATTACAAGTAGGTAGTTCACATGGTAGAAAAATGGGGCTTTGTAGCTGACAATCAAAAATAGTTGCCGAACGAGTTTTCAGTTTTCAATTTAAAAAAAGAAATATAAAAACTGAAAATTAAATGCTTATCCAACGGCCCTGAAGTAATTTCATTTAGGGATCCGACCATATGACTCACAAACAACTGAGACCGTCCTCTTCTTTTCGTATCAACAAACAAACAAATTCTTATATTTCCGAAAGCATCTGCAACCCAATATACAAACTAAATACAAACTTGAATAATACATAACCATCTGTGTTTTGCCTTGCAAATAGCCAAGGGAATAGCAAAAACACAAAAACTTGATCTAGTATCGTTTCCCAAGAATGAGGCCGATGATCGTAGACACCACAGCCACTCCCACTCCCACTCCCACGATGAACTTAACGCTCGGCATTGGGGAAGCCTTTGCCTCCCTTTCCGCTGCAGCCGCCTTAATGCTTCCAACCTACAATTCGTCTGAGTCAGAAAGAATATTTAAAAGATGAATGTGCCCCGTTCTTTGGCCGCCCAAGAGCTTATCTGTGGATTTTTTTTTCATGGAAATTGATTTCTACCTCTTTTTGCAGTTAAGGTTCAGTTTTCACCAATTTTTCTTCGAGTTCCTTGAGAGAATTCTGCAACAAAGGTTTCTCAGCAACCTCAGCCTTGAGATTTTCACCTCAGATTTTAAGGCAGCTTCTGCTTTTTGTTCCTTGAGCTGTTCTTCCAGGTTAGATATCACTTGCTGGAGTTCCTTGTTAGTATTTTGATGCACTTCATTAAGCAGGCGGTTCTCATCCATAAGTGAAGATATCTGTGGCAAACAGATGTAGCTAATAACCATAAAGCAACAATATTTAGCCGCAAAATAATTACAAAAAAGTTTGGTGCAAACCTGAGATTGTAGTTTCTGCCCTTCAGAAGAATGCTGCTGCGTTAAATCTTCAATAGTCCTTTTTGCAGCCTGAAGTTGTTCAACTGATCCGTCCTTCTCAGCAACGGCAGTGGAAAATTTTGCTTCAAGGTCACTTAGTTTGGACTCGTATGTAGACACATCTTCTTTAAGCTTTATATTTGCCTCAGCTAGTTTTCTGCTCTCTTCTTCAAAGTGAGCTGACTTGGTTTGCAGTTCCTTGAGAGAATTCTGCAATAAAGGTTTCTCAGCAGCCTCAGACTTGAGATTTTCAACCTCAGATTTTAAAGCAACTTCTCCTGCTTTTTGTTCCTTGAGCTGTTCTTCAAGGTTGGATATCACTTGCTGGAGTTCCTTCTTAGTATTTTGATGCACTTCATCAAGCAGGCGGATCTCATCCATAAGCGAAGATATCTGTAGCAAACAGATGTAGCTAATAACCATAAGGCAACAATATTTAGCCGCAAAATAATTAAAAAAAAGTTTGGTGCAAACCTGAGATTGTAGTTTCTGCCCTTCAGAAGAATGCTGCTGCGTTAAATCTTCAATAGTCCTTTTTGCAGCCTGAAGTTGTTCAACTGATCCGTCCTTCTCAGCAACGGCAGTGGAATATTTTGCTTCAAGGTCACTTAGTTTGGACTTGTATGTATACACATCTTCTTTAAGCTTTATATTTGCCTCAGCTAGTTTTCTTCTCTCTGCTTCACAGTTAGCTGATTTGGTTTGCAGTTCCTTGAGAGAATTCTGCAATAAAGGTTTCTCAGCAGCCTCAGCCTTGAGCTTTTCAACCTCAGATTTTAAAGCAGCTTCTCGTGCTCTTTGTTCCTTGAGCTGTTCTTTAAGGATGGCTATCTCTAGCTGGCGCGAAGGCATCTGTGGCAAACAGATGTAGCTAATAACCATAAAGCAACAATATTTAGCCGTAATATAATTACAAAAAAGTTTGGTGCTTTCCAGAAATTCCAGAAAATCCATTAGCTTCCAAATCTCTCTGGCTGAATGTTTCAATGGCTTCTTGCAACTTCGTTTCAGCTTCCACAATGCGGGCTTCGGAAGCAGAATGAAGTTCTAAGGCTCTCGAGTGCTTATCTGTTAATTCTTCAACAGTGCTCTTGTGCAAAGGCTCTGAACTGCATCCTAACATCATGTGTAAAAACAAGCAAGAGGAGGCACCAACTCATTAGTGGGTGAAGTCTTTTGGCAGCGTCCCGACTCCAAACCAAAACAAAAATAAAAAGATGCAGGACAATTCGAAGATAATACCTGGTGACTGGGAAGGCGACCGATCATCCAACTCACGGACAACCAGCTTTGCCCTTGGATCAACAACTTCAAACAAATCTGAGGCCAAAGGAAAATGTTACAAACTTTACACATCAAGGGCACAAGAAACGTCGCAGTAATACAAGGAACTCTGACGTGGAGCTTCTACAGGGATGATCTATATAGCAAACGATCGTAGATATGTATAAGATGGGTGGTGCAGGTGCTACAATAGGGATTTTGACTATTAACTGCTTGATCAGTCGTATCCTATGGACCAGACCGAACTGACAATACCTGGTTGACACCCCAGAAAAACACGACTGATCAAGGGCACATGCTAATATGAATAACTAGCCAGATTTCTCCGGCTCACTTTCATATCATATTTGCAGAATTCATGAAATGCGGATTCCCCACTATATACAATATATTCGAAACTACTATTTAATCGCCCTTTTTCTGTTTCTAATGACTCCAAATTGAAATTTCTATTTCAAAATGAAGTTCTAAACACAATTCAATAAAGAAACGCCCAATGGCAGTGACATCAGAATCACCAAACATGCAAATCCAAACTTAACCCGGTTTTCGCAACCATATTATCCATAAAACACCTCAAATAATTACAATTAGTGATTAAGCATAAGATCAAACCTAAAAAACAATTCAAATCCAAATGCAAACCAAATTAACCAATGGAGCAGCTTCCACGGAAGAAATGGGAGAGATTAAAAGCTCGAATTCGAGAGATTGCCAAACCAAAACGCAATGCATCAAATTGCCAAACCAAAAAGCAATGCATCAAAACCATCCCCGGATTAGATTCTTACTTAGCTGTTAAGCTTGGGATGTTTAGTGATTGGTTATATATATTCTTAACTATCTGTTGAAGAAATATAAATCTTGACAGAAAGGAAGAACATGAAAAGGAATCTTGTGTGAGAAGATAGAGCTTAGAATCTTTTAGAGAGATTTTTTTAGAGAGAAAGGTTTCTCAGCAGCCTCAGCCTTGAGATTTTCACCTCAGATTTTAAAGCAGCTTCTGCTTTTTGTTCCTTGAGCTGTTCTTCAAGGTTAGATATCACTTGCTGGAGTTCCTTGTTAGTATTTTGATGCACTTCATTAAGCAGGCGGTTCTCATCCATAAGCGAAGATATCTGTGGCAAACATATGTAACTAATAACCATACGGCAATAATATTTAGCCGCAAAATAATTAAAAAAAAGTATGGTGCAAGCCTGAAATTGTAGTTTCTGCCCTTCAAAAGAATGCTGGTGCGTTAAATCTTCAATAGTCCTTTTTGCAGCCTGAAGTTGTTCAACTGATTCGTCCTTCTCAGCAACGACAGTGGAATATTTTGCTTCAAGGTCACTACTACAATATTAGCTTTAGGTGTCGGATGATGGTGGCGGTTTAATAAGACATTATGTCGGATAAGAGATATCTGACACATCATTCAGTTAGTGTCGGATAACAATGAAATCATGTCGATTATATCTGCTAGTATTTTTGAATTTTTTTTATAAATATTTTTAACATATTCCGGCGGTTTTTAAGTTAATGGTGGCGGTTATAATTGACAGAAATTGACTATTTTATTATTTTAAAATATTATATTGATTAAAAATAAATAAATAAATAAACATATGGTTTAAATATATTTTTAGGGGGGGGGTGGATTTAAAATCGTAACAAAATTTTGGAGGAGAACTTAAAATTTTGGGAGGGAATTTTGGGGGGAATTTTGCCGCAATTTTTTTTTTGTCGGTTATAACCGATAGTAATGAAAATTTTATATCGATTTTTATTTTAAAAAATGTTATTGTCAGTTTTAATTGACAGTAATGAAAATTTTCCAAAATAAGACCCCTTCATCTCTTCGTTGCGTCGGTGCCTTTTCCCTTCCCTCTTCCTTCAATGAAATCATTTCAGCTTTTTACATTATATCTCTCTCTCATTTCACTCTCTCTCTCTAAACCTTTCTCTCAATTTTCTCTGTGAGTTCATAGTGTTCACCAACGGTAATTCTTTAGTTATGTTAATATGTTATCGATAGCCATCGATTCTTCATGGGTTTTCTGTTACTGAATCTTTTGGGGGAGCTTTTCGTTGGAATCTTCGTCTGGGGTTTCATCTGGGTTGCATTCTTAGTTGTGTTCATCATGTTCATAGTTGTATGTGCTACTCTCTCATTTGTTTCCGCTCTGATGGTTATGATGGTGTATGCTGATAAGGTTAAATCTGGTGAAATCTCAGGTTCTATGTTCGAAACCTTGCAACATATTATCTTTGATTCTTGATTTCTTGTGCTGTTTTTTGTTAAAGATATGAGATTTTCAGTATACATATACGTTACTATGAAAGTTAATCAGTAGTGTTAAAACAATTAAAGGCCAAATTGCCAATGTGATAGAGGTCAGATGCCATTGTTTGAACGGCAATTGCCAAATCTGTGAATCTTGATTGAAGTTGTGAAGGCCGATGGCCATAGATTGATTATAGTTAGAATTTGTAAATGGAGAATACTAGTTTTCTTGTTAATCTTGAAGTGATAAGTTGGTTGTGTATGCTTGTGAATTTGTAAGTGGAGAATACTAGTTTTCTTGTTAATCTTGAAGTGGAGAATACTAGTTATTCTGCACTATATATGCAAGGGTCTGCAAGTTCTTCCTTGGATTCTCATAATCAAATTGGTGAAGGACAATTTCTAATTCTGTTAGTATTGACTCATCAACTGGTGGAAGAAGTCGTGTTCCTCTTTGTTCAAATAATCAACACAACATTCTGGTTTTCAACCCTAACAACCTCAACAACAAGCATTCTATCCTTTGGCACCTGCTAATGATTTTGGATCTGGTTTTGTGGGAAAGAAATGATTCAGAAAGTGGTTTATATATATTTTTTATTATTAATATAATTTCTGTCGGTTTTATCCTATAGAGAATGCTCTTATTTATTTTATTAATAAATTCTCTATCGGTTATATCTGACACAAGTTCTGTCGGTTTTAGTGTATTTTCTGTCAGAAAATTCATTTCCTGATGCTGGCAATTCTGTCGCTTATTATATACGCCACTGCATCCATATTCTGTCAAATTTTACTTAATATGTGATAGTAATATACGTTTCTTGTCGGTTATCATAACGACACTAATAAATGGTTTTGTAGTAGTGTTAGTTTGGACTGGTATGTAGACACATCTTCTTTAAGCTTTATATTTGCTTTATATTTACCTCAGCTAGTTTTCTGCTATTTTCTTCAAAGTAAGCTGACTTGGTTTGCAGTTCCTTGAGAGAATTCTGCAATAAATGTTTCTCAGCAGCCTCAGCCTTGAGATTTTCAACCTCAGATTTTGAAGCAGCTTATCCTGCTTTTTGTTCCTTGAGCTGTTCTTCATGGTTGGATATCACTTGCTGGAGTTCCTTCTTAGTATTTTGATGCACTTCATTAAGCAAGCGGTTCTCATCCATAAGTGAAGATAACTGTGGCAAACGGATGTAGCTAATAACCATAAAGCAACAATATTTAGCTGCAAAATAATTACAAAAAAGTTTGGTGCAACCTGAGATTGTAGTTTCTGCCCTTCAGAAGAATGCTGCTGCGTTAAATCTTCTATAATCCTTTTTGCAGCCCGAAGTTGTTCAACGGCAGTGGAATATTCTGCTTTAAGGTAGGACTCGTATGTAGTAGGCCCACCACCACCACTGCTAAGATCGGCGAGCATGATCGCAGACACCACAGCCACGCCCACGAGGAACTCTGACGTGGAGCTTCTACAGGGATGATCCATATAGTAAACGATCGTAGATGGTATAAGATGGGTGGTGCAGGTGTTACAATAGGGATTATGACTATTAACTGCTTAATCAGTCGTATCCTATGGACTAGACCGAATTGACAATACCCGTTTGATACCCAAGAAGAACACGACTGATCAAGGGCACATGTTAATATGAATAACCAGCCAGATTTCTCTGGCTCACTTTCATATCATATTCGCAGAATTAATGAAATGCGGATTCCCCATAATGAAATGCGGATTCCCCACTGTATACAATATATTCGAAACTACTATTTAATCGTTCTTTTTCGGTTTCTGAAGACTCCAAATTGAAATTTCTATTTCAAAATGAAGTTTGTTGGTACCATACTTGACCAATCCCAAAACTACTGAGCACTGGTCAACGTTATACCGTCAAGGACCCAGAAGAGTTTTCCTCCAACCAGGAGGCCAATCACAGCGCGACACGTGTCGACATCAGAAGCCAATCATAGCGCGACACGTGTCAACATCAGAAGCCAATCACAACACGACACGTGTTAATGTTAGAATGAAACGAGAAACTCTATTCTATAAATAGAGATCATTCTTTCACAATATTTCTTAATGTCATTTGTACTAAATTATTCGCTAGTACTCACAAAAGAAGAGCCTGAACCTATGTACTTGTGTAAACCCTTCATAATTAATGAGAACTCCTCTACTCCGTGGACGTAGCTAATATGGGTGAACCACGTACATCTTGTGTTTGCTTCCCTATCCCTATCCATTTACATACTTATCCACACTAGTGACTGGAGCAATCTAGCGAAGGTCACAAACTTCACACTTTCTGTTGTACCAAAGTCCTCATTGATTTTGTGCATCAACATTTGGCGCCGTCTGTGGGAATCGATACGAAAAGTTGTGTCGGTTCTCTTTCATTGTTTCACCTCCACCGTGAATCTGCAAAATAAAAAAAACCCAGAAACAAAAAAGAAACCTACTCCGTGTCTGCTTTCTTTTATTTTGGGTGCAATCTATTCTATATATTTCAATCACACAGAGAAAAACAATCAAATAATTGTGATCCTTCGCAAAAATGGTTAGTCTTAATTAGAATTGCTCCGGATTCAGCAGAGGCCGTACCGAAGCGCATTGGGGCCCAGTATCTGCCCAACTTTCTGATCTCGTTCATTCTCATGCTCCTAGCCCGTCTCCTAACCCTGCAATGGGTGCTCCAAACCATTCAGTGCGCAGCACCACCACCAGCCTCTCTGCACCCACACACACCAGATCAGAGTCCTCCTTTTGGTCGCCGCCGCATTCTCCTTCACCAGCCTCTTAAACCGCTCATTCCGCCTCTGCGCCTCTCGCTTCCTCGCCGTAGATCTCCTCCACAAATCACGGAGCTTCATCCAAGTCATCTGCCTGTGCCTGACGGCCTGTGAAAATAACCCGACCCATTTACATAACCGGCGAGAGCTAAGCCGGGAAGTATACTTCAGTGATCGGTGAGGTCTATGGGAAATATATTCCCTGGAAGCATATTCGCAGCACCGGCGAGGTCAAAACTGTAGCAATAGTGGTTGAACTTCCAAGTCAACTGGAAGAAGATGAGGGCTATGATGATAGCAATTTTTCAGCATGGCAAAAATGATGTACTGTTGCATGGTGAGCAGCAAATTCGTTATCATACAAGGCACGTGGAGGAAGGAGTTTTAAGTGGCAATGACCACCAACTGAAGCATGACACTGAAATTGAGGTGTTGTTAGATGGTGAATCGCAGGCAGGAAATTAGCAAGGACTCGTGGATGAAGCAGTTGTGAATGGTAGTAACCACCGACTGGAGTCAACAGTTTTGGCAGTCGGTAATGTTCCACCATTTTGAGGAAATCAAACAGGTGAATTCTACTACAATACACCCTGTACCAACCTCTGGCCAGCAGAGACAGGTGTTGGTGGGGTTATTTTCTGCTTAAATGGAATTGGCTCTATTTTATGTGGTTTTCCTGACGATGTAAAGAGAGAGGGAGAGAGACAGCTGGCGATCTAGGACATGTTGTCGTAAGCAGCAAGCATCTGGAGTCTCTGTTAGTTAACAGGCGGCCGACTCTTTGCTCCCTCACACCTCCAATCCAATCCAATCTAATACATAGTCCAATCCAATAAAATCAAATCTGAATCGCCTTTTTACTTTTAATTGGGTATTCGAATCCCGGAAAGTGTTTGGATTCTGGGGTTTCCGATTCGGTGGAGCTCCAGTTCCGGCATGCCTCTGTCTTTGAACATTCATTCAAATTTATCGCCTTTTTTCTTGGTTGTTGGTTTAAGCTCTGGATTTGGGGTTTGGAGGTGAAGGAAGCTTTCAAGACAGTGTGAAGCAAACCAATTTATGGTGCCAATAAAAGGTTCATCAAAGGAGTTCAACCATAATTCTCAAAAGCTTCACACACTCTTGATCAAGACAGTGTGAAGCAAAACCAATTTATGGTGCCAACAAGAGCTTCATCAATGGAGGGCTACCACAATTCTCAAAAGCTTCACACACTCTTGATCAAGATAGTGTGAAGAAAAATCAATTTATGGTGCCAACAAGAGCTTCATCAATGGAGGGCAACCACAATTCTCAAAAGCTTCACACTCTTGATCAAGACAGTGTGAAGCAAAATCAATTTATGGTGCCAACAAGAGCTTCATCAATGGAGGACAACCACAATTCTCAAAAGCTTCACACACTCTTAATCAAGACAGTGTGAAGCAAAACCAATTTATGGTGCCAACAAGAGCTTCATCAAAGGAGTTCAACCACAATTCTCAAAAGCTTCACACACTCTTGATCAAGACTGTGAAGCAAAACCAATTTATGGTGCCAACAAGAGCTTCATCAATAGAGGGCAACCACAATTCTCAAAAGCTTCACACACTTTTGATCAAGACAATGTGAAGCAAAACCAATTTATGGTGCCAACAAGAGCTTCATCAAAGGAGTTCAACCACAATTCTCAAAAGCTTCACACACTCTTGATCAAGACAGTGTGAAGCAAAACCAATTTATGGTGCCAACAAGAGCTTCATCAATGGAGGGCAACCACAATTCTTAAAAGCTTCACATACTCTTGATCAAGACAGTGTGAAGCAAAACCAATTTATGGCGCCAACAAAAGCTTCATCAAAGGAGTTCAACCACAATTCTCAAAAGCTTCACACACTCTTGATCAAGACAGTGTGAAGCAAAACCAATTTATGGTGTCAACCAAAGCTTCATCAATGGAGGGCAACTACAATTCTCAAACCTTCGAAGCAAATTCAAGACTGTTCGAAACAAATTCAATTAATATGGTTCATCCAAACTTTCGACTACTACAAGGTGTGGCTTGCATCACAATCTCTTGCTCAACAATGTGGAAGCAAAATTTGTATATGTTGTTTCTCCCACATTTTCAAATTTCTAGTTTCCTAAAAAAAAAAAAAAAGAAGGGAAATTCAACAAAGCTTCATCAATGGAGGACAACTACAAATTCTCAAAAGCTTCACACTATCTTGATTAAGATAGTGTGAAGCAAAATCAATTCGTGGTACCCAATAAAGCTTCACCACAAAAGCTTCACCAACAAAAGCTTCATCAATGGAAGACAACTACAAATTCTCAAAAGCTTCACACTATCTTGATCAAGATAGTGTGAAGCAAAATCAATTCATGGTACCCAACAAAAGCTTCAGCTCCAAAGCTTCACCAACAAAAGCTTCATCAATGGAGGACAACTACAAATTCTTAAAAGCTTCACACTATCTTGATCAAGATAGTGTGAAGCAAAATCAATTCATGGTACCCAACAAAAGCTTTAACTCCAAAGCTTCACCTACAAAGCTTCAACTCCAAAGCTTCACCTATAAAAGCTTCACCCACAATAGCTTCACCTACAAAAGCTTCACCCATAAAAGCTTCACCAACAAAAGCTTCACCCACAAAAGCTTCACCCACCACAAAAGCTTTACCCACCACTAAAGCTTCACCCACAAAAGCTTCACCTACAAAAGCTTCACCTACAAAAGCTTCACCAACAAAAGCTTCACCCACAAAAGCTTCCCCCACCACAAAAGCTTCACCCACCACAAAAGCTTCACCCATCACAAAAGCTTCACCCATAAAAGCTTCACCAACAAAAGCTTCACCCACAAAAGCTTCCCCCACCACAAAAGCTTCACCCACAAAAGCTTCATCCATAAAAGCTTCACACTATCTTGATCAAGATAGTGTGAAGCAAAATCAATTCATGGTACTCAACAAAGCTTCAACCTCAAAGCTTTACCTACAAAGCTTCAACACCAAAACTTCACCTACAAAGCTTTAAAATATATATATATATATATTTTTTTTCGAAAATTCGAAAATTCAAAAATTCAAAAATTCGAAAAAAAAAATTTGCCTAAACCTCATCTTTTTTGGGCCTAACAACTTTCATAACAAATATATATGAAGAAGGAGTTTTGGGCTACCACTTAGAAATGAAATGCCTCATTTGTCAACTCTCTCGACCGGAGACTTGGGGGACTCCTACCATATGCTACTACATCTTGATACTCGGAAGTCTCACGATCATTCAGTGACTTGGATTTTTCAAGTCTCCAAACGAGAAGTTTTCCTCACTCGGGAAATTAAGGGAGCAGTACCTCAACCTACATGCTTCACTCACAAAGCTTCAACATACAAGCTTAAACAAAAGGAAAAATTCAAAAAACTTAGTGAAGAAGGCCTTGGTGTATTTAACACAATACGTTGAAATGAAGCAAAGCTTGTTTATTGATATCTCCGATAAGTTACAAATATGTATATATACATGAATCAAAATAAACAAACAATAGGGAGTCTTCACAAAGGTTGTTCAGGAGAAGTCTCAGCAGTCAGCAGAGCCCCAGAAAGAGGAGGCACCAGAGGGTGATTATTCGGAGCCTCAGTACTAGGCAGAACCCCAGAAGGAGGAGGCACCGAAGGTTGATCATTTGGAGCTTCATTACACGGTACAGCCCCAGAAAACGAAGGCAATAAATACATTTAGAACAAAGCCACAAACCTCTGATGATCAAGTAAAATCTGACCATCAGATTCCTGCAGCTGGTCGAGCTTCCTCTTCATGTTTGTAGCATAGTCATGTGCGAGCATGTGCAACTGTTTATTCTCATGCTTGAGCCATCTGATCTCCTGTTTGAGACTTATCACTTCAGCAGCCAATGATTCAACTTGGCGGGTTCGAGCAAATATGCGTTAGGCCATATTAGACACAGAACCTGCACACTGAACATTGAGAGCCAGAGAATCTTTAACAGCCAACTCATCATACCGTTTGGAAAGTAGTCTGTTATCTTTAGGAGTGAGAAGGTTCTTGGCCACCACCGCATCGGTCATATCATTCTTCATCACAGAGTTCCCAATGGTAAGAGGACCAGTAGGGGATAAGAAGGATGGGCGCTATATGTTATCTTGAGAAGGCATGGCTGCCTCTTCACCAAAGTTCAAGTCAAAACGACGGTCAGATGAGCCAGACATTCTCAGAAATGATGAAAGAGAAATAAGGTACAATAAATCTTTGAAGTAAGGGGAAAATTCCTACAAGCAATAACTCTCTGAATGTACTTCTTGCACACAATTGGTGCCTTTATAAAAGAAAGGGCAACAAGGCCATTGGTTCAAAAATCGAAGAGGCACCACTCTCCGGATTTCGAAGAGGCACCACTTTCCACACGCAACATCAGCTCCTCGGGTACCACAGATAACTTTGCCAAAGATCTCTGACAAAGTTTAGACATATAAATTTTGAAGGTCCAGCTACCCTACTATTACCCATAAGGGTAAAGGAACAACACCACTACTTGATAACTAAAAAGTCCCAATGTGTGTCAACCTCCGTGCTCCGTGGCAAGGCAGACTGGCAAAAATGCCCAACCTTTACTCACATTTGAGAAAACACTCCCAACAAGATTGCTTGCTTAAAAATCGAAGAGGCACCGCTCTCCGAATCACGAGACCCAAACTCCCAACAGGATTACATGCTCAAAAATCGAAGAGGCACCGCCCTCCGAATCTCGAGAGCCAGACTCCCAACATGATTACTTTCTCCAAAATCGAAGAGCCACTGCTCTCTGAATCTCAAGAGTCAGACTCCCAACAAGATTGCTTTCTCAAAAATCGAAGAGGCACCGTTCTCTGAATCTCAAGAGCCAGATCCCCGACAGGATTGCTTGTTCGAAAACTGAAGAGGCACCGCTCTCCGAACTTCGAGAGCCAGATTTCCTTGGATAAAGCTTGTCTGCAATCTTCACACGCAACATCAGCTTTCCAGATACCACATACCACTTTTTCAAAGTGCTTTGACAAAGTTAAAACACGTGAAGCTTGCAGCTCCCACTATATTGCTATGACTAAGAAGGGTAAATGAATAGCACTACGACTTGTTGTTAGGGAGACTCCTATATATGTTGACCTTCATCCTCCACAGCCAGGCAGACCTGCAAATAAAAAAAATGCTCAACTTTTCTTCACATCCGAGATGACACTTTTAGCAGAGTCTCTCGAAATACTCAGCTTCTTTTCCCCCCGATAATACCTCTGCAAACAAGCCACACCAGAGCAAGAGTATCTCATATCATAAGGGTTAAAAGCAAGAGTATCCCATATCATGCTTTTTCCCTGTCTTTTCCTTTGGCCTTGTTCTTACATGCAAGACAAGGAGAAAGAGAGCAATCAGTCAGCACTTGGAATCAAGCTTCCAGTCAGGAACTGACTGCCTGGAACCCTTTGCCTGATTACTTACCTGGCATTGCTCTCGAGTACTCATCTTCAACATTTTATGCTTCCAGATAAGATACCACATCTGTCTGAGAAACAGATAGGGCAAGTGAGAAGGATACAAGGAAGCATGTGGAGACAAGCGTAACAGAACACGTACCGATACATCCACTACTTTGTCAACAGCAAAAGTATCTCATATCATCAGGGTCGAACATACTCTAGATTTGATGGATTTGTTTTGACCCTCAAATTCTTGAGTCGGCCTTGTACTCTGGAGGAAACCAGAAAACCCTCCAGCCCAGTTCAAGAATAAGCCTGTGGAAAGTTACTTCTTCAAAAGCAAAAGTATCTCATATCATCTCTTTTCCATTTGCTTTTCCTTATCCTTGTTGCTATTTACGACACAAGAAGAAGGAGAACAATCAACCGGAAGCCGAAGTCGAACCTCCGATCCAGGTTGCTTGCTTGGAAGTCTGATTGCTTACCCTGTCTGTTACCTCATTCGGCAAATCTCCTAGCTCGGCGACTTGGGGGACTCCTACTATATGGTTTGTATCGCACTTGACCAAGCTCGAAAGTACAAGTAGGCTTCAAGTGAAATTGATACATTACCTTGTGCATCTTCATCGGTTAAAGATACCACCCCTGGATGAAGGAAAAGTACTTCCAGAAAAGATGTCATATCTACATATGAGACAGATAAGGCAAGTGAAAATGATACCACACTTCGGTACTTAGAAGTTTCATGATTACTCAATGGCTTGGATCTTACAAGTCCCTAACCGAGGAGCTTTCCTCATTCGGGAACTTAGGGGAGTACTGTTTGTACCATACTTAACCAATCCCAAAACTACTGAGCACCAGTCAACGTTATACCGTCAAGGACCCAGAAGAGTTTCCCTCCAACCAGAAGGCCAATCACAGCACGACAAGTGTCGACATCAGAAGCCAATCATAGCGCGACACGTGTCAACATCAGAAGCCAATCACAACACGACACGTGTCAATGTCAGAATGAAACTAGAAACTCTATTCTATAAATAGAGATCATTCTCTCACAATATTTCCTAATGTCATTTGTACTAAATCATTCACTAGTACTCACAAAAGGAGAGCTTGAACCTATGTACTTGTGTAAACCCTTCACAATTAATGAGAACTCCTCTACTCCGTGGACGTAGCCAATCTGGGTGAACCACGTACATCTTGTGTTTGCTTCCCTATCCCTATCCATTTACATACTTATCCATACTAGTGACCGGAGCAATCTAGCGAATGTCACAAACTTCACACTTTCTGTTGTACCAAAGTACTCACTGATTTTGTGCATCAACAAAGTTCTAAACACAATTCAATAAAGAAACGTCCAATGCCAATGACATTAGAATCACCAAACATGCAAATCCAAACTTAACCCAGTTTTCGCAACCATATTATCCATAAAACACCTCAAATAATTACAATTAGTGATTAAGCATAAGATCAAACCTTGTTGAAGTATTGAAGTGTATTTTGGCCTCTAAAGTCAACTACCATGTTCTCTAGGGATAGCTTTAGGCACTAGAGTAATTAGTCTTCTTTCCTTGATTTAAGGGATGTGATTGATTGGTGAGTTGCCATGTTCTCTAGGGATAGCTCGAGGCACTAGAGTAATTAGTCTTCTTTCTTATCCCTCTTTTTTCCCCCTCTTTCTTCTCATATATATCTGGACCCCTTGTACATTAAATTCATGAAATACAATACAAATTAAAGCCATAATTTCTATATGGTATTAGAGCAGGTTCTTTTGTAACATGTCTCTGCCATTCTTGTTGCTGCGATTTTTTTCTTTCAAAGTCTAAGTCATGGCTGCAGAAAGTTCTGTGAACCATGATGAGGAAACCCAGCATAGTCTCTCTCCAAACTTCTCAGACGTTAAGGTTAACACCAGTCAACGTTTATGTTCAGTTCTCTTAAACGAGTTCAATTATCTTCCTTGGTCCCGAGCTGTTTCATTAGCTCTTGGAGGCAAAGGGAAGTTAGGGTTTGTAAATGGAAGCGTAGAAGCTTTAGACCGTTCTTCCTCTACATACGATGCATGGCTCTGCAAAGATCAACTTGTCATGTCCTTGCTGCTCAACACCATGGAGAAACATGTTGCTGAAATTTTTAGCTACTCCAATTCCACACATGATCTTTGGAAAGCTTTGCAGGATATGTATGGAAATCAAAACAACTATGCGCGGGTCTTCCAATTAAAGAAGGACATTGCCAGTGCTCAACAAGAAGGGAAAGAGTTTGTTCAACACATTGGGAGTCTCAAAGCCATGTGGAATGAGTTGGATGTATATCTCCTACATACCACAGATCCTACCATTCTCTTAAAACGAGCTGAGGAAGACAAAATTTATCAGCTGTTCGGGAGTTTGAGCTCTGAGTACGAGGACCTAAGGAGTTACATCTTGATGAGTCAATACCTATCTACCTTCAACAATGTTTGTGCAGCTATCCAACGAGAATAAGCAAGGAATAAGGTTATGAATGCTGATCACATCCCCAGATTGACTGAGACTCGGGCATATGCATTAAATTACAAGAATTTAGAAGCCAAGGTATACAAGGGAAAAAACACACATCTAAAATGCAAATATTGCAATGGTGTTGGTCATGTGGAAGACAAGTGTTGGGAACTTCATCCTGAACTTAAGCCTAAGTTCAGCAAAGATGGAAAAATGATACCAAGGTCCTCACAGGAATTTCAACCTCATTTCAAGGCACAACTTGCTAATGCTCACCTTCCTACTATTTCACAAGGATCCATGGAGTTCACTGCCAATCCATTGTCACTGATCAATGAATTTGCAGCTTACCTACAAAGTAAGGGACACGAAAGAGGCTTACATGGTCAAGGCAATGAAGAGGGTAGTCACACAGCTATGTTGGGACAATTTGCCGGCTTTCTTGCTGGAAATGAGAAAATTCCAAAGAAAGAAGCATCAGGTATGCTCAAAGCCTTCACTACTGCCCTATTAATTAGTACTGAGACTGATTGTTGGATAATTGATTCAGGCGCCACAGATCATATGACAAACAAAGTTACAAATTTACATCATTTTAAAAAAATTTCAAGTCCCCCGCATGTGTTTGTTGCAAATGGAAAAAATGTCTTAGTTTTGGGAAAAGGAGAAATAAACTTACTCTCTCAAAAAATACCTTCCACTGCCCTCTATGTACCAACCTTTCCTTTCCAACTTTTGTCAATTGGAAAGATCACTAACACTCTAAACTGCCGTGCTATTTTTGTCACCAAATAATGTGATGTTTCAGGATGTTCTTACCATGAAGATGATTGGTGAAGGGGTCTTCATAAATGGACTTTACTACCTGTGCAAGAATGCCTGTTTCACTCAGGCTCTTCAAGCTCAATCAAAGTCCATAGACGAAAACCAACTTTGGCATAGGAGATTAGCTCACCCTTCTGAAGTTGTCTTGTCTAAACTGTTTCCAAATTTTTTAAACCTTTATCCTACTTGTGATACTTGTCAATTTTCTAAGTTTACTAGGCTACCTTTTGGTAATTCAATGTCTAGGACAAGTAAACCTTTTGAAATGGTACACACTGATGTATGGGGACCTACAACTAAATCAATGGAAGGGTTTAAGTACTTTGTTCTATTTGTTGATGATTTCTCTCGAACACGTTTTCTATATCTTATGAAACCAAAGAGTGAAGTCCCAACCATTTTCAAAGATTTTCACATGCATGTTAAAACACAATTTCAATCAAACATTAAGGTTTTAAGGTCAGATAATGGCACTAAATTTATATCCAACAACATGTTTCAATACATAAGTTCTCAGGGTATCATACATCAAACCAGCTGTGTAGGGACTCCTAAACAAAATGGAGTAGCCGAGAGGAAAAATAGAGATCTCTTGGAGAAGACTCGTGCTCTCATGATTCACATGCATGTTCCAAAGAAATTTTGGTCGTTTGCCATCCTTATTGCCACTTATCTCATCAATCGACTTCCAAGTCGTGTGCTAGGGTTTAAATCTCCCTATGAACTTCTTAAGGGGAGGAAAATAGATTTGACACACCTCAAGGTGTTTGGTTGTGTTTGTTTTGTTCACATCCAAACCTTAAACTGTGATAAACTAGATGTTAGGGCAACCAAGTGTGTGTTTATGGGATACTCGGCCACCCAAAAGGGATACAAGTGCTTTAATCCAGTCATTAAGAAGTGCACGATTTCAAGAGATTTGAAGTTCAAAGAAGACTGTCCCTATTTTACACGTCAGGGGAAGGATTTAGTTGATATGTTCCCACTCCCTCAAAACTTTAATCATCCGATGTTGGAAGAAAGATCAGTCACTGTGAGTCCAGATTGTGAAGAGGTACAAACTAACCAAATTATTGCCAGTGAGAGTGAAGAAGAGCCCTACTCTGATCATTCTCAGTCCACTACAGAGTCTCAGGTGATTAAGAGAAACCCTTCTCGAATCAGAAAACCTCCAGCTAAGTTGCAAGACTATGTTACATATGCCTCACAACATCCTATCACTGAATGTATCAGCTTTAGTAAGTTCTCAACATCTCATGCTGCATTTCTTAGTGAAATTGATAAGCACTGTGAACCAAGAAGCTTTCAAGAAGCTTCTCTTCTCCCACAATGGAAACAAGCCATGACAGAAGAGCTTCATGCACTGGAAGAGAATCACACCTAGAGTTTAGTTCAATTACCACCAGGAAAAAAGGCTGTTGGAAGTCGTTGGATCTACAAGACAAAATTCAAAGCTGATGGATCTATCGAGAGACACAAGGCTAGACTTGTTGCTCGAGGTTTCACCCAAACCTTTGGAGTAGATTATAAGGAAACATTTGCACTTGTGGCCAAGATGAACTCAGTCAGGGTTTTACTTTCAGTTGCAATCATTATGGGTGGTCACTCTACCAAATGGACGTGAAGAATGCTTTCCTTCACGGAGAGTTGCAGGAAGAAGTGTATATGCAACCTCCTCCAGGCTATGATGGTATCAAAGGCAACATGGTTTGCAAATTGCACAAGGCAATATACGGATTGAAACAATCGCCAAGAGCTTGGTATGCCAAACTCAATTCTGTTCTGGAAAATGCTGGATTCGTGAGAAGTAATGTTGATTCTTCGTTATTTGTGAGAACTGGCATCAGTGGGAAGTTGGTGGTCCTCATCTACGTTGATGATCTTATCATCACTAGAGATAGTATCATGGAGATTGAGGCACTAAAACTCTCACTACATCAAACTTTCGCTATCAAAGATTTGGGGAGGTTAAAGTATTTTTTGGGGATCAAAATGGCAACATCTTCAAACGGACTGTTTCTAGATCAACAGAAATATGTATTGGACCTTATTCAAGAAGCAAAAATGCTTGACTGCAAGCCTACTATCATTCCCGTTGATTGTAAACTGAACCTCAGCATAGATGGAGAAGCCATGCATGATGTAACCTACTATCAACGATTAGTAGGTAAATTCATATACCTTACCATCACTCGTCCAGATATCACTTATGCAGTGAGCTTGGCTAGTCAGTTTATGCACTCTCCCACTGTTGATCACCTTAACATTGTTAAGAGAATCCTTCGTTATCTTAAGGGTTTAATAGGGCAAGGAATTACAATGCACAACAATCAATCCACTGTCATTAATGGCTACACAGATGCAGACTGGGCAGGTAATGCAATTGATAGGAAATCAACCACAGGCTATTGTACATTTGTTGGTGGAAACCTTGTCACTTGGAAGAGCAAGAAGCAACAGGTAATTGCTCGTTCCAGCGCAGAGGCTGAGTATCGAGCCATGGCAACCACTGCTTGTGAACTCATTTGGCTTAAAGGGCTTCTTTCAGACTTAGGATTTTCTAGTTCTACTCATATGTCACTTATGTGTGATAATCAGGCAGCTATGCATGTTGCTGCCAACCCTATGTTCCATGAAAGAACCAAACATATTGAAGTGGATTGTCATTTCATCAGAGCTCAAGTTCAAACTCAAATCATCCGGACCATGTTCACACGAAGCCATGATCAATTGGCAGATCTCTTTACAAAGGCATTGGCATCCACTCAGTTCCATCGATTATTAGGCAAGCTTGGCTCAGTTAACCTCCTTGATCCAGCTTGAGGGGGAGTGTTGAAGTGTTGAAGTGTATTTTGGCCTCTAGAGTCAGCTACCGTGTTCTCTAGGGATAGCTCTAGGCACTAGAGTAATTAGTCTTCTTTCCTTGATTTAAGGGATGTGATTGATTGGTGAGCTACCATGTTCTCTAGGGATAGCTCTAGGCACTAGAGTAATTAGTCTTCTTTCCTATCTCTCTTTCTTCTCCCTTTTTCTTCTCATATATATATGGACCCCTTGTACATTAAACTCATGAAATACATTACAAATTAAAGCCATAATTTCTATAAACCTAAAAGACAATTCAAATCCAAATGCAACCCAAATTAACCAATGGAGCAGCTTCCACGGAAGAAATGGGAGAGATTAAAAGCTCGAATTCAAGAGATTGCCAAACCAAAAAGCAATGCATCAAAACCATCACCGGATTAGATTCTTACTTAGCTGTTAAGCTTGGGATGTTTAGTGATTAGTTATATATATTCTTAACTATCTTGTACGAATTGCAGAAATATAAATCTTGATAGAATGGAAGAACATGAAAAGCAATCTTGTGTGAGAAGATAGAGCTTAGAATCTTTTAGAGAGAAAATGTTTATTACAATATAACCAACCGACTACAAATGAGAGAGGGAAAAGATCTTTATACAAGGTATTTCGAAGACTACTTAATTCTAAAGCTATCCCTAACATGGCAATTGCCTACGTGGCATGTATATCCAATAACCCCCCCTTTAATCTTAATTGGGATAGTCCAGATTAAGATTGCGACAATGTTTGAGAAAATCAGGACCATACAGTCCTTTTGTAAGGATGTTAGCCACTTGATCCTGTGTAGGCACATATTGAACATCAAGATCACCCTTTTGCTCCCGTTCTCGAACAAAATGAAAGTCAATTTCCAAATGCTTGGTCCTTGAATGATGAATAGGATTCATACTTAAGGCTATGGTAGACTGATTATCACACAATAACAAGGGAGGATTAGGAAGAATAGCACACATATCTTTAAGCAGAAGTCGAATCCAAGCTATATCGCAATAGCATGTGCAATGGCTTTATATTCAGCCTCGATGGAACTTCGAGACACAAAACTTTGTTTCTTGGATTCCCAAGAAATAGGATTATCACCATGATAAACAACATATCCTGTAATGGATCTCCTAGTGTTCACATCTGCAACCCAATCCGAATCAACATAAGATAAAATTGTAGTTTAAAGTTCTAATAATTCTCTGTTATTATTCTTCTCCCGTTGGGAGGTATATATACAACTCAAATCCTTGTGATACAAGGAATATTAAACGATTTATAATCAAAGTAGGAAACACACCTACATTCCTAATCCTCCTAGGACATTGCCTATATTCCAAATCCTCCTAGGATGTTGACTCACGCCATGTCACACCCCGACCCGTGAACAAAGACTATTCACAAGTGAGGGTGTGAGCCATATCTTAGTTATAGAAATAAACTCTACAACCAAGATATGGTGGAAAATAAAATTAAATTATAACAATTACACCATACATCATATAACAAATCTTACATAATAAAAGCTTGAGTGTACCACAAATAATTTATTGAATACGCAGCGGAAATAAAATATTAGTATACAAAATTTAATTCATAACAAAAGTACCAACTAAAATAATAATTGAAATGAGTAGTCCTTGCCAATACATAATATGTATGCATTGAGATGCATGGAACATATGCAAATAAGATGGATGAATGTACTCACTCCCTTCTAATCCCGTCAACACATACCTAAGGCACCCAAGCCAGCACGTCTCATACCATGCTTATACCACTTGGCTTCGAGTACGTTAGAATATGAGTTAACTCCCATTCATCCCTTAAACCCAATTTTTGTAATTAAACTCTCAGTTTTCACTTTATTAAATAGGCATTTCACCCAACACCCAAATGTATATTCAAACCCTTCACCCTACACCTGACATATATAAGATTTCATTATTTTATATTCAAGGCAAACTTCAGCCCTTGAATATCCTCACAACTTCACTTTTTACACAGGTGAGCACTTGACAAAACACAACTCTTTTTCTTGCTTTACAATGCATATGTATATGTCATGTGCATAATACTCACATTTTATCTTACAAACGTGCAATTTCAACATAAATCAAATTGAATAGTAACAAGAGTAGTATAATCATAATCTTAATAACAAAATAATAATTTATAATCCATCATATAAAATGTTGCTCATTGACCACTCCATATATATTTTTCCAACGTCTCGTTCATCTTGGTCGAGCAATCTGTTTTTATTAAAAAAGAATAGACATCCATGTTAGAGAAAATAATTGTTAGAGTAAAATATGTCTCAAAGGCCACAAGGCATGGAATCATGTTTCTAGCTTTTCCCCGTCCAAACATCATCATTTATTTTTATTGTTTCAAGTTCTTTCCTTCCCTCTCGTTCTCTTTCTTCTTTCACCACATCCTCTTCCTCTTCAAACGAGTGGATGGGCTGCCCTTTTTCTAAAACTTTATGACGTTGAAACAAATGGCTGGCCTTAAATATAATTGAGTGGATAAATTCTGTAATTGAACAGGCTAGATCTGTTACAAGATTTATCTACAAACACGTTATCATTTTGAACATGATGAGAAGGTATACGTTTGGGAATGACATTGTTAGGCTGTGGAACCCTGTTTATTTCCAGCCAATGATTGACGCAATTGCATCTGGGGGAATGGAGACTGTGGAACCCTCATATGATGACATTCGGGGTTGGATGTTGAAGAATGCAGTTGAAGAGATGAAAAGTGAAATTCAACAACACAAGGAAACTTGGGCGAGGAAAGGTTGTTCTCTTCTAGTCAGCCAATGGAATTCTGAAAAGGGTAGGACTTTGCTAAATTTTGCAGTGTACTCTTCTGAAGGAACAGCCTATTTGAAATCTGTGGATGCTTCTTACTTTATTTTTTCCCCAGATGCTTTGTTTGCATTTTTCAAGGAAATGGTGGAAGAAATTGGAGTGGTACATGTTTTGGAAGTCATTACAAATACTGAAGAGCAGTTTTCTGTTGTTGGGAAGAAGTTGATGGATACGTCCCCTTCACGCTGCAGGATTTTACCTTAATCCCAAGTTCTTTTATGGCTTCAAAGGAGACATGCATAATGAAATTGTGTCGAGGATGTTTGACTGCATAGAGAGATTGGTTCCTGATATAAAAGTCCAAGATGAAGTAATCAAAGAGATAAACTTGTACAAAAATGCTGTTGGAGATTTGGGGAGGAATTTGGCAGTCCGAGCAAGGGACAATCTGCTTCCTGGTGAGAATGGTTCATTAGAATGCATGGTTATTTTGTGTCGCATGGTTTCTTTAGTTACTTGGCTATACACGTAGACCAAAGGTAATTAAGCCATATTTTAACTCGGTTTTAACCTTTAAATAATAGAATGATAGATATGATAAATTGCATAAAATATACCCTGACCATCTATTTTTTATTTTTTGTTTAAATTCGATACGAGGGCTCCTATTTTGAGGATATGCTGCACAGGTTTGGATGTTCTTGCATCTTTTGGCTCATTTCTTTAAACTCTCTGTTTGTCTTAGCTGAATGGTGGTCTACATATGGTGGTGGTTGCCCAAACCTTGCACGCTTGGCAATTCGTATTCTCAGTCAAACTTGCAGCTTAGTTCCGTGTCAGGATCATCAGATTCCATTCAAACAGTTGCATAAGACAAGGAACAGCGTAGAACATCAGCGGCTTAATGATCTTGTTTTTGTTCAATACAACCTCAAACTAAAACAGAAGTAAGTGGAAACCATAGGTTCTGTTGATTTGTATTTCCAATTTCTTTGGTCAAAGAAAACAGATCTTTTGCTAATCAACTGTCTTATAGGGTTCATAAGCACAAAGAACAGGAGTACGTGGATCCTATATCATTTGACCGCAATAGCATTGCCGAAGAGTGGGTAGCAGAGATGGAGATGCACCAAGAAGACACTGAAAATCCTGATTGGATGTCACTTGATCCCCCCTCTGAGAACTCGAGGCTTTTAGAACTTTCGGTTGATGAAGTTGAAGAATTGGGTTCAGGTAACTAAGTTTGTATGGTTTGTAATTGATCGTCGAAGATATAATCTTTTCTACATCTTGAGTTAAACTAGATAGTTGGCAATGTACAGGGTTTGATGACAATGAAATTTTGAGCGGATTGAAAGTGGTTAAAGAAGAATGTTAAACACAACGCTGTGAGCCGGCAGGACAGAATGCAAAGACAAGCATCTTTATGAGTTCACCACACCACCGTCACTTTCTTCAAGTACCTACAGGAAGCAAGGCACCTTAGCAAACTCGCATGTCTAGAGATACTGCTCGGGCCGATTATATTCTTTCCCTGGCATTACTGCAGAGTGACGGAAAGTAGGAGTAAAAATATGTGATCGTGGCCAGCCTCCAGTGATCTGAATTGGTTCGGCAAGTACCTGCAACAAACAATTACAAGTAGGTAGTATACATGGTAGAAAAATGGGGCTTTGTAGTTGACAATTAAAAATAGTTGCCGAACGAGTTTTCAGTTTTAAGTTTTCGAAAAAGAAGGATAAAAACTGAAAATGAAATGCTTATCAAACGGCCCTGAAGTAATTTCATTTAGGGATCCGACCGTATGACTCACAAACAACTGAGACCGTCCTCTTCTTTTCATATCAACAAACGCACAAATTCTTATATTTCCGAAAGCATCAGCAACCCAATATACAAACTAAATACGAACTTGAATAATACATAACCATCTGTGTTTTGCTTTGCAAACAGCCAAGGGAATAGCAAAAACACAAAAACTTGATCTAGTATCGTCTCCCAAGAATGAGGCCGATGATCGCAGACACCACAGCCACTCCCACTCCCACTCCCACGATGAACTTAAAGCTCGGCATTGGGGAAGCCTCTGCCTCTCTTTTCGCTGCAGCCGCCTTAATGCTTTCAACCTACAATTCGTCTTAGTCAGAAAGAATATTTAAAAGATGAATGTGCCCCGTTCTTTGGCCGCCCAAGAGCTTATCTGTGGATTTTTTTTTCATGGAAATTGATTTCTACCTCTTTTTGCAGTTGAGCTTCAGTTTTCACCAATTTCTCTTGGAGTTCCTTGAGAGAATTCTGCAACAAAGGTTTCTCAGCAACCTCAGCCTTGAGATTTTCAACCTCAGATTTTAAAGTAGCTTCTCCTGCTTTTTGTTCCTTGAGCTGTTCTTCAAGGTTGGATATCACTTGCTGGAGTTCCTTCTTAGTATTTTGGTGCACTTCATTAAGCAGGCTTTTCTCGTCCATAAGCGAAGATATCTGTGGCAAACGGGTGTAGCTAATAACCATAAGGCAACAATATTTAGCCGCAAAATAATTAAAAAAAAGTTTGGTGCAAACCTGAGATTGTAGTTTCTGCCCTTCAGAAGAATGCTGCTGCGTTAAATCTTCAATAGTCCTTTTTGCAGCCTGAAGTTGTTCAACTGATCCGTCCTTCTCAGCAACGGCAATGGAATATTTTGCTTCAAGGTCACTTAGTTTGGACTCGTATGTAGACACATCTTCTTTAAGCTTTATATTTGCCTCAGCTAGTTTTCTGCTCTCTTCTTCAATGTGAGCTGACTTGGTTTGCAGTTCCTTGAGAGAATTCTGCAATAAAGGTTTCTCGGCAGCCTCAGCCTTGAGATTTTCAACCTCAGATTTTAAAGCAACTTCTCCTGCTTTTTGTTCCTTGAGCTGTTCTTCAAGGTTGGATATCACTTGCTGGAGTTCATTCTTAGTATTTTGATGCACTTCATCAAGCAGGCGGTTCTCATCCATAAGCGAAGATATCTGTAGCAAACAGATGTAGCTAATAACCATAAGGCAACAATATTTAGCCGCAAAATAATTAAAAAAATAGTTTGGTGCAAACCTGAGATTGTAGTTTCTGCCCTTCAGAAGAATGCTGCTGCGTTAAATCTTCAATAGTCCTTTTTGCAGCCTGAAGTTGTTCAACTGATCCGTCCTTCTCAGCAACGGCAGTGGAATATTTTGCTTCAAGGTCACTTAGTTTGGACTCGTATGTAGACGCATCTTCTTTAAGCTTTATATTTGCCTCAGCTAGTTTTCTGCTCTCTTCTTCAAAGTGAGCTGACTTGGTTTGCAGTTCCTTGAGAGAATTCTGCAACAAAGGTTTCTCAGCAACCTCAGACTTGAGATTTTCAACCTCAGATTTTAAAGCAACTTCTCCTGCTTTTTGTTCCTTGAGCTGTTCTTCAAGGTTGGATATCACTTGCTGGAGTTCCTTCTTAGTATTTTGATGCACTTCATCAAGCAGGCGGTTCTCACCCATAAGCGAAAATATCTGTAGCAAACAGATGTAGCTAATAACCATAAGGCAACAATATTTAGCCGCAAAATAATTAAAAAAAAGTTTGGTGCAAACCTGAGATTGTAGTTTCTGCCATTTAGAAGAATGCTGCTGCGTTAAATCTTCAATAGTCCTTTTTGCAGCCTGAAGTTGTTCAACTGATCTGTCCTTCTCAGCAACGGCAGTGGAATATTTTGCTTCAAGGTCACTTAGTTTGGACTCGTATGTAGACACATCTTCTTTAAGCTTTATATTTGCCTCAGCTAGTTTTCTGCTCTCTTCTTCAAAGTGAGCTGACTTGGTTTGCAGTTCCTTGAGAGAATTCTGCAATAAAGGTTTCTCAGCAGCCTCAGACTTGAGATTTTCAACCTCAGATTTTAAAGCAACTTCTCCTGCTTTTTGTTCCTTGAGCTGTTCTTCAAGGTTGGATATCACTTGTTGGAGTTCCTTCTTAGTATTTTGATGCACTTCATCAAGCAGGCGGATCTCATCCATAAGCGAAGATATCTGTAGCAAACAGATGTAGCTAATAACCATAAGGCAACAATATTTAGCCGCAAAATAATTAAAAAAAAGTTTGGTGCAAACCTGAGATTGTAGTTTCTGCCCTTCAGAAGAATGCTGCTGCGTTAAATCTTCAATAGTCCATTTTGCAGCCTGAAGTTGTTCAACTGATCTGTCCTTCTCAGCAACGGCAGTGGAATATTTTGCTTCAAGGTCACTTAGTTTGGACTTGTATGTATACACATCTTCTTTAAGCTTTATATTTGCCTCAGCTAGTTTTCTTCTCTCTGCTTCACAGTTAGCTGATTTGGTTTGCAGTTCCTTGAGAGATTTCTGCAATAAAGGTTTCTCAGCAGCCTCAGCCTTGAGCTTTTCAACCTCAGATTTTAAAGCATCTTCTCGTGCTCTTTGTTCCTCGAGCTTTTTTGCAAGTTTGGATATCTCTTGCAGTAAGTCGGCTCCAATAGGCCAGCAGAAAGGCATCTGTGGCAAATAGATGTAGCTAATAACCATAAGGCAACAATATTTAGCCGCAATATGATTACAAAAAAGTTTGGTGCTTTCCAGAAAATCCATTAGCTTCCAAATCTCTCTGGCTGAATGTTTCAATGGCTTCTTGCAACTTCGTCTCAGCTTCCACAATGCGGGCTTCGGAAGCAGAATGAAGTTCTAAGGCTCTCGAGTGCTTATCTGTTAATTCTTCAACAGTGCTCTTGTGCAAAGGCTCTGAACTGCATCCTAACAGCATGTGTAAAAACAAGCAAAAGGAGGCACCAACTCATCAGTGGGTAAAGTATTTTGGCAGCGTCCCGACTCCAAACCAAAACAAAAATAAAAAGATGCAGGACAATTGGAAGATAATACCTGTTGACTTGGAAGGCGACCGTTCATCCAATTCATGGACAACCAGCTTTGCCCTTGGATCAACAACTTCAAACAAATCTGAGGCCAAAGGAAAAAGTTACAAACTTTACACATCAAGGGCACAAGAAACGTTGCAGTAATACAAGGAACCCTGACGTGGAGCTTCTACAGGGATGATCTATATAGCAAACGATCGTAGATGGTATAAGATGGGTGGTGCAGGTGCTACAATAAGGATTTTGACTATTAACTGCTTAATCAGTCGTATCCTATGGACCAGACCGAACTGACAATACCTGTTTGACACCCCAGAAAAACACGACTGATCAAGGGCACATGCTAATATGAATAACTAGCCAGATTTCTCCGGCTCACTTTCATATCATATTCGCAGAATTCATGAAATGCGGATTCTCCACTATATACAATATATTCGAAACTACTATTTAATCGCCCTTTTTCTGTTTCTAATGACTCCAAATTGAAATTTCTATTTCAAAATGAAGTTCTAAACACAATTCAATAAAGAAACGCCCAATGGCAGTGACATCAGAATCACCAAACATGCAAATCCAAACTTAACCCGGTTTTCGCAACCATATTATCCATAAAACACCTCAAATAATTACAATTAGTGATTAAGCATTAGATCAAACCTAAAAAACAATTCAAATCCAAATGCAAACCAAATTAACCAATGGAGCAGCTTCCACGGAAGAAATGGGAGAGATTAAAAGCTCGAATTCGAGAGATTGCCAAACCAAAACGCAATGCATCAAATTGCCAAACCAAAAAGCAATGCATCAAAACCATCACCGGATTAGATTCTTACTTAGCTGTTAAGCTTGGGATGTTTAGTGATTAGTTATATATATTCTTAACTATCTTGTACGAATTGCAGAAATATAAACCTTGACAGAAAGGAAGAACATGAAAAGCAATCTTGTGTGAGAAGATAGAGCTTAGAATCTTTTAGGGAGAGTTTTTAGAGAGAAAGGTTTGTCAGCAGCCTCAACCTTGAGATTTCAACCTCAGATTTTAAAGCAGCTTCTCTTGCTTTTTGTTCCTTGAGCCGGCAGGACAGAATGCAAAGACAAGCATCTTTATGAGTTCACCACACCACCGTCACTTTCTTCAAGTACCTACAGGAAGGAAGGCATCTTAGCAAACTCGCATGTCTAGAGATACTGCTCATGCCGATTATATTCTTTCCCTGGCATTACTGCAGAGTGAGGGAAAGTAGGAGGAAAAATATGTGATCGCGGCCAGCCTCCGGTGATCTGAATTGGTTCGGCAAGTTCCTGCAACAAACAATTACAAGTAGGTAGTTTACATGGTAGAAAAATGGGGCTTTGTAGTTGACAATTAGAAATAGTTGCCGAACGAGTTTTCAGTTTTCAAAAAAGAAGGATAAAAACTGAAAATGAAATGCTTATCAAACGGCCCTAAACTAATTTCATTTAGGGATCCGACCATATGACTCACAAACAACTGAGACCGTCCTCTTTTCATATCAACAAACGCATAAATTCTTATATTTTCGAAAGCATCTGCAACCCAATATACAAACTAAATACAAACTCCAATAACACATATTCATCTGTGTTTTGCTTTGCAAACAGCCAAGGGGATAGCAACTAAAATAAATTCCCAGACCAACAACCTCTCAAAAACCAAGCTTGAAAGCACAAAAACAAAGCCTTCAATCTTTCTGTGGATAATGTCCACCAAGCGAAACAATTAACGAAGTAATCAACCAAAACCTGACGGACAAACCCAAAAACACAAAAACTTGATCTAGTATCGTTTCCCAAGAATGAGGCTGATGATCACAGACACCACAGCCACTCCCACGACTCCCACGATGAACTTAACGCTTGTCATTGGGGAAGCCTCAGCTGTATGTGTATGGATATCTGAAGATGATGAGGTTTGAGCAGGTGTTGCTTCTGACTTCTTCTTGCTCTTCCTTTTCGATGGAGTTGAAATGATTGATCCAATGTCCCTGGATTTCACTTCCAGTCCGGCTACACTGCCTCCGTCACCCTACAACACGATCATTTAAACATAAGTAAATTTAATTTCCCACTCGAATTCTTGTAAGTTAAAAGCCTTGTGCAAGCTGAAACCCTTTTCGTATGGTTTAATGTTTTCATTTCCCCCGAGTTGTTTTCGACAATTATGTCCAAAAACTTGACATCTACTGAGAGCTTAAGATTATGTAACTAGCGTATGCTGTTTTCGAAATTTCTACTGTGGTGGTAACTATAAAGTGAGTTGGAAACAGAAATAAACATACCCTTTCTGTTACTTTGGTATCTGCCAGCTGCACTTTCTGCTCAAGCTCTTTGACTTGCTTATCTAGAAGAGCGATTTCTTTATTCTTAGCTTCAAGTTCTTCAAGAGAATGCTTCAAAGATGCTTCTCGTTCCAGGTCCTTTTGAGAATCTGCTTCTTTCTGTTGAATAGGGAATTCAAACATGAACGTTTTCGCCGGCATTAAATTCCTTTTGTAGAGAATTGTCAGCGTACAGTTTAAGTAAAAGAAATCTTGAAAACTGATCGGTTCCTAACCTTTTCGGAAACGGTGGCATGAGCAAGTTGTAACTCGCTCTGGAGTTTTGTGACTTGTTCATTTAATAAATCTCTGTCATGGACCTTATGCGCATGATCGTCCAATTTTGAAGTCAACTCTGCCTCTCTTTCCGCTGCAGCCGCCTTAATGCTTTCAACCTACAATTCGTCTGAGTCAGAAAGAATATTCAAAAGATGAATGTGCCCCGTTCTTTGGCCGCCCAAGAGCTTATTTTTTTTTTTCATGGAAATTGATATTCTACCTCTTTTTGCAGTTGAGCTTCAGTTTTCACCAATTTCTCTTCAAGTTCCTTGAGAGAATTCTGCAACAAAGGTTTCTCAGCAACCTCAGCCTTGAGATTTTCAACCTCAGATTTTAAAGCAGCTTCTCCTGCTTTTTGTTCCTTGAGCTGTTCTTCAAGGTTGGATATCACTTGCTGGAGTTCCTTCTTAGTATTTTGATGCACTTCATTAAGCAGGCTGTTTTCATCCATAACTGAAGATATCTGTGGCAAACGAATGTAGCTTATAAGCATAAAGCAACAATATTTAGCCGCAAAATAATTATAAAAAGTTTTGGTGCAAACCTGAGATTGTAGTTTCTGCCCTTCAGAAGAATGCTGCTGCGTTAAATCTTCAATGGTCCTTTTTGCAGCCTGAAGTTGTTCAACTGTTTCATCCTTCTCAACAACGGCAGTGGAGTATTTTGCTTCAAGGTCACTTAGTTTGGACTCGTATGTAGACACATCCTCTGTAAGCTTTATATTTGCCTCAGCTAGTTTCCTGCTCTCTTCTTCAAAGTGAGCTGACTTGGTTTGCAGCTCCTCAACAAAACTCTCCAGATTGTTCAGCTTCGATAGACTCTCTTCTAGCTCTGCATTTCTGGTTTCAGAAACCGCAGATGTTTCTCGAACTTGCTCTTCATACAATTTTATTTGGCCTTCTAGGGCATTTAGCTTCTCCAGCAAGTCGTTAGCTTCCAAATCTCTCTGACTCAATCTTTCAATGGCTTCTTGCAACTTCGTCTCTGCTTCCACAATGCAGGCTTCGGAAGCAGAATGAAGGTCTAAGGCTCTCGAGTGCTTATCTGTTAATTCTTCAACACTGCTCTTGTGCAAAACAAGTTCTCTTGTAGTGGCTTCAGTTTCAGATAGAGCAGTATTCAACGATTCCTGCAATTCATCAATCTTGCATTTCAGCTGAACATTCTTCTCAACTAGCATTTCGTTTTCTGAGAAAAACTTAGAAGCTTTGTTTTCTGCTTCCAAGATCTGTTTTCTGAGTTCTTCATTGGTACTTTCGGAAGATGCCAATTTAGCCAAGCTGTTGTCCAGCTCTTCTTTCAACGATGCAGATTTCCCCGCTGCTTCAGCAACATGCTCTTCATAAATCTTCACCTGATCTTCAAGAATCTTTAGTTTCTCAAGCAGAGAATTTGCCTCGGCATCCCTGTTAGTGAAGCGCCCTATTTTTTCTTGAAGTTTGATCTCTGAATCCCTCACTAGGGTTTCATGTAGTGCTTCAAGCTCTGATTTCTTTGACATTGTTTCCTTTATTACTTTGCCTTGTTGCTCCAGTTGCTCCTCCGCAGATTTGAGTTTCTGTATGACCTCGCCTTCTCTGATTCCAGCAGTATTCAGATCATTTTCAATGCTTTCCAATTTCTCTTGAGTCATCTTCAATTCTTCTCTCAAGACCTCCACCAATTTTTCTGATTCGGAAAACTTCTCAGTAAAACTACTCGATGCATCCTCCAACCTTTTCTTCTCTTCTGTGGCAACATTCAAGGCTTCGAACAACTCCCTTCCCTTTTCGTTGGCTGCTTCCAGTTCAACTTCAATGCTAGATGTTCTCGCTTGGAATGCCTCGAGTTCAGAAGCAAGTTCAGATACCTTGTTAGAGTAATTCCCAGAATCTGCTTCTGCCTCCTGACATTTCTTTTCCAACGCAGTTATTTGTTCCTCGAGTTCTTGAATTCTGGACTTCTCTGTTTCAAGCATCAACTCCAGCTCGCTCACCTTTTTACCAGTAACCTCCACTTTGGTATGAGAAATTTGGACCAAATCTTCAAGTTCGAGGCTTCGCTGATGGTGTTCACTGGCCCGGCCCTCATGTTCGGCACATTTCTCGGAGGCAGTCTTCAGTTCCTCCTGAAGATCTGAATATTGCAAAGTTGACTGGTTTAACGCAGATTCCAGCTGGCCTGTCTTCTCTTGGTATTCTTGCACCTGACCAGTCAGCTGTTTCTTTTCTTCCTCGACCTTGCTCAATGCAGTATTGAGTGCAGATAATTTTTGAGAGAGTTCTTCCAGACCACTCTCAGTAATTCCTCGGTTCAGCTCTACCGCACTTACCTGTTGCTCAAGCTCTACATTCTTTTGTTCTACTGCTATAAAGAGCATCTCGAGCTCTCTCAGTTGTGACTTTGCCTCCTCCGCTGCTGCATTTGAAGCTTGAATAATTGCTTCAAGTTCAAGATTCTTGTCAGTAACAGTTGCAAAAGCAGTTCCTGATTCATTATGGAGCTCTTCCAGCGACTTCAACTTCTGTTCAAGCTCGGCATTGTTTGACAAAGATTGAGACAAAAGAGCATCTTTTTGACGAAAATTCTCTTCCGAAAGCTTCAATTTTCCTTCGAGATCACTGCACAGCTCCTTCATCAGCTGCACATTACCGGTGAGATCTGCCACAGCTGCTTCCAGACCTCCTTTTTCTTTGGTTACTATTGCCAAATTCTCCTGTGCAGCTACGGACTGTTCTTCATGAGTTTTTCGTGCAGCTTCAACTAATTCCTTGGCGCTCAATTCGTCCCGTAGCTTCAGCTTGATTTCTTCCAATTCAGAAACCTTTGCTTGAAGATCTTCTTTAGTTGACGAAAACAGATTTTCAAGAGCGGAAATATCTTCCTTCACTTGAGATTCCGAGGCCTTTTTCAAGCTCAATTCCTCACTCAGTTCATTTATCAGAGCTTCCTTAGCCGAGAGCTTCTCCTCCAGGTTCACGCCTTGAGACTTTGATAGAGCCAGCTCTTCTTGGACAGCAGAAAGCTCGGCAGCGGTAGAACTGAGTGCTTCTTTGACTTTTTCATCTTCGGCAATCTTTTCATACAGGCCCTTGAGTTCTCCTTGTATGGATGCCATCTGATCTTCCATCTCTTTCGCACTCAACCTTGTTGCTTCGAGCAGTTTCTCGAACTCCAAGGCCCTCTTTGTCTCAGATTCGGCATGTGAACCACTTTGCTTGTGCAGCTCCTCAAACTTTTGTACCTCGCAGGCAGAACTCTGCAGCTCTTGCTCCAATTCCTGCATCCTCTTTCTTGAGCTTTCAAGCTCCAGGTTGAGACCATCAAACGATTCCTTCACCCCGATCAGATCCTTGTGCTTTTCTTCTTGAGCTTGCAATGCCTCTTGCAAAACATTGAGCTGCGAACTGTATTTCTCCTCGGCTTCGGTGATTTGCTCTTGCAATTTCTTATGACTGAGTTCAAGCTCTTCATACTTCTTTCCACTTTCTCCCAGCTTCTTCTTCGTAAGCAAGACCTCATGCTTCAACTCAGAACTCTCTGATTCTGAATGCTTCAACGCACCAGCCAACCTTTCGATTTCAACCTCAAGGTCACTGACCTTCTCCCGTGCTTCTAGCAATTCTCTGCTCAAATTGCTCGAGCTTCTCTCAATAACAGATACCTTGTCGTCCTCTGCCAATGCTGTTTCAGCAGCATGAGAACCATCCTTCACATCTATCGATTCTCTCTCAACTTTTATGAACTCTCCATCAAATGTTGCTTCCTCCTCTTCTTTCTTTCCTTCTTTTTCTACCGGCAGCAATTCCCCATTCGATACCTACATCGAAAACAACATTCAGCATCCATTCAAATCATGCAAAATCAAATGATCCCACGAAAAGACTGAAACGTTCAGTTGCAAACTAATCCATGAATGACTACTGTAACTTAATTCCGATCACTTCAAACAAAACTAGCAAAGAGAAAGGCTTGAATCACAGAACGCAGATCGCGGTTACCTTGATCGCTTCGGCATTTGCAGTCTCGGCATTCTCTGCAACCTTCACCGGGGTTTCGGAGATCACTTGTGCTTCTTCCATATTTTACCCAGCTTTCACCTACTCCACTCTCCTCTGCGATTTCAGAACAAGAACAACTTCATCAGATACTTTAATGATATCAACTTATGAAAATAACACAGATTTTTCCAAAAAAAAAAAGATTCTTAATTCCTACACTTCATTTTTTCTGGAAAAATTATTTTACGTGAAGGCTTTGCAATCTTGCATGAAAAATAAACGCATGAGAAAGACAATTCGTAGCAGCAAGAAAAGCTTAGAGGGGCAATTATGTAATTTGGGTCACAGGAGACAAGTTGTGTGTCGGAAATAGACAAAAAAAAATCTGACGTGGAGCCCAAAACAGGGACCCACCCCCAACTCATACTAGTGGCCCATCAGCATCATGGCACAGAATTTTATTCTTTCGTGATGCTCTTTATTTATTATTTCTTAAGTAAAAAGTGTAAAAAGAAATTTTATAAATTAAATTAATTAATATAATAGAAAAAATTATTAAAGTTTTTCTTTTTATGTTTGATTCCACATTATTGGTAGGATATTGTAACGCTAAGTCCACAATTTCTTTTTAACATAGATAATATCGTTTGTTAAAAAAAAAATTCTAAAATTTAGACGCTCTTTCTTTCACTCTCTCATTGAAATTGAAGGCTTGGATTATGATTAATTAGTAATTAGTATCAAATAATAAAAACTTTAGTAACTCAAAGTTTCGCTTGCCAAAAACTTAGAAGATTAAAAATTTGTTTCCATTAAAAATGAATAATTGAGCTTAGGCAATGATGCAAGGTCTATCATCAATACATGGACCACTAACAAATCATGGGTTCCTGGCTTTTGGCCACATTCAAGGACATAATGACCTTGATAACGATAATGTTCAAGGTGATCATAACTCGTGCTAATAACACTACATAACTGTGTAATCGTGATAGTCCAAAGAGGAGAAATCAATAGGAAAACACTCAATTATCTTCAAGGTGAGATCAAAATCACATGCTGCCTGCCAATTTTTCTGTCACTTAAACTAGTGATGATCTCATGTGGAACGATTTAGTATGTGGGACCCAAAATTCTTCATCCAAAGAATATAATTTTGGGGTGTGCTATCCACACACCTCTTTTTACTTCTCCCACACCCCTTATTAATTTATATCCTTTGATCTTTCTCAATTCATCCGATCCAACGGCTGAAAATTAAAAGGGTGTGAGAGAAGTAAAAAAATGGTGTGTGGATATCACATCCCTATAATTTTTTACACTTCCGGGTACACAAAAATTCCAACCAATTTTGTAATTATGTTATGACAATTGATATACCGGACGGTATTGTGACAAAAGATTACTCCATTTTCAATGGGTTAAAAATGGAAAAATAAATTAGAAAAAAAGGGAAAAAAATTAAAAGGTGCACATCTTTGAATCCCTAGAGACATCTGGACCGTCCGTTGCTAATACACAAAAAGTGAGGCAAGCAGTGGGAGGTGGCCACAAGAGAGGATCTCCGCCGGATCCTCTTTGTGAGGATTTCAGAGATCCTTCAATCACATCCGTTCATCGTACATCATGCAGTCAATTTTTGTCAAGTACTGTTTATATTTAATTTTAAATAAAAAATTTATAATGATTTCTGACTGCACGATGTACAATGAACGAATCCGATTCTCAGGTGGCCACTAGCAAAGTTGGCAGTCCATCCTTTATATTTTTTGATGTATCTTTTTTATTTGAATCGACAGATCACAAACCCCATCTTTTCTAAATTTCCCTTCCAAAGTTATTACCAAAGAGAAAAATTAGAAAATAAAAAAAGATTCTTTCAAAGTTAAAGAGGAGGGGGGGCGGCATGACAGGTAGCTTGGCCATCATTTTCTTTCTTAAGTTTGTTTTTCCTACTTTAGAATTTTAATCACCATCTTTGGCTCCGTAATTACATAAAAAGGCATATCAATTATCTTCGACAAATGCAGAAAAATTAGGCGGCCACTAATTGAGGTGGATAATCAAGATCAACTTTCACATGATATAAACACATTTGTTTAGACTTGCTAGCTAAAATGTTTTTAGGTTTCAAAAGCACAAATATTTTCTGCAATAAGCATTAGTTATGTGTTCATCGTAAGAAACACTTCATTGCTTTTCCAAGATTCACTTGCATTTTTACAAAAAATTGGTTCCAAAAACATTTTCACAAAATATGCTTTCAACAATTTTAACAGCACTTCTAAACGAGTTCTAGAACATGAATATGGACAAAAAAGAATGGGTACTAGATCAATTAGGTATTCCTAATCAATCTAATTCTCGATTTTTCATGTACTTTTAAGGGCTTAAAAATAGAACTTGCAAATCAAAGCATACTAAATACACATGTGTCAACAAACGCATTAGACTATCTTCAAATAAGATGTCGAATGTGATGTGAAATGCGATGTGACTCATTTTATGTAAGTAAATTTGTCAAACATTTACATACATAGCATCATTTTATCCTTCTAACTATTACGACTATTTTTGTTGCTCAAATTCAATTATTCCATGTCGTTAATAAAAAATTGACTCCAAAATTAAAAAAAAAAATTCAATTAAGAGCTGGAATCCACTGCAACAGGACGTGCAAGTAAACCAACCTCAAATGTGTTAAATTTACCAATAAATTCATACTTCCTTAACCCTTTAATAGCGATTTAAACAGCTTTAACGACTAAAATCTCCACCTAACACCCCTAATTAAATAAAATTTAATTGATTTTATCATCAAAGTGAAGATATGAAGAAAATGGACCAGAAAAATGATCATCAAGGATCAGCAATCAGCAAATGGAACGTGAAGAATTATGATCGTCCTGATCGGTTTCTTTGATTCTTTCAAAGTATTTTTTCGATTCATAGATATTTTAAACTACTTTGATTTATTAGATACGGAATTCAAAGTCCGTCTTGACCAACTGACATAACCCGTCTGCAACTTCTTTCAAAGACTTCAAAGACACGAACTTTGACACCAGAAACAAATGAAAATTGAAATGCGCAATCCAATTCACATAAGAACCAAATTCTAAAACTTTACCCAAATCTAAACCAAACCCAGATTCCATCATCGCACAAGGATCAAAATTCGATGCTTAACCATTTAATCGAAACACCATAAGCAAAAGAAAGAAGAAAACATTCTGCATCATTCAGTAAAAGCAGAGCCAGTATGCATAAAATAAATACATAGCAAAAAAGGAATAAGTAGAGAGAGAGGTTGATGACTTGCCTGATAAAGTTTTGATTGGATTCTCCTTAGATTTCTGGGAAGCTTTTTTTGTTGTTTCTTCTCGAGACACGAAAACCAAATGGAGTGATTAGGATTTTGATGAAGGTGATGAGGATGATGAAGGTGAAAATACAAAATGAAAAGGCATATTTTTTTTTTTTTTTTGCCAAACAAAATGAAAAGCTAGATGAGTTGAGAGGGAGATTCCAACTATATACATATGAGTGCGGCGGCAGAGGGGTCCACCTACAGTGCCAGGCAATTAGACAGTAGAAGGAGAATTTTCAGTGTGTCTGGAACACGAGATGCATGTTATTATACAATTAAAAGAATTTTTTTTAAATGTTTCTCCAATTGTATAATAGCATGTAGTGTTTCGGCCTGTATTATGAGCCTATTGAAAAATCTGCTTTACTATGTTCCTCTTTATTTTTTTGTTATTTTTTTAATGTACGGATTCCAAAATAGTAAGTCTATTTTCATCTGTTCAATTCTGTAGGTTTGAAACCTGCTTCGAAATTCCATTGTTTTGTGTTGTGAATGTGTGATTGTATAAATATTGGTTGATTATATTTAGAATATTAGAAGATTTATTTCCTTTATATTAGATTGTAGGAGAAACTAGGTTTCTATTCTTAGTTTTTCTACTCCATTAATTAATTTTTTTTTAAATTTGAATCAAAGTCTTTCGGTTTTAATAAACGTCATTAATTATTCAAAAACAAAATATTTATATGTCAAGATAATAAAGTTTTATTTTTAAATATATTCAAAAACAAAATATTTTTTTAACATAAAATGTACCCATTGTTTTCTATATAAAATGTACCCACGTTTTTATGTAAATGTACCAATTTTTTTATATATAAAATGTAGCCAAATTTTATTATATAAATATACTCATTTTATAAAAACTAGTCTTTCTACACGCGCCTTGAAACTCCTTGAAACTAACAACAGCCTGCATGCGTCTCCAGCCATCGTCAATGAATAAGATCATCATCCATCTTGGTTGTACCTTCTTCTCTCCAATGACATCAGAAGTTTTTAATTTCTTATGCAGTTATATGAGTGCTATGCAACAGTTATATGGGTTGCAGCAATCAACTGAATTAGAACCGCTAAGTCTGCAACGTGGGTTCCTTCACGTTCGTGTTTCCATTTTTTTCTTTTTAGTTTATTTTTTATTTACTGTGCTTTCTGTGACAACCCGTCCCTAATTTTACGATTTTATTAATTTTAAAAGAGTGAATTCACGAAAATGCCCTTAGAGGCGAGGATGTTGACTTTCGTTGACCAATGTATTGTGAGATGTATGAAACATTCTTTTAGCATATCCTCATAGTGCTTGTCAATATGAACATGTAGACGCAAGCGGAATCGAAATCGGAGCTATGGTAAAAATTTTACGAAACTACGATCGTAAATGGCGTTTTAGTAATTTCATGTTTACGGGAGATAATTTGATTTTGTCTTTTTGGCCTTGGGCTGTGTACCACGTGGGGCCCACTCCCCATTCCTTCCATCTCTCCCGTGTTTCTAGAAGATAATGCTTTTTTGGAATAATTGTGTGTTCTGTTCATCTTTCAAAGAGGGGTTTATAAGATGTTACAATCCTATCAATAAGGAAAGAAATAATTTACATAAAAAAACATATTAAACTAAGAATCCCAAGATTACAGGAATATACCCAAAAATTCAACACTCCCCCTCAAATTGGTGCATATATGTCACACATGACCAACTTGTGTAGGAAACTTGAAAACTTATGACTTGAAACAGCCTTTGTGAGGATATCTGCCAACTGATCTTCCGTTCTTATTGCTAGTACATCAATTATCTTCCCTTCCAACTTTTCTTTGATGAAGAACCGGTCAACTTCAACATGCTTTGTTCTATCATGCTGTACTGGATTATGTGCAATGTCACATGCAACTTTATTATCACAAAACAATTTCATAGGCTGATCATGTTTTATACCCAAATCCCCTAGCAGAAGCTTAAGCCATAAAATTTCACAAATCCCTAAGGCCATACCTTTGTATTCAGCTTTTGCACTAGACCGGGCAACCACATTTTGTTTCTTACTCCTCCATGTAACCAAGTTACCTCCAACGAATGTAAAGTAACCTGATGTTGAGCGTCTTTCAACCACTGATCTTGCCCAATTTGCATCAGTATAACTTTCAACTCTAAGATGATTATTCTTTTTAAACAAAATTCCTTTGCCTGGGCTTCCCTTCAAATATCTCAAAATCTGCATCACTACATTCATATGGTGTTCTCCAAGATCATGCATGTATTGACTCACTACACTCAAGGCATATGCAAGGTCTGGTCTTGTGTGTGCCAAGTACATTAAACGGCCTACTAACCTTTGGTATCTCCCTTTGTCAACTAGTGGCTGACAAGCTAAGATAAGTAAATTCCAGAATTGCTTCTCGAGACCTCAATCCCTAGAAAATATTTTAAGGATCCAAGATCTTTCATCTCAAATTCTGTAGACAAGTATCCTTGCAAGGCCGCACGTTCTTCTAGATCATTCCCTGTTACAACCATATCATCTACATACACAATGAGTGTAGTAAGCTTCCCATTTTGTCTTTTCAAAAACAGAGTATGATCATAATTACTTTGTGTGTAACCAAATGCTCTTATAGATTTTGTGAATCTTCCAAACCATGCTCGAGGGGACTGCTTCAAACTATACAAGGATTTCTTCAAGCTGCATACCTTTCTTTTGTATTTATCTGGAGCACTACATCCTGGTGGAAGATCCATATAAATTTCTTCTGTCAAATCTCCACGCAAGAAGGCATTCTTTACATCAAATTGTTGTAAGGGCCAATTAAGATTCGTAGCCAAGGACAACAAAACACGAACTGTGTTGATCTTGGCCACACGGGCAAATGTATTTGTATAATCGATTCCATATTTTTTAGTGTACCCTTTTGCTACCAGTATTGCCTTGAAACGATCCACTCCCATCAGCTTTGTACTTGATAGTATAGACCCATTTGCATCTCATAGGTTTCTTACCAGCTAGCAAGTCTGTGATCTCCCAAGTAGCATTCTTTTTCAACGACTTCAATTCTTCATTCATTGTTGCTTGCCAATGTGGATCAGATACAGTAGATAATTGAAACACAAATGACTTATTTGATTCTGATAGGTGGCTGGTAGACATATAATTACCTAACGGGTAAAACACATTAGATTCTTGGTTGGGTCTATTCACCGGGTACCTAGTTTTGCATTTAGGGTCAGCTTCGTAGGTAAGTTTAGGAATACCTCGATTGACACGGTTAGGGAGACGATGTGGTGGTGGTGCATCTGGGATTGAAGACGATTGATTATGGTTATTGGGGTGGTGAGATCGACTGTGAGGTAGCTGGCGACAATGAGCTGTCCAATGGTGATGAGGCTGGAAGTAAGTTGTCCAACGGTGATGAAGGCAATGAATTTTCCAACGGTGTCGGTTCATCAACATTGTTTTCATGTGAATGATCACCACTCAACTCCAAGGCATTACCATTTAATTTCAAGTATTCACATCATTAGTTTCTTGTGAATCATTACCACTTGTTTCCAATACATCACCACTTAAGTCCAAATGATTCACATCATTATGTTTTTGTGAATCATCACCACTTAAACCCAAATGATTCACATCAGGAATAGTATAATCAAAAGTTTGAACTTATGTCTGATTCTCCCCCTGAAGTGCAGACTCAGAATGGGCAAAGTACATATCGTTTTCATGAAATGAAACATCCACCGTGATAAACAACTTTTGTGTCGGAGGATGATAGCAGCGATATCCTTTCTGATTAGAAGCATACCCCACAAACACACATCGTAAAGCTCGAGGTTCAAGCTTACTCCTCTGCTGTTTATGGAGATGAACGAAAGCCACACAGCCAAACACGTTAGGTGGAAGATTTAGAACTATAAGTGCATTAACATGTGAGGAAAGAGCCTGAAGAGGTGTCTGAAAATCAACTGATCGGGATGGAACACGATTAATGAGATACGCAGCCGAGGTGAGAGCTTCTCCCTAATAGGATAACGTGAGACGCCCCTCAAGTAAGGAAGCATGAACAACCTCCAGAAGATGACGGTTCTTGCGCTATGCAAATCCCATTTTATTGTGAAGTGTATAGACATGTAGTTTAATGAACAATACCATGATGATTAAAAAAGGCACGAAGTTTAGAGTTCACATACTCGCCACCATTATCACTCATGAGAACCTGTATTTGTGACTTATACTGTACTTGCACCATTTTGTGAAATTGCCGGAACAAATAAAAAACTTCACTTTTTGACTTCATCAAACAAACCCAAGTCATACGTGTGCAATCATCTATAAAAGTAACGAACCAATAAGCACCACTAAATGTAGCAATTTTATATGGTCCCCAAACATCAGAATGGATTATCATAAATGGAACATAACGTTTTATCAAACAGGACGGAAACGAAGTACGATGACTTTTAGCTAGTTCATAAACACCGCATTTAAAGCTAGAAACATCATTCTTAACAAATAGGCTAGGAAACAACCTCTGTAAATAACCAAAAGAAGCATGTCCAAGTCGACGATGCCACAACCAAGCCTTCGAAGCTTTATTCCGTTCCCCCTAAGATCCTTTGACAGTAAGAGCTTGAGTCAACATCTGGGTACTGTTCGATGTCATCTCCAAGTAGTAAAGCCTCCCTTTTCTGATACCATAACCAATCGTCTTGCAAGTCCGAATATCCTTAAAAACACAAAAAGAAGGCCAAAAAATAACAAGACAATGTAGGGCGACTGTTATTTGAGCAACATATAATAAATTATAATCAAGAGAAAGAACAACAAGTACGGTATCAAGATTAAAGGTATCTAAAAGGGAGACAGTGCCTTCCCCAATAATGGGGGCAGGATTACCATTGGCAACACTTACAACAACAGTTCTGGTGGATGGTTTTATGGTTGGTACCACGTCTAGAATCACAAGTCATATGTTCAGTAGCACCTGAATCAATTATCCATGTATTATTCATAACAGATGCAGAAACCTTTAAAGCTTTACCATCGTTGTTTGTATGTTCATAAGCTACCTTAGCTTTGACAATCAATGCACACGACTCATTACAGTGGGGATGATGAGTCCAACGTGTTATTGGTCTGCGTGAGTTGAGTGCAACGTCTGAGGTGATTGACAGGGCCAAGATCCCAAACCAACTAGGTCAACAATGTGAGACCCCTGGAAAACAAACAGTAGCCCAAAAAAAGACAATCTATTTTTTTCCCTTTTTTTCTTTTTTCCTTTTTTAGTTCTACTTTTTTCTTTTTTTTTCTTTTTCTTTTTTCCTTTTTCCTTTTTCCTTTCCTTACGCCTGATTCTTCCTTTTTCCTTTCCTTACGCCTGGGGACTTCCTTCGAAGCAAACTTCCTCCGAAACACGACAAAGAAAATTGCAAATAAAAAAAAAAGTTTTGCAGAACACGGGTTGGGCTGCAGATTGGTAAGATGCTTAGCAGTCATTTTGCGGGTCTCGTCTCCGGTGCAAATAGAATTGCAAACACAGGTGGTGGTTCTCAATCGGGATTTGCAGCAGTAATTTCTAGGTTTTGAACCTCGGTTTATGGCCACGTGATGCAACAATGAGTAGTGGTGGGTGGCTGTAACGATATGCTCGGTGAACTCGGGTCAGCAACGACGACGTCGCTTGCTGATCTGACGGTGTGCTGGTGGTTCTTGGTTATGCGCACAGCGCGCAACTTCTATGTTTTTTTTTCTAACCTAGGCTCTGGTGCCAAGAAGAGAATGCTCTTTTGGAATAATTATGTGTTCTATTCATCTCTCAATGAAGGGTTTATAAGATGTTACAATCCTATCAATAAGGAAATAAATAATTTACATAAAAAACATATTAAACTAAGAATCCCAAGATTACAGGAATATACACAAAAAGTCAACATTTCCCTCCTCGTGTCTTCTTTTTTGTCTTCCTCTCTTTTCCCTCACTCTCTCTTCTTCTCTCGAACACTCTTTCTCTCTTAACTCTCCCTCTCAAACTATCTTTTCTCTGTGAACCATGGGGAAGCTAAGACGAAACCACACCATCACAAATGCTCTTCCTCCTCCAATACTTCTCCTTCATGGACAACTCTCCATGTCGTATGTTCTCACAGTGAAACCCTCGGTTTCACTGATGTTATCGACAAACCATCACCACTGTAACCACCTGACCTTACTATCCCGGCGAGATTATAGCTTCCATAACCCGATCATCACCACTCATTTTGTGTGACTAGAGACAAGGGGTAGAGCCTTTAGCTCGCTCACCTCTCTCTCGTGTCTTTCCTCTGTAAATCTGGCCAAACCACTTCGGTGCCATGTTTTCTAGCAAGAATCTTGCCTTTGTGATGAATGTAGGGCTTCAACGATCCTAAATGATTCCCTTATAATGTTCTTAATGAGATTTAAGTTCATACGTGTGATTTCGTAGAGTTGCTGCATGAAAACACCTTGGGGGAAAGACTTCCCCAGATTTTTGAAAAAAAAAATGGAACTGTGGCCATCTAGGCATTTTTCAGACCAAATTCTCGACCAACCCTAACCACAATTGGGCTTCCAATAGGTATAGATCGATTCCCTACATTTCTAGCTTTAAGTTGGTTTTTGTATCATCGAATTTGGTTTAGAATCAAGCTCAAAATGAGCTCTTAAAGTCGAGGGAAAAACCTGCAAAAACTACAGGTATCGTGAAGAAGGCGCGTGGGAAGCCACAACGTGGTGGCACGTGGAGGAACCCGAGGTCCCTCTTTAGGTTTCTCGACGTGCCGAATCCGAATCCGTGTCCGTTTTTTGAAATTCGACAGTTTTAAAATAGTTCCTTTATTAGCCGTACTTTGTACAAAAATGTTTAATTATGTAAGTACATTATATTTATGTAAATGGTTTCATTTCTAAGTGAAATGCATCACAAAGATCTTCGTTGCCCGCGAGGCGAGTTCGACTCGACGACATGATTTGTGAGTGGGTCTTTTCTTTGATATATACATATATATGTTTAGTTTCCATATATACATCTAATAATGAATTTTCTATATGACTGCTGTAATTAAATTAACATTTATAGGAAATGACGTAACGATGAGAATTATGAAATCACTATAAATCTTACGGGATGCCTTAATTAAATTTAAGGCTATGAATAATATTATGTTGACTAGAATGATTGGGTCACTGTGGCATGACTATATTTATGTTAGGGCAAAAGACTGTTTACTACCCTCATGTTTCGTGGTTTTCAACATTTAGTACATCAATTTTTTTTCATCCCAAAGTCATACCTAAAGTGTAAATTTTGGGACAGTCTCATACATTTGTTAGTCAAACTGTTAAGTTTTCAGTTAAGTGATGACGTGGTGCCCATGTGGATAATGACTGGGCGGCACATGTCATCCACATGGAAATTAAAAATAAATTATTTATAAAATAAATTTAATAAATTTAAATAATTTATAAATAAAATAAATAAATAAATAAATAACCCCTTCTTCCCCAAATCCCACTCGTGCCCACCCTCCCTTTATCCACCCCTTCGTCTTCCCCACCCTCTACCCCCTACCCACCGACACCCTTCATTTCCCTGATACCCACACAGCAGAACCCATTTCATCCCCCAATTTTATCAAGACACCCAACACCCAATTTTATCAAGCTCCGCCATTTCCGACACCAATCTCCCCACGCGCACCTGAACCCTCCGGTGTTTGAGTCCGACGGCGCCAACCTCTCCCTCCCTCCTCTTCCCCCGTCGTCCGCTCCCTCGACCTCCCAGCGCAACCCAGAAGAAGAACAAAAAAAAAAACCCAGAAGAAAAAGAAGAAAAAGGAGGAGGAAGAAGAAGAAAAAAAAAACTGAATCTACAACCCAGAAGAAGAAGAAGAAGGAGGAGGAGGAGGAGGAAGAAGAAGAAAAAAAAAAGGGAAATGCGGAACCCAATTCGTTCCCCCGAGGAAAAAAAAAACCGAATCTGCAACCCAGATTCGGAGGAAGAAGAAGAAGTAAAACCCAATCCCCAAAACCCAGAAGAAGAAGAAGGAGGAGGAGGAGGAAGAAGAAAAAAAAAATGAGGAACCAGTTCGGCCCCCCGAGGAAGAAGAAGGAAAAGAAAAAAAAATGATTTTTTTTCAAAAGTTTTTGGCGGGAAAAAAAAAATTTAATACTACCAAAATCCCTTATCTAAAAAAAAAACAAAATCCACGTGGACCCACGTGGCGACCCACTTGGTGCCGAGTCATTTTCCACATGGGCACCACGTCACAGTTAACGGGAGACTTAACAGTTTGACTAACGGATGTATGAGACTGTCCCAAAATTTACACTTTAGGTATGACTCTGGGACGAAAAAAAATTGATGTACTTGTGAACACGGAAAATTCCTGAAACGAAAGAGACAAGAACAACGTGCACAAACAAATATTTGTATTTGATGATTTTGGGGTTACAATCTCTCTTCTATTTGATCCTCTGATTCAATCTCCGTAAGGTGTGTATTTGTGGATATGCGATTAATCCAAAGGGCCATTGGGCTTGATCTAAGGATGAACGTTCTTCAAGGGCCGTGGACTTGATCTTGAAGGTGGATTTGAGCAGAACTTCAAAGGGGCTTTTGGGCTTGATCTTTGAAGAACAGTGATGAACGGATCTCCAAGGGCTTTTGGGCTTGATCTTGAAGAACAGTGATGAACGGATCTCCAAGGGCTTTTGGGCTTGATCTTGAAGAACGGATCTTCAAGGGCTTTTGGGCTTGATCTTGAAGAACGGTTGGATGTGTGGATTTGTCGACGTTGTTGATCCAAAGGGCCGTTGGGGCTTGATCTTGGATGAACGGATGATGAACGATGGTGCTTTCTTCAAGGGCCGTCGGGGCTTGATCTTGAATTGGTGGATGATTGTTGATCCAAAGGGCCGTTGGGGCTTGATCTTAGGATGAACGATGAACGGAGAACACTTTCTTCAAGGGCCGTCGGGGCTTGATCTTGGAAGAACGATGAACGAAGAACGATGAAGGCTTTCTTGATTCTTCGGGAACCTGGATGCTTGAGAGCTCCGGAGTTTCAGAGCTTTAGAGCTTCAAGGTGTAATATGAATTGGTTCCCCCCCCTCAAATGAATGAAATGGGCTTGTATTTATAGAATTTTCCAAGGCCTAATTTTGAATATAATATTCCAGATGAAATAAGTCGTTTCTGCCAGGTGTTGACACGTGTCCTATTTGATGACTTTTCTAATTCATTTCAATTTTCGTTGAGCCACACGCTACGTGTAAAATTTATGTAATACATGAGCGTTGACACTTTGATTTATCGGTCAACATTTATTTACCGAAATTTCGATGTCTACAAATGCCCCCACTTCAAGGCACGTCGTATACATGTGCTTGTCACGTGTAGGAGATGCGTTTTGAAGTCCCTTATTGTAGATGTCGATCCAAGGGCCATCGAGGCTTGATCTTGAATTGGGCTGGAGATTTCTTCAAGGGCCGTTAAGGCTGTCTTGAGATTTCTTCAAGGGCCGTCGAGGCTTGATCTTGAAGGTTGAAATTGGACCACAAGGAGTTTCATGTGGTAGATGATCCTTGGCTTTGGTAGTGGATGAATCGGCACGTATTTTGTTGCACTTGTTGACTTTCCACAGCTTTGATCTTGAACTGGATTGGAGGACTTTCTGGATTCCTCCAATTGTTGACTTTCCACAGCTTATTCTTGAACTGGGTTGGAGGATTTTCTGGTTTCCTCCAATTGTTGACTTTCCACAACTTATTCTTGAACTGGATTTGATTCAATGGTGGTAGACACTTGATCTTGAATCGGACTTGTGATTTTCTCAAGGGCCATCGAGGCTTGATCTTGAATTGGCTGGAAGCTTCTTCAAGGGCCGTTAAGGCTTGATTCTTGAAGGTTGACTCGAACACATGGCAAGCAGGCACGAGGTGAAGGTGACGACTTGTTGCTTTGTTCAATCTTTCTAATTCACACCTGAGCAGTTTGGTCAACGGTATGATCTTCAAGATTGATGGGCTCTTCTTCCAGTTGGTGACTTGATCTTTAAGGATTTGATTCAAGGGTGGTGAATCGGCACGTGCAGCCCACAACGCCTAGTAAGTCGACCCAAGAATTTGAGGGTCAAAACAAGTTCACCGTCCAGAGTGATTGCAACCCTGATGATATGAGATACTTTTGATTTTGAAGAAGTAGCGGATGACTCAGCACGTGCTTTGTTGCACTTGTCTCCACATGCTTCAAGGTATCATTTTCATTTCCTTTAACTGTTCCTCAGGCAGACGCGGCATCTTCTCGAGTTCTTCATCTCAGACTCCTTCTGCTGAGTTGACTGTGCATGCTGCATTCTTCTCTGCTTGTTTCTTCAGGCAGATGTGGCAGCTTCTCGAGTTCCTCAGTTCGGACTCCTTCTGCTGAGTTGACTGTGCAGACCGCATTCTTTTCTGCTTGTTTCTTCTGCACGTTGTCTCCACATGCTGCAAGGTATCATTTTCACTTGCCTTTATCTGTTCTTCAGGCAGATGTGGCAGCTTCTTTGGAAGTACAGCAGCAGTGGGAGACGAGTATTCGAGAGCAGTGCTAGGTAGGCAATCAGGGAAGGGTTCCAAGCAGTCGGTTCCTTACTCGAGTTTGAGTGGAGGTTCCGACATATTGTTTTCTTTATCCTTGTCTTTGTAGGTAAGAACAAGGACAAAGAAAAGGACAGGGAGAACGCATGATATGAGATACTCTTGCTTTTTACCCTGGTGATATGAGATACTTCTGCTTTGGAGTCATTGGCTTGCAGAGGTACCCCAGGGAATAAGGAACACTGAGTGACTCGAGAGGCTTCGTTGGGAAGGCATTCTCGGAGATGAAGAAAGGTTCTGTATGTCTGCCTTGCTATGAAGGGTGAAGGTGGACAGTTATAGGAAATTCTTTAGTACCTGTAGAAGTATTATTCTTTTACTCGTGTCGGCAACCAATGCGTGTTTGATCAGTATGGCTTCATGTGTTTTCTTCTTTATCAGAAATCTTCGACAAATTGTCCGTAATTTTCGTCAAGCTGAGTGTGCATGTGATAGGTGTTGACGAGGCTGAAAAAGACTGGCGCCTCTTCGATATCTGGGATCGGCACTTCGACAAATTGCCCGCGATTTCCGCAAAGCTGAGTTTGCGCGTGACGGGTGCTGACGAGGCTGAAAAGACTGGCGCCTCTTCGATATCTAGGATTGGCGCTTTAACAAATTGCCCGTGATTTCCGCAAAGCTGAGTTTGCGTGTGACGGGTGCTAACGCGTCTGGAAAAGCAAGATGCCTCTCCGATTTCTGAGCTTCGCCGAGTGTAGAGGTTGCATGTGACAGGTGTTGACGCGGCTGAAAAAGACTGGCGCCTCTTCGATAACTGGGATCGGCGCTTCGACAAATTACCCGTGATTTCCGCAAAGCTGAGTTTGCGTGTGATGGGTGCTGACGTGGCTGAAAAAGACTGGCGCCTCTTCGATATATGGGATCGGCGCTTCGACAAATTGCCCGTGATTTTCGCAAAGCTGAGTTTGCGTGTGACGGGTGCCGACGCGTCTGGAAAAGCAAGATGCTTCTCCGATTTTTGAATGGCCTCTTCGAATTCTGAGCTCGCCTCTTCGATCTCTGAAATCCCGTCGAGTGCTGATTTTTTATAGAGGCATGCAATTCGTTTCAAAGCACACTTGAATTTTCGCTTGTGAAAACTCCCCTCTTGTACTTCTAAGATCTTGATTTGTCCGATCTCTTCTTCCTTCAACACTTTGAAAATGTCTGGACCCTCCGACCGTCGTTTTGATTTGAACCTTGATGAAGAGGTAGTCCCGTCTTCTCCAGATAACATATGGCGCCCATCCTTCATATCCCCTACTGGTCTTCTTACCGTTGGGGATTCGGTGATGAAGAATGATATGACCGCTGCGGTGGTGGCCCGGAACCTTGTCACCCCCAAAGATAACAGACTACTTTCTAGGCGATCTGATGAGTTGGCTGTTAAAGAGTCTCTGGCTCTTAGTGTGCAGTGTGCAGGTTCTGTGTCCAACATGGCCCAACGCCTATTTGCTCGAACCCGTCAAGTTGAATCGTTGGCGGCTGAAGTGTTGAGTCTCAAACAGGAGATTAGGGGGCTCAAGCATGAGAATAAACAGTTGCATAAGCTCGCACACAACTATGCCATAAACATGAAGAGGAAAATTGACCAGATGCAGGAATCTGATGGTCAGATTTTACTTGATCATCGGAGGTTTGTGGGTTTGTTCCAACAACATTTGCCTTCGTCTTCTGGGGCTGTACCGCGTAGTGAAGCTCTGAATGATCAACCTTTGGCTCCTCTTCTTCCTGGAGTTCCGCCGAGTGGTGAGGCTTCAAACAGTCAACCTCCAGCGCCTCTCATTTCTGGAGCTCTGCCGAGTGGTGAGGCGGCACCTGATCGTCCTTGAAGATCCCCTCTTGTAAATTTGATTTTTTTTTTAAGTATGTATAATGCAAATTTATGTAAAATTTCCAGAAAAAAATAAATAAAAGCGGACTTTATTTCTCTCGATGCATTTGTTTATTTTTTTTTTTTTGCCGTAAACATACATATATTATGCACACACACACATACATACATATTAATTTTTTCACATGGACTGATCCATTCCAAAACCTTTTACCCCTTTTTTTTTTTTTTGCATGGTGCTAGCCACCAAGGATCCACTTACTTCTTTATATATATATATATATATATATTTTTTTTTTTTTCTTTTTCTGCACATGGTCTTTTTTTTTTTTTTTTTTTTTATTTATATATATATATATATATTTTTTCTTTGCACATGGTGCCTGAAGCACCATCTATTTTTTATTATTGTACCCTTTTTTTTTTTTTTTCGGTGGTGCTGATCCACCATTCATTTTATTTTATTTTATTTTATTTATTTTATATTTTATATATTTCTTTCCTTTCTTTCTTTCACGTGGTGAGGCACCACTTTGCTCCACCATCCCATTTTTTTAATATATATTTTTTGTATAAAGTTTGATGATGGGATGGGGAATTTGCAGGGATGAAGCCGAGCAAGGAGGACGGAGAAGATGGTGCTTCGAGCTTCACGACCGGCTAGTCGTTTGACGGCGGTCGTTGAAGTCATTGGCAGCTGCGAGGCAAGAGACGGAGTAGGTGGAGGTGACCTTGATGTCGGATCCAGCTAGAACCCAGAGCACAGCCACTGAGCACAGCCGCTGCACACCCGTTGTACTGCCACCGAGCACTGCCACTGCGCATCCTTTGCACTGCCAATCGCTGCAAAGGATTATGTTTAAACGGCGGAGATGCTGCCGTTTCGGAGAGCATAGTCTCCCAATCCTCCAATCCGCCAAGCCCAAGGCCGCACTTCTCGACCCCTCCGTCCTTATCCTTTCAAACTCCACAGCCGCCATAGCCAAAGCTCAAAACTCAAGCTCCTGCATACACACATGCGGATCGGGAAAATCCGCCAAAACGGTTCGCTACCCATTTGGATTCTCACCTGGCTGCCAAATCCGGTTGAACTGTTCTGAAAATAACGAGATCACACTCGGCAAATTCAGAGTCCAAAACGTGACCCCAAACGCCGTCTTCGTGAACCTCCCTGCAAGATGCAACCGTCGGTTCGAATCTGTGATCGGACTCTTCGGCCCGACTTGGAACAACAGCCTCCTCCTCCAGAATTGCTCGGCGCCGCAAAACGGCTCCGCCGATTTCGTTCAGAAGTAGTTCAATTTAGAGAGCTGCAGGTCCAGCGCCGATAACATCAGCTGCCTGTTTCAGCCCCACAACCAGTCAGAAGTTATGCGATTCGAGGACTTGAGTCGGACCGGGTGCAAGAACTTGTTCGGGTCGATTTCGGTTCAGTCGGATGGGGAGTTGCCGTTCTCGCTGGAGTTCGAAACAGTGGAGTTGGGATGATGGGTCGATGAGAGCAGACGAGATCAGGCTGCGGTGAGATGATTGGACTGGCGGAGGCAAAACTCGACGGAAGAATTGCAGGGGTCCATGGTCTGAGCCAGAATCCGACTCACTCCGAAATCGGCGATCTTGACCTGTTTCCTCGCGTTGATCAAAAGATTCGAGGGTTTGATATCGCGGTGGACGATCTTCCGCCGGTGGAGATAGGCGAGGCCGCTGAGGATTTGCCTGGCCAAATCGGAGAGGGCCTTCTCGTTCCCGATGTACTGGCCCCAAATTAGAGTGTTCAAGACAATGAAAATGACAGAGACAGTTGCTGGGAACATGACTGCAGTCCTGAAAGCAATTTTCTTCCATTCTGTACCTTTAAACATCTTGTATAAGCGAGCAGAGGCATAACCAGCAAAAATTCCCATGAAGGCAAAAAACAAGAGCATTGCCGTCACAAGACCACCCCGGTTCGATGGGGAGAGGAAACCAAGGACAGCAAAGATCATTGTCACCAGTATCATTCCAAAGAACTGAGCACCAATTCCAACATATACGTACATCAATTCAGAGTTATTTGGAGCCCTGAGAACATCCCCGTAGACAAGTTTCCATCCTGTCTCTTCTTGCGCTTCTTCTTGGGTCTCAAGTTCATTATACTTGGAGATATCACGGTAGAGTGTTCTTAGCATAATCATCGCTTACCATACCCGAAAGGAAGAGGACAATCATCAATGAGTTGTCAATTGAAAACCAAGGGATTTGGTCGTCACTCATCAATAGATAAGCATCCCATCTAGAAGCCCACTTCACATCACTCTTCTGGAATTCAACATCATAGGTAAAAATGATTTCTTGCTTCTCGGCAACCTCTTGGGGAGAATTAGAATTAACAACAGTGTGTTTCGAATGGGGGTCACAGGTAGTTAAATGAGTCTGTGCATCACTCCATTTCCCTTCGTATTCATGTTTAACACTGAATGGTTTAACCTCAAATCCCACAATTCTTGTTGTTTCAGTTTGTGAATCTCTATGATATTTCACAGTAAATGCCAGATGGTTGTGGATGAAGTACTTCTCTTCTTTGCTCCCAGCATAATGGCCTTTGAGCCCAACATGGAATCCAAGCTGATAAACAGTAGGAGCTTCTTGATCTGGCCTTTGAATGGGAACGACTAGAGGTAGATTATCAAGGATCATGTTCACTCGATACTCGTCATCTATCTTCTCCTTAAACTGCTTCACAATTTTGGCATCAGGTGTCAACCGGCAAAGAATGTTGCACATCTGAGCCTCCCGCATTTTAAACACATAGGGGGAATTCTTAATTCGGTCACCACGAAGCACTTCCCCAAGATTCTCTGCACTGTCCACGATTTTCTCAGGTTTACAGTAAGGGAGATAGTAAAATGAGTAAGGAAGCTGAGTCTTTGTAGATGTCAATTTATTCACTTTAACTTTCAAAACATCTCCCTTGATGAAGTCCTCTGGAGCGACGCCGGGGAGGTAGAAGGAGTGGGCGGTTGAGAGCTGGAGGGAGGCCCGTGAACGGCGAAAACGACTTTGTCGTCGTTGTTGCGGAAGTTCGGCCTCGCGGCTCTGGCTCTGATTACTTCCATCACTGACTTCTTGTTCACCATGGCTGTCTCAATCAGTGTGGTTCAAACCGGAGAGGAAGAAGTCGACCCAGGTGGCAATGTCGGAGGGTTTGTAGAGGACGGCGTGCGATGCCGTTGTCGGTTGGTGCTCTTTTAGCTGCTGCTCGGGCGGGCCACGAGAGTTGGGCTCTTGGCATCTGGGCCTGTGAAATTGAGGGAGGCCTGGACCTGGAAGAAGAAGAAGCAGACATTTTGGTGAAGGGATAGGCCTGGCATTTGGGTCTTTTGCTGACATTTTGATTTTTTTTTTTTTTTTTTTGAAGCTGTAATAAATAAATATATTTTTTTGTAAATACATAAAACATATGTATTTTTTTTTTCTTTAATAAAACATTTTTTTTTATTTTGATATGACTGAACTCGAAATTAAATATTCCAGCTGCCTACGTACCCTTTCAAAGAAAGAGATCAAGTCAAAACGTAGTTCAAATACATACATATTTTTGGTATTTTCTTTTTGTGCCGTTTGCAGTTTTAACTCATGCAGACAAGGAGCATTTGGTGCCGTGTTGCAATTTCAGCTCGTGCAGGCAATGAGCGTTGGTGTTGCCTTTTATGCTCGTGCAGACCAGGCGCGTTGTGCCATGCAGTTTAGGCTCGTGTAGGCGATGAGCCTTGTGTCTTGCAGTTTAGGCTCTTACAGACAAGAAGCTTTTGGTGCCGTGTTGCAGTTTCAGCTCGTGCAGGCAATGAGTGTTGGTGTCGTTTGCAGTTTCAACTCGTGCAGACAAGGAGCATTTGGTGCCGTGTTGCAGTTTCAGCTCGTGCAGGCAAGGAGCGTTGGGTTGTCGCATTTTATGCTCGTGCAGACCAGGAGCGTTGGTGTTGCCTTTTATGCTCGTGCAGACCAGGAGCATTGTGCCATGCAGTTTAGGCTCATGCGGGCGATAAGCCTTGGTTCGTGCAGTTTAGGCTCATGCGAACAAGGAGCTTTGTTGGTTCGTCAAGCGATCCTAGATAGGTTTTCCTTGCAATTTTCATAGCAAGGAGTCTTGACCAAGTGATTGAAGAAGTCTTCAGGAAAGAAATCACGCATTGTGATGGGGATGGACGATCTATGTGTCGAAATTTCATCATCTTCAACACGTTCATGTTGCTTTGAAGGTTGACAAGAGCTGCTTTGCCCCCTTTCCGATTGGCGGACATGTGGAGAAGACGTATGCTTCTTGTGCAATTTCTTAGGAGTGACTTGAGTCCATCCTTCAATTTTGCTTGTCTTGGAGGATGCCCCCAGCGGTTGAGGTGAAAACTTTGAGTCGGAAGAGCCAAAAGTGAAGGTGGTATAGTTTGACTTCACCACATCGTCAAGATCTAGCTCGATGATTCCTTTCTGAGCCAGCTTCATGATGAGATCTTTCAGCACGAAACATTTTTCTGTCGGATGACTGATGAAGCGGTGGAATTTACAGTATCTTGGACTGTCAGTGCGATTCATCTCTTCTGGCCGTTTGCACTCAGGCAAACCAATCACCTTCTTTTCCAGCAAGTCTTCTAACATGGCAACCACATCAGAGTCGGGGAATGGATAAGTCCTCTCCTCAAGCTCCTTCAAAGTGCGTCTACGCATCTCTTGATCACGAAAAGCTTCGGTTTGAATCGCCTTGCCTCGTGTAGGGATTTTGACGGGAGCTGTGTTGACCGTCATTGCTTCCTTGGTGGGTTTCCACGTAGTCTTCTCCAACTTTGGCCCAAGAACTTTGTCGTTCTTGTAGTCGGCGATCGGTTCTTTCTTCCCATGATGGGCGATGCTCAACTCCATGTCATGGGCGCGAGTGGCCAATTCCTTGAAAGTCCGTGGTTTAATGCCTTGAAGGATGTATTGCAAACCCCATTGCATGCCTTGGATGCACATCTCGATTGAAGAGGTTTCCGAGAGCCTGTCTTTACAGTCGAGGCTTAGAGTGCGCCATCTGTTGATGTAGTCAATGACTGGCTCGTCTTTCCACTGCTTTGTGCTTGTTAGCTCTAGCATGCTCACAGTGCGGCGGGTGCTGTAGAAGCGATTGAGGAATTCCCGCTCCAATTGCTCCCAACTGTTGATGGACTCAGGCTCCAGATCCGTGTACCACTCAAAGGCGTTTCCTTTCAGCGAGCGCACAAACTGCTTGGCGAGGTAGTCCCCTTCGGTTCCTGCGTTGTTGCAAGTTTCAACGAAGTGGGCAACGTGCTGTTTCGGGTTTCCCTTTCCATCAAATTGCATGAACTTTGGTGGTTGATAACCCCTCGGCATCCTTAAGGCGTCGATCTTCTTTGAATACGGCTTCGAGTACAACCCGGAGGTATATGAGCTCCCTTCGTACTGTGCCTTGATGGTGTTGGTGATCATCTCTTGCAGCTGCTGGATAAAAAGAGATCCCATGAGTGCCGCTGCTTGGTCTGGCTTCGGCTTCACATCGTTTTTCTCCACCTGAGGCTCATCTTCTTCGTCATCTCTTCTCTTTAGTGGATCATTCTCTGGGTCGGGGTTCTCGTCGTCCTGTGGCTCCAGTCGGCTGATGAGTGCAGCGATTTGCAAGTCTTTTTCTTCAACAATCCGTGTTAGCCTTGCGATCGCTTCATTCATTTGAGCCAGTTGTTCTTCAACGGAGGTAACGCCGATAGTCATAACTTGTGCGACCAATAGACGTGACTTTCCTTTAGACATCCAGGATGCTGATGAAGAACGTCGTTGGCTGCTTTGGGATGTCATCTTGTGTGCCCCAACATCATGCTTCGGTGCCCCCAGCGAGGTCAGGTTGATGACATACTCACACCTTGGATGCTCCATTTGCTCTTTTAGCGGCACCAATTTTGAAGTGGCATGTTGAGGAGCGGTTGTGGCGCCAATGGATTGTCCGTTTGCGGCAGAAGTGCTTAGGATCCTTCCCTCAGTGGTTGCAAGAACGGCTTGTCCCTTGCTTGATGCCATTGACTTTGAGGTGTGCTTGGATTCCTTGAACGGAGAAAGAGATGAGAGGTAGAGATGGTCCCATTGGGCGTGCCAATTTGTGAACACGGAAAATTCCTGAAACGAAAGAGACAAGAACAACGTGCACAAACAAATATTTGTATTTGATGATTTTGGGGTTACAATCTCTCTTCTATTTGATCCTCTGATTCAATCTCCGTAAGGTGTGTATTTGTGGATATGCGATTAATCCAAAGGGCCATTGGGCTTGATCTAAGGATGAACGTTCTTCAAGGGCCGTGGACTTGATCTTGAAGGTGGATTTGAGCAGATCTTCAAAGGGGCTTTTGGGCTTGATCTTTGAAGAACAGTGATGAACGGATCTCCAAGGGCTTTTGGGCTTGATCTTGAAGAACGGTTGGATGTGTGGATTTGTCGACGTTGTTGATCCAAAGGGCCGTTGGGGCTTGATCTTGGATGAACGGATGATGAACGATGGTGCTTTCTTCAAGGGCCGTCGGGGCTTGATCTTGAATTGGTGGATGATTGTTGATCCAAAGGGCCGTTGGGGCTTGATCTTAGGATGAACGATGAACGGAGAACACTTTCTTCAAGGGCCGTCGGGGCTTGATCTTGGAAGAACGATGAACGAAGAACGATGAAGGCTTTCTTGATTCTTCGGGAACCTGGATGCTTGAGAGCTCCGGAGTTTCAGAGCTTTAGAGCTTCAAGGTGTAATATGAATTGGTTCCCCCCCCTCAAATGAATGAAATGGGCTTGTATTTATAGAATTTTCCAATGCCTAATTTTGAATATAATATTCCAGATGAAATAAGTCGTTTCTGCCAGGTGTTGACACGTGTCCTATTTGATGACTTTTCTAACTCATTTCAATTTTCGTTGAGCCACACGCTACGTGTAAAATTTATGTAATACATGAGCGTTGACACTTTGATTTATCGGTCAACATTTATTTACCGAAATTTCGATGTCTACAGTACTAAATGTTGAAAACCATGAAACATGAGGGTAGTACACAGTCTTTTGCCTTTTATGTTATATGCTCATCGTTTGCTGCATCGGTGTTAGTACTCTCCCAGGCCAGGGCCAGTCTTTCACATGTAAATGCACATCACATCGTACGCTCACCTTGGAACCATTGTATGTGCCAGTCCTGTCCTAGATTGCTATAGGCAATTAGGACTTGTATGTGCTGCGCATAGCACCAGTCTTCACGTGATTGTAATACTATAGCGTATATTATTGTTACACCCAGTCTTGTTCATGTCAGAATATTATTGTTACAGCCAGTCTTGCATAAATATCTTTGCACTCGATATGATATGTTTGCTTATGCGAGGGGTTATTATGTTTTCGAAAAGGTTTTTACGAAACTTTATTTTCAAGCCCACTCACCCTTGTTTTTCGCCACTCCAGGTTTTAATGGCTGAGCTTTCATGTCGATGAGGATTTCTGGAAAACTGTTGTTGTGGGAATACTACCGACGGTATAATTCCTCTTTTATCTTTATTGTACTTTACTAATGCTCTAACATCACGTGTGAATTGAGTTCATTCCCGCTCACATGCGTACTCTCACATTTAGGCACTTTAGGTTTAAATTTATTCACATTTTCCACATTACTACACTTTATGGCTTCGTCACTTTCATGGTGTCGCCCAGCACAACTCGATTCAAAGTTCAAGTGGACATCTCGAGTCGGGGTGTGTCACTTCTGCTTTTGTTTTTTTTATTTAGACTTTTCTATCCTTTATCAATATTCCTAACAGTAAATCACATGAGTTAAATGTTTTTGTTTTAGGGGCTTTATAGTCTAATTATTTTTGGTGAAACATTGAGACACCAAACTTGACTTCTAGCATTCTAATATTATTTTATAAAAATAAAATAAAATCCTTTTTTTAATAATCTAGAATGCACCCATAAGCAATTATTATTACTTTGTTTTTATCAAAACCCATAAGCAATTTTGAATAATTAAATTGGTAGTGTAAATGAAAGCAAAAAAAAAAAAAAAAAAAAAAACGGTTGAGTCTTTATTGGTATTATTGCATCTCTTTTATTATTATATCATTTATGTAGCAGAAGAGGGACTTCAATAAAAAAAAATATAAAGCATGCATAAGGTTTGAGTCTATAGCAGTTAGAGACCAGGAACCACAACTAAACTAGATTGTATTAAGAATACTGAAAGAGTATTTTTCAGATTGTATTTAAGAAACTAAAAGATTTATTTCCTTTATAATAGATTGTATTTAGTACATGAGAAGATGTATTTTCTTTAAGATTGTATGACTTGCAATGTAAAGAATCATGTCCAGTTTACTACAAAGGCACAAGGGATGGCAAATATGCATCACAGAAATTTCTCAACTCTAGTCCCTCAGGCTCCCCACGCTAGAGGGCTTCAGCCGGGCTATCATGCCCTGTTTGGTCCACTGCCCGAGCAGCAACCCATAGTGGAGTTGTTCTAACACACAGTCATTGAAATGGTGTTAAAGACACCATTTGTTACGTTAAGGGTACTACATATTTTAGATTATTATATCCATATGCATCTCAAAATAGATCATACCACTTTGGTTTTCAAAATGAGTATAAGGTAGGAATTTTAAATTAGGCTCATATAGTTATGTGATAATTTGGATAATAGTCTTAACTAAGTTAAAGCTCCTAGATTTTAGTTAAAGAGGAAATTTTTTTTAGTATATAAAATGGGATTGATCTCGTATCTAAGCTAATTCTTGCACATGACCAGTTGATCTAGTAGCAATCTTTATTTTGTTAAAAAAAAAAAAAAAATCAAGTTTTGACTCTCACATACTTGAGAATGATCCCTAATACCAATAAATTTTATGCCACAATAATAGGAATCCAGATCCTCGCCAGATCCTCACCGGATTCTCTTTGTGAGGATCTCGGGGATTCGTGAATCGTGTTTGTTCATCGTATATCGTGCCGTTAGAAATCATTTTAAATATTTTTATTTAAAATTAAGCATAAACAGTATCTGACAACTGACTGCAGAATGTACGATAAACGGACACGATTTACGAATCTTCAGAATCCTCACCAAAAGAATCTGGAGAGAGGATCCTATTGGAAATAATAGGTCATTATGATTTGTTGCGAGGCGAGTGAGTTAATCCTCCATTATAAAAGAATCTTTACCAAGTAGATTGTTAGTCCTAACTCATTGCCTGTTATAACCTCATCTATTCTTATAATTCCGGACTAGGATTATCTCCTGTCCTTTTTCCATCATCTTCTATCCCCTCATCTCACATTCTCTATTTTGTCTTTCTCTTTCTAAAAAAAATTAATATAAAATGTTGACCAAAGGCGGAGGCAGAAAATATTTTATGAGTGGGCTAGCTAAAAAAATTATCTTAAAATCAGATGTGTTTTTTTGCTACATAGGTATTGTATGCAAAAATTTAAGTTTAACTTTTGTATTTGTATGCTTAAAATTTGCTTGGCATGAACTTAATAAGCTTCGCAATCGCAAACTATAAAAATTACAATGAATCATCAAATTTCACTTATATTTAGATTTAAACACAAGAAGAAGATAGAAAACTTGATATCTCAATTATAACCACACAACTAGCACAAAGCAAAACACTAAAAGTAGAAGTAAAAGCAATCTTAAAAAAAATTGGTTGAAATGAAACCAATATAAACCCCACTAAATCAAAGCAGAATAATCTTGAACAAAATGACATCACAATTTCCATGGTAATTTTTATAATTTTAGTTGTGCTAAATACTCACTGTGCTAGTTTCATTAAAAATAATTCTTCTTGCACATTTTTTTTGTCTATTATATACACTATACACCAAAGTATATATACATATTGCCACAAACTCTCCCTGGGCTATAGCCCACCGTAATTTTTGGTGTGGCTACGTCATTGATGTTGACGTGGCTTAACCGTAACCGTTTAAATACGAGGAGAGGGAAAGGAAAGAAAAAAAAAAAGAGGGAGAGAATTCTACTCATATAATTCCACTTATATTTAGTGGAATTGTGATCGATGGAAAAGTAGTGTGAATAGTATATATTATCTTACATGGGGAAAATAATACCATGAAAAATTAGCAAACTTATGTCAGCTAGCACATTTTCTTGTTCACTTTTTCTACTAGTTGATTGGAAATGATTTTCACGCTTTTTTTTTTAGAAAATTGTTATTAACATTTTAAAAAATTTATTTTGTACTCAAAACTTACTATAATTAGAAAGAAAAATACACTTGTGAGAATTATAGATTAAGATTTTTGGAGTGTTAATAATAGTTTTTATTATTATATATATATATTGTTTATTTCGGTCTCTTAGTTCCCTTTTGATTTAAAAGGTTGACAATAAGGTGAATCAGGTCAGAAAATGCCAATAACATAACTGTCCCATGGAGTACATAAGAGTTTCATCAGATATAACAAGCACCATTGTGTTTATTAAACTAAACTATAAACTCACCAAACCAAACCAAAGTCTCGTGGTATAGTTGTTGTGAAATCCACTTTACATTTCTTTTATCTTTAAGTTCTCTGTTTTCTTTTTCCTCATCTTCATGCTGAAGGATTCAAAGTCTGTTTCTTGTTGGTGTAAACTGCCACTTCGTGGGTTGCTTTTGTGTTAAAAAGGTCATTGCCACAGAAGAAAAAAGAAATGGTGGCTTTTGGGTACCCTCAGATTGGCGGCCATAGGCGACCGACTAAACCGCCCATCTCGGCGTGCCAACATCACTACTCTTTCATTCTTTAGTCGATTAAGACATTTGCCTCTCTCACCTTTGGCATCCATGTTTATAAAGTAATTTGAACAAAATTTCCAATTTGGCTTTATAGGTTTTTTTTCAAAAGGAAGGTTGAACAGTCCAACCTTCCTTTCTACTTTCTTCAACTGGTCCTATACAATTTGAGGAGTTTGGTCTATGATCAATGTTTCTCTTTCTAGCACCCTTTAATCAATTTAAATTATAATACAAAATGTAATCTAAGTTATCTGAGTGCTCATAGCGCAAATGGCGTGGTAGTTAGTAGTTTTTAAAAGCACAATTTGATAGGATTATGGGAGCGTTCATAGCGAGGGTGGCTTGTCTACTCCCGTTTTTCGTTCATCCATTTGGTTTGTTGGCCTGTAGCAGCGGCTTTGCAATGGTGATGCGGCTGATATGGTGGAAGCGGTTGTTTGCTTTTTTATTTCAGTTCTAGAGTTTTTTGCTTTTTTTCAGTTGTATGCACTGCCTCATTTGGGCATATTTCATTGGACATTGCTTGGCAATTTTGAACTCTCCTTTTTAATGGCCCTTGCTATTATATTAATTTTTTTAATGAGATTTATTTCGATTGGAAAAAAAAAAAAGAAAAAAAAAACCTGTAACGTGCAAAATTATGATAGCCGGTGGAATCGTGTGTTTTGGAAGTATATATGTTTAGCTGTTTAGTACGACAATTATATGCACAAGGAAATGTTTGGTTTAGATCCTTGTCGAACATAGTCCATTAGAACAAACAAAGATGTTTACAGATTCAAACTAATTAAAATTAAACATTCTGGCTTCAACTTTCTATTAAGGTAAAACTTTTCTGATTTAAACTCTACCTACTTTGAATAAATGTTTGTTTCAAACAAAGTTGGACGGTAATACTGAAACTTATATACAAAACTCCAAGTACCATTTTAATGAAGCATTAAGCGCATCTTAATCATTCCACAATTTGAATGAGTGTGATACCTATATATAGAAATCAGGCAACTTGAGTTTAATACCTATAACACTAGTGTGAGTTAAATATATTGGTTTCACACTCAAATTTTTCGGCCCACTATAAGAGTATAATTTCAATATGAGTTCAATATATTGGTATCACACTCACTTTTCTCGACATATTGTAAAAGACCTTAACATTTGACACGAGCCATATGATTAAAAAGACAATTATCTTTCAATATTATTTTCCAAAAATAACTGACTAACTAGCTATTGGTCTAATTTCTCGAACTTAAAAACATAAATATAATATCCACACATATGGAAACAGATCCTAGCTAGATCCTTTTCCTAGGGATCCTAGAGATCCCGTGATCTCACCCATTCATCGTATATTGCATGGTCATAAATTATTTCAAAATTTAAAATTTAACATTAAATATTAATAGTACTAACGAAAACTGACCGCACTATATACGATGAACGGATAAGATCACATGATCATTTTCTCGCACATATATACATACATATATATTTACATATATTCGGAGAATATTTCGAACGGGAAAACATGTGGGAAATCTCTCATGGCAGAAAACAAAGATTTCTTGGAGTAGAATATTTAAAGGGTAAATTACATAGTAGCCCCTCAAGTTTAAGGTCTATTACAACCTCATACAACATCTTTAAAACATTTCACTTTCATACCTCATGTACTATTTTATTTCAAAATAATATCTCCGTTACATTTTCCATCCATTGATCCGTTAAGCGCTGACGTGGCTGCCACATTTGTGCCACATGGCTGCCAAATGTGTGCCATGTGGCAAAAATAATAATTTTTGTTTTTTTTTAAAACCTAAATCTTCCAACCAAAAAAAAAAAATCAAAAGCTGAAACCTTATCCCCCCGTCTTCCTCCTCTCTTCTCCCCGCAACCCCCAAACCTAGAAACCTCCTCCTCCTCTCTTCTTCCCCCTGCAACCCAGAAAAAAAAAAAAAAAAAAAAAAAAAAAAAAAAAAAAACCCTTCAGTTCGTCATTCCCCCCCTTCTTTTCCCCTCTCTTCTCCCCCATCTTCATCTTCTTCCCCTGACCCCCTACCTGCAACCCAGAAAGAAAAAGAAAAAAAAAATTCCAGATCCTATCTACGCTGCCATTGCCGGGTTCGTGAGGTGGGAGGAATGAATGTGGATTTAAGAAGTGAGGGGTGTGTAGAGGAGAGTGGGGGTGTGTAGAGGAGGGAACGGGGTGGATGCGGAGGGGAGGGATGTGGATTTCTGGGTGAGGTGGGTCGTGGGGGGAGGGTGGGTCGCCGGAGGGGGTGGAGAGGGTTGACGGGCGGGTGAGGGGGTGGGGTTTTCCTTTCTGGGTTTCTGGTTCGTTGGGGGGGGGGGGAGGGGTTGCTTCCTGGGTTTCTGGTTGGGGGTGCACAGGGATAGGGTTTTGTTTGAGTATTTTTTTTTTGGGGGGGGGTTAGAAGATTCATGTTTTTTTTAAAAATAAAAAAAAAATTATTATTTTTGCCACGTGGCACAAATGTGGCAGCCACGTCAGCACTTAACGGATCAATGGATGGAAAATGTAACGGATGTATTATTTTGAAATAAAATAGTACATGAGGTACGAAAGTAAAATGTTTTAAAGATATTGTATGGGATTGTAATAGATCTTAAACTTGAGGGGCTACTATGTAATTCACCCATATTTAAATCATAGCCCGCCAAACACCACCTTTTTAGCCCTTGCCTAGTTGTTGTGGACTTCTAAGTTCGATTTGGCCGACTTGAGAGAAGAAACTCTTCTCGAAAAAGAAAAAAAAGAAAGAAAGACGGCAGTCTTATTTGGTCATTGATCACAAATAGAAAGAAAATGAAATGAATGCTTGACTACTTGAATAAACAATCTCTAATATTACAAATAACAGTTGCGCGTGTTTTTAGAGTTCAAAAATATTTTTTGACATTGTCAATCATTTTAAAAACACTTATAAACAAGCTTGAAAACTCCCTAAACAATTAGTCATGCAATAAGAAAAACACTATGCTTATATATGCATGGATTGGCCATCTGTGTGGTAGTGTTACCACCCATTTAGTGCAATACCTTAGATTTGAAAATCTAATTGAGAAGTACCATATTAATGTCCAAAACTTTTTAATTGTTCCTATACTCTCGCAAGTTTCTTCGTCCTTTTCATATTCTCCAAATTCGCGTTCAAATGAAAATAAGACGATGGAAGGGAACAACTTCATATATTTCTCAAATTATAAACAAAAAATATCCCTCAAATTCTACTTCCTAGTTCAAAACACATAAAGCATATTTTTAAGAAAGAAAAAAACCTAGACTCCATATTTTACGCTATATGATTTCATTTAGCTATCACAAAGTACTCTTTTATTTTCTTTAAAAATCCAAATAAAGGTTAACAATGAAACGAAAAGAAGAAAATGGGGGAGGGTGGAAAAAACTCACTATATTCCGATTTCAAGTCCTCTTTACTCTTGTATGGTAGTTTAGACTTTAGATAGTAATATATCTCTTGTAATAAAAAATACATACGCACATCTTTTTAGCCACACTCATTTTTATTTAATTATGTTCGTTATGTTTGTTTTATTTATTTAATTTGAAAAATGAGAATTAAATGAAAATTTTTAAAAGCTAAAAAAAAAGGTGGGTTACTTTTTTTTCCCATAATTAATATTGTAGTAAGAAATTTTATGGTATGTGGTGTTTCTAATACCTGTTATGAAGGGAAGATGATATTGACGGTGAATTTTATATTAATGGGAAGGAGACTTTACATCGGCTTATAGGTAAGTTGGATTTTTTTTTTTATTGTCATTGGCTTTATGGTGAGACTTTAATTTTCTCCATAATATCAGAGCAAAGTTATCACAAGTGTGAAGTCTAATTGCCACACGTGCTTCAGGTCAAAGGGGGCGTTAAGGGGTTGCAAAAGGTGTAGTTGCACATGGCCCCAAATTTGAAGGGCCCCCCAAAATTTTTGTCACCTAATATTTATATGTAATATATTCTATATTTAAAATTGCTTTTGTTATGAAATAATGTTCTATATTCAAAAATTGATTTTCTTAACAATTTAAAATCTCATCTTACACTTCTTATAAGCGTTATTTTTTTCCTTTCTAAACATAAAAATTTAGAGTACAATAAGATATTTTGAGTGCTAATAATACACCATAAAAGACGGTATTTTTTCAATATTATTATATAATAATGTTACATATTCAAGTGAAACTTTAAAGTTAGAGTTTTTTGAAGTTTGTTTTCTTGTTTGGTTGTTTAAGATTGAACTGCTTTTGATTATTTAGTGAACGTTATGTTTGTAGCTCTTTTTACTTATTATTTTAAACTTGCAATCAGTTAGTGTTAAATTTTGTTTTGATTTAAGTGATTGTTTTCTAGCATCAATAGATTATCCTACATTTTTTAAGAATATCTTAAGGAGTGATGCTTTTATAAATTTCGCACAGGGCTCCCAAAATCTCAGAGACGGCCCTGCTCCACGTTACTCCATTTGTGCTGCCCATGTGTTAAAAATGAATTCCACATTGATAGAATAAGGACCTTGTATATGCTTATAAGTAAATTAAACTCTTTTTGATATTACCAAATAGTTGTATGATGTAACATCCACTTCTTTCATAGTATCAGAGCTTAATTAATTACCAACTAACAATAGATAAAATAGTCAATAGAAAAAAATAATCAAACTTACTTGTAAGTCGAACTTACATTCTCAAATGTGTCGGCTTGTCGTCAGGATTGAGACTGTCCGTCGTACATGTCAGTTTTTGTTAGTTACTATTTATATTTAATTTTAAATTTTAAATTTTAAAAGGATTTCTGACTGCACGATATACGATGAACGTTCTTGATCACATGATTCTTAGGATCCCAGACACGTCACCAGAGCAAAAATTGTCGACACGTCATGTTTCCTAAACACGTGTACGTCACCGATAACCTAAGAAGCATAAAACCCAAGCTGACATGAGTAGCCACCTGCCTAGTTCCCACATGACCCTTTTGTGTGATGGAATGTTTAACGAAAAGTTCACGGTACTGTTCACTTTAACGAAAAATTACATTTTTACACTAAAAAGTCAATCTTGGTACTATTCACTTTACCTTTTATTTTGTTCTTATCATTAAAACTCAAAGTTTTCAAGCCCGCCCTTTTCATTAGTTTTCCTCTGTGTGATTAGTGACGGGTGGACGAGTGAGGCTTGGGCTGGTTTGGTATTGCTGTGCTTTAAAAAAAAGCTGCTGTGAGAATAAGCGGCTGTGCTGTGAGAATAAGCGGCTGTGAAATAAATCAGCAGAGTGTTTGGTAAACTTTTTTGTAAAAATGCTTTTGGAAAAAAAAAACAGTCTGATAGTGGGTCTTTTCATTAAAGGAGCACTGTAACTCCGTGTGCTTTGAAAAAAAGCCAGTTTTCCAAAGCTGCAAATAGCAGCTTCAGCTTTTTCCTTTGATTTCAGCTTATTCTCACAGCAGCTTCCAAAATAAGCCATTTTTTTTCAGTTTACCAAACACCTAAAACCCTCACAGCTTTTTTTCATGGGTGTTTTTTTTTTAAGCACCTCACTCCCAAACCAGGTCTTACTTACACTAAATTGGAAGCAACTCATGGAATCTATCAAGTTCCTCAACGGTAGCGGTGGAGGACATATATATACAAAATTTGTGAGGGGAGAGAGGAAGATGAAATTGAGTAGTAGGTTGTGGAGGCCAACAAGAACTGCTTTCTCTTCGAAGATGTCTGCAATTCCGTCCAGAGACTTGTGTTCTGGTAATTCTTAAAACCCTTAGCCTTCTCTCCATTTTGATAACGATTTCGTTTTCAGTTTTGATTGTTTCGTTACATTTTATTACATAAACATTATCTCATGTTTATATATCAAGTGTGTGTGTTCAGTTATGTAGGGTTTAAAGTATGCAAAGTATCACGAGTGGGCGAAAGTTGACGAAGGGAAGTTTGGCTACAGTAGGAATATCAGACCATGCTCAGGAACATTTAGGTGACATTATTTACGTAGAGCTGCCTGATACTGTTGTTGCAGTTACACAAGCCAGCACTGTTGGAAGTGTTGAGAGTGTGAAAGCCTCCACCGACATCAAGAGTCCTGTCTCGGGCAACATAATTGAAGTGAACAAAGAGCTTCTTAGCTCTCCAGGTTTGGTAAGTTAAGAACATCTTATGCTAATTGTTCCATTACTGTTCAAGCATATTTCTTATATCGGAAACCTCACGAAGTTAAATTTCACCTATAATGAATCGTTCAACTACTAATTGCATCGAGATATTTTTTTTAAAACCCTATACCCCAAACTTACTAAATTGAACATCTAGTCAAGTTTAGAACAACGTTCATGATTAATAGTAGACATCTAGACTTGGAATTTGACAATTATTAATTAATGAATCGTTGCTTAGTTAAACAGTTACTTATTTTTTGTCGGTTACTTGTTGTGATGATACAGGTAAATGGAAGCCCTTATGAAAAAGGATGGATCACCAAGGTGGAGATGAGTACTCTGAGTGTGTGAAGCAGAAGATTCCAAACATTCCAGAAGCTGAAATCAGTTGATTACATATCAAAGTTTTTATTTTTTTTCACCAAAAAAAGTCCTTTTGTTGGTAAAACAATGCTTAAAGCTGCTAGATCATAAAATACTTCTGCAATGTTTCAACTCTAAATACTTCCCTTTGTTTTTCTATATGCTTTTTTTATTAATTAGCTGTGGGTAGAAACATTGGTTGGAACATTTCAATGTTATCCAACCTTAAAGTAGTTCTTCGAGTTTGCATCTCAATCATCAAATGTGTATCAATATATGATTTTTTTTTTAAAGGGAGGCAACTGGTAGCAAACTATGATTGGTTATCCACTCCTTTTGAGGGCTGGAAAGACTCACAAAGGTATTTCAACCTCTTCCTGATCACCAGTCTGGCTTCCACACCAATAGAGCCTCTTTGTGAAGGGACCCAATGCCTTGTAACTGATCATACATTCAAGAACCTCTTTTTTCTTCGAAAAATTCACTCACCAGAACTAAAATAAATATTGTGATTTTTCTTATACAAGTGATACCTTACTTTGAACTATTCTAAAGTTGCAAAACCCTAAATCTGGAAGAGAATTACTTTCATATCTTGATTCTGGATAGAAACATCGCCCTTCTTCCAATATACATTAGTATAAAGGGTTAATATAAGTTTACTACCCTAAAATTTCTTGATTTTTAATATTTGGTACATAAAGTTTTTTTCATTCCAATCTGGTACCTAAAGTCATAATTATGACATACTTTCATACCTTTACTAAATTTTTCATCAGAACCTCTGTTAACAGATGACGTGACGCTCACATAGACAAGGGTCATATGTAGCTCACGTGAATATTAAAAGAGTTAAAAATTATTTTTCTCTGCAAACCCAATCCGTCTCCTACCTTACCCCGCCACCCCTACCCCTGCCTCCCTTCTCCCTCCCTTTTCTCCTATACACCCACCCATCCACTTTCCTCCCTTCTCTCTCTTCCACCCTCTTCACCTCAACCCTTTGCAAAAACCCTAATCCTTAAAATCTGAGGAACTCGAATCTAAAACCGATCCGGAGCAGCTCCGTTCGCGAGCCACCCGAGGAAAGAGAAGGACTAAAGCAGCGATGCAGGTGAGCCACCATGTGCTGGTGCCATCGCCGTCACTGCCAAAACCCAGAAGCAGACCGTCGGCATTCTCTCATTCCACCAATGTCACGTCCAAGACCGTCCACCTTCACAAGTCCTCATTGACTCCAAGATCTCGAAGCTCAAAAACGAGATCTTGAAGTTTAGGAAGAAGATTGCAAGAAATGGAGGGGTAGTTCAACCTCTTCTATCCCTCAAGATCTCAACTTGGGATTAGGGGCGACTCTCGATGTCGGTTCGAGCCTTAACGATGCCAAATCGTCACTTATCCTCCGTGAATGCAGCGATTTCAGTCCGACTCGTTACTTCGTCGAAGAGGTCATCACTTGCTACGATGAGACCAATCTCCACCGCTCCTGGGTTCGGGTACGATTTCTACTCACAATGCCATTTCGATTTGGAATTCTTGATTTTTCGTAATTTCATTGATTATTTTTGCTAACTCGGTGGTTTTTATTTCAGGCGGAGGCGACAGCAAGGAGTCCGGAGAAGATGAACACAAGGTTAGAGAACATGTGTTGGCGGATTTGGATTTTGATGTGGGTTTGGTCACTTCGTGGAATTTGAGGGTTTTGACGTGGGATTGAGCTTCTTCAACTCGACATTCTTGGTGGAAGTGGAGGTGGGTTTCAAAATCTTGGTTTGGTCCTTGGAGGAAGACAAATTCGGTTTGCAGAGAAAAAGATTTTTTTTAAAATTTTAATATCCACGGGGCTCATATTGACATGTGAAGCCCAGTTATTGTCTACATGAATACCACATCGTCAATTAATGAATGTCTGACAGAAAATTTAACGGATATATGAAAGTATTCCAGAATTATGACTTTAGGTATCAGATTGGGACGAAAATAACTTCATATACCAAATGTTAGAAACTAAGAAATTTTAAAGTAGTAATCTGAAATTAATCCTAATATAAAATATTACTTGTAATAAAAATAAAAATAAAACTTTAATCAAAAGGCTTCCTCCAACCATTTTTTAATTAAAATCTTTCAACAACTATTTTGTTTAAAAATAAAACTTAAATCAAAAGGCTTCCTCCAACCATTTTTTAATTAAAATCTTTCAACAACTATTTTGTTTAACGGTAAGGAGACAAACATTAAGAGAACAACCCAAAACAAAAGGCCCACGTAGTCCGCGTTCTTTCCAGCTTAACAAAAAAATCCATTTTCTTTGTCCTAAAAAAAACAAAATGCCCACGTGCTGAAGTTGTACACCAAAAATTCCAACAGATACGTTTGCCCCCTTTAAATAATCTTTCATTTTAAAACCATGCCCAACAGTGAACATTTCCCTTTAAAAAAAACAAAAATGATATTGTTGCCATTTTTTATTTTTTAACAAACAATATTATCTATACTAAACAAGGATGTGATTAGCCTCACAATGGACTAACAATAATGTGGTTCAAATTTGCATTTGACGAGAATCGAACATAAGATCTTTCACTTACAAATGAAGAGGAATACCACTAGATCGTACTACTAAGTGGCATGCATCAATCATTTAAGAAGATGAGATCCACATGTGTTGATAGGTCTTACCTCTATTCGAAAGATGATACAAATAAATAATAAACATAGCATTACTTAAAAAAGAATAATATTTGGGTACTAACCAGTCAGTATCCAATTTCACTTTACCATCTACGGGGCCAAATAATTTTAAAACAAGAAAATAACCATTGGTTTAACGTGAAGTAGAGCCTAAAACCCTAAAAGTAGGGCCCATTATCTTCTATATATACCTCGGTTTTGATCTGCCGTAATACGCCTTGATTTTTATTTGGACGAAAAACCCCAAATTCCTCTTCGGTGTGAGTGTATACCAGTAAGAATGAGCAAACGCAAGCAAACATGGAGGACTCTTTCCGTTTAGTGAACATCCTCACTAGGTTGCCTGCAAAATCTGTGGTCCGATTCAAGTGCGTCTCGAAACGGTGGTGTTCTATATTATCCGATCAACAATTTGCCAAGTCCCAGTTCAAATTTGCATCATCTCAGCACCAAAGGCTCCCCTTCCAGCAGCACTCCTCCTCGTCGGAATGCCTCTCTTTTGACTTGAACCCGGTTTCGTCCTTTGGGGATGTTTCTTCTGTCAGAAAGCTAACCTTTCCAGTAGAACGCCTGCAAAGCGATCGTGCCAGGCTCCTGGAATCGCACAAGAAACCCCGTAGAGATCATGTCAGGCTATTGGCGTCGTGCAATGGTTTGGTGTGTTTTACTGTCAACAATCCTGATGATTTGATTGTCTCAAGGTATTATATCTGGAACCCTACAATCGGATTCTTGCAAAAATTGCCGCAGACAACAAGTTCATCTCCATCGTCAGAAAAGAAAAGGTGTGACCTTAACCATTTCGGTTTTGGTTTCGTGTCGGCCACTGACGAATACAAATTCTTAACCAGTTATTATCATCGGTCTAATGCCGAGATGGAGATATTCTCATCGAGAACCAACTCTTGGAAAAGAATTGCAGCAGCTGACAAGGGTTTCGGCCACAGTACTGATATTATAAACGGGGTTCTTTTCAATGAAGCGCTTCATTGGCCCGGCTACTTTAACTGGAAGCAGCAGACTATTGTTGTTTTTTATTTGACCAACGAGAAGTTCCCGGTAGTGCCATTACCTATCAAGTTTCAAAGGTCCACTGGCGGCGCTGTTAGTGCCATTCACACGCTTCACTTGTTTTTTTTCACACTTGATCAACTCCAACGTCTCACGGCGCCGGACGAATCTTATCCCGATAACTGTACCATTTTATGGGATCCTTATGATGTCGGAGAAAATCGATTCTGGGTCGGGGAGTTTGTTAATCTTAAACCTATACAGCGAGTCACTCACACCATATTCTCTCATGAGTCATGACCCACATATCAAAATGTTGATCATCCCAAATTTTTAAATTTCCCTCATTTCTCATTGTTATGGTACGCCGTACACACAAACATCCTCCAGCAACTGTCAAACTATAAGGTCTAACAGCCAGGGCCGGCTTTGGCCCAGTGCAATCAGGACGACCCCTCGAGGCCCAAAAAGAGGGAGGGGCACCAAAAAAATTTATGTTGGTTCATATATATATATCAGGTTTTGTTTTGTTTTAGATACAATAAGAAGCCAGAGTGGTTTTGTACAATTTTTGTTTCCTTTCCCACCCAGGTTCAATTCCCACTCTCGCCATAAAAGGAGGTATTTTGCTCTTTTTTTTTTTTTTTTTTTTTTCATGTCTACTTTAAATAACAAAGAAACAGTAATTAGGTTATTAAATGTGGCATTTCCAATAGTGATCTTTTTTTTTTTTTTCTGTTTGAATTTATTTGCAAAATCAGGTTTAAGTTTGTCTAAATATAAATTAGGGTTTTTTTTTTATCTATTGATAATCTTTTCATGTTTAAGTAATAAAGTGTTATTATTTTTTTTTATTGAACAAAATGTTGTTATTGACAATCCAAAAATATCATCCTACACTTCTTTATGTAATTTTTCCCTAGTGATTTTATATATTTGGAATGAACCGCAACCTTTCATGAGAGCTCGAAAAAGAAAACAGTAGATGAATTACTATATGTGGCCTTTGGTAGTGGCAATTTTTCGTTTTCATTTATTGCTGACGTATAAAATTAGAGATTTAAATATGAAAAATTCATTTCAAATGTCTCATAATGTGCACGTGACATGTAGATCAGTTAGTTAAGAGTGTTCACATTTGCACTCAAGGTCTCTGTTCGAATTTCCTCACCGTAGTTTTGATGAGTTTAACAAATGTGCACGTGGGTTTACAAATTCGCGGATATCACTGACCTATATAATCTGAAATGGTCCTGTCACTTTGATAGCATGGTTACATACAAGGAGAGTCTATTTGAGCTTATTAGTGATGATTATCATGGGAATAGGGAGGTGAAAAGACTCAAAAACTCCCCAACACAAGCACAAGCTGAAAAATACAGATCAATCGAGGATCGAATGGTTGCTCTTAGTTTGTATTCAAATGCTGCTGGTTTGTTTACTCCTCACTAATCTTGGTTGATCTTTTGTTATGATGCAGGAGCCATTATATGAATCGAATATGTTCAGTAGTGACGATTTATGTTGGACAAAATGCTGTTTCAGTTTTTGACTTAAAAAATGGAGCAAAACCATGCAAATTTATTTCATGGAATTTTTTATTCGTATGAGAATCAACTCATGAGATTAATTCCTATAAAATTATAATCAAACACAATTTTTAAGCTCATTTATAGTTTAAGTCACAAAATATTTTAAATATTAGAATTCGGTCAATCATTGGTACCTTATTTTAAGGAGAGGCCAATGAAGAGAAATTTAAGCACAAATGGTGGATAGAGAATTCCTCTTCATTCAGGATTTGAACCCTCTTCTTTTCTTTTAGTTTAGATATATTGAGTGTAGTTTATCATATCGTTTGTCAAAACATAAGGGAAATATAGGCAAATTGTATTGATCTTGTTGGTGAATAAAATTGTTTTTATTATTTGGACCAAAATAGTCTATCTGTCCAAGGTAACAAACGAGACCTCTAAGGAACTTAGTAGTACACTAGAAATTTGTACCCTCGCGTTGCTGCGGGATTGAAAATTATATGAAATATTTTATAGCTTCAATTTTGATAAACAATGTTTGAGTGAAAAACAGAGCATTACGAATGGCAATGCAATTTATATGTAAATTTATCATGAACGGAGCAAATTTAGATACTAAAAGAAAGATCTATTTTTTCAAAGTGTAAAGTAGAAGATAATTGTTTATTCAAAAAGTTGAACTAATGATAACTGCATAATTGACAAATGCAGTATTGAGAGTATACAGTCAAACAAAGCTTGCTACATGCTAAACAATGTTGAAAAACATTATTAGCTTCTTCAATTGTTATATACAATGAATGTAAAGCTTGGATACCAGAGTTGTTCCTAGCTTGAGATGTTTCCAAAGAAGGAAAAATTGACATTTTGTTGTAACAAATTCCGGAGTGTCTTGTACAGTGTGAATACAACTGTAAAAGATAATAAAGACAGCCAATGAATAAAAAATAATATGCATAAAAAGTTCAAAACTGAGTTTTGGTAGAGAGAGTGGAGAGAGAGAGGTGAAGTCATCTTATAACCGGAGTTCAAATGTATTTTTTTCCTAGGTAGTAATTCGACTTTCTGAAATCAAATATATAAATAAAGTGTAATCAAAATTTAGTATGAAATGTTAATTAGAAATGTGTTAAAATGGAAGTAGAAAAGATTGAAACTTGCCTAATGTGATGTGTACAATTTTACCATCTGTTTGTGAAAAATATACTGCTCTGACATGCCATATGTTGATCTTGCCTTCTTAGAAGAGATATTAGTCGTTGATTGCCAGGTAGCTGAAATCTGTATAATATGTTTATAAATTATGGGACAAATTATTATGTCAAAGTTGTGTGCTAAAAAGTAATTTATACTTCTATATTGACGCAAGTTATGATTTTAATTTGCATATACCTTGGTGGGGTCATTCTGTGTATGAGTTTCTTATTCATCATACATGTTATGTCTGATTCCAAGTTCTGCAGAAAGTCACAAAGAAATGATACATAAAATTACTATCGAACTGATGTGGTGATTAATATTTTGGTAGACTGAGATAAACACATACTATAGGTCATAGAAACCAAAACAAACCCAATAACATTACTATTATATCATCATTTTGAAACATCAATTATTAAAAATTAAACACGAATGATAGATACGAATTTAAGCAGCGCTCATACATTGAGAAATCTGAATAAATCATAACAGAGAGAGAGTATGACTTCTTTCCCCTGAGCTGTAAACTGGGCCAGATCAATAGAAGCTGAAGACATTGTAAATTATTCTGTATGTCGCTTGGGACACAAATATCTGTTAAAAAAAGGCAAAAACTAATTACATCTGTTAAGTGTCTAAGAACCATAAACACATGTGTAAGGTTTTGTAGCACAGAATTTTGTACCGTTACAGCAATTTTATCAAAGTTACATATTATGTCATTCTTATGTTTGAGTGTTATCTTAACAACTTGTTTGACATAAGATTGTTCAATTATCAATAATATTTTTTTACATGTTTTTAATTCACACCATTAATACTTATCTTCTTGCTTTTTAAATTGTAGAGAAGCTACAAACTTATAATTAGACAGTGAATCTGTCTAGATTGTACATAATTAGAGGACCCTAATGATGGAAACATAATTTATACAGAAATTGGGAAGATATCACAATTCTAAAGTGCACATAAAAGCACTTTACCAAATCGGTGAATTTGTTAACTATATTTTTTTAAAAGCAGAACCAAGAAAAATGTAGTTCATGTGTTCTGTGAATCTGTGATGTGTAAATGTGGTCAGCTAAGTACTGACTTTCATGTGACAATATTACATCTTAATTCATTTGAATGTTAATTGAAGATATAGATGTATCAATGCAACAGAAGGACTTCACCTACCTCAAAAATAGTTGCCCAAAAGCATGTAAATTTTTTAATACATTTGTGCATATATTTAACACTATATAGAAAAACATGCTTTCAAACTAATTTCCAAATGTCAGAACCCAATTTTACAAAAAGAAAGCATTCGTCGATGAACAACGCGTGGAATCTTTGGAAACAAATGGAAGCAACTGGAACAACACGTGTTGACACGAAAAGGGCAGCGAAGCAAAAATGAAAACGGATGACAAACACGTGGACTGAAAAGGTAGAATGATTAAAAAACAATCAGAACATAAAAGGAATAAGGGCATGTCCGGGCGCAAAGTGTTGGTGGAAGGATAAAATGGTCCAAAAAAATCATAACACAAAGGAATAGAACGGCAAAAACGGAAAATCAAGAAGGGCAAAAACGGAAAAACACTGTTACTTTCACTGTTCATCAACAGTGTTCCACCCGTTTGGGTTTTAGTATATATAAAATTTCATACAAATCGAAAGTAAGAAAGATCATATCTAGTTCAAAATCAGTTACACAAACGATCTAAATCAGTTGATAACATTTCAATGACAAAAAAAAAAATGAAAGCACTTGTACCAATTGGCTGTACCACCAAGGGAGATCGGGGAGTTGAAAAGTCCGAAATAGCTCAGAGGACAATGCAAAGTGGGTTTTTTATTTTTTGAAAGTTTGATGAACATGTGTGAGATGACAAATTAGAAATTTAAAAAAATTAAAATGACAATGTGCTTAAAATTACAGTTCAGATGACAACAAAAAAATGAGTGTAAGTTCATATAATATTTTAGATAACCGTCCAAACGTAAGTAGTTGATTGCCCTGATTGTTAAAGTCTTAATTTTTAACTCATTGCGTCCTGAGTTCAGGTTCTTCCCATCTCTCATCCTTTTTAGTGTAAATTAGTATAAATTATTGCTTGTAATAAAATTTTACCGTCCAAGAGATGTTTAATTAATGGAAGAAAATGCATATGGGCCAGCGGCACCAGCTCAACAAGTGAATGACTGGTGTGTAAACTTGGTCCAGTAAACTGTAAACCATACGAATACAACCAACTTGCTTTTAAGTTGCTGGTTTTCTATCCTCTATATACCTATATAGTTGGAATGGAAGCGATGCACCTTATCCACTCTCAGCGAAGACCACCAGATATTCTACAGAATTAGGAAGCGAAAGGAAATCAAAGAAAAACATGGACGGGATACAACAACTAGGTCTTCCAGTTCTAGGAATTGTAGCTGCTGCAGCTGTTACCTTCTATGCTGTTAGCTTTCTTGAGCTTAGTGAGGTAACCCTTTTTCCCTCTCTCTCTCTCTCTCTCTCTCTCTCCCAGTCCCAAAATTTAATCTATGTTGTTTTTCTTTTTCTCTAATTATTTGGTGAAATAAATCTGAGTATTTGTACCAAAATATAAAAATAAATGTTATGTTTTCTTTGGTTGAATCTGCAGAAGTCGTTTAGGGACTTGGACGAGAAAGAATATGGTGAAAGTGGCGGATACAAGCCATCTGCGAGCTCTAGGGTAAAGCGCGCCAGAAGAAAAGCTGAAAAACAAGCCAAACGTTGAAAGCAAAACAATGTATACAGAGTTTTAATTTCTCTGTACATTCTCAGTAATACTGTGGTTCCGAAGTTGTACAATATTAATTCTATAAGATGTCCTTCCCTTCTCACAACAAATTATTCCTTCTAAATATGATTATCTCGGTATTATAAAATGGAAATTTTTTTCCTCCTCATTGCATGTCGTTGGAGTCCTTTTTATTTTCAGACAAATCAAATATCCGAGTTGGAGTCGTTCCTTTTTGCAAACAAATTATATCGGAGTTCCTTTTGCTCAGTATTTAGGGATAGCAAGGTCATAAATAGAGATGAGGAGTCCTCCTACCCTCCCTGGTTCGATATGGAAAAGGGTTAGCGCATAAACTTTTCTTTTGGTGATTTTAATGAAGTATTTTTGTGCATGTAACAATGTTATAGAATGTAGACAGTGTCGCCATTAGTTTCTGGTAAGCCTGGACTACTTCGATCTTTGAGAGATCTCTTATATTTAGATTTTGAACTTGATTTATTCCTCTAAGGGTACCAATTTCATCCAGCATCTTGCATTAGGGAAATGATTTCTGCTCTCATTTTTCTCTTTCTACCGTACTCCCTTCGTTTATACCCGTCGATTCTCTTTATTCAATCTAATAGCTAGAAGAAAATAAACAACATAGAGAAAAATGAAGTGCAGACATCAAAGGAGGCGAAACGAGGAACCGATTATCACGAGAACCTGAAATCTTATTTTATATATACATCTTTCGGAAGTAGGCTGATAAATTTTGTTGTCAACATGATGAGAAGATTCGAACTTGAAATCTCTTCCAACGTTCAAAAGACGAGTACAACTAAACCGACAACTGTTGGCGAAGTAGGGCTTTATTCAGAATATCATTCATTTAACAAAAACACAAAGGGGAAAGGATTTTGCTTTTACATGAAAGTCTACATCTTTTTTTCACCATCGTCAGATATCAATACATTTACAAGTTGCAACTACTTCTGCTTAGACTTGAGTTCCTTCACATATTCTTCAGTGTCCTTCAATGCTTTCCCATAAAGGCTTATTAACTGGAAATGAAAACACAGGTTCTGGTTAGCATGTTCGTAAGAAACCTACTCCGAAAACCTTTTCCACGATGCAAGTATTACTCAATTCTAAGCAAGATTGGAACAAATCGGGAATACCTCGTCAACCTCACTAGGAGTCATAATAAATGGTGGAGACATCATTATGTTATCCCCAGCGACACGTATTAGCATCCCATGTTTCTCGCATTGGGCTCCAAAATATGCACCTACCCCTGTGATGCATATCATCAAGGCATAATATTAATAAAGGAAGCTAAGACAGCCCCGATATTACAGAAACAATTGCTTCTGGTCACCACGCCAGTCAATCAGAAAAACCCGCCAGATATCACAAAATAAAACAGCAAATAGCGCAAAAAAAAAAAAAAAAAAAAAACAGTATACACATCTCAGCACACCAGCCCCATAGTGGTTTGTGCATGTAGTTTCTCTGTCCATACTCCATATAAATAATAATTTCTACTGAACGTACTGTAAAACAGGTAGGACTATTGAACCGGATCTCTTTGATAGGTTTGGACTGCAATCTTATATGCAAATGTAGCTCAATTATACCCAAAAAATTTCCCATAAAAACTATCCATACTAGATGTACTCTATGTCATTTTTCTTTTTAGTGTAAAGATGAGACTTACCCCATTCAGCAGGAAATGGATCATTGGGTGACTTATTGTCTGTGAATTCTGTACCAAGGATCAATCCAGTTCCCCGTATCTGCATAACCGACATAAGGAGTGCCATGTTAATATCGTACTGATTGTAGTTTCTCTTTCTGATTTCTGTAGTGCAAAAATATCAAGTAAAAACATGTACCTCCCCTATGATTGGACTATCAGAGAAGGCTTTTACACCATCTTGAAATCTTGGGGCAATGCTCCGTACTTGTTCAACAATATTTCTTTCCCTACAAACAAGTGAAATGTTAATTGCCAATTATCAAGATCGGTGGTCAGCATGAGATCAATGCTGTTTCGTCCAGATTCTAAACATGGTTGGTTTAAATCCTTAAAAGTGGGAACGCAGATAACTTTGCTTTTAATTTGTTTGAACCAAGCAAATAAGAACATACTTGTAGATCTTGAGTGTTTCAATTGCAACTGCACAGGCTACGGGGTGTCCAGAATATGTAAACCCGTGAGAAAAAGAACCTGGCACAAAAGAAATCGACTTGTTCAACAATAATACCTTGGAATGGAATTTGATTAGTTTATAGTACCAACATACCAAGCTTGCTGCTTTGAGAGTGTATGACATCTGAAACTTCAGGGCTCACAAGAACAGCACCAATTGGCATATATGCAGAAGAAAGAGCCTGGAACATCCAACAACACAGCAATGAGGACACAGATATTTCTGTGGGATGTGAGAGTGCAGCTCTGTATTTGTAGTTTTGTACATAGTTTCATTTTTACCTTTGCCACAGACACAAGGTCTGGTTTAATGTTGTATTTGTCACACCCATACATGTAGCCAAGCCTTCCAAAAGCACAGATTACCTTAAGAAGTACAGAAATAAAGCCTAAGCTTAACAACCAACATATAATGAAAGATCAGTTTACATTAAGGAAAAGAATTCCATATACCTCGTCGGCAATAAATAGAATGTCATATTTCTTCACAACAGCTTGAACCTGCATCAAATAGGAAATGCTTGTCCATTACAAAGATTGAGAGTGACAGAGTCGTGTCTGTTCTGAATGAAACAACACATTAAAGCTTGCAATCATCCAGTAGCAGTAATTCCCATAATGAATTATATCAACACAAAGCAGGACAAGTACAAACCAAGTATGGGACGAAGTATGAATCACTTAAAAGATATATTTCAAGCTCATCTCACTGTAGTGGACTTGATAACATGAATCGTTCAGTGAAAACAACTTATATAATCGGCTTTATAGACACTAACACAGTAGGCCCAACCCAGCTAATAGTACAACAGTTTTAGAATAGCCTATACACATCAGGTGACAAAACCAAAACGGCATTAAATTTAAAATGAAGCTTGAGCTCAGACACCTATTGTGATAACTAAGTACATCCAGTGAAGCATTTGCAGTACTGTTCAGTTTGTAACACAATGTGCAAAAGCTCACCTTTTCAAAATAAGTTGCAGGTGGAGTTATAACACCGCCTGCTCCCATGACAGGTTCAGCAATGAACGCAGCAATCTGAAAGTAGCAAACACACCAGCTCAAAAACACAAAGTACCCTCGGCATTTCTAGATTTTGAACAATTCACCTGAATAACTTACTGTCTCTGGTCCCTCTTTGAGGATAAGATTTTCCAAATTGTTGGCTAATCTTGTAGAGAACTCTTCTTCTGTCTCACCTGGCATATATCAAGCTAAAACTTTAATAAAATCAATCACAGTTAAATCTCAAAGATTAGATCAGTGTAAAAATAGACCTGGAAGGTGATGGCGCCAATAATGTGGGCAGTCAGTGTGCAATACAAATGGAGCTGGCAGATCAAACTTTTGATGCAAAGCAGGGAGGCTGTGAAAAAGAATTTAGAGTCAATGGACTGAAGGATGATTTTTCGTGCAAATTTCTCAAGAATATTTATCCTACCCAGAAAGACTTGCGGCTATTAAAGTTGAACCATGGTACCTGTTTAGGATGAAAAGGCAACATCAAAGGACTGGTTACAATAACTGAAGCAAATAAAGAGAAAACAAAAGGAGTTGAGAAAGTTGAACATACGATTTATGTCGAGCTATGAATTTTTTTTTATCTGGGCGTCCAAGTGCATTATTATAATACCAAACCAGCTTCACCTACAAAGCAAATATTTCAAATGGTTAAAAAGATCTGTGATAACCAAACTGAATATTAATTTCTATAATATCATTTTTGAACTCCTGAATAAACAAAGCAGTTCAACTGGTTACGTTCACATGAATTGGGTATTCAGGCAACTCAGATATCTTCAAACTTTGCGGAGTTCATAAGCTTTTCAGATTTTGAATTTTCCTTTGATAATTACATGGAAATCAAATTGAACAAGTATAAATAATTGTTTCATCTAAGATGGAAAAGTGAATTTTGATTGATGTTACATTTTACATACTACCTTTACATGACGCTAAACTTCAACTAATTGTTGAGAGAATAACATTAATCAATTAATACAATGCATTTGGACAAAGTAGCCAAAATTGGAGGACTTCGATATCTTTCTTATTGGCATGAAGCGGAACTATGAAATTGGAAACTGTAATCAAATTAATTTCTTCTACAATTGAATCAAACCTGAGTATCATTGGCTTCAGATCCACTATTAGTAAAGAAGGCTTTTGCCATTTTTGTAGCTGTAAAAGTTTCTAGAAGTTCTTTTGCCAAGTCCTGTAAAAGAAAATATGTTGCTGAATATCACATGCAGGCATCTTAAGAATGTATCCATTAAACTATGTGGAACAAAAAATAATGAATATAGAATTGCATATTAATATAAAAGAAACTAGGAAGTAAAGAAACAAAATGAATACCAAAGATGGTCTAGTAGTACGATTCCAAAATGAGTGGTAAAATGGCAAGGTATTCAACTGTTTAGTTGCAGCCGCAACCAGTCGAGGTTCATTTCCACCTGCAAGTTTAAACAATAAAAATATTTGAATTCAAGTAATTTATTCAACATATCTACTTTTACACAAATACACATAACAAACTTACAATAGTGAGGTCAGGAAAAGCTACAATAAGATAACAGGGGTAGATTAGGATAAAGGCTAATAAAGGAGGTCAAAGATACTAGTGCAAATAGTCAGATTCAAGAGCAGAGTGCGCAAGAAAGCAGTAAATACAAGGCTAAGAGAGGGCGACGGTATTCTAAGATACTTAATCCACATTTTCACTGCAAAATATAAGCATACTCGAGACTTCTTACCTTTTTCTATTTCATTTTTTTTAATAGTAATAATAAAAGCTGAGGAATATGAGAAGTTAAGTTTGGTTGTGAGCCATGACACTCCTTAAGAAGTAAAGAGGAAGATGCAAGCTTCAAGCTGAAGAACAAAAATAATGGGAAACAAATCTTTCACACCTAATGCTGTGCACCATAGACCCGCAAGAGCATCAAGATACTTCTTCCCATTGCTGTCATAAGCATAGCTACCCTGATACCAAGAATGAAAAACGTTCAATGACTTCGAAAAAAATCAACTTTGAAAATAAGAAGTACATACAATAATATAAACCAGAGTTAATCCTATTTTCACAGAGATACCTCAGACTTTTCTATAATCAAAGGATGCAAATCAGTACTCTGCCACCCAGGTGTGAAGGGTGCAAGCATATCATGGCCCTTGAACCTGAGAAAATCAATATTTGTCAACAACAAAGCTGTGACAAATTGGATTATATTGTGCACACACGTAAATGTATAGGCTATTATGCATGTACACTAATTATAATTAATACAGTAAAGATGCAGAACAGCAAATGCATGAAATACACATGATCATATACAAAATAAAAGTATCCTGAAAGGGGGATTACTGTGTAGATTGTTGACGATAGAACACCACCTACCCGAGGCCTTTTTCAACAGTTGTTGGTTCTTCCTTTTGCACAGATGACCCTGTACTATAGGACCGGGCCAGAAAGGGAACCATAAAGAGATGCTCCTGTGGACTTCTAGATACAGCAGCATATTTTGTAGATGAAACAAGCTGTAAACAAGAAAGATGGAAATTATTGAAACTTCTCCAAATGTGTAGTGAGTGTGTGTCTAATCATATGTATAAAACTCGCCATCACGAATGGGGCGTTAACTTGTGAGAAAAATAAACTTTCAATCTTTATGAGCATTTTAGAAGTAACAAAGAAAATGGGAAGGCCATCTCGGCATTAACAAGTAACACTTTACGAGACAGGTTATATCAGCCGGTGCAGTTAGTTATATGTTTCACATGTTTCCTGGCTCCAAATACTTAAAACTAAAAATTTGATTTATCTTCCTTTACAATATTTACTCAGCAACAAAAAGGCTTTTAGAACTGAATAGGAAAAAGCAAAAATATAGTCATATAGACATAACACGCGCATAAAAGGCACGGCCAGCGATAAATTTAAGAAACAAACCTAAATTACAACGTTACTTTGAGATACTCAGTTAAAGTCCTTATTTTTTCCCAGCATTTTCTCAGCAACCAAACAGTCAAAAAGTTCACATGCAAGTAGTGAAGTGGAAAGTCACAGGAGGGATCTCCCCCGCCCCCCCCCCCCCCCCCCCCACTTTTTTTTTTATTAATTATAAGTTGATCCACAAAGCCAGGAAGAAACACAAAGCTTCAAGCATTCGGATAAGGCATAAAAAGTCGAAGAAAATCAAAAGGGTAACTGAATTTTAGCTTTTCCAACATTTCAGCAAAGAAACGTAGACTTCAAGCAGGAAAAGGCATCAACAAACAAACTGATCAAACCAGAAAGATCAAAACTTTATCAAAAATCTACAAAATGAAATGATCAAACCAGCAATCATACTCGCACAACTTGTTCTTCAATCTGCGGTTTCCAGAACATATCAATCAGAAAACACATACAGGAAGATGTAATCCAAAAAAAAAACAAACGGGTATTCGGGATTAAAGATTTGATACCTGGGTTCTGAGATTGGATCGAAGAAAACGGCTGATCCCCATCTTTTGAAATTACTTTTATCTTCTGCAGCAAAACATGCAAAGGAGAAGCAGAGAGTTCTTCAGTGACTGAGAGTCTGTGAGTATCTTTGGTGACGGGTCGGTCTTTTCAATACCGAAGCGAAATGAACGACGCCGCCAAATGTGTCCAAATACGTTTCAATTACCACATTGCCCGTTACATTTGCCTTTATTATCCAAATCACAAATGCTTAATAATGATGGTGATTACAAATATCATCATCATTGACTTCACTCTCATTGCTCAAGCGGGTCATGGGTCGCAAAGATGCCACATTCATTTTGAGTGCAAAAGATTTGATCTCCTCAAGCGGAGTCATCTTTTTTCTTCAACCCCACCACAAATGTGGGATTTGCTTGTAACAGTTTTTTCTATTCGAACCATACTCTAATATAATATCGTTACATTAAAGAAGATTTGAACTTGAATATTTACACTGTTTAGCTAACTTGCTTACGTTCAGGAAGCTTACGTTCAGGATTACTTTATTTTTACAAAAATAAAAAAAAATAAAAAAAAAGGTTGAATTGAAATAAAAGTTAGGAAAGGAGGTACAAAGATTTGAAGTATTATTGGAGAAGTTCCCACAATTTCTCCGTGTAAGATTTGGAGAATTTATTGAATTCTTCACACCTAAACATGAATATCATAAACTAAAATTGCATTGTAAAAACAAGATTTAAACAAAGATTTGGAACTCCATATTTAACCGACTATGTTTTGCGTACTATTTTGAGGAGGTGAAAATCTGCCATAATATGTGGTGGGATACCTCATAAAAATTATTTTCTCCCATTTTATTAATGTTTTAAATAGTACTAATAAAAATAATGTAAGTTATGAACACATGATAAAGAACGCAAAAGACGTAAGGCATTAGAATATAAATCAATTATTCATCAGATATTGCATTTTATGTCACAATGACTCAAACATTTGTCATCTTTCCCCATCATTATCTTCTTCAATATCAAAACAATAGGATAGTGGTATCAACACATTTATTTTTACTTCTGACTCATTTTTTTTAATTTTCGACCGTCAGGGTCGAATGAATTAAAAAAAATCAACAGTCAAATTAATAAAAGCGTGTGAATAGTAAAAATAGTATGCGGATAGCACTATCCAACAAATATGTGCATTTTTCATTTGGTTTCCCTCAAAATATCCGAGGAGCATTTGCATTTTTGTGTTTCATCCTGTTTCACATTTGCTTTTTGGGGTCAATGTCGCGTTTCATTGTTTTAAGGTTTGTGGTGTTTGATCCGAATGCCCCAACTGCCCGTGCTCGAACAACATATACGATAGGGACACAAATGCAAATTCACCCACTCCCTCGTGACATATCAACCTACAACATGTCTCTGTCTCAATCAATTACATACTACTATGCGTTAAACTTTTTGTGCACAGTAATTTTTTATGTGTTAAACTTTTACGCATTGTAATGTGTTACAAATTTTTACGCATTTTAATGTGTTAGGCGTTAAACGTTCATCTATAGTAGTGCAACATTTTGTTTAACTTTTGTAACGTGACATTTTCATTCATTGAAGTCTTTCCCGCTCTAGTGGCTCCTGTTTATAACCAAGCACCAAGACAACCAAAGGAGAATAGTAACATATATTTTTCCATTTGGTTCATGGGATCTGGCAATGAGTCGTTTTATAAAAAATAATGTCACGGAGACTAAATTTATGAACAAAGTTTTGAAAACTAAAGGATATAGAAATTAATGATTAGTTTTGTTTGTACCATACTTGACCAATCCCGAAACTACCGAGCACCGGCCAACGCTATACTGTCAAGGACCCAGAAGAGTTCCCCTCCGACCAGGAGGCCAATCACTACTCGACACGTGTCAAGATTAGAAGCCAATCAGAGCGCAGCACGTGTCAACATCAAGAACCAATCATAACATGACACATGTCAATGTGACAAAGCTACAAGTTTTTCTATAAATAGGGGTCATTCCCCCACAATATTGCCTAATGCCATTTGTGTTAAATCATTCACAAGAACTCACTAAATTGAGAGCTTGATCCTTTGTACTTGTGTAAGCCCTTCACTACTAATAAGAACTCCTCTACTCCGTGGACGTAGCCAATCTGGGTGAACCACGTACATCCTGTGTTTGCTTCTCTGTCTCTATTCATTTACGTACTTATCCTCACTAGTGACCGAAGCAACCAAGCGAAGGTCATAAAACCTGACACTTTCTGTTGTACCAAAGTCCTCGCTGATTTTGTGCATCAACATTTGGCGCCGTCTGTGGGAACGACACTTATTCCTACTCTCTTCAGCTGTGTCAAGCTGGTTTCTATCATTCGTACACTTTCTTTTGACCAGGCATCCCTCTCCAACATGGGAAGCGAAGGAAGCCACAGCACACAGAATGACACCCCCCTTGCACATAGTGCGAAGCAACGAAAGAAGGAAGGAAAACGAGTTCTTCTTCAAGCTAAAGTCGATGAGTTGGAAGCTCAGAACAACAAGATAGCAATGAGGAATGAGGTCCTCCAGGAGCAATATGAGAAGCTCTTCGAGACACTCCACGAAGCTAGGCAAGCTCAGACACGCGAGCTTGTTGCCCCCGTGGAAGTCAACCATCAACTGGGTGCCCTCCAACATGGAGGGTCACATGCATTCGACATAGATATCCCTGATAGGGAACAGATTACCCCTCGACTTGATAATCAACATGAGGCTTCTCTTAACCCAGTTGCTTCGACCCGAACCATGAGAAGTGGAGGGAGACACCTCTTTGCTGAAGGGGCAGAAGGATCGAAAGCCGTCTTTCGCGATTGTCGGGATTTCCTGAAGCAACGTCGAGAGAATTCCATCCATATAAGCTCAAAGATCAATGACCCAAGGATTTCTGAGAGACTCGGTCCCCTGCCACGGCCCGAGCCGGCCACCAATTTGGGGAAGGGGCAACAAGTCCTAGAGAGACATGAGGGTACAGGGGACTTAGAGGTGTTCCGACAGACATACCCTGGAAGCCAGTACAACGAGTCCAGGGAAAAATCACATGCCCTTGATCAAACCTTCCTAATTCCAAGAGGAGATGGAGATTTACGAAAGAAAGCTCCAGTGGCACATAACTCCGCTCAGGATCCCCTTGTCCTACAACTTCTTGAGGAAGTAAACAAGTTGAAGGCTGAACGTCAGGCTGAAATACTTGACTGGAACCAACCCAGGCCTGGCCCTCTTACAAGGAGGATCCTCAACACCCCCCTTCAAGCAAAGACAAAGCAAAAGCTTGGCTTGCAACTTTATACTGGAAAATAGGACCCGATTGAGCACCTTAACCTCTTTGAGTCCACCATGGCATACCGGATGCACACCGACGAAGAGCGATGTCTTCTCTTCCCCTCCACCCTCTCTGGCGGAGCTCTAAATTGGTATTGTCGTCTTACACCTGAGACGGTAGACTCATTTGAGGAATTGAGGAAACTATTTGTTTCCCAACACATTTTCCAAACCGATCGCTTGCACTCTGCAGATGACCTGTACACTATCCGCCAGAAGCCAGACGAGTCATTACGTATGTATGCTGGCCGCTTCAGCCATGAATACTCCCGGTGTGCCGAGGCAGACGACAAGACTGCCCTCAAAGCCTTCACGGCAGGCCTACGTGATTGTTTCTTTAAATACATGATCAATGCCAATACTTGGAAGACTTACTCTGAGGTGATGGCGCAGGCTTATAACCATGCCTCCGCCGAGGCAAAGACATATCAGGAGAAACCCCCTACAACCATCCTTTATCAACAAGTGGGAGGTGGAAGCCAGACTCACCTAAATGAGAAGACCTCGACTTTCCAAACAGCAGTGGCACCTCCCCATGCCTTGCATAATGCTTCGCCGAATCAACAGACATATCAATTTCAAGGCAAGAGGAAGGATTTCCATCCTCACCACTCTCATTTCAGTAAAAAGAGTAAGGGACACTATCCCGATAACCAAGGGTATCGCCACAATAACGCTCGCCCCCAGGCAGTCAATGCAGTGGGTCAAACCCGCGTCAAGATACCCCCTACCCCAAGGTATGAGACATACACGCCCTTGAATGCCACATGCGCGGCCATTTACCCCAGCATAGCTCACCTGATACCAAAGCCAAAGCCGAGGCACCCAGATTACACGCCCCCGAATAACGCGGGCATGTTTTGTTGCTACCATGAGCATAACGGCCATGATAGCGAGAAATGTATCATCCTCCGTGATCGTATTGAAGCTTTGGCACGAGAAGGAAAAATTGATCAATTCCTCCTTCACCCTCAAAGGGATAACCGTAACCAACGCCAGGTGAATGTCATATATTCCATAAGCGGCGGCACACCCATATCTGAATCTTCCAATAGGGCCATGAAAAACAGTGAACGAATTATGAGGCCTGGTCACCAAGTGTTTCACGTGGAAGACATCAGGGGAGGGAAGTATCAAAAGCCTAACTGGGATCCGATATGTTTCTACCCTGAGGAAGAAAGAGGCATCATCTACCCTCATAACGACCCATTGATCGTGGAGGCTCACATAGCCAACTTTGATGTTCGACGAATCCTCGTAGACACAGGGGCTTCGGTCAATATCATGTTTGCCGAAGCTTTCAGGGCACTCAGTGTAGCTGAACACTTGCTCGATCGCTCGATTTCTCCTCTGATAAGCTTCTCCGGTGATATCGTGCAACCCTTAGGGAGCATACATTTACCCTTTACTATTGGTACAGGCCCTTACACGGCTACCATTACCACTAACTTCCTAGTGGTTGACTGCCCAACGGCATACAATGTCATCTTTGGGCGCACAGGCATCAATGATCTCAAGGCTATGGTATCCACGCATATGCTGTTGATGAAATTTCCAACCCCCCATGGCAACGGCTACATCAGATGAGATCAGCTTAGTGCACGATCATGTTACAACACTTCAGTTAAGCAACAACACTTGCCCGGACCCAAGGAAACCCTGTCTGTACATGACCAAGTCACAAAGACCAGCCTAGATGAAGCGAACTTGGATCTTCCTGATAGCAACAATCAACCCGATGATCCTCGAGATGACTCTTTCACCCAGCAAGCCCAACCTGCTGAAGAGTTGGAGAAGGTACCTATCTCAAGAGATTATCCAGATCGCATGGTGAAGATTGGCACCACATTGTCACCACCCCTTCGGTTAGCATTGATATCTTTTTTGAAAGAGAACACTGAAGTCTTCGCCTGGTCATACGAGGACATGCCAGGCATCTCTCCCGATGTCATCTGTCATCGTTTGAGTATTGACCCCAAGATCAAGCCGGTGAGACAGAAGCGAAGATCTTATGACGCTGAACGATACGAGGCAATGAAAGCAGAAGTTGAAAAACTCAAAGGCATAGGCTTTGTCCGCGAAGTCAATTACCCGACATGGGTAGCAAATGTGGTCCTTGTTAAGAAAAATTCGACCAAAGAAAGTCTTTTGCTTCAAAAGGTCTTGTGGAGAATGTGTGTTGACTACACCGACCTAAACAAAGGGTGTCCGAAAGATAGCTTCCCTCTTCCTCTTATTGACAGACTTATAGACTCTACGGCCGGGTGTGAACTCCTGAGCTTCATGGATGCTTACTCAGGATACAACCAAATCCTCATGAACCCTTCGGATCAAGAACACACAGCCTTCACTACCGACAGAGGACTATACTGCTATAAAGTCATGCATTTCGGCCTAAAGAATGCAGGAGCGACTTATCAGAGACTAGTCAACTCAATGTTCGCCGAGCAGATTGGGAAGAGCATGGAAGTTTACGTTGATGATATGTTAGTCAAGAGCAAACATGCTGACCAACACATCACCAACCTATCTGAAACTTTCACTATTTTGAAGAGGTATCGAATGAGGTTAAACCCCAACAAATGTGCCTTCGGCGTAGGCTCTGGCAAATTCTTAGGTTTCATGATTAGCCAACGAGGCATTGAAGCTAATCCCGAGAAGATCAAAGCAATCCTCGACATGAAGGAACCGGTAACTTTAAAGGACATCCAGAGCCTTACTGGCAAGGTGGCAGCCTTAACCAGGTTCATTTCTAAGGCCACAGACAAATGTGCTCCCTTTTTTAAAGCACTTAAGGGAAGTAGGAAGTACATTACATGGACTGATGAATGTGCCGAGGCATTCAAAAACCTCAAGGAGTACATGAGTAAAGCCCCTCTACTCTCCAAGCCCGAGGTAGGAGACATTCTCATTATCTACCTATCGGTATCAGCTTCAGTCGTAAGTTCCGTTCTCATTCGAAAGGATGGGAATATTGAGCGACCTGTCTACTACGCTAGCAAAGCCTTACAAGATGCGGAGACACGGTACTCTAACATTGAGAAATTGGCTCTGGCATTGGTCATGTCTGCTCGAAAACTCCGCCCTTACTTCCAAGCGCACTCCATCATCGTGCTTACAAATTATCCTCTTCGACAGATACTCCAAAGTCCTGACACTTCAGGGCGAATGATCAAATGGGCAATAGCGTTGGGTGAGTTTGACATCTCCTACCAACCAAAGCCAGCTGAGAAGGGCCAAGCAGTGGCAGACTTCATTGCCGACTTCACATATCCGGTTGACATTGCTTCTACACCTGAAGCAGTGGCTTCATTACCCCCGGAAGCTCAGAAGATAGAACCAACAACCCCAGCATGGAGTCTGTATGTTGATGGCTCATCCAACCAACAGGGCTGTGGAGCGGGACTAGTCTTGACTACACCCGACAAAGTAGCAATGGAGTATGCTCTTCGTTTCAAATTCAAGGCATCAAATAATGAGGCCGAGTATGAAGCCTTTCTAGCAGGATTACGTTTGGCCAAACACCTCGGGGTTAAACAAATTGATATTTTCAGTGACTCCCAATTGGTGGTCAACCAGGTTACCAACAACTTTGATGCTAAGGACAGCTCCATGGCAGCATATCTTGCACAAACACAACTTTTGCTCAAGCACTTCCACTACCAGATCACCCAAGTTCCTCGAGCGGCAAACAGTCATGCAGACGCCCTGGCTCGCCTCGCCTCGGCTGTGGAAGACAAGATTGGAAGAAAAATCCATGTCGAACTGTTGGCAACACCAAGCACCATGGCCGCAGAAGTATGCAACTTACAACAGGGGGATAGTTGGATCACCCCGATCTATAATTTCCTTGCTCATGGCATCCTCCCAAATGATAAAGTCCAGGCTAAGCAAATTCGATACAAGTCTACCCGCTACCTGATCATCAATGATCAACTCTATAAGCGAGGTTTTAGCCTGCCATACTTAAGGTGTCTTACGCCTGCCGAGGCGGAAATCGTCATTCGGGAAATACATGAGGGAGTCTGTGGAGATCATGCTGGATCTCGGTCCCTAGCACACAAGACTTTTCGCCAAGGATATTACTGGCCAACACTCCACCAAGATGCCATCAAAGTATCCCGCTCATGTGACAAATGTCAACGATATGCGGCTATTCCTCATTCCCCTCCAGAGCCTCTTACTCCTATGATCAGCCCTTGGCCCTTCGCCCAGTGGGGACTTGATTTGATCGGCCCAATGCCGGCAGGGAAGGGCAAAGTCTGTTACGCAGTCGTTGCAGTGGACTACTTCACAAAGTGGGCCGAAGTAGAACCCTTGGCAACCATTACTGAGGCAAAGATAGAAGACTTCGTGTGGAAGAACATCCTTTGTAGATTCGGCATTCCCAATGCGATAGTCACTGACAATGGGCGACAGTTTGACAACAAGAGGTTCAGGTTGTTCTGCTCTAAGTTCAACATCAACTTATGCTTTGCCTCTCCAGCTCATCCCCAGTCTAATGGACAAGTTGAGGCCATCAACAAAATAATCAAGCGCACTTTGAAAACCAGCTTGGACAAAGCTAAAGGCTGTTGGCCAGAATTTGTACCCCAAGTTCTTTGGTCATATCGCACTTCATATCGGACTTCAACAGGAGAAACTCCATTCTCACTTGCCTTTGGCACAGAGGCGGTTGTCCCTGTTGAGCTCGAGCAAGCAACATTCCGAGTCCAGAACTACATTCAAAGTGAAAATGACAAACAACTCACCCTCAACTTGGATTTAGTCGAGGAACACAGAAACCAAGCTCACTTGAGGAATGTCGCCTACAAGCAGCGCATCTCCAACTATTATGACTCTAGGGTCAAGCCTCGTTCTTTCAAAATAGGAGACTGGGTCTTAAAGAAAAGATTACTCTGCGACAGAGTCCCGAGTGAAGGCACACTTAGTCCAAACTGGGATGGACCGTATGAAGTCATTGGCATCAGTCGCCCTGGCTCTTACACACTTAGAAGCTCCGATGGCAAGACCCTTGGCCATCCATGGAACGCTGATCACTTGAAGTACTACTACAAATAGACTCACGATGTACAAGTGTTGAGCTATAGCCGTTCGACATCCTATGTAATGAAGGCCATTTGGCAATGAATTCAATAAAGAGGTAATTTAGCCAACTCAGCCCTCACTCTTTTACATTCATAGCAAGCGATGCCGGAACCCTTCTCAATCAGAAAGCAATCCGTCTTCCACAGTCACTACAAAACAAGCAAATGAAGACCGTGTCAAGCGCCAAAAAAAAAAAAAAAAAAAAAAAAAAAAAAAAAAAAAAACAGCTTCATCCAAAAAGCTTCACCCGAAAAGCTTCACCTCCAAAGCTTCACCCACAAAGCTTCACCTAAAAAGCTTCACCCAAAAAGCTTCACCCGAAAAGCTTCACCTCCAAAGCTTCACCCACAAAGCTTCACCTAAAAAGCTTCACCCACAAAGCTTCACCCAAAAAAAAACTTCACCCGAAAAGCTTCACTTAAAAAAGCTTCACCTACAAAGCTTCACCTAAAAAAGCTTCACCTAGAAAGCTCCATCTACATACTTTCACCATCAAAGCTTCACCATCAAAGCTTCACCTAGAAAGCTTCATCTACAAAGCTTAACCATCAAAGCTTCACCTAGAAAGCTTCAACACCAAAGCTTCACCTACAAAGCTTCAACACAAAACCTTGCTCCAAATAAACAAATTTTGTTCACAAAACCCAAGATGCCCTTGAACTTGTACAAAAACACTTGGGTAAACATAAACATTTTTTGTTTTACACCCACAAGGGCCCAAAATTTTCCTTCTTATTTATTCACTTAAATATGTTCCCAAACATATTATAATAGATCCAACAACAAGCCAAAGTCCCAAGTTTCATAATGGACAAAAGTACAAGCAATTCATCAATAATGAAGGTGCTACAAAAATTGGAATCTGCCCCAAAATAGAAATCCAACCCAAGAGACTTTTTCTCTCTCTCCCTCTTCCGCCTCCTTTCATCTATCAAATTTCTGCAACCTCTGCTCTTCTCCAATGGAGCTGAATTTTAGACACCCTATAGTTCTTGAGCATATGAACAACTTTCAAGAAGGAACCATTTCTGTTTGAGCGACGGAAATTACAGTGTTGAAGCTCCAAACATGATAGTCGGCTTCTTGCAGATTTCGAAGCTGTTGTGATGTTTCGAAGATCTGGAAATATTTAACCGTTAGTTCATCCTGAATTTTTGATATGTTATGAAAGAGTCGATGAGGAACAACTTCAATGAAGAAAGCATACCGATCTGAACAAGAGAAAATGGAGTTTCAAAGCTCACAACAAATCTGACGGGTTGACAGAAAAATAATAACCAGTCATTCATCATACCTGGATTTCTGGAGTTATACTGCTCCGAGGGATCTCAAATTTGGATATGTTGTAGTTCACAAGCTGAGGAACAACTTCAATGAAGAAAGCATGCTGATCTGAGCAAGAGAAAATAGAGTTTCAAAGCTCACAACAAATCTGACGGGTTGACAGACAAATGATAAACAGTCACTCATCATACCTGGATTTCTGGAGTTATACTGCTCCGAGGGACCTCAAATTTGGATATGTTGTAGTTCACAAGTTAAGGAACAACTTCGATGAAGAAAGTATGTTGATCTGAACAAGAGAAAATGGAGTTTCGAAGCTCACAACAAGTCTGACGGATTAACAGAACATTGATGAACAGTTACTCATCATACTTGAATTTCGGAAGTTGTACTACTCCGATGGATCTCAAATTTGGATATGTTGTAGTTCACAAGATAAGGAAAAACTTTCATGAAGACGACTTTGCAATCTGAGCTATAGAGAAAGGTGTTATCTTGCATCCACTCAGGCTGATTAGTGGAAACGAAAAGCAATTCCACCAAAGAAAAGATGAAAAAGAGAGAAAAGCTACTAATTGCACTTGATCTTGTCTAGTCAATAGCATGCAGCATCAAACACACAAAAGTTGGAAATATTTTTAGATAAAGCATATACGAATGTGTGACATCGAAACAAGGATTCGTTACTTTGACAAATTAGTAACACGCGAGACACCTCATTCGGCAACTCTCTTCGCCTGAAGACTTGGGGGACTCCCACCATATGCTACTGCACCTTCATACTCGGCAGTCTCACAACCACTCAGTGACTTGGATTTTTCAAGTCTCCAACCGAGAAGTTTTCCTCACTCGGGAAATTAAGGGAACACTACCTCAAACTACATGCTTCACTCACAAAGCTTCAACAATACAGGTTTCAACAAAAGCAAAAATTCAAAGAACTTTATGAAGAAGGCTTTGGTGTATTTAACACAATATGTTGAAATGAAGCAAATCTTATTTATTAATATTTTCGATAAGCCACAAATATGTACATATACATGAGTCAAAATAAACAAACAAAAGGGAGCCTTCACAAAGGTTGCTTAGGGGAAGTCTCAGCAGTCGGTAGAGCCCCAGAAAGAGAAAGCACCGGAGGGTGGTTATCCGGAGCCTCAGTACTTGACAAAACCCCAGAAGGAGGAGGCATTGGAGGTTCATCATTTGAAGCTTCATTACCAGGTACAACCCTAGAGGACGAAGGCAATAAATGCCTTTGGAACAAACCCACAAACCGCTGATGATCAAGTAAAACCTTACCATCAGATTCCTTCATCTGGTCAAGCTTCCTCTTCATGTTTGTAGCATAGTCATGGGCGAGCCGGTGCAACTGCTTATTCTCATGCTTGAGCCCTCTAATCTCCTGTTTGAGACTCATCACTTCAGCAGCCAATGATTCAACTTGGCGGGTTCTAGCAAATAGGCGTTGGGCCATATTAGACACAGAACCTGCACACTGAACACTAAGAGCCAGAGAGTCCTTAACAGCCAACTCATCAGACCGTTTGGAAAGTAGTCTGTTATCTTTGGGAGTGAGAAGGTTCCTGGCCACCACTGCAGCGGTCATATCATTCTTCATCACAGAATCCCCAACGGTAAGAGGACCAGTAGGGGATATGAAGGATGGGCGCCATATGTTGTCTGGAGAAGGCGTGGCTGTCTCTTCTCCAAGGTTCAAGTCAAAACGACGGTCGGAGGGTCCAGACATTTTCAAATGTGTTGAAGAAGGAAGAGGTCAGACAAATCAAGATCTTAGAAGTGCAAGAAATGAGCTTCTACTGGTAGAGATTCAAGTGTGCTGTGGAACTTAATGCCAGCCTCTATAAAAATCTGCACTCGACGGAGCTTCAGAAATCGATGAGGCGTTTGCTTTCTCAAAAGCTGGGCTGCTCAGAGACCACGAGGGCCGATCTCAGAAATCGAAGAGGCGTTTGCTTTCTCAAAAGCTGGGCTGCTCAGAGACCACGAGGGCCGATCTCAGAAATCGAAGAAGCACCTGCTTTTTCAGCCTCGTCAGCACCTGTCACATGCACACTCAGCTTTGCGGAAATTACGGGCAATCTGTCGAAGATTTCTGGTGAAGTAGAAAGCACGTGAATCTTACTGTTCAATCACCGCTCTCCATATGCACCATCAACTCCTCGGGTACCATATATAACTTTGTCAAAGATCTCTGACAAAGTTTAGGCACGAGAATTTCGAAGTTCCAGCTACCCTACTATTACCCATAAGGGTAAAGGAACAGCACCACTGCTTGACAACTGGAAAGTCCCTATGTGTGTCGACCTCCGTGTTTTGCGGCAAGACAGGTTGGCAAGAACGTCCAACCTTTACTCACATTCGAGAAAAGACTCCCAACATAATTACTTTCTCAAAAACCGGAGTAGCACCGCTTTCCGAATCTCGAGAGTCAGATCCTCGACGGGATTGCTTGTTCGAAAACCGAAGAGGCACAACTCTCAGAACTTCGAGAGCCAGATTTCCTTAGATAAAGCTTGTCTGTAATCTTCACACGTAATATCAGCTTTCCAGATACCACATACCACTTTTTCAAAGTGCTCTGACAAAATTAAAACACGTGAAGCTGGCAGCTCCCACTACATTGCTGTGACCAAGAAGGGTAAAGGAATAACATTACTACTTGTTATTGGGAAATCCCTATATACATTGACCTCCCTCCTCAACGGACAGGCAAACCTGCAAAAATGCTCAACCCTTTCTCGCATTCGAAAAGGCACCCTCAACATAACCTCTCGAAATACTCAGCTTTATTTCCCCCCGATAATACTTCAGCAAATAAGCCACACCAAGAACAAGAGTATCTCATATCATCAGGGTCGAAAGCAAGAGTATCCCATATCATGCTTTCTCCCTGTCTTTGTCTTTGTCCTTGTCCACACCTGCAGGACAAGGAGAAAGAGAGCAGTCAGTCGGAACCTGAAATCAAACCTCCAATTTGGAACTGACTGCCTGGAGCCTTTGCCTGGTTGCTTACTTAGCATTGCTCTCGAGTACTCATCCTCAACTGCTGTCAAGGTCACGAATTCCACCGGCAAATACCTCATGACAGTTGATCAGATATTGGCTCTTTACACTGAAGCTGCCAAGCGTGGATGAGTCACTATGAGGGAATGTTCTGAAGGACCATTTAAATGCAAAGGTTGCACACCACTTCTGCCATGCAAAAGATTGAAGCAGAAGGTTCAACGGTGAGCTGAAACAGATCACTACAGCACGACACCTTTCCATACCACATTCATTATTCCGTCAACAGCAAAAGTATCCCATATCATCAAGGTCGAACGTACTCTAGATTTGATGGACTTGTTTTGACCCTCAAATTTTTGAGTCGGCCTTATACTCTGAAGGGCACCAGAAAACCCTCCAGCACAGTTCAAGAATAAGCATGTGGAAAGTTACTTCTTCAAAAGCAAAAGTATCTCATATCATCTCTTATCCATTTGCTTCTCCTTATCCTGGCAGTTGAATGAGAGACAAGGAGAATGAGAACAATCAACCGGAAGCCGAAGTCAAACCTCTGATCCTGGGTTGCTTACTTGGAAGTTTGACTGCTTACCTTGTCTGTCACCTCTTTCGGCAGATCTCCTAGCTCGGCGACTTGGGGGACTCCTACTATAGGGTTTGTATCACACTTGACTAAGCCCGAAACTACAACTAAGCTTCAAGTGAAATTGATACATTACCTTGTGCGTCAACATCAGCTAAATACACCATTCCCAGATGGAGGAAAGGTACTTCCAGAGAAGGGCAGATGAAGATCAGACCACACTTCGGTACTTAGAAGTTTCGTGATTACTCAAGGGATTGGATCTTGCAAGTCCCCAACCGAGGAGTTTCCTTCACTCGGGAACTTAGGGGAGCACTGTTTGTACCATACTTGACCAATCCCGAAACTACCGAGCACCGGCCAACGCTATACTGTCAAGGACCCAGAAGAGTTCCCCTCCGACCAGGAGGCCAATCACTACTCGACACGTGTCAAGATTAGAAGCCAATCAGAGCGCAGCACGTGTCAACATCAAGAACCAATCATAACATGACACATGTCAATGTGACAAAGCTACAAGTTTTTCTATAAATAGGGGTCATTCCCCCACAATATTGCCTAATGCCATTTGTGTTAAATCATTCACAAGAACTCACTAAATTGAGAGCTTGATCCTTTGTACTTGTGTAAGCCCTTCACTACTAATAAGAACTCCTCTACTCCGTGGACGTAGCCAATCTGGGTGAACCACGTACATCCTGTGTTTGCTTCTCTGTCTCTATTCATTTACGTACTTATCCTCACTAGTGACCGAAGCAACCAAGCGAAGGTCATAAAACCTGACACTTTCTGTTGTACCAAAGTCCTCGCTGATTTTGTGCATCAACAAGTTTATTACTTACACGTCGATAAACATGTTTATTCTTATTGGTGACATATCATTTAGTTTGTAAATTTAGTCTCTAAATTTCTTCCTAGCATTACCCTTTTAGAAAAGCCTTCTGGTCCATTTTTCTATATTTCTAGCAAACGTCCAAGCCTGATAATGGAGTTATTTGATGGGGTTAATATAAACTGTTGTAAAATCGATAGTGTGTTTAGTGGAATAAAAGAAACAAGACACAAAATTTACGAGGTTCCTCTACAGTCAGTGTGACTAGAGTACGTCTTCAGGGCAGCAGTGGTGCTTTCATTATAATTTGGAATAATAAGAGTACAAAGATAACTCTCTCTATTATCTCCTCTCTTTTTCTCTCTTCCTCTTCCTTCTTCTCTCTCTACCATGAGTCACTTACCTATGTTTGGTGTGTTTTGCATTTATATAGAAAACATGAGTCGTAGGGAGTAAGCTTTGGCAAATAGCGAAAGACAACCTTTATTCCCACTTGTAGCTTAGTGGATTAGTGGCCAGCGTGGACATCCACCATATTTACAACACTCCCCTTTGGATGGCCACAAGTCTTCGATTGACTCGTTAAAATCTTGATCTATCTTGGATGCTCCTCCTGATTTCAAATCATTTAGGCTGATCGTTGATCATTCTGCTTCAGTCTCTTAGCGATAAGAGTTGCCGAAAGAGATGCTTTACTTATTGTTAACTTTCCACAGGCTTGTTCTTGAACTGGGTTAGAGAGCCTTCTGCTAGACTTACCCCAAAGGTCTGAATTTACTCTTTTTATCTTGAGCGGAATTTGATTCAAGGGTGGTGGACACTTGATCTTGAATCGAACTTGTGATTTCTTCAAGGGCTTCGAGGTTTGATCTTGAATGAAATTGGACCATGAGGAGCTTCACGTGGCAAGTGATCTTCGGTTTTGTCGGGGATGAATCAACACGTGTTTGTTGCGCTTGTCTCTGCATGCTTCAATGTATCATTTTCACTTGCCTTACTTGTTCCCCTTGCATAAGTAGTATTTTCCCTGCTTTTCCCCCATGCATGTATGGCATCTTCTCTTGCAGTATTTACCTTCTGATACAGGAGTGGAATGCAACCCTTGCATTTGGATGGTTCGTCACTTCTTGGTGACTGGAGACCCAGCTCCAACAACAGTTGAAGATGGCTACTCGAGAGCAATACTAAGTAAGCAATCAGGAAAGGTTCCAGGCAGTTGGTTCTAGGCAATAGGTTCCTTACCGGAAGTTTGAGTGGAGGTTCCAACATATTGCTTTCTTTATCCTTGTCTTTACAGGTAAGAACAAGGACAAAGGAAAGGATAGGGAGATTTCATGATATGAGATATTTTTGCTCTCGTCCCTGAAGATATGAGATACTCTTGCTTTGGTGTGACTTGTTTTGAAGAGGCATTCTCGGAGAGGAAGAAAACTGAGTATTTTGAGATGCTTTGTTGAAGATGCATTCTCAGATATGAGGAAGAGTTAGGTATTCTTGCAGATCTGCCTTGTTATGGAGAACGGAGATCGACATATATAGAGATTTTTCAGTAGCAGGTAGTGGTGTTGTGCCTTTACTCTTGTCAGCAACTGTGGTGTAATTAGAACAGTAAGATTTACGCGTTTTCAACTTTGTTAGAGATCTTTGACAAAGTTGCACGCGATATCCAAAAAAGCTGAGATTGCGTCCGAAAAATGCCAACGAACTTTATTCAGGAAAATTTGACTTTGGAAATTTGAAGAGCAGTGCCTCTTTGATCTCTGAACGAGTGGCTCTGTTGCCTCTTCTTTTATAGAGACATCAATTGTGTTTAAGAGTATGATCAGAAAGTTGCTGCCTGTAGAAATTTCCTCCTTCTTACACTTCTGAAATTTTACTTGACCTTCTTTTTCCTTCATCATTTCTGAAAATGACTTGCCCATCTAACATTTGCTTAGATTTGAGTCTTAGGAGTGATACGTTCGAGCAGCGTCAGGATAATATATGGTGTCCGTTCTTCTTATCTTCTAATTGTCCTCTTACGGTTGGGAACTTTGTGATGAAGAATAACATAACTGCTACTGTGGTAGCTAGGAATTTTCTCACTCCAAAGGATAATAAGATCCTTTCAAAATGGTCTGATGAGTCGGTTGTTCAAGACTTACTGGCTCTCAGTGTTCAGTGTGTGGGCTCTGTATCCAATATGGGTCAACGCTTACTTGCTCAAACTCGCCAAGTTGAATCATTGATGGATGAGGTGGCAAGTCTTAAACAAGATATCAGATGGCTCAAGCACAAGAATAGAGTGTTAAACGTACTTGTAAATAATTACTTGAGGTTCGTTACTAGATTTTGAAAGCAACTGATGCCTTCCCCTTTTGTTGTTTTGCCAAGTACTAGGGTGCCACATAATCAATCTCCAGTGCCTCCCCTTTCTGGGGTATTTCCGAGTAATGAGGCTTCACATGAGCAACATTTGTAAAGGCTTCATCCTGTTTGTTTGTTTTAACTCATGTGTATGTACATATTTGTAATTTCTCGGATATATTAATAGATAAGATTGATTTCATTCAATGTATTCTGCTAAATACAATAAAGCATATACTTCACTAAAATATGGTACTTCTGGACCAAATATTAATTTATCTTTACCCTTACGGAGATAAATGATCATTCTTAGTGTCGACATTATTTGAGTATTTAACTCATAATCTTCAATCTATATGATTCTTTAATATCATAAACATTATGAATGAGATTTGTGTTGGCATATTGTTCAATCTGCAGTTCGAGACAATATTTCTTTCAACACTTTATATTATTTCTAAACTCTTCGAGAGTTTCAATTCAACTCTTCAGGAGTTCTAATTTAATATCATCAACTTCTTGCAAGAGATTTTAGTATGTTGCAACAATATCATAATGATAGTACTCACTACGGCAATTTATACCATCCATTGTTATTGAGTACATATTTTATGCTTTACCCTTCCGGGGTTTACTTCAAGCAATTTGAATCCTTCAAGGATTTTCTACACTTCATGACACATTTTCTTTTGGAATTTATACAGAGTAATTTGCTCCCATGTATACTTGAGGGATTTACTTATGGAGATATGAAGTGGGCGACTCACAACCCTTCGTATATAATTCTCCATTCATATGAACTTGTTTACAAGAGTATAATTTCAGGTTTCAATACCTTGTGTCATATCATTTGAGTGTATTTCACTGTATTACAAATGCCCAATGTAACCTCCTTGGTTCAACATGTTTTGGATATTTGTATTATATTCAAATATATAGGTCCATTTTTTCAAGTTCGTACATGGAATTGCCTTTCTCCATTTTTGGCCAATAATTTTGTTGACGAAAAAGAACGAGACTCAATATCAACACAGCTCATTGATGAATTTAGTAGCTACTTATAAAAACCAAAAATACCATTGGTTATCATCAATCTGTGATCCTATATTCTCATATGCATGTGCATGCATAAAAGCTTTTTATTTCTTTGGATATCCATTACCTCTTCAAGGGCATTACACTATCTCTTCTAAAATAGTCGTAATTTAGAGAATGTGGATCATAACCTCTTCTAGAGCGTTATAGAGCTTGGATTTTAATCTCCACTTCCGGGAGTTGAGTCATTGGAACCTATATGTCTATCATGCTCCATGCATGCGACATCAATATTCCCATGTCCGTGGATTGTCCTTCCTGGAACGTGTATCCATGCGACGACTGTCATGCTTCTGGCATGCAAAAATTATGCTTCGGGAATGCAATAGTTTAGTAGTGTCATATTCTTCTTCTTTCGAATGAATGAACCTTTTGAGTCTAAGGGTCTGCCACGCTTCAGGTGTGCAACGGATAAATCATTTACTGCCATATTATTTTGTCCAACAGAGACATCAATTCTTGTAGGCACATTTGCAGCAAGTATATATGATTTCATCACTTTCGTTGCATCATTCAATTATTCTTACTTCATTTTCATATTGATTGCTTCGTGAATCAAAATAAGACAAATTATCTTCGTTCTTCTGGAACGGTCTTTTCTTATAATTATTCTAGAATGATATTTTCTCTTCGTTCTTCTGGAACAATGTTATTTTTTCCCCTTAATGGCGGGAAAACTGTCTTATCAAAATCATAGTCCGCAAATCATGCGGTAAATATATCCCCAATCAAAGGTTCCAAATATTGAATGATAGATGGTGATCAACATCAATGCCTAATCAGCGATGATGCCTTATTTCAGTACATTGTGGCAGTGCAATAGGCACATAGATAACACAACCAAAAACTCGTAAATGTTTAATGTTTGACTGGTGCCTAAACACGAGTTGTACTGAGAAATATCGATGGTTGGTAACTGGTCTCAACCAAACTTAATAGTGAATTATGTAAAATAACATGTCCCCATGTCAAAACTGGCAATTTCGTTTTCATGAGTAGAGCGCGGGTAATCAATTTCATCATCTTAATAAATGCTTCTGCTAAACCATTTTGAGTATGGACATAAGGAACTTCTGGTCCTTATTAAATAGTCTGTAGACTGAGACTCTTATGACTTTTATTACAATTAAGTTGAGGCACTGTGGCACTTCAAACTTACAATACTCATCAAGGAATTTCATGTCCTGATCTTCAAGATTAAGGGACTTCATACCTAATCTTTTTGCGTGATGGAACTTCCAATCATTTTATATGATGAGGATCAAGAAACTCCAATATCTGATCTGATCAAGAAACTATAGGCCCTATATATACTTATCGTAACAAAAGGTAAGTACAATAAATAAATTAAAGCAATAGGCGGTAATTCCAGCCATAGTAAATAAATTGCATTTAAGTAAATAAAGCTTGTGACAAGGGTTTTAATCCAGCACCATTCACATAAATCAAAACTTAAAGCAGTAGACGGTAAAACCGTCCATGATAAATAAATTGGTTTAAAGTAAATAGAACTTGTGACATGGGCTTTAAACCAACACCATGCACATAAATATCAAAGCTTTAAAGCAAAGGGTAATAATTTTACCCACTGTAAATAAATTGTTGTAAATAAATAGAACTTGTGAAAGTGTTTTAAGCCAACCCCATTCACATAAATAAATAAATATATATATATATATATTCTTCTTTCTTTTCAGTATCAGTTGCCTCGTTAAAACCTTGCTTGGAAAAACCTAGTGGGAAAAAAACCATAGCAAAGGAAAAACAGTACAACTTTACCTGAATGGTGTTGAGCATGCTTATGTTGCCTCGTTAAAACCTTGATAGGAAAAACCCAATGGGAAAAAATCTTAATCGAAGGAAAAATAGTACAACATGCATGTATCATGAATGCTCCCCCTGAACTATATTCCTCCTGATTCCGCATTCTTCAAATTTGTAAGCCGATGTAATGTAATTCCCTGCACTACTTCTGAAATGTGCACTTTGGTAGAGATTTGGTGAACAAGTTTGCTAAATTTTCATTGGAACGAATTTGTTTGACTTCAATAACTTTACCCTTCCGAAGTTCATGTGCACTGAAAAATCTTGGAGATATGTGTTTAGTCTTATCACCTTTGATGAATCCTTCCTTCATTTAGGCGACACAAGCTGCATTATCTTCATGGATGATAGTTGGAGTGTCTGTCTTTGAAGGTAAACCACATGAATTCCGGATGTGATTGATCATTGATCTTAACCAAGAACATTCACGACTTGCTTCATGTAAAGCAATTATTTCCGAGTAATTGGAAGATGTAGCAACTAGCATTTGCTTCTTTGATCGCCATGAAATTGCAGTATCTCCATTAGTGAACACATATCTATTTTGTGAGCGGGCTTTATGCGGATCAGAGAGAAAACCAGCATATGCGTAACCAACAAGGATTTGTTCATTTGTGGGCTTGTCTGAGTAGAAGAGACCCATATCTGTTGTCCCATGAAGGTATCGTAGAACATCTTTGACTCAATTCCAATGACGAATTGTTAGAGCAAAGCTATACCCGGCTAACAAGTTAACTGAAAAAGCTATATCTGGTCTAGTAAATTGTGCTAAATATAATAAAGCACCTATTGCGCTCAAATGTGGTACTTCTGAACTAAGGACCAGTTCATCATCTTCTTTTGGACGAAATTGATCTTTCTTAATGTCCAAAGAACGAACGACTATTGGGGTGCTAGCCTTATTGGATTGAATTGGCTTTGTGTGACCTCCACAACAACCCAGATGGCCCTGAGTTTGAGACTAGTACAGACAGACAAATAAGAAAAAGGAAGGAGGGATTATGGAATGGTGTTTCAAGCAACGTGTGAAAAAGAATTGGAAAGGTGGAATTTTGGTGTATGATGTTGAGACAAAAGGAGAAAAGGACAAAGGTTTCTGATGATGCATTGCACCATCTAAATAAAAATAAATAAATAAAAAAAGGGGCAATGGGGCCATTTTGGAATGGTGTGTAGCATCATGTGAAAAAAGGAATAAAAGCAAAGTTCTTGAATGGTGCACAGCACCATGTGAAAAAATGAATAAGAAAATAATAAAATAAAAAAAGGTAAAGGTTTTTGGATGGTTGGTGTTACACCATCTGAAAAGAAAGAAGAATTTTGCTTATTCATTTTTTTAGATGCTGTAACACCATCCATCCAAAAACCTTTACCTTTTTTTATTTTTTTATTTTCTTATTCATTTTTTCACATGGTGTTGTGCACCATTCAAGAATTTTGCTTTTATTCCTTTTTTCACATGATGCTACACACCATTCCAAAATAGCCCCATTTCCCTTTTTTTTTTAATTATTATTTAGATGGTGCAATGCATCATCAGAAACCTTTGTCCTTTTCTCCTTTTGTCTCAACATCATACACAAAAATTCCACATTTCCAATCCTTTTTCACACGGTGCTTGAAACACCATTCCATAATCTCTCCTTCCTTTTTCTTATTTGTCTGTCTGTACTAGTCTCAAACCCAGGGCCATCTGGGTTGTTGTGGAGGTCACACAAAGCCAATTCAATCCAATAAGGCTACCAGAAACTAACGTTGTTCTTGCATGGCCCAGAGAACATGGCGTCGCAAAGCAAGAACTTCCCTATAGGGACATAGATGACAGCGGAGTTGATGGAGGTATAAGAGAATGAGCCCTATGTGGAGTCAGTCCTGCCATCACCATCTCAGACAACCGAGTATTCATGGGAGTTCTCGAGATCTATCAAAAACGACGCGGTCTGGGTTTCCAAGTCTGATGAGATTTTTCTGGATCTTTGGAAACCAATTGTCAAGTACCAGTTTTCTCATCTCGTGACGACTTCAGGTCGTTGTAAATTTCAATTCTCACTGGAATTTGGTGGGGCGCTTCAGACGTAGTGGGAGAGATGAAAATGGACATACCTTTTATTCTGTGAGATTTTGGCTAGCAGAGGTGGGAGGTAGGTAATGCTTCACCGGATTTATGGCGTTATGCCTTCCACTGACATGAGAGCTTCTCGTGCTGATAAGGTGTTGTAAAATCGACAGTGTGTGTAGTGGAATAAAAGAAACAAACACAAAATTTACGAGGTTCCTCTACAGTCAGTGTGACTGGAGTACGTTCTCGGGGCAGCAGTGGTGCTTTTATTATAATTTTGAATAATAGGAGTACAAAGATAACTCTCTCTATTATCTCCTCTCCTTTTCTCTCTTCCTCTTCCTTCTTCTCTCTCTACCGTGAGTCACTTACCTATGTTTGGTGTGTGTTGCATTTATATAGAAAACATGAGTTGTAGGGAGTAAGCTTTGGCAGACAACGAAAGACAACATTTATTCCCACTTGTAGCTTAGTGGATTAGTGGCCAGCGTGGACATCCACCATATTTACAACATAAACAATATAATTAAACAAAAATTATATATGAGAGCATTAAACAACATTATCATGTGGATAATCTAAAATATAACCAAAGTTTAAAATCTTATCGAAACTGTTGAAATTTTCGTTGAAATATCAAAAAAAGTAAGAATCGATATGGAAAATGGGGTGAAATACAAACTTCATCATATATGAGCAAAATATAGGAAAATCAATGAAGATCGATGATATTTACCGATTCACTACAGAAATTTTTTCGAAACCAACTACATATTTCGAACTTTTGAATTTTTTTTGAGAAATTTTTCTTTAAATGCGACTAAATCTGAATGAGTTGATATACCAACCGTTGCAAGTTTCCATAATTTCCATCGAAGTAAATCCATATCAATATCAACATCGATATTTTCATAAATTTGTTGAGGTGGGAGATTCGAATGTGAAATCCTATCCAATACTAAGTGGCCATATTTTTTAATAATCGAACAATGTCATATCATAAACTCTCGTAAATCCTTTTCAAAACATAAAAACACTTGTAAATCATCCTTAATTTTGTCAAAGCCAATGGAACTTGCTGAAAATTATTTATCACACGTTGTATATTGGTACTTTAAAATTTTCATTTAACACTCCTCGTATTTTTCTTTCTAAATATAGAAAGTTTAGAGTGCTAAATGAAAATTTTGAAGTGCTAATAACAATTATCTTTCTATAAATCATTATATTTTGGGTTAAGCAAAGAAGATGGCAAAAGAATGGGAGGAATCTGCATTTGCCTTGGAATAGAATTGTAATTGTTGAAATGAATGCAACAAAATATTGTAAAATTAAATGAAACGCAAATGTTCTAATTATGTTGAGAATAAATTTGAGCACTGGTTCTAACACAATGGTCGAATTGCAGTCCTGGTCTACCAAAAATGATCAAATTGCAGTGTTGGTTTAAAAATAAAAAAATATTTGAAGTATTTGAATTAACTATTAGAATTTGTTTTCTTCAACACATACTGCATCACAAGTTCAAATCCTCCCTTCTCTAGTGTAACTTAGTGCGTAGAATATCGTTTTTTTTAATGAAAACTAAATGTATCCCAGATCAAACGGACAAAAATTATCAAGGATTTTGCTTACTCATATATTTTAAAAAATGTCTCATTTGAAAGTATTATAAAATGATTGAAAGCTCTTGATGAAAAATATTTTTAATTATCTTTATTAATTAATAAAACATTCATTGTCAGCCAAAATTCTATGAAATTAACAGTTTTGTAACATCCCACATTGTCCAGGGGAGTGATCCTTAGATGTATATTCTCATCCCTACCTAGCACGAGGCCTTTTGGGAGCTCACTGACTTCGGGTTCTGTAGGAACTCCGAAATTAAGCGAGGAGGATGCCAGAGCACTCCCAAGATGGGTGACCCATTGGAAAGTTGCTTGTGAGTTCCCAGAAACAAAATCGTGAGGGCGTGGTCGGGGCCCAAAGCGGACAATATTGTGCTACGGTAGTGGAGCTGGCTCGGGAAGTGATCCGCCCTGGGCCGGGATGTGACAATTGGTATCAGAGCCTAACCCTGGCCGTGATGTGCCGTCGAGGACGTCGGGCCCTAAGGGGGGTGGATTGTAAAATCCCACATCGCCCAAGAGAGTGATCCTTAAATGTATATTCTCATCCCTACCTAGCGCGAGGCTTTTTTTGGGCTCACTGGCTTCGGGTTCCGTAGGAACTTCGAAGTTAAGCGAGAAGGAGGCCAGAGCACTCCCAGGATGGGTGACCCACTGGGAAGTTGCTCGTGAGTTCCCAGAAACAAAACCGTAACGGCGTGGTCGGGGCCCAAAGCGGACAATATCGTGCTACAGTGGTGGAGCGGGGCCGGGAAGTGATCCGCCCCAGGCGGGGATTTGACAAGTTTAACCATCTAATTAAAACAAAACATGAATAAGAAATATGGGGTAGAAATGTAATTTCACATAACCAAATTTTGCTTTTTTTTTTCAAAACCTCATCTACATGTAATTCTAACATATCTCTAATTAAAATAAAATAAAATAAAAATTTCCTACTCGCACATTCTCTATTACTCTCTTCCTCTCTCCTTCTATTTCAAAAACAAAAATAAAAAAATTTCTCACACACTTTATGTGTGCCCATATGCTAGTAAAAAATAATTGAAGTGCATTTTGAAATAAGCTTGATTATGGTATACAACACTTCAAGTGTATTTTTAAAATTTAATTACATTTTTAATACGAACTATTTTCTAAAATATATATATTTTTAAATTCAGTTATTTTTAAATTACTTCCAAACACGAAAAAATGTTTACTCGTTTTGTTTTGGAAGGACAAAAGTCGTCCGAAAAATGGAAGGGTAAAAGAGTCACCTCGTCTGCCTTCCGAGAAATTTTTCAATATAATCAGTACACAGGATAATATAACACATATCATTATACAAATAATAAAATATATATTATAAAATATTAATAACTTAAAAAATAAAATTTTCCTTCATTTCGTATTAAAATAATTGGAGTACTTCCGTCGCAATTAAAAATTTCTCCTGCCTTTCGTCCGAGTCCCACTCCCACTTCACCATCTCTCTGTCGTCGTCTTCTTCTTCTTCTTCTTCTTCTTCTTCCACCCTCCACTGAACCAGAGCATCACCATGGCCACTGCTCCCGCTGAAAATCCCGATATAACCATGACCCAAATCGAAGAAGAAGAACCCCCTCAACAAGAAAGCCCTTATTCCGAACCACCACATTCCCAATCCACAACCCTATCCCTAGACCTCCCTCAAGACCAAGATATCCAACAAAACCCACCTCTCCAATCGCAGCCAAGCCCTAAAGGCAAATCCGATGAATTTCCCGCCCGATCTCCTCATGGCACCACCACCATTACCTTCTACCGCCGCGGGAAGAAGCGAAAGAAGTTGGGTTCGAAGCGGAAAGCCGCCGCTTCGGGGAACAGCAAGGCCCAGCAGAAGCTTCAGACCCAGAGAGAGGTCCTAAATCCAATTCCCTTCGTGCCCGCCAAAAATCTCGACTTTGAGAAGCACGAGAAGCTGTTGAAGCGGCTCAACCTGTGGGACTTTGTCCACGTCGAGTTTGATCGGAATCTTCGGGTTGATCTTCTCGCTGAGTTAATTTCCAGTTTCAACCCTACCCAGCGGGGCAGCTACGTCAATGGGTCAAAGGTTAAGGTCAACCGGGCCGACTTGGCCCGGGCCTTGAAGCTTCCTTCAAAACCGGTGAAGAAGGGTGGTGCTGTGGCAGCAGCGGATGGTGCTGAGGAGCCTCCTGCAGAGGCTGCTTCGGAGGAGTCCATAGCTTTTATCGAAGAATTGGTATCGAATTGGGTGCTTTTGCACGAGGATACATGGATGATGCCGAGCGAGGTGCTGAATTGGACTAAGGCAATCAAAGAGGGGCAGTTTGTGAAGGTGGATTGGGCCGGTTTGATTTGGTTCATGGTGGAGAAGGAGTTGGCTCAGGCCCCTAAATTGGTGGATTGTTACTATGCGTCGCATTTGCAGTGTTTGATAAAATCACAGCACGCGAGGTTCCTTATGGTGAAGGAACAAGAGACTCCTCAGTTTGATATTAATGCTGTTGATGTTGATGCGGTTGATGTCGATGCAAAAATGGAAGAAGAGGAGGAGGAAGAGGATGGTAGCGGGGGTGTAAAAATGGGTGGGGAGGATGATTTACATGGACGCGGCGGATTGGAAGAGCACAACATTGAATTATGCCTTGGCCAAGACAATGTGGATACAGATGACTTTAGGCAAGAGCAAGACAATGTGGATAGTATGGATGTTAGGCAAGAGCAAGGCATTGTGGATAGAGCTGATATTAGGCAGGACAATGTGGATAGAACTGATGTTGGGCAAGAAAACCTCGAGAAATCTGGTGTCGAGAAGGAGCAAGTTGGGGTTGAGGTTGTAATGGATTTTGAAGAATGTAAGGTGGAAGAGCCTGGCCAATGGTTTTTGGGTGGGCAGGGCAGTGCAAGTGAACCTGTTTTGCAGCGGTGTAATCTTGGTGGAGTTAATTTGGGTTGTGGGGAGAAGGGGAAAAAAGATATGGAGTTTTTTGAAGGAATAGATGAAGAAGGAAACGAAGAGGAAGTAGAAGAAGAAGAGGAGGAGGAGGAGGAGGAGGAGGAGCAGGAGGAGGGAGGTTTTCACCTTTCACTTAAGGATAGGCCTTTAGAGGGTTTGGCGTCGGGTAGTCTTATTCATCCAATGGAAGTAGCACATAACCCTCTTAGTTTAGATATGTCAATGGGTGATCAGTTTGCTGGGGAGTTTCTTTCTTCAAGGGACGATAGTCGAATGCATCCTGGTAGTTCCTCATTTTTTGGAAGTGGTGGTCTTGAGAGAGAGCTTGTCCATGAAAATGATAACTCTTCTCATCATCCTCTCAATGGTAATAAGCGGTTGAGGATGGGTGGCCCTTGGGATGGTAAGGTGTCAGGTGGTGACTTTGATTCGTGCGTGGAGCAAGTGCAGCACTGGATGGAAAAGGCTAAGATGGTGTATGCGCAGAAAGAACAAGTTTGCGAGCAATCGATGGTTGGCCAGCAGATGTTACTGGATGAGTTACAGCAAAGGGAGGAGGTGATTGGTCACTTGCAGAAGGCCAAGGCTGAAGAGCAGCATAAGAGAAAAATGGAGATGTATCGGCTTGAGCGTGAACTCCATGTAATGGGGAATCTCTTGGATGGCTACAGGAAGGCTTTAAAGGAAACACAAAAAGCATTTGCTGAATATAGAGCACGTTGTCCACAATCTGATGAGCCACTCTACAGGGATGTTCCTGGGTCTGGTGGTCTTGTTTTGAGCACCATGGAACTGGCAAAGCAACGCCTAAAGAAAGAAGAAGAGGAAAGGATGACTCGTCTGGTACTTGAAAAACAGATTAAGGACTTTGAAGCTGGGTGGATTAGCAAATTTGAACCACACCCGAAGAGTGTTGAATTACTGAGTAACAGGTTGCAAGATGTAGAGTTGGAAGTGAAACTTCTTATTGAACAGATTGCAAAACGGAGGATTGCAGAAATACCAGAATCTGCTCCAAATGAAAATGAATGATGCTTGGTGAGTCATCTGATTGGGCTTCCAGTACGCATGTTGTCTTAGTAAGTTATTTGATGCAACTAGGAGTCATGTTTTGATGCAGTCTCACTCCGTATAATCTGATTAATAAAGTATATAGCTTAACGTACTTCTGAGATCTTAGTATTCAAAATTTATTTGATTATCATGGTGACTGTATTGGGAATTAATTTTTCATAAATGATTTTCCGTAGTTCCCTGGCATCTGTATCTCTCTATGACACTATAACCTTATTGTACTTCGATTTATAAATTAAAGTAAAAAGAGTAGATTGAAACATGGCACACCTCTAACTTTCCATTCCTTCTACATCAACACAATCCCTGATGGAGATAAACACCAATACTTTTCATGCTGGATACGGAACTGTTTTAAGATCATATCAATCGGTGAAGGTTCAGGGGTGGGACAAGATGTTGTGGAGTGGAGAATTTCTTTACATGGAGAGAGATATGATGTCCACAACTCCTCTTGAGTAGCTTTTTATCTGGATATTTTCTATTCGGAAACTTTGTCTGTAGACTGTAGCTAACTTGATAAAAGAGAGGATGATTTAAGTGAAGTTGTGATCTATGTGCAAAAGGTTGCAGTATTGATTGTCATCGTTTGGTGCATGGTCCGCTGGCATGGGGTTGGTTGTGGCTTTTTCTTCCTGTGCTTGGAGATTGAAAATAAATTTTAGTTCAAGACAGATAAGGTTCATTGACGAATGTTTTTCAGTTCTTACATTCTCCTATTGCTTTGGCAGGCGTCGACAGTTAGAAGAAAACAAAGCTTGGGTCAATATGAATGTTTAGTATTTTAATAATCCAAGTGGAAATTATAGCTCTAGTAGTGGCGGTAGCCCTGGCCCTTGAACATTGATGCTGTTGATCATCTCGATAGAAAAGGTGGCATAATGTATCGTAATGTTTTATTGCCCAGAAAATTAGTGGTAGTTGTTCTGACTTACTGTCTAAACTAGAAACTGCCCTGAGTGATGATAAATGCTTAGCTGATGTCAATGTAAAATCATGACTTTACTTTCACGTTCGAATTCTGTAACAAGATTTTGAGGAAGCTATACCTGCTTAGTTTTTAATGACTTCATCACATGATGGATTTTTATTCAGGTTACAGTTCTGCAAACGTATGCTAGAAAGCCTGGTGCATCGTTTGACGGGATTTCGAGGCAATATACAAGGAAGATCAGTGTTTTTCGCAGTGTTTGTTGCTGACATTAGCCTCTTCCTTGACTGGTAGTCAGTCGGCTTTATATTGTAGGTCATGTACCAGCTCGTACTGGATCGGTAGTAAGTATATTTGAAGCTTTTGCACATCAGGATATGATTCTCAATGCCAATGAATGATAAACAAGCTGCTTAAGTTATCTTCGTTTCCGCATCATTTGTGTAAGATTAGAAGCATTTGTATTGGTCTTTTTATATCTATCCAGGACCCCATTTTGGCAGGGCCCTGGTCCTTGTAAAGGCCTTCCACCTGAGTTATGAGCCATTGAAATCGATCTATCTTGCCTGCCGGAAACCATAATATACACGATGATCATACTTGTGTCTTGCGAGTAGGATTCGCTTTTACTCTGTTTATCCATTGCGTTTATAATCCAGCATTGAACCGGCTTGATCTGCTGGACCGATGCCTTGTAAACTGTTAACGCAATATAATTTGTGGATAAACCGCGGGCTGATCCCTTCATGTTTTGTGTATAAAATTCCCTCAAAATATCGCAGAACACGGATAAAACCTTCCGATTATGTTAAATGGATAAAATTCCCTCAAAATATCCGAGAACATGAAGAACATCCTGACTGCAGTCGCTGCACTACGTCAGCCTTTCTCTGCATGCGCATACCAGTCCCATGCAAGCGTGCGTATCAGTGAGAGGCTGATGCATCTCACTGATACAGCGACTGCTCGCAGAAGTTCTCAAGCGCATGGCGCGTTTCATCAGAGGGGCTCTAGACCACACAGCATCGGTAAATTGAAGTCACAACCCGAGCGATGGTGAATGTCGGGAATTGTGTTGAGCAAATCAGTAAGACATGCAGAATATAGGGAGGTGGGGGGTCGGGATAAATCCTGAAAATATACATCTACATGCTCCATCTCAAATAGTGGGAAAGATACGATAATAAATTAAAATTCAGAGCATAAATGGAGCTCTGTAACATAAAATCTTTGCCTACAATGTCAAGAAAGTGCAAGAAACATTTCTACGATCGCCTCATTTACAAACCTCAGGTAGAGCCGGTGTGTTGAACCAGAATTTCATTGAAGAAACTGCTTGAACCCCATGCGAGAACTCTGTTAGCGACAATCTCAAGCAGCCAGGTTGCAAGGAACAAGGTTGGCTCGACTTTCATGCTCCTCCACTACACAATCCTGGCAAGGAGGAAGAGATTAACATGCACTTGTTTCAGTCGCTTAACACTATTTTGAACCAGGCCAAAAAGAAGAGTTGTTCTCAAAACCCCCCGGAATAAACACAGGAAGCTGGTTTGAGGTAGAATCACGTCTGAATCTGGATTCCCTAGGCAAGTTCAGCCCTGCCCTCTCTTGGCCCTCTCTTGAACCCAAATCCCTTTCATTTCTCAAATTATCCCTCACTGGTACACTCAAAAGCGGGCCACCAAAGAATATAGAATCCCCTGTGTACATCAGTTTCTCTGCTACTTGTGCTGGAGGCTTTGCTACAGAAGATGAAGGCACCTGTGGCGGAATAACTGGTCTTCTACTATGGCTTGCTTCTGCATTAGGATTTGAAAATCCTGTTTGTATGGATGACCGGTTTCGAGCTTCAGAAGCCGACACAGGAACTGAGACGTATCGCCCTGCTTCTTGGTCCCAAACAACAGATGTCCTTCGGACATCCCTGAAAAGAGAAGTAGGTGGAGCTGAAAGCAGCATTGAATCAGTAGTACTTCCCCTCTGCATAATTGGAGCTGAAAGTTGTAACGGATCAGCTGTACTTCCCCTCTGCATGATCCTTTCATCAAATCCCGTAGTACTTCCCCTCTGCATAATTGGAGCTGAAAGTTGTAACGGATCAGCTGTACTTCCCCTCTGCATGATCCTTTCATCAAATCCCATGCTGACATTAGGCAATGTTGCCTTGGCAGTTAATGGACGGTCAGGAACTAAGCTGGGGACTGAAGTGGCAGAGCTAAAACGTCCCACACCCAGAGCCTGTGGCAGAGGGCTAAGTGTGACTGCTTCTTGAACATGGGTCGGACTACTGAAGCTACTTACGCTTTGAGTCCCAGTTTCATACTCATCTCGGCTACCTTGACTTGGAGCATAGGAATTTCTTGACAACCTCAGATCATTCTTCATCTCTTTATTTGCCCCCGTATCAGTGCTTAAACTACTCCGCACACTCATATTGCCACTTGAACTGAGTTCAAGATCAGGTTTATCCAGTGGTCGTAGAACGGAGGATGATGCCCTGGCCTTGGCTGCTGCTCTCATGGCCTCAGTGGAATCCAATTTTGCAAGCTTCCAAGCACTAATGCGGACAGGCCTTTTAGGACCTTTTTGCTCTCTTTCTGTAGTTCCAGCTGCGTCTGGATCAATAGTTGATGGGACCATTCCAGGCTCCAAATGTGGTACAACTTCCTCCTAATGTAGCAAAGCTTGTGTCAAGTATAAAATATATATATAAAGTTTTTCTTCTTACATAGTGAACTTGAAAAATAAAAAATAAAAGTATCAAACTGAAGACTGGAAACGTAGTAGTGGGTCAATGCTGTAAACCCATTCTTATAAGCCACTAAAGGAGGACTGACAAATTATGGAGAAAGGAAGAAGATTTGAAAGGCTAGACAACGTCACAACGGTAAGACATTTTAGAAAAAGAGTTGTTCCTTACAAGATAAATGAAAATTGTTAATGGTACTATTTAAGTCATCATCTGGATCCAGATTATAAATCCTCATACTTGAAATTGGACATGAAAATTAACTTGTTTTATGTAAGTTCAAAAAGGGCCCTTGTTAGATCGCCACTACATTGATATAGAGAAATAGTAGGAAACAAAGGAGAAAAGACCAAAGTTTCGGAATTACAAAAATCTATGTGAAGAACCTTATAAAAAATGTCGACAAAAAACACAGCATGCTCAAACCTCAAACTATAATGACCTAGGCAAGTTATGAAAGACATTGCAGATTTAATTTACATCCCAAATTTTCTTGGCAAAGGTGAGAATAAAGGGGTTGCTGAAATAAAAGAACTTCAAAATGAGAAAGAGAGAATTTTAACCAATCGACAAAGCTCCAGCCCAATTCTATCTTAAGACTGGGGAGATGAGTAACTATGTTTTAGAAAATTAATCCAATGAGCAAGGATATTAGAAGTTTTTAAGTGGGCACACCAATATAAAACTGTTCCAATAAATGTAAACCAAGATAATAAAGTGAATACTAAAGTACCTGATAATCCACAAATACTCTGGGAGGGGTACACCATGCACCCTTGTATTGCAGACCTAAAGAACTTCCTCCACTCAAGCCAGTTGTAGCCGATCCTGTTGGGGAGTGCATGTAATTTTGGAAAGCCTCATCAACAGATGCTCCTCCAGGTGCCTCACTCATCGCTCGCATCGCCACAACATACTCATAGGTTGTAATACCCTAATTCAAATTCAAAACATAAGATTAATTCACTTAAGCCCCACTATGGCTAACTTTCGCATCATGAAAAATGAATTCAACGGAAAGGCACTGACCTTCCTAATAAGTATCATGTGGAAGAAGAACAGTTCGCAAAGTGGAACACATGCCAGCATAGAAACTGCAGTGCATAAAGCCTACAGAAATGAGAACCAACGTCAACAGAGGATTTCTTTACAATTGATACCAGAAAAATATTAGGAAGCTAACTTTAGTTTAAAGCATTTAAAATATAATACGTACCACAACCGTTGCAAATGGGGGACGTGTGAAACCATTTCCAAGTCTATCAATAATTTCTGCCTCCATGTTTGTCTTATTAACAAAGCAGCGCACCAGGACAGCAATACCAACTCCAGCTTCAATAACAAGCTGAACCGAAATGGGGGGAGACAGAGAGCATCTTAGTATCAAAGATTAAAAATGTATATAATAATTATCGGACTGCAATACCTACCCAAAGAAGACTGGTGGCCATCAAACATATAAAAGTCATGTAATTTTTGTGTCCGACGCAATTGTTAAGCCACTGCAGCCATGTATATATTGAGGTTACTTTAAGAGAGGATTTTAAAAAATGCCAACCAAAAACAAGTTGCAGAAGATCTGCCCATATGGAGCACTTGAAGCAACAAGAAAAATACCCGACAGTGGTGATCAAACCCATCCACGCATTTATCACAACTTCTACAGTGTTTGCTGAACTTGCGGACCTGCAACATGAAAAATATTCATGGGTAATAAAAAATAATATTTAAACAAGTCAACTGGCAATAATCTATTGAGGGGGAGTATGAGATCATAACTTTAAACCCTTCTGTAGCTTTTTCTTTGGAAACGAAGCAGATTCACAACTTCCCATACAATAATTTAGGAGTATGTAGCTTGATAAAGAAACACATGAGAAACTAAAAAGACTAGAACTGATGAATCTTTAAATTGAGAAATTATGATACTACGTTTGTAAAAATGCCATACCTCAGCATTGCACAATGTGCAGAACAAAGCATCTTCACCACCCTGATTCTCAGTTGCCCCTTCCTGTGGTTTGCGGCAATCTTCGTGTACAAACAACGCACAGCAAATTCCTCCAATGCAATTCCCAGCTGTGGGTTCTTCCGGAATATTTACAACCCCAAGTTCTCCTACTGACCCTTTCCTACTAGAGTTAGCTCCAGCCAAAGAACTTCTGGAAACTGATGATGGAGAAGAATGGCCTGTGGTGGCTTCATCGAACTTTCTCGGCAAGTCTTTTGCTGATAACCTGTGATTTGGATTGATACCATTTGGAACTCCGTTTCCAAACTTGGACATAATTCCAGGATCTGCAGGGTTTATTGCAGTACATCGAACATAAAGAATGAAGACGAGCAGTGCCTGCAAGGCCATGGAAAGATTATGGGAATAACATCAGGCATACAAGCGATTTCTATATAAAAGAAACGAAAAGAGTTGACATTCTGAATGAATGGCTCAAGAATTGGGCAAAAGGTTAGCGCATTACATAATGTGACTAGCATAGAGAATCAATTTTGGAAGAAACTCTGAAGTCTACAAACTCTATCTAGTTTGGCCCCATCAAATTACTTATCTTTGAAAAAAAAAGTAATCAAATTTGCACCACATATTCGAAAACCTTATAAAGAACGAGCTCTCATCTCCATTGCCAACATCTAGAATAAGAATGATGAAACTTCTCGGAAGCTGACAGGACTCAATCCCATAATACTCAGGTTGGGGACTGAAGGCTAGCTTTTGATTAGTACATAATGTGGATCAGATCACGGAATACATTCAAAAGCAAAGACTAACAGCATTTTTTCCTCCATTGTTTTCCCGACAGACATATCTATAAAGACAATGCATGCGTATAAGATAATGAAATTGTTGGAAAATTTAATATTATTTTTATTATATTAAATTAATTAATTGAATGGAAATTAGAAGTTAAGCCTTTTTGTAGAAATATGTGTCTATCCTAATGAAGAGTTAGCTTTTGACTCTTCATGAATGGTCACATGTTTTCCAAAGATATAACTCAAATTCTATAAATAGGGAAACCCTATAAACATAGAATAATTTTTTCATCATACATATATTCATATATATAGTGCACAAATATTAGAGAGTCCGAGTCCATATGAGAGAGTATTCAACACAATCGTGGTTGATGGAGCCTAGTGATTTGGAGTGCTACTATTACAAGGACATGGTTGTTGTATATTGGGAGACAAGTGCTGATCAACGATGAGCACCGTAGTAGGACGTAAACTTGTCTTAAGGACAAAGTGTCCAACTCTTGTCTCGACTATATTTTCAGGTTTTTCTAATCCATCAGGTTATGTTCATTCAATATTGGTTACTCAAGTGCATGCATTACTTGATATATAATTGTATGAATTATTTCTTAATTTTCTATGTGACTTAATATAGCAATTAGACCCAATTTTTCTAACAAAACTTTACAAACAACGAAAATGCTTAATGTACATCACATCAAATCATTTCACTTACCACAGGAGAGTAACCACCAATCAAAACATATTCCCAGATACGGCCTCCAAGGAAGGGAGCAAAGAAAGCATAGAAGGCAACCACTAACAAGCAGAATACAGTAATAGCGCCAACCTGCCAAAATTAAACAACACAGTTTATTTGATAATTCGATGAACTAGTCAGTAAGAAAGCACAACAAATGAAACAAGAAAATGTAATTCAGCGTCCAGAAAACGGGTAGATACAAGGACAAGAAGGAAAATTAACAAATTCCACCAAGCTAGGTTCAAGTCTATCAAACATAAACTCGAGCATTCGAGCTTTTCTTTCTGTTTTCGCTTAGTTGGGAACCAACCGGTAAAATTTCATCCCAATATTCCTAACCACAAAGTAAAACCGTACCTCAGGGACCTAACTAACAGTTAGAGCAATAATGTTAGCCAAAAAGATTTGATCTTTTACACAAATTGACAAATCAAAACCCACATTCAGAAATAAAGATCAGATTTTTATTTTCTTGACAAGGCGATATCCTAAACTACTCTAATTCACGGGGAGGGCGCACACTCCCCTGGCCAACCGCCCTAAACCGCGTATGGAGAACCGGGATCCGATAAAGTTCAGCCTTTCTGGGCATAACCCACATCAGCAAGTGGTTTAAGAAGAAATATAAATACCTGGAAGGTGTGAGCAGGCAGTTGCCATCCATGTTTTCTCACCATAACTGCCCAATTCAGAGCAAACCCACCAAAACCCTAGCTACTACTCCCAAACCCTAGCTACCACTCCCGAACCAGAGAGTGGAGGAGGACTTTTTTTTTTTGGTCAATAGAGGAGGACTAGAAACACAAGAAAAATAAGAGGGAGAGAGAGTGTGTGTTTCCCTCTCTGTAACCCAAAACCCAAAAATAAAATACAATTTTGGAGAACCCCAAAAGGAAATAAAGAAAACTTGGTCTCCTCTAAATTGCCATAGCCCCACAGATAATGCAAATGTTAACCAAAAAACCAAAAGAAAAAATGGTTCAAATCGTTTTGAGAAAAAGGGAAAAAGAAAACCCAGTTGTGGAAATGGAAGGCGGAGGAGGAGGATGAGATTCTGTTGAAAAATGGGTCAAAGAGAAAGAGTGAGAAAAGGAGTAGAACTTGGAATTTGCTGCTGAGGAATTAGCAGATAAAAATGCCAAAAACTAAAATACAGAAAAAGGAGGGGCGTTGACAGATTGAATCCTCAACCATTTTGTGAAGATGTATGTGTAATATCTGTATTAGGTATGCTTTTGGTAGCAAAATATGGTGTTTTGGTGCGTTATATGTGGGTGGACCCCACCACACATACTTTTCTCTCTCATCTCTTCTTCTCCTTTGTCCCTCTCCTCAACTTTACTCTTTATTTCATGTTTTTGTTAGTTTTCTTGGCATATTTTACTAGTGATTTTATTTCTTTAATTGTCTTTTAATCACTTTAACGAAGCATCAATTAAATATTTATTCCAATATTATAAGGAACTTCTTTGATTGGGCTTGGCTTATGATGACACCTTGCATGCGAGTAAATTTCACAATGGTAAAAATTGGAAGGTGTGGATTTTAAAAATGTTGGTACGAGAATTATAATTAAGTATGAGGTAATAGTAAGTTCATAGAGAATCATACTTTGAGAGAGTTTTCTTAACATTCCTTTATTTTTTATCACCCCTCTCGATTGTTCAATTATCGGAAAGAGTAATGCTAGGAAGATCCAATTTTTTAAATCAAATGATGTGCCACCAATAAGAAACAAGAACGTTAATCGACACTTAATTAATAATCCAATAATCTACAACCACATCATTTAGCTTGTAAATTTGGGTTAAAAAATTTGGTCTACCTAGTACTACTCTTATTGAAAATTGTTAGGCCTCGCACGGTTTGTAATTTATTAGGCTAATTATTTCTTTGTTTAGTTCTTGCTTTGCCCATAGTCCCATATTGTAAGCAAGAGAAATGCTAAAAAGACTTTCTGAGTCCTAAAAACTCTCCGTGAGCTCATGTTTTCTATAAATGATTGTTTTCCCTACAATATATTTGAGTCGTATGAGACAAAGTATTGAGTGGCCTTGGATTACGATGACAGTCTTCTTAATTTTACCAAGATCCATAAAGCAAAAACCTAAACCCCATACAAGCATCCTGAGGACCTAAACCCAAGAAATATAAACCAACTTGTCTCCCTCTCGTCGATCTCCACCGAAGACAAACTCTTGTACAAGTTTCAAGGAAAATTTCCTTTCTCTCTAAACATGTTTATCCATCTTCATCCAAAGCTTTAGAACTCAATTCTTTGAAGCTTTGAACATCTTCTACGCTACGTACCGTCCAAATAGCGTACATAGCATGCACGTACTTTCCGTTGTAATACAAAACCTGATTGAAATTTACGATCATTGTTACTTAAGCGAATACATCAAAGCATATGCCAAGTATGAGTTTAAGGTGTTGGTCGCAATAAACTTTTATACCAGAACGAAAAATTTACAACGACTTCTAGCTAGACATAGGTTGCTTCTTGATCATTTAAAAGAGTTTATGCAAGTTGTGCTGCATTTTACAGGTTGGTAAACTTGCAACTATAGTTTTGCAGAAAAACTTGAACGCAACAGCTCGTCGGATTCAAATTTATGCAAGTTGTTCTTATTTTTCTGCAGATACAGTTTTGTCTGTGCAGTACTATTGGGAAGATATTTGGCACTCTCTTTACAGAACGGTGTATTTTTGTGTCATTGTTTACAATGGGTTTTTTATTAGTGCTTCTGGTGTACCTTAGTTAAAGACTTACTTGGGGATCAAAGAAGGAACTGTCAAGCTTTCCTAATGTTTATGTAGATAAATAATAAGATGACTCTCAAAGTGAGATTTTTTACTATCTTACAGTTTAACATTAATTCTCGTTTCACTTTTGAGAAACACTCTTTTAACATTTATCTTCTATATAATGGGATGGTGGAGCCTTTCTGCTTTGATGAAGGGTGTGCAAGTTTTCTATTCTGTTAGGAATTGTGTCTACATTTGTGTCCCTCCTTTTCCTCATCATTTCTACGTCTACATTTATAATTTTGTCAATTTTCTAGGTTTTGAGTAAGAGACTGCTAAGTTGTTTGGGAAATAAACGGTGAAGATTGACTTTAAATTTGACTATAAGAAATCGAACGGTGAAGATTGTTTAAAAAATCAAACTACTAAGTAGGCTGGACTACAGAAGACAAAACCCTTAAATAAGTGGGAAATTTAGAGAGGAATGTTCAAAATTGTACTTTCAAATTTAATTCGCTCACATTGGAATTTGAAAAATATACAGATCGAGAATTGGACTTTGGCATTCATTGGCAACCCCATACTCCTCAACAAAAAAGTGTGGCTGAAAATGAAATGCAGCATTCATGAACATGTATGGCAAGAACTAGAAGTATGTTGAAAAACAATAACTTAACTCCCAATGAATTCTAAGTCAGAGTTTAGTTTTGGGAACCCTAAAAATGATTTCATGAAGACTAGGTCTGTGGGAAAAATCATTGAGAACCCTAACTCGTATGCAAATGTATGAGTTAGCATGTCAGAGTTGGAGCATGACTTGGGTATTTTTCCGACTCATTTCCCTCTAATGTAACAATAGAAAACAACTATCGTTGTCAACACACCTGCTCATGAATGATGAGTTGATTATAAATTAGTGTTACTTATTGTGTGACTTAGTTTAACTTCTCATCCCCCTAATATCGTTGCATCAATAATAGTACAAGTCGTACTTAAAATATTAAGTAAATCAACATGAAAAATGTCACACCAAACAAAAAGTTCCAAAGTCTTGAATTGGGAGGATTTATTATGGATATTATGAATGCGAATCACATGATGCATAATTTTATGTGTTATAATAGCAAAAGTAGACGATATAATAGTTACATTTAATTTTTTTAATTTGTATTAATAAAAAAAATCAGAATTATAATTTAAATAAAATTATAACGTTACGTAAATATAGTCATAGTAGATTGAAAAATTACTTTGAAGTTCCCTAATAAACAAAAATGTGAGAGATTCCGAGTTCGATGCTTCGAGCTAGTGAGTCTGCTCGACTATAGCCACAGGCAGAGTAAAATTCTCTATAACCTCTTCGGATTTCAAAGAGGTAGAGAACCGTAACTTGTCACAAATTATCCCACTTTTTGGAAAAAAAAAAATGAAAGAAAAATCACTTTGAAGTATGAAGGTTTGAAGTTTGAAACAAAATGAAATAAATTTGTGATAAATAGTCAAAAGAACACGTAAAGTAAATGGGGAGAGAGTAAATGGGGAGAGAGAGAGAGAGAGAGAGACAGCTGACGAGTGACTTTATTGGGCGGGCAGCCACGCGTGACACGCGCACAGTCAGCCAATAACGTATGCGTGAAAAGGGGACCCACACCCGCAGATTAGCTCGCTCGGTGGTCGCACAATTACATCAACAGCACGAGGGGCCGGCACGCGCGACGCGTGTGGCCGCGAGGCTTCGGGTCATAAATAAAAGGGAAAAAATGGCAGCGAGTGGGAGAAGGTGAGAGTCAGATTGAATTGGGATCGATTTTGAAACCCTAAAACGGGAACAAATTGGGGGCAAAATTAAAGGACCTTCGTAATTGGCCACTCGCTCCTCCCCCTCGCGTGTGCGATCATCTTCCTTCGCAGTCGCAGATCGAAGCTCCCTCCTCCTCCTCCTCCTCCTTCCTCCATATGTAATACGCAGAGAGAGAAGGGCAGAGGTATTGTAAAATCTCTCTCTCTCCTCTGTCCCCCCCTCTCTTTCTCTATCTAGCCCCCTCTCTAGAATCAATTAAATGTTATTAAAGTCTCTCCTTTTGATTGCTTTTCTGTTGAATTTAGTGTTTTGTAATCTGGGATTTTTGTATTGATTGTAAAGTTTTATTTTTTTTATGTGGGTGATTGGTGGGTTTGAAAAATGAGGAGTTGCTATCAATTAGTTAATTTGTTTGAGTTAGCAGCTTGTTAAATTCAGCTGAGCTTATAAATTTCATTACTTGGGAATTCTTTGTTTGTGGAACAGGCTAGTTTAGTTGGGTTTTCAGGTGGACTTGCACTGTTGCACATTTTGGAGCTTGAGTAGTATTATTAGCATGTAAAGTATGATTTTTCGATTCCGAGTTATTTCGGTTTTAAAACCCATGACTTGTGAGTTTAATCAGGTTTCGTTTGTATTGTGTGTGTTTGTTGCACTTCAAGTTTAGCAGTTGTTCTCATCTGTTGCCAAGTGTAGCTGAAACTCTGTTATTTGTGTCAAAACACTACCACATATGTGGTAGAATTGAACACTCTATTGCTCCTATTTAGAGCATTGTAGAATGTTTCTTGACGTTTAGGCGGTGGATTTTTTGTTTTTGTTTTTGTTTGAGTTAGTTTTGAGTAGATATTTAACATCGGAATTGGTATTAGATTGTGATGTTGATATATACATGTTTGCCAGTTTTTGAGGTTGATATACATGTTTGTGATCCGTGATGAATTTTTATTTCATAGATAAATGAGAGCCCCACTGCTTCTCATTTTCAAGTTTTGTTTTCTGAGAGGCATTCTGGTGAGTTTAGAACAACACCTTATGCCTCCAAGAAGGTGCCTTACCACTCTGTTTCTGGTATATTAGGTTAAATACTTCACTTTGGTGGTCTTGAATACCTCAGTGACTAGGATATGGTATTAATAAGGATACCGATGCTAGACCCTCTAAATACGTAAATACCTGTGTTGAACAGAAAATACACAGTTCTGAATATTATTTTTTGGAACTAATAGTTCGTTTGGTGGTGATTAAAAACATTTTCTGGGCACAATTGCTCTATCTTTGATAATCACCTAAACCTCTTAAAGCATCATGATTTTAACATGTGATAGTGGTTCAATTAGTTATTTCGTTGAAATTTCCGGTCATGAGTATTAATGCGCATGGTTTTATTTCTTTTTAATAAATTAATTTCTTATTTTTTCCTGCCAAAGGTTTATTTATATAGCTTATAAGATACCATGGGAGGTGATACTGGTCCCTTATGTTGGAAGAAGAGGATGGCATCATCTTGGTCACATTGACAAGGCTAGACAATCCAGTTGGAGCTGTTTGTTAATTTTGTGCTTTGAACTTCCAAAATGGTTTGTAACTCTTTTTCTTACTTTAATTAGGAATCTGAATTTTTGTTTACTATTATGTTCAGAGTTTGTAAATTGAATCATTATTTGATTTTCTGGCAACTGTTGTCTTTTCTTGGTTTCAGATGTTTTCTGATAGCAACCAGTTAAAACTAAATAACCTCACCATGGACATAGATCTACGGCTACCTTCTGGTGAGCATGGCAAAGAAGATGAAGAGCCGCATGAAATTGATAACTTATTGGAACATGAAGAAAAAGTGCATAATGGAGATATAGCGAGTGAAAACATTGAGGATGTTAGAGATGAAGTACGCGCTGAAGATGGTGGGGATTTGAATTATCCTACACCAGATATGGTAGTGTTTAAAGAGGATACGAATCTTGAGCCGCTTTTTGGTATGGAATTTGAATCACATGGTGAAGCATACTCCTTTTATCAGGAGTATGCTCGGTCTATGGGGTTCAACACTGCAATCCAAAATAGCCGCCGTTCAAAGACATCGAGAGAATTTATTGATGCAAAATTTGCTTGTTCTAGATATGGAACCAAGCGTGAGTATGACAAGTCGTATAATAGACCACGTGCCAGACAGAACAAGCAAGATCCAGAAAATCCGACTGGTCGGCGATCATGTTCAAAGACAGACTGCAAAGCTTCAATGCATGTGAAGAGAAGACCAGATGGTAAATGGGTTATACATAATTTTGTGAAGGAGCATAACCACGAGCTTTTACCAGCTCAAGCAGTCAGTGAACAGACAAGAAAAATGTACGCTGCAATGGCTAGACAATTTGCTGAATACAAAAATGTGGTTGGTCTAAAAAGTGATCCCAAAAATCCTTTCGATAAAGGTAGGAATTTGGCATTAGAGGCAGGAGATTTGAAGATTTTGCTTGAGTTTTTCACGCAGATGCAGAGTATGAATTCCAACTTCTTCTATGCTGTAGATCTGGGAGAAGACCAACGGCTGAAAAGTTTGTTTTGGGTTGATGCCAAAAGTAGGCATGACTACATCCATTTCATTGATGTAGTGTCTTTTGATACTACCTACGTTAGGAACAAACATAAGATGCCTCTTGCTTTATTTGTTGGAGTGAATCAACACTATCAGTTCGTGCTGCTAGGATGTGCTTTGGTATCAGATGAAAGTACATCAACTTTTTCTTGGCTAATGCAGACGTGGTTGAAAGCTATGGGTGGACAAGCTCCAAAAGTAATAATCACGGACCATGACAAGTCGATAAAATCAGTTGTTGTGGAGGTCTTTCCAAATGCTTATCATTGTTTTTGTTTGTGGCATATTTTGGGGAAGGTTTCTGAAAATCTTGGCCATGTGATTAAACAGCATGAAAGTTTTATGGCGGAATTTGAAAAGTGCATCCACAGGTCATCTACAAATGAAGAGTTTGAAAAAAGATGGTGGGAAATTCTTGAGAATTTTGAACTGAAAGAGGATGGATGGACTCAGTTGTTGTATGAAGATCGAAAACAGTGGGTACCAACATACATGAGGGATGTTTGTTTGGCTGGGATGTCTGCAGGTCAGCGATCTGATAGTGTGAACTCCTTTTTTGACAAGTATGTGCATAAGAAGACCACTGTTCAAGAGTTCCTGAAACAGTATGAAGCAATCCTACAGGATAGGTATGATGAAGAAGCCAAAGCAGATTATGATACATGGAACAAACCGCCAACTTTGAGATCTCCTTCACCTTTGGAGAAGAGCGTCTCAGGGCTGTACACACATGCAGTATTCAAGAAAATTCAAGGTGAGGTTTTAGGTGCAGTTGCTTGTCACCCTAAACGGGAAAGACAAGATGAGACGGGCACCATTTTCAAAGTGCAAGATTTTGAAAAGAATGAAGATTTCATTGTAACATGGAATGAAATGAAGACAGAGGTTTCTTGTGTATGCTGCTTATTTGAATATAAAGGTTATCTTTGTAGACATGCATTGATTGTTCTTCAAATATGTGGCCTATCTGCAATCCCATCTCATTATGTATTAAAACGTTGGACAAAAGATGCAAAGAACCGGCATTTGGTGGGAGAAGATTCCGACATTGTACCGTCCAGGGTGCAAAAGTTTAATGATTTATGTCAACGGGCAATGAAAGTGATCGAGGAAGGAACTCTATCTCAGGAGAGCTACAGTGTTGCATGCCGTGCACTAGAAGAAGCTTTTGGAAATTGTGTGAGTGTAAATAATTCTAGTAAGAGTCTGTTAGAAGCTGGCACATCAGTCACTCATGGCCTGCTTTGCATTGAAGACGATAACCAAAATAGAAGTATGAGCAGCAAAACAAACAAGAAAAAGAATCCAACGAAGAAAAGAAAGGTTTGTTCTTGATAGTGACTAAATTATAATGCTCTTTGTAACAGTTTTATTTAAAGGTAACATTATAATCATATTGCAGGTGAACTCTGAGCCAGAGGTTATGGCTGTTGGGGCACAAGACAGCTTGCAACCAATGGTTTGTCTTCTTCTATTTAATTTTTTTAGCTTTTTTGAAAAGAAAATATTTGTTTGAGATGATTTGCTTCAAATTGGTGTCCTAATCTGGGATACACATTGTGGTTTGAAACAATATTATGAATCTGGTCACACAAGATTGGTGTGCTTACGTCTATCTGGTATTGCATGTGGGGGAATAGTGTTTAAAATTGTTGGACAAACTTATTCGACTATTGTAATATTTTGTAATTAGAATCTTATTTTGTAGGAGAAATTGAACTCAAGAGCAGTAACACTTGATGGCTATTATGCTGCCCAACCGAATGTGCAAGGAATGGTATTACCATATCTTGTACCAGTAACAAATTGTCTGATACAACTTATTCATATACGGTGCCTCCTTTTTGTCAGGTACAATTGAATCTAATGGCACCTACGCGGGATAACTACTATGGGAATCAACAGACCATTCAGGGGCTTGTAAGTCATAATTATTAGAATGAGTAAAAAAGGACCAGCGATATTGCAAACTACGTGAATATAACTGAGACCTGGTTTTCATACTTTCAGGGACAACTGAATTCTATAGCTCCAAGCCATGATGGTTATTACAGTGCGCAGCAAAGCATGCATGGGCTGGTACAGTACCCTATCATGATAATGAAAATATTTAGCCTCTGACCATGTTCAATTGGTTGCATTTTATATTTTGCGGCATTGTGCTTGCAGGGACAGATGGATTTTTTCAGAACACCAACTGGTTACGCTTATGGAATTCGGGTTAGTTTGCTAGACATGGTACTAATTGACTTTCCTACATCATGCATCTTGTTTAATTTAGCTTACAGTTGTTTTTTCCTTGTGCCAGGATGACCCCAACGTAAGAACTGCTCCATTGCATGAAGATGCATCCAGACATGCTTAAGGAACACACTGCTCAGTGTAGGCATCTTGCATTTAAAATGGTAAATATTTTTTTGCTGTTAGCTGAAGTTTAACTTGAAACACAGTGGAACTGATTCGAAAATTATTCCGTAGGTAAAGAGAGATCCTTTGAAGATAAATCTTGTTGTAAAGAAAAGTGAAATGTCTCATACCTTGTGGACGGAAGGATCACGATGGACAGCTTCCTCATTTGGTACCTGTAAAATAAGACAGTAGAGTAGGCTGTTGTTAATTATTTCGTCTGCGATGTTTTCGGAAGTAGGAAAGAAATTTGAGCAGGGTCATATCTTCTGTAAAGGATGTTGTATTATTGTACCTCTGATTGCCTATCCTCAATAGGGATAGTTGAAATCAGGTTTACTTGTGAGCCCATTGCATAAGCAATTTTTTTTTACTTTCAAAATGGAAGACAATCGAGAAATGACAGGTTTACTAGTGTCGTTCATGAGATTTGAATTCAGGACTTTCATTACTAGTATCGTTCACGATGATTGAAGTATATATGGATGATTGTTAACCGTCAGGGATGGCGATTCTTCGCGACCAATTTTCCCCTTTGCACTTCTCCCTCTTAACTTTTATGCTTTAGTCGTTGAAGAAAAGGCTCCGCATACGAGCCCGTAAAATTTTTTATCTTGAAAAGAAGCACTTGAAGGCCAATATTCAAAAATACACTATTTTGACTTATTAAGTGCTTCTTCGAATCATACTTGGTTTTTAGTTAAATAAGTTATAGAAACTAAAAATTTATATTCCAATGATACTCTCTAATTTAGGGAGCCATAATAAGTATGAACCAATAGAATAAAGTGCTTATTTAAAATGTTGTTCAAAAAATGCCTGAATTCCGTTTTCACTTTGTAGATTTAGAAAATTCTAGAGAGTGTTGTACTAAGAGCATGATAGGGAGTGTGACTGAAGATAAATTTTTTCAAATCCTCTCTAAGTTTTAGTTAGGAGGTATTTAGAGAGCGCATTTGATTATCTAATTAGAACATAACAAGTGGGCAGTCGAGGTTTTTTTTTTTTCTTTGATTGGATTTTAAAAATATTATTGTGCAAAATTCATAATTGTCATGGTCTTTTCACCAAATTACATAATCCAAAGGAGCGAGTAGGCAAATACCAAAAGAAAAAGTGCAAAATTGCAAAATTGGAGCAGAATCACTACCCTAATTGATGTAGTCACCGTGTTACAAATGTCAATTAATTGTTCAAAGTTACGGAACTGGATCATCTCCTGAGCTCAGGATGGAAATCCTCATGAGCAGCTCATTCGGACCGTTGAAATTTAATCCAACGGTTCCAAACAAGGGTACCTCTAAAATTTATAATAATTGCAGCCGTTGGATCAAGTTTGAACGGTCCGGATGGACTGTTCATGAGGATTCCTATCCTGAACTTAGGAGAGGATCCAGTTCCCAAAGTTACTATCACGTATTCAAAGTTACTAACACGACATATTTACAATTGCATACAAAACTCAAGTAATAATAATTACACTCTTTTTTTTCCCACCAAATGCCATATTTGTTCACAACTTTAGATCTAATAACATTATTATTTGACCTATAAGAGTTATTTATCTAGCGGTTAGGTCCTCGGTTTACTCTCAAGTGGTCTAAGGTTCGACTCTCTTTCATGGTATTCATCTAACAAATGCTGATGTTTCTCGCTCTCCAAATTTTGTGGGGTCAAATGGCAAGCCTAGTGATTAGTGGGTTAAACGACAAGCTTAGTGATTAGTCGGGTCAAAGACTCAGATACACTAATTTGGAAAGAAAAAACATTCAATTATTTGGAAAGAAACTATCATAATCGTATTGAAGTAGGAATTCAGATCCTCGTCCGATTCTTTTGGTAAGGATCTCGGGGAATCGTGTTGTTTATTGTACATCGTGCTGTCAGAAATTATTTTAAATATTTTTATTTAAAAGTAAACATAAGCAGTACTTGACAAAAACTGATATCATGATATACAATTCACGAATCTCCAAGATCCTCGTCAAAAGAATTCAGAGAGGATCCTGTTGGTTGAATTAGGTAAAGTTTTTAGCTCGTTGTTGATAATTCAAAGAATTCAGAGAGGATCCTGTTGGTTGAATTAGGTAAAGTTTTTAGCTCGTTGTTGATGATTCAAACTAATCACGCGCCACGCGTGTGTCTCGGAACCAGATATAATTCACCCGTATATATCATATGAAATGAAACTGTCCAGAAAAGAAACATCTTGACGCGCCGAGAAGGAAGAGCGACAGAAACGAAGATTAGAGCGTGTGAACAAAGCGAGTGGAATTCGCCAGTTTCCTGCCAGATCCCCGTTTGCTTCGGCGAGTGAGCGTGTGAAGATCCAACCCCAGAAGCTTTCCCAAATTCGACCCGCTTCTCGCCCACTCGCGGAATTCCCCACTCGCCGTTCCGTTCTTCTTCTCTGATTCTGCACTTGAGGTCTCTCTCTCAATCTCTCTCCTTCTCTCCCTGAATCACTTACTGAAACTTGTTGATTTTCCTGGGTAAAATTCGTGTTGTTTTGTGTTTGGCTGCTGAGAAAGTAACGGGGAAAAACGAAACAGGAGTTACTAATTTTGGTTTATGATGTTTTTTATTTTCTTTCTAAGCTTATTTTTCAGAGGCTAGAAAAATATGTTAAAGCATAATAAAGGTCTAGACTTTAGAATTTTCTTTCCATTTCAGCAGCTTTCTCAGCTGCCAAACAGAGGGTAAAAAGAAAAGATCATAACTTTCTTATTTGGCATTAATTAGTCACAGATCCACAATGTGGATGGAATCATGGAATAGCTATTACTGTTTAAGTGATAGAATGTATTGTACATACTGTAGTGAATAACAGTAAATTAAACTGCAGCGGGATTGTTGTTACTGTCACAGATAATGAGCATGCCTCGTGTTTATTTTTTTTATTCGAGCGATATTCTAGTCTAGTTAAACTATGGGGGTGGGGGAGGAGATTCAAACTCGGGTGCTCGCCGCTCTATTTAATAAGTACTAGTTTTTTTTCGAGCGATATTTTATTTGCTTGTTATGTTTCATTTTGATTAATAAGTACTAGTTTTGGGTACCAAAGTGAAATATATTGACAATTGCTGATTGAGTTTGAACTGGCTTAACTACGATTTATATGTACTCGGTAAGAGTCTAAGAGAGGGGCATTTTGGGTGCCAAAGTGGTGTATTTTGCACTTGGCGAGGTTTTTTATTTATTTATTTTTTTTTTCTCACAATCATGCGTGTTTTACATCACTAACGAAGAGTGCAAAATAGAATGACTGAGAGTTCTCGAGTGTTCACACGGTCCAGGAACTTTTTTTGTTAGGTTTGCTGGCCAAGTTGGTTAGAATTTTGCTAATGACAGAGATGATCTCTGAGTATCTTTTAACACCCTGAACAGGACTTGTATTTCTTGTCACTTATTGTACCTTTTTTCTTTAGGGGTTATTATGATGGTCTGTTGGAACAATCGGTGTTTCTTCACAGAAATCGATAGCAAACTACTTGTAGCTAGACATCATGGATAGAAATCAAAATTCGGGTGAAACAGTGGTGGATGGTCCAGAAAAGATGAGTGTTGGTGCAGTAAATGAAAATATGAATATGGTTGCTGTTGCGGAAGAAGTGCAGAATAGAGGTGGCGGGGTCATTACTTCTCCTGAGAAGGATGTTCAAGTGTTTGAGGGTGAAGCAGATTTTGAACCTTGTAATGGCATTGAATTTGAATCGCACGAGGCAGCATACTCATTTTATCAAGAATATGCCAAGTCTATGGGATTCACCACTTCAATCAAAAACAGCCGGCGCTCAAAGAAATCAAAGGAATTTATTGATGCCAAATTTGCATGTTCAAGATATGGAGTCACTCCAGAATCAGATAGTGGGACTAGTCGTCGACCAACTGTGAAAAAGACAGATTGCAAAGCCAGCATGCATGTGAAGAGAAGGGCAGATGGAAAGTGGATTATTCATGAATTCATAAAGGAGCATAATCATGAGCTTTTACCTGCTCTGGCATATCATTTTCGGATTCATAGGAATGTAAAGTTAGCTGAAAAGAATAATGTTGACATTTTGCATGCAGTTAGTGAACGGACAAGAAAGATGTATGTTGAAATGTCTAGACACTCTGGTGGGTACCAAAGTACTGGGTTTCCTCGGGCTGACACAAACTATCAGTTTGATAAGTGCCGGGACTTGAGTCTAGATTTGGGAGATGCTCAGGTAATGCTTGAATACTTTAAGCGTATCCAGAAGGAGAATCCTAACTTCTTCTATGCTATAGATTTGAATGAAGAGCGACGTCTGAGAAATTTGTTTTGGGTTGATGCAAAAAGTCGGAGTGATTACAAGAGTTTTAATGATGTTGTCTCTTTTGATACTTCTTATATCAAAATAAACGATAAGTTGCCAATTGCTCCTTTTGTTGGGGTGAACAACCACTTTCAGTCAATGTTGCTTGGTTGTGCATTGGTTGCTGATGATACAAAATCAACATTTGTATGGTTGTTGAAGACATGGCTTAGAGCAATGGGTGGGCAAGGTCCTAAAGTGATTATCACTGATCAAGACCAAACCCTGAAGGCAGCGATTGGCGAAGTCTTTCCAGATGCACGTCACTGCTTTTCACTTTGGAGTGTACTGGAAAAGATCCCTGAAACTCTTGCTCATGTAATCAAACGGCACGACAATTTCTTGTCTAAGTTTAACGAATGCATTTTCAAGTCCTCGACAGATGAACAGTTTGTCTTTAGATGGTGGGAGATGGTTAACAGTTTTGAACTTCAAGATGATGAATGGATCCGATTGCTGTATGATGATCGTAATAGATGGGTGCCTACTTATATAGGAGATACTTTTTTAGCTGGAATGTGCACACCTCAGCGTTCTGAAAGTATGAACTCTTTCTTCGATAAATACATACACAGGAAAATTAGTCTGAGAGAATTTGTGAAACAGTATGGAACAATTCTGCAAAATAGGTATGAAGAGGAATCAATTGCAGATTTTGATACATGGCACAAACAGCCTGCATTAAAATCTCCTTCGCCTTGGGAAAAACAAATGTCAACAGTTTACACGCATGCAGTATTCAAAAAGTTCCAAGTTGAGGTTTTGGGCGTAGTTGGCTGCCAGCCAAAGAAAGAACATGAAGATGGACCAACTACTACATTCAGAGTTCAAGACTGTGAAAAGGATGAATATTTCATGGTAGCCTGGAACGAAACGAAGTCAGAGGTTTCTTGTTCCTGTCATTTGTTTGAGTACAAAGGTTTCCTTTGTAGACACACACTGATTGTTCTCCAAATGTGTGGCCTCTCAAGTATCCCATCTCATTATATTTTGAAGAGGTGGACAAAAGATGCAAAGATTAGGCAATCAATGGTTGAAGAAACAGAGCGAGTACAGACTAGGGTGCAACGCTACAATGATTTATGCAAGCGAGCCATCGAGTTGAGCGAAGAAGGATCATCATCTGAAGAAACTTATAATATTGCTCTCCGCACACTGGTTGAAGCTTTGAAGAATTGTGTGAATGTGAATAACTCTAATGGTACTGTCATAGAGTTCAGTGGTACTGTTCATGGTATTCGTGAAGCGGAAGAAGAGAATCAAGGAAGCCCTGCAGCAAAAGCAATTAGGAAGAGAAATACAAATAGGAAAAGAAAGGTATGTTCTGAAGTTGATGGTTGATGGCTTTACTTTAACCAGTTAGCTTGAGTCAAATGTAATAAGAACGTTTATTGAAGTATGTTTCTATTTTGCAGGTGCCGGCAAAGCAAGATGGTGTACTTGTTGAATCACAAGACAGCTTGCAGCAAATGGTTTGTCCATTCTTTATGTTATTTTTTTATTTTTTAAATGATTGATTTTGCATATGTTAATCTGGACTTTTATGCTTGTAGGATAACTTAAGCTCAGACGGTATAGCACTTAATGGATATTATGGTGCCCAACAGAATGTGCACGGACTGGTATTGCACTCTTTTCTCGTATCGTTTATTTTAATTTCTCACATGCATCTTTCTTATATCATTTGTGAAATTTCGTAACTGGTGCCTGCAGGTACAGTTAAACTTGATGGAGCCACCTCATGACAGTTACTATGTTAACCAGCAGAGTATGCAAGGGCTGGTAAGTCGAAATAATGTCAGGACCTTAATATGTTAAGATTTCCTTTGCAGCCATACAGACACGATATTATATTTCTACATAATAGTTGTATGAATTTGATTTAATTGGGTTTATATAACTTGTAGGGACAACTGAATTCAATAGCACCCAACCATGATGGTTTCTTCGGGGCTCAGCAAAGCATTCATGGGATGGTACAGTATTTTCATATTCGTTTGAATCACTTCTTAGAGAAATTTTGCCGTGTGTGCATATTCATGCAACAATTTTCTCAAAACCTGCTCTAATCATGTAGGGACAGTTGGACTTCAGACCATCAAGTAGTTTCAGTTACAGCTTGCAGGTTTGTTTTCAATTTACGGGATGTTTGTTTGTTTATATCCTGAAGAAACTGCACTGGTATTATCTATGGTTTTACTTTATTGGGTTTTGTAACTCTAATGCAGGATGATCCGCATCTGAGATCTTCGCAGTTGCATGACGATGCTTCAAGACATTCCTAAGGAAGAAACACGTGCCATATAGCTGTATAGCCCTCGGAGTTGGTTAACGTTGTACTTAAACTTGTTTGGTAATCAGAAACTAAACCCTGAAGTGGTTCCAGATCCCTCTTTTGGCCTCGGCTCTCTTTCTGCCTCTTGAGGTGCAGTGTTTAAGCCGAAAGTTTACTTCCATAGATGACGTAATATGAAGGGGCTGTGCTGAGGTCTGAGATGACATTTGCCACTTCATTCATCGTAACTTAGCATCGCACTGTACCAAAATAGAAATACAATGTAATGTCAGGTGTATTTTAGATTTGTTCGGCGGATCGGTATCTCGAATGTACTAATCAATGCCTAGTTAGTGAAGATATTGAGGTTCATGGGCTTGAAGTCTGTAAAAGTATATTGTGCAACGCAAAGCAGGTCGTAACTTCATCCTCCTGAGTCGCCCGTCCGCCGCCGTGTAGAGGCAGACAGGTTCATGTAAATTTCTGTGAGGTAAATGGATGGCAAAGTACAGTTTGAAGTTATGTTTCTTCTTTTATCTGATTTCAAATGTACGTTTTACATGCATTTGCGAGGGTATTCTTGATGAATTAACGTTATGTGTATTAAGTAACATATTTATGATAAATCGCGTATATTTGAATGACTCGAAGAATAATTTTTTGTAAAAGCAATTTTTAAATGAAAATAAAGAAATTAAACGGTTCTGATCGCCATGTGAATTTCTCCAATGATTCAAGTATTATCCCTCAGAAAATTTTGGCAAATAAAACTCACCCAAAAATTAAAAATTTATACCCGATTACCCGGGAACTTGAACCCGACTTACAACCGGACTTGAACCTCTCTCTCTGTGTTTCAGTCCGCGCGTGGTGGTAGCGTGAAAACTAACTTGCGCAGGTGCAAGCACTTCCCTTTCATTTACGTGACATTGATTTCTCGCCTTTCTGCTTGGACTCACGACCTGTTTGGTTCCTGGGAAAGTTGAGTAAAAACAGAAAGAAAAGCTTAAGTCTTGCAATTTCTCATAACCGAGTGGAGATGTTTTAGTTGCTGCTGCTGCTGAGCTCCCAAAAACAAATGGGTAATCACCAATTCCCTTTCTTTTGTCACCTTTTTACTTTCTGCTTATTTTCCTTCGTGCATCCTACAAAATTAGTAAGCAAAGAGCACACTTCACTTTGAACTTTGAATTTTGCAGTACTTTACAATTTTGAATTTTGTAGGTTTTTTTTTTAATTTTTTAATTTAGATTTTTAACAATTTTTCATATTTATTTCTTAATTTTGAAGCTGTTATTATTGGTTTTTTGTATCAGGTAATTCAATGAAACGAGCTTTTGTGTTGTGTAAGCTTTGTTTGATTGTATGGAGAGAGATCTTGAACTGCTCTCATGTGAGCAGGACCAGTTAGCCATTAGGTCAGATAAAGATGTTAACATTGTAGATGTCACTGATGAGATAAATGTCGATGCAGAGCCAAGTTCGCCGATAGCGAGTGATCGTGTTAAGGAAGTTGATGGATTTAGTGCAGAAGTAAGTGTTATGTCAGATAAAGATGTCAACGTTGTAGATGCCCCATATGAGATTATTGTTGAGGTGAATGTTAGTTCTCAGACAACGGGTGGTCATTTTAAGGAAGTTGATGGGTTGAATGCAGAACAAAGTGTTGTGTCAGATAGAGATGTTGACATTGTAGATGTAAACGATGAGATAAATGTTGACAAGGAGCATGTTAGTTCTCCGACGAGTGATCGTGTTAAGGAAGTTGATGGATTGAATGCAGACAAAAGTGTTGAGTCAGATAAAGATGTTGACATTGTAGATATCACAGGTTAGGTAAATGTTGCGGAGGAGAATGTTAGTTCTCTGATAACGAGTGATCGTGTTATGGAAGCTGATGGGTTTGAATGCAGAACAATGTGTTTCTAGTTTGAATGATCAAAGTGATCTGAACAATGTCGGGGTCGATTCCCTTGATAAGGGGAAGGGGGTAGTTGAGGAGCCCGAAAATGGTTTGGAGTTTGAGTCTAAGGAAGAAGCTTACTCTTACTACAGGGAGTATGCCTGGTCTGTGGGATTTGGCATCATAATTAAAGTCAGTCGGCGCTCAAAAAAATCTGGAAAGTTCATTGATATAAAAATTGCATGCTCTAGATTTGGAAGCAAGCGTGAGTCGGGAACAACTGTCAATCCAAGAACCATGTGGCACAAAGACAGATTGCAAAGCTAGGTTGCATAAAAAGAGGAGAGAAGGTGAAAAATGGGTAGTACATAGTTTTGTAAAGGAGCACAACCATGAGATATGCCCAGATGATTTCATTTATGCTACCAGCGGGAGGAACAAGAAACCTGCTACCGTTGTTCCTCAAAAGACGGGTCTGCAGTTGGCTTTAGATGAGGAAGATGTAAGAGTAATGTTTGAACATTTTATGTCTATGCAGGATGAGGATCCCAACTTCTTCTATGCAATAGATTTTGACCACGAGAAGCGATTGAGAAGTGTATTTTGGGTTGATTCAAAATGTAAGCATGATTATAGCAGCTTCTGTGACGTAGTCTTCTTTGACACTTATTATGTTAGTAACAATTATAAAATTCCTTTTGTTCCTATTGTTGGAGTTAATCATCACTGTCTGTACATTTTGCTTGGATGTGCATTGATCGGAGAAGAGACTACATCGGCTTTCATTTGGTTAAAGCAGACATGGCTTAGAGCAGTGGGTGGCCAGGCTCCAGGAGTGGTTATCACTGATCAAGAAAAATACTTGGAAGAAGCAGTAGAAGATGTGTTTACTGATGCGCGCCATTGTTTTTGCTTATGGCATGTATTGACCAGGATTCCTGAAAATGTGGGTTCCATAAATGGGAAAGAAACATTTATTGAAAAATTCAGCAAATGCATTTACCAGTCTTGGACAGTTGAGCAATTTGAAAACAAAATGGTCGAAACTGGTTGATAGATTTGAACTAAGGGAAAATGAGTGGGTTCATTCATTGTATGAAGATCGTAAAAAGTGGGCACCAACTTATATGCAGGATTTGTTTTTGGTTGGACTGTCAACAAAGGAGCGATCTGGAAGCAAAACTTCATTCTTTGATGGGTACATTTCTCAAGAAGCTACATTTAAGGATTTTGTTGAGCAGTACAAGGCTTTTTGTAAAGATAGTTATGACATGAAGCCGGCGCTTCTCTTAAAACACAGGATAAACAACCTGGATTAAGATCTTTCTCACCTTTTGAGAAACAAATGTCAACTATCTATACCAATGCTGTATTTAAACAATTTGAGGACGAGGTTTTGGGACTAGCTTCTTGTCATTTGAAGAAAGAAGGTGAAATGAAGCATCTGTAATCTATTGGGTCGCAGATTTGGAAGAACGCCAGAATTTCATCGTGTCTTGGAATGAAGCAGACCAAAAAGTATGTTGTTTATGTCATTCATTTGAATGCAGACGTTTTCACTACTTCAATGTCAATAATTCTGTAAGAAGTGTTTCGGAACCCAGCGTGTCAGCTAATCATGGTTTTAATGACGTTGAAGTAGTGAATCCCAGCAGCAGTGTGGCCAAGTTGTCGAATAGAAAGAAAACATACAAAAAAAGAAAGGTTGGTTAAGGCTTGATCTTTGGCATGTAGATCTCGCTACAACTTTTTTTTGGGTCATCCTAATTGATGTGTGCCCTAAAGCGGATTTTACATGTATTGTAGGTACAAACTGAACTGGATGGCACCGTTATCAGGTTGCAAAGACAGCTGCCAGCAGATGGTTTGTCTCATGATCCTTTTTGTTCGGAAACTCTCCCTCATCTATTCTTTGTTTTCGCCTTTAATATATTACGATTCACTTCACTATGTTTTTTAAATGTAGGAACTGATGAAGTCCAGAGCACATGAGATTGATAATTGTCATGTTCCTCAGCAAGAATCTGAACGGGTAATATGAAACAGCTATGTTATCCCAGAATAATGCAATAAGAGTATGGCAACCGAGGGGCGACCCATGTAGGACCAAAACCTTTATTGACCTTGATGTTTCGAAAACAGAATGCAAACATTTTCTTTTGATTTCATTTAGGGACATGTTCATTCGTTACCAACAAGTATTTGTCACCTAGGGACCCAACAGAGCATGCAAGGAATGGTACTGGATTTTTCGTACATGGCATGCTATCAAGCAGTACGATTCATCACATTCAAATACTAAAGTAGCAGTATGTTGTTTTTGGCTTTGTTTTAGTCGCAGCTACAACCCAAGTTCCAGAGCACCGAACGTGCATGGCTATTTTGAGATTAGGGGCACACCCAACGCCAGATACGGTGGGCATCTGAATAGCCTAATTGGACTTCTGTTTCCTATTTGACATTGGATTTTCTTTTCTGAGCTTAATGCTCTTTGGCTGAAGATGGGTGGTGCTTGAAGAGTGAAAGTAACCAAATTCACTTCTTTGAAAGTTGAGATTAATGAGAGTTGGGGAGGAAGGATGCAACAGAGAAGAACCAACCATGGCCATCAGGCAAATAGTGAGGTGCAGTTCTTGAGTTGGAGCAGTGGGATTCGGCTTGGGATATTATTACTTGGGATTAATAGTCGTGGTGATAGGGCAGTTGCAAGATAACCCTGTGGTGAAAAAACGAGGATTTAAGCCCGTGTGATAAAGTCTGTTAGAATTTATGCTCAAAATTGAAAATTCCATCAATTTTCTATTAATTATTAGCACGTGCTAATAATTAGCAGAAAATTGACAAAATTTTCAATGTTGGGCATAAATCTTAACAGACTTTACCACAAGGGCTTAAATTCTAGTTTTTTTAACCACATGAACTATCTTTCAACTACCCTATGAGACTATTAATCCAATTAAGCCTATTTTTATGCATGCACAACACTGGAATGTTGGAAGCATGGCATAATTTACAAGTGGAGGTGTTAAGATTTAGTAAAAAAATGGAAATAGTGGGTTCTTTGGGTGGTTTGCTTTTGTGTCACACTCCTTTGCTGCCCACTAAAATCAGTGAAGCACTGTTATCCAGAGCCTAACCAAACAATGAGTCAATAAATAAATGGTTGTGTGCAGCTTGTCCACTTTCTGTATGCTTCGGTGGAGAGACAGTTTGGTAAAACTATCTCATTACGGCCAATTTTTACATGAGATCGGATCAGATTAAAATAAAAGAGGTCATATCTCATGCTTAGGTGTACTCTACAACTGATGTGACAATGTTTTACATGAGATCGGATGGAACCCAAATAAAAGAGGTTGTAGTTCAAGCTGAGAGATATTCTACAAATGACGTGATCGAATGCTCTGCCCAAAATTTTAAATCTTCTGTGAGGGAGAAATTAAACCATCCACCTTCTACTAGCCCACAGCCATTTGTAAATACTAAACAGTTTACTTGGACCTTTTTCTGTTGTATGTGGCTAATGGCCCAGGCTGATATTATGTATGAACCGAAACATAAGTCAGAAACCCAAAGGGTTTTGGAGCCTTGGCCTAGGAGGCTTCTAATTGCAAGCATCAACTTATTCAACAGGGATGGCTTTCTGGACTCTGGTGCATGTATCTTACAACAAAACTCACATGCATCAATAATTATGGGTTAAGTTATGTGTGCGTGCGACCGACGCAAGGACTGTTGTAAGTGCACTCTCTTGTCTGCGCGACCGACGCAAGGACTTCTCGTTCAACAATAGTTGGATGAGAATGTTTTTGCTTTTGCATGTTGATCAGACCCAACATCTTCCATTTTTACCTGCTACAGAGTGCCGACGATATTATGAACAAGATATACGAGCCAAGGGTGGAGAAAAGTGGAGAGATCAGGTTAGTAAATTACTGAATTATCTCAGGGATCATAACCAATGTTCACATACACATTGAGCTATTAAGAACTTCAAATAGACATATAATTATGATTTATACATATATGTGTAAATATTTAGGACTCTATTTAGACATTTGAAGAAGTGAATACTAGTCAAAAGGAACGTGGGGAAAACGGACATCATCTGTTTGAAATTTCATATCACTCTATTCACTATCATGGATTTATATTCTTAAATCTTAATTAATTGTTTCTATATTCCGCCTAACATGTCCTTCTTTGACTCTCCTCTCTCTCTCTCGCTCTCTCTCCTTCTGGTGATTAGGCTTGAGGGGCTACATTTTTATCTGCTTGTGAGGCTGATTGATGAAGAAAGACTTGGACTTTTACTTAAAAGGAATAGGAAGAAAAGAGATGATAATTACCACTTTATATTTTGGACGTGTCACTTGGTCTGGAGAATAGAGGTTTTGTTAGGTTACTTTAATATCTATACTAGCAGATGAGCACACACTCTCTCTGTGTGAACAATTTCATTTTATTTTTTGTTTTTTTATTAAGGAGTGTGATTAGTTTTTAAAATTTAAAATATGAAAAAATGATGGTGTGACAATTTCTCTTAATAAGTGCATATTTTAGTGTCAAAAGTGAGGGTAAAATAGGAAAAATAGGGATATGATTGTCATTTTCTCAAAAGATACAAAATTACTATTTTTCCATCCTTATGTAAGTATTGTGTATCAAAAGTGAGGGCAAAATAGGGAAGAAATGGAAAAAAGATACAAAATTACTATTTTGCCCTCCTTACGTAAGTATTGTGTATAAAAGTGAGGGCAAAATTGGAAAAAATTGGGAAAAAGTTGACAAGGTGGGTTCTCTTAATAATAGTATAGATAATGTCTATATATAGCTAACAGGATCCTCTCCGGATCCTTTTGGTGAGGATCCTGAAGATACGTGAATTGTGTCATTTCATCGTATATCGTGTGATCAGTTTCTGTTAAGTATTGTTTATGTTTATTTTTAAATAAAATATTTAAAATAATTTCTAACCACGTAATGTATGATAAACGGACACGATTCATAGATTCTCGGGATCCTTACAAAGAGGATCCGGCGAGGATTTGGACCCTCTATATAGGAGCCAAAATATTGTGGAGTAGCATTATCTTCCCTCCTATTACCATCCCCTTCCATCCCCTCATCTCATACTTTTTTTGTCTTATTCTCTATATAAAAAATTCAAAACAAGATGTGACGTGGCGTAATCGCAACCGTTTAAATAGGAGGGGATGGAAAGAGAGAGAGATTAGGAGGGGAGAAAATTCTACTCCAAACATTGTTCATCCAACACATGTCGGCTTGGTTTGAACAGAATAATAGTCATTGGAATGATGAGAAGAAGAAAACTCGACATAAACAAAAGAACATTCAAAGTAGAAAAGTCTACATCCATAAACATAGGAGGAAATTGGAAAACCAATCAACGACGACTTTGGTTTGTTTATCTTTCTGGGTGGTTCATATTCTTAGTTCAAAAAATGATTGTTTCAGGACATGAGACACAAAGCCAATGCATAGAACTATATAGTTTGGTCTTGAACTCCTGGAAAATTCAGAATTTTATATCGCCTTTTAAAGTGGAAAGTCTACAGCCAGCCATGGATGAATCAGATGGCTCCAATCAGCTCAAAAAAGTAAGAAAATTATCAAATGACAAGAGAAAGATGAAACACTGTTTTTCCTATTGTTTGGAGTTAATGCCATTCTGAATAATTTCCTATCTTTGGTAGATAAACATAATTACCTTTTTTCATTAAAAGTAAGAAGGCCTACATATATATACATATACACACACATATATATATATATATACAGAGAGCTTAAGGGAAGGGATCTCCATTTTTTGAAAAAAATGGGGATTAGGTGTGGGGCCCACTTCACATCTAATTTCAACGATCCGAACTGTCTATTTTGTTAGTCTCGATTCATAGATCATCCTTGCAAAATATTAGCTAAATTGGAAATGTTTAAGACATCTAATTGGGTTCAAGGAAATGAACGAATACTTTGTTATATAAGAAAATATGAAATTTGATATTGATAATTAAATAGGCAAATGGTTTCGGATTGAATTGAATTTTTGCAAGGATGATCTATGAATTGAGACTAACAAAATAGACGGTTCGGATCGTTGAAATTAGATGTAAAGTGGACCCCACACCTAATCCCCATTTTTTTCAAAAAAATGGGGATCCCTCCCCTTAAGCTCTCTGTATATATATATCTATATGTTTTCTTTTGTTAAACGATCAATACTAATTTATTAGATATGGAGAGATTTAGTGCAAGGTTTCTCCTTTCACCCTCACATCTTCACACGTCCCTCACCTGCGTGGAAAACACAAATTAGATGATGTGGAGTATGTGTGATCGTTAGGCTTCACACTTGGGCCAACCTATTATATTATTGTGAAGAAAGTTGTGGCTCTAACATAAAACTAAGTGGCAATATCGAGAGTAGTTCAACCTTATAAGTCCTTGCAAGGCGTTTCTCCTTTCATCGATGTAGAACTCTTTTACATTCACATCCTCACAAAAATTACACTGATTCCTGTCAAATCTTTGATTGTTAGTAAGAGAAAAATGAAAATGATACCCATTCTTTACGAATTCATTCCTCCTAAATAAACATGCCTGAAATTGTACGTCTCCACCACTTATGCTTATTAGGTTTATGATCTGGATTTATCTCAACAATAATATAAAGGATTTGGCCAAAATGTGACCTAGAGTTTCGTTGGTTTCTGCTCAACAGCTCGACTTTTATTCAGCCAACAGAAAAAGAGTCAAATAATGGGACAGATTGTTTCTTAATGCTTGAACTATCCAGGAACATGTATCTGCATTTTTTTAGCACAATATATAAAAAGGTACACTATTATTAGAACTAAGTTCTATCAACTAGAAACTAGAAAGCACCGGAATACCTCATGCATATGCTTCAAAAGGAAATAATGAACAAAGAAAAATGCTATTAAAAGAAATTAGGTTTCCATCCTTTTTTTTTCCTACTCTATTGATTAAAACTTTATTCTTTTTCAATTTTTGATCAAGGTCCTTGGATTTAATAAACATCATTAATTATTTCAAAAATAAAATATTTACACGTCAAGATAATTAAATTTTATTTTTAAAAATATTCATTTAGTGTTAGAACCGTTACATTTGGTATATTTATATTTATGGCTAAACTTTTTATCATATATTTATATTTCTAGTTTGTACCCATTTTTTAATTTGCAACCTTTTTTTTTTAAATTGTACCAATTTTCTTTTAAATTTTAATTTGTACCCATAATTAGTTTCTGTTTATCCCTTATTTTTTAAACTTTTATTTGTACTCATAATTTTTTTAACCTTTTATTCATACCCATAATTTATTTATAATGTACCCATTTTTCTTTACAAATGTACCACTTTCTTATATGCAAAATGTATCCTTTTTTTTTTGTAAGCACCATTTTTATGTAAAATGTACCCATTTTTTAATGTAAAATCTATTTATTTTTTTACTCTAAAATGTACCATTGTTTTTTTATATATAAAATGTACCCATTGTTTTTTTATATAAAATGTACCCATTTTTTTTATATAAAACGTGCCCCTTTTTGTATTAAATGTATTGATTCGGTATGTAAAATGTAGCCAAATTTTATTACATACATGTACTCATGTTTTATAAAAATAAAATAAAATCCCATTTTTTTATAATCTAGAATGCACCCATAAGCAATTATTATTATTATTATTATTATTATCAAAACCCATAAGCAATCTTGAATAATTGAATTGGTAGTGTAAATGAAAGCTAAAAAACGGTTGAGTATTTATTGGTATTATTACATCTCTTTTATTATTATGTCATTTATGTGGCAGGAGAGAGATTTCAATCAAAAACCTAAAATGCATAAGATTTGAGTTTATAACAGTTAGAAATCAAGGATCGCAACTTAACTATCCCAAAACATAATTACGGAGGGATTTTGGAAGCTGGAAAGTGCTTAGTTGTTTCATTGCGGCTGCAAAGACGTCTTCCAGGTGTCACAAGTGAGGTCACCTACCTCCTCCTCCTCCTCCACCACCACCGGTCCACCACCAGTCACTTTCTGACGTGGCCACCACCGTGCTGACTCAACCATTATCATGCTGGCGTTCGTCTGCCTATGTTTTGCTTCCAGGAAACCATGCACACAGTAGACGCCACTGTTCTCACTAATATGCTCTTAGAGATTAGTCCTTACTAAAGATAATTTTTAGAAAATAACCTAAGCGGTTTTTAGTATCTAAAAAAGATCCTTTATTTAAATGCACCATGATATGTCACCTATACAAATACCAAAGTTTTTAGCACTATTTACATGTCTGCCATCTTAAATGTTAGAACTGTAACCTCAACTTTTTTGTTATCGGATTCGCAACAGTAACATTGAGAGATTTAGACAGCCCAACCTACATGCTCCACTCAGAAAGCCTCAACATACAAGCTTCAACAAAAGAAAATTCAAAGAACTTAGCGAAGAAGGCTTTGGTGCATTTAACACAATACGTTGAAATGAAGGAAAACTTATTTATTGATATCCCCGATAAGCTACAAATATGTACATATACATGAGTCAAAATAAACAAACAAGATGGAGCCTTCACAAAGGTTGCTTAGGAGAAGTCTCAGCAGTCGGTAGAGCCCCAGAAAGAGAAGGCATCGGAGGGGGATCATTCGGAGCCTCAGTACTGGACAGAACCCTAGAAGGAGGAGGCATCAGAGGTTGATCATTTGGAGCTTCATTACGCGGTACAGCCCCAGAAGACGAAGGCAATAAATGCCTTTGGAACAAACCCACAAATCTCTGATGATCAAGTAAAACCTGACCATCAGTTTCCTTCATCTGGTCAAGCTTCCTCTTCATGTTTGTAGCATAGTCATGTGCGAGCCGGTGCAACTGTTTATTCTCATGCTTGAGCCCTCTAATCTCCTGTTTGAGACTCATCACTTCGGCCGCCAATGATTCAACTTGGCGGGTTCGAGCAAATAGGCGTTGGGCCATATTAGACACAGAACCTGCACACTGAACACTGAGAGCCAGTGAATCCTTAACAGCTAACTCATCAGACCGTTTGGAAAGTAGTCTGTTATCTTTGGGAGTGAGAAGGTTCCTGGCCACCACCGCAGCGGTCATATCATTCTTCATCACGGAATCCCCAACGGTAAGAGGACCAGTAGGGGAGACGAAGGATGGGCGCCATATGTTGTCTGGAGAAGGCGGGACTGCCTCTTCAACAAGGTTCAAGTCAAAACGACGGTCGGAGGGGCCAGACATTTTCAAAGGTATTGAAGAGAGAAGAGGTCGGACAAATCAAGATCTTAGAAGTGCAAGAATGGAGCTTCTACTGGTGGAGATTCAAGTGTGCTTTGGAACTTAATGCCAGCCCCTATAAAAAGCTGCACTCGACGGAGCTTCAGACATCGAAGAGGCGCCTGCTCAGAAATCGAAGAGGCGTTTGCTTTCTCAAAAGCTGGGCTGCTTAGAGACCACGAGGGTTGATCTCATAAATCGAAGAGGTGTTTGCTTTCTCAAAAGTTGGGCTGCTCAAAGACCACGAAAGCCGATCTCAGAAATCGAAGAGGCGCTCGCTTCCTCAAAAGCTGGGCTCCTCAGAGACCACGAGGGCCGATCTCAGAAATCGAAGAGGCACCTACTTTTCCAGCCTTGTCAGCACCTGTCACACGCACACTCAGCTTTGCGGAAATTATGGGTATTCTGTCGAAGACTTCTGGGGAAGTAGAAAACACATGAATCTTACTGTCCAATCACCCACTTCCCACACGCAGCAATAGCTCATGGGTACCACAGATAACTTTGCCAAAGTTCTCTGCCAAAGTTGAGCACGTGAAGCTTGCAGCTCCCACTACATCGCTCTGACCAAGAAGGGTAAAAGAATAGCAAAGAAACTGCACTAACAAAGTTTAGACCCATAAATTTTGAAGGTCTAGCTACCATATTATTACCCACAAGGGTAAAGGAACAGTACCACTGTTGGATAATTGGAAAGTCCCTGTGTGCCAACCTCTGTGCCTCGTGGCAAGGTAGACTAGCAAACATGCCCAACCTTTACTCACATTCGAGAAAACACTCCCAATAAGATTGCTTGCTCCAAAATCGAAGAGGCACCGTCCTCCGAATCTCGAGAGCCAGACTCCCAACATGACTACTTTCTCAAAAATCGAAGAGAGGGTAAAGGAACAGTACCATTGCTGGATAATTGGAAAGTCCCTGTGTGTCAACCTCTGTGCTTCGTGGCAAGGTAGACTAGCAAACATGCCCAACCTTTACTCACATTCGAGAAAACACTCCCAACAAGATTGCTTGCTCCAAAATCGAAGAGGCACCGCCCTCCGAATCTCGAGAGCCAGACTCCCAACATGATTACTTTCTCAAAAATCGAAGAGACACTGCTCCCCGAATCTCGAGAGCCAGACCCCCATCATGATTGCTTTCTCAAAAATCGAAGAGGCATCGTTCTCCGAATCAATCGAAGAGGCGCTCGCTTTCTCAAAAGCTGGGCTGCTCAGAGACCACGAGGGCCGATCTCAGAAATCGAAGAGGCACCTTCTTTTCTAGCCTTGTCAGCACCTGTCACACGCACACTCAGCTTTGCGGAAATTATGGGCATTCTGTCGAAGACTTCTGGTGAAGTAGAAAGCACATGAATCTTACTGTTCAATCACCCACTTCCCACACGCAACAATAGCTCATGGGTACCACAGATAACTTTGTCAAAGTCTCTGCCAAAGTTGAGCACGTGAAGCTTGCAGCTCCCACTACATCGCTCTGACCAAGAAAGGTAAAAGAATAGCAAAGAAAGCACTAACAAAGTTTAGACACATAAATTTTGAAGGTCTAGCTACCATATTATTACCCACAAGGGTAAAGGAACAGTACCACTGCTGGATAATTGGAAAGTCCCTGTGTGTCAACCTCCGTGCTTCGTGGCAAGGTAGACTAGCAAACATGCCCAACCTTTACTCACATCCGAGAAAACACTCCCAACAAGATTGCTTACTCCAAAATCGAAGAGGCACCGCCTTCCGAATCTCGAGAGCCAGACTCCCAACATGATTACTTTCTCAAAAATCGAAGAGACACTGCTCCCCGAATCTCGAGAGCCAGACCCCCACCATGATTGCTTTCTCAAAAATCGAAGAAGCATTGTTCTCCGAATCTCGAGAGCCAGATACCACATACCACTTTTTCAAAGTGCTCTGACAGAGTTAAAACATGTGAAGCTGGCAGCTCCCACTACCGTGCTATGACCAAGCAGGGTAAAGGAATAGCATTACTACTTGTTGTTAGGGAGACTCCTATATATGTCGACCTCCATCCCCAACGGACAGGTAGACCTGCAAAAATGCTCAACCCTTCCTCACATCTGAGAGGGCACTCCCAACGAAGCCTTTCGAAATATTCAGCTTTCTTTCCCCCCGATAATACCTCTGCAAACAAGCTATACTAGAGCAAGAATATCTCATATCATCAGGGTTAAAAGCAAGAGTATCCCATATCATGCTTTTTCCCTGTCTTTTCCTTTGGCCTTGCTTTTACCTGCAAGACAAGGAGAAAGAGAGCAATCAGTCAGCACTTGAAATCAAGCTCCCAGCCAGGAACTGACAGCCTGGAACCCCTTACCTGATTACTTACCTGGCATTGCTCTCGAGTACTCATCTTCAACATCTTATATTGCCAGGGAAGATACCGCATCTGCTTGAGGAACAGATAGGGCAAGTGCGAAGGATACAAGGAAGCATGTGGAGACAAGCGTAACAGCACACGTGCCGATCCATCCATTACTCTGTCAAAAGCAAAAGTATCCCATATCAGCAGGGTCGAACGTACTCTAAATTTGATGGACTTGTTTTGACCCTCAAATTCTTCAGTCGGCCTTATACTCTGGAGGAAACCAGAAAACCCTCCAGCTCAGTTCAAGAATAAGCCTGTGGAAAGTTACTTCTTCAAAAGCAAAAGTATCCCATATCATCTCTTCTCATTTTTCTTCTCTTTATCCTTCATGCTGCTGCAAGATGGGGAGAAGGTGAACAATCAGCCGGAGCTCTGATTGCTTACCTTGTCTGTCACCTCTTTCAGCAAATCCCCTAGCTCGGCGACTTGGGGGACTCCTACTACATGGTTTGTATCGCGCTTGACCAAGCCTGAAACTACAAGTAAGCTTCAAGTGAAATTGATACATTACCTTGTGCATCTCCACCAGTTAAAGATACCACCCCTGGATGGAGGAAGAGTACTTCCAGAGAAGCTGCCACATCTACCTATGAGACAGATAAGGCAAGTCAAGATGATACCACACTCCGATACTTAGAAGTTTCGTGATTACGAGATCATTCTCCCACAATATTTCCTAATGTCATTTGTACTCTAATGTCATTTGTACTAAATCATTCACTTGTACTCACTAAAGGAGAGCTTGAACCTATGTACTTGTGTAAACCCTTCACAATTAATGAGAACTCTTCTATTCCGTGGACGTAGCCAATCTGGGTGAACCACGTACATCTTGTGTTTGCTTTCCTATCTCTATCCATTTATATACTTATCCACACTAATGACCGGAGCAATTTAGCGAAGATCACAAAAAGCGACCGTTTTCGCTACCTAGGATCTATCTTACAAGAGAACGGAGAATTAGATGGAGATCTCAACCATAGAACACGAGCTGGATGGATGAAGTGTAAGAGTGCATCCAGCATGTTGTGTGACCGTCGTAGGCCACTGAAGCTCAAGGGAAAATTTTATAAGACGGCAATAAGGCCAGCGATGTTGTATGGCACAGAATGTTGGGCGGTGAAACATCAACACGTACACAAAATGGGTGTAGCAGAGATGAGGATGCTTCGTGGGATGTGTGGGCACACGAGAAAGGATAAGATTGAGAATGAGGATATCCGAGGTAAAGTAGGAGTAGCCGAAATTGAAGGAAAGATGAGAGAAAATCGGTTCCGGTGATTTGGACATGTGCAAAGAAGGCCGACTGACGCTCCGGTTCGAAGATGTGACTACGGGACAGAGGTTCAGGGCCGAAGGGGTAGAGGAAGACCTAGGAAAACTTTGGAAGAGACTCTAAGAAAAGGCTTAGAGTACTTGGATCTAACGGAGGACATGACACAAAACCGAGCGCAATGGCGTTCTAGGATTCATATAGCCGACCCCACTTAGTGGGAAAAGGCTTTGTTGTTGTTGTTGTTGTTGCTGTCTACTCTCACACCCGTGTATTTCAGTTGTTGTAACTCTCTGGACGCTTGCTGCACGAAAATCTGTTTGAAGCTACGATTGTTCGGCTTTCCCGATTTGCTGCCTTCGTCGGAACCCACGAATCCCTTGTAAGCTACTACTTGTACTCTTCTTTTTGTCGTGTATGCTATATGATGTGGAAAATGCGTTTAGTTGTCACAATCAACACGCACGGGTGTGATACTTGTATAGGTTTTACAATGCACACCATGTGTTTGTTGAAAGGCCTCTATGGAGATTTTGTATATGTTGGTTCTTGTTGCATTCGGTACTCTTTAAGGGTTGCAATGGGCAGTTAGGTACGGTCGGTTAGATCCTCTCCAATCGGTACAGTCGGTTAGGTTCCCTTCATTCGGTACGTTCATTTAGGTACCCTTCATTAGGTACGATTCGATGAGGGTATGGCTTGAAGGCTTTGCTGGCCGTGCAATCCCATCCTCTATTTTTTGTTAGACGGTGACTCAATTCATTAGGCTTTGCTGACTGAATTTCTAAACCCTTGGGTTGCAGCATTACACAATGACTGAATTTCTAAAGCGAAATCAAAGCCATACTTCGGTAGGTACGGTCGATTAGGTCCTCTCAATTCGGTACGTTCAGGTAGGTCCCTTTCATTAGGTATGGTTCAATGAGGGTATTAATCATGTGAACCCCAACACAAATTTGATCAAAGTTAAATCCATGCTTCAACTATTTGAAAAAAAGTTAAATTGAAACATTTGAGAGAAATAAAGAACAACATTTTACAGTTTTCAAAACTTACCCCAACTGGTCAGAATTCGTCGGAATTGGTGCTGAAAACCCGAACGAAATATAGTCTAGTATGCACGAATCACCAGTGAATAGCACAACAATTGCTTCACTTTGATTTGGACCCAAGAGTTTATATAAGAAAATTCTAAAAATCAGGATGATTAATATGAATTGATAATGAGACAATCCAACCTGATTTTTGGGATCAATATATAGAAAGGAAAGCGTGAACATCACCATCAGCAGAGAAAAAGGGAAAAACTTCATTGAAGCCGGAGATGGAGAGATGAATCGTAACCAATGCATAGTCGACGGAGAGATGAATCGTAATGTGCAGAGACGCGAGGAATCCTCCACCACAAAACGTTTCACCACTTATCTAAACCTAAGGGCAATATAGGTAAACTAAAAATATAATAAATTTGTAGAAAAATAATTAAATATGACATGGACTATATAATCTGACGTGGAAATCAGTCAAAGGACTATTTTAAGTTTTTAATTTTGAATACGGTATTATTGAAAAGTTAATCTTATTTTGGGATTAAATTGAAGTTTCCTATTTATACAATTACCTTCCATTTAAACCTAAAAGCTAAGCTATTTTTCATTTGCCAAACATCTTTTATTTTTCCTGCCCACAGCCACCACCCTCACGTGACATATACCAAATCTCTCCCAAATCAACGGTCACGATCATCCCATTAAAGTCTTCCTTTGACCCCATTCCCACCTTTGATAAATATAGCTTACCCACCCTCTCATTCCTTCCCTCTATAACCCTAAACTCAAATTTGTTTTCCCGAATTTCTCTCTCTCTCTCTCTCTCTCTCTCTCTCTCTCTCTCTCTCTCTCACATTCCTTCCCCCTAACCCTAAACTCAAATTTGTTTTTCCTCATTTCTCTCTCTCTCTCTCTCTCTCGACAATTCGATAATGAGTAGTAGTACCGGAACCATGTCCAATAACCCTAATGATCAGTGGCTCCAATTCTACACCCAAAACCTCAATTCTTCTACTCCTGCTTCAATGTTTTGCCATGATCAAGTCTCTGATGCCACCAACGTCACCACGACCACTACAACTTCATCTTTACCGGGTCATGCCGGTTCAGGTCACCCGAGCTCCAGCACCAACAACAGCTTGAGCCCGGATCAAGGCCGAGTTTCGAAGCCGGCTCGGAAAAGGTCTAGAGCCTCAAGAAGAACTCCCACCACGCTACTCAACACGGACACTACCAACTTTCGTGCCATGGTGCAGCAATTCACTGGGGGTCCTACTACGGCGTCGTTTCCCGCTGGTGCGTCGAATCTTAGCTTTGGCCTCGGCCCCACCAGGCCACAGAGCTTTGTGGTGCCTCCCGGGGCGGCGGGGTACCATCCTCTACAACCTCAGCAGCAACAACTCTTACAACAACAACAACAGCAACAATACCAACAGCGTCAGAGCCAGCAATACTTGTTTTCGCTGAACAACAACAACGACAACGTTAACGGTGGAGATCGTGGGTTTCTTGAGAGATTGTCATCAAGAGTGGGACCCACAAACATGGTGATGGGACTGTCGTCCGATCATGATCATCATGAGTTTCTGAGGGAGGGTGCTGCATCTCAAGTGCCTTCTTCTGCTAGGCCGCCCAGTTCTAATACTTCTGCCAATGAGAACAGGAGTTACATGTTTTGAGCAAATTGAGGGGACTTAAAGCAGAAAAGTTAGGTAGAGTGACTTATCTTAGGGACAAAATTCTTGACCAATGTATATATATATATATATAAGATCTCCATTTTTTTTGAAAAAATGGGGACACGCTCCCACTGTTAGATTGACTTTAATGAAATTATGTGATTGAGATTAAAATACAGGCTACACAATCTCAACCACACAATTTCATTAAAGTTAAATCCAACGGTGGAGAGCGTGTCCCCATTTTTTTGAAAAAATGGAGATCCCTCCCCATTAAGCAATTCCTATATATATATATATATATATATATATATATATATATATGAAAACATATATATTTATCTTTTATCTTTTTCAGCGGACTCGATACCAAATGTCTTATTTTCATATTCAATGTTGTTAATTGTTCAATTCTTAATATTTTTTTTTTAAAATTTTGTAATTTGATTAAGGATGCTCTAACTAGTTTTAGCTTGTTTCTTTTGCTTGCGTCAAGTTGCTGACATAAAATGCAAAGCGCCTGCGAGTGATTGGTTGTTTCAGTTGTGAGATTCAATATTTAGGGTCGAAACGTTTCTAGATAGTTGAAGTACAAAACTGTACAAGACTAATAGCCACTTAGTACTACGGTCTAATGGTATTACTCTTCACTTGTAAGTGAGAGGTCTTAGGTTCGATTCTCGCCAAAGGCGAATTTGAATCACATTATTGTTATAGCCTATTGTGGTGCTTAGCCTAACCCTCTATACAATTAGCTATTAATTCAGTGATACTTTTCTATAATAGGTTATGAGTTTGAATTTTCACTGTCATTTTATTTATTAATTTCATTAGATTGGATACTATATGTCAATAATTTAAAGAGACGGTCAAGTAGCCCACAACTAATAAATGACATTGATAATCTCCCAATTTGCATCTTATCACCTATATACTAGCACATAATGTGTTAGGGGTTTAAAACGAAAGATCTATGTGCAGTTAGGAGTAGAATCATTCATTATATATAGTATTTTATTTTGTCAATTAATTTTTCGACATGATATATTCTTGTTCAACATTACATATATATATATGTATGTATATATATACACTACGTATATATCAATCATTCTTTTTGGACATACTATAATTGTTGAATTTTCCAAGTTGACAGGCCGATGGTCCCACTCCAATAACACAGATACTGTCTCCAATTTGGTAATTACCACCTGCCCAATCCGTCAGGTGTGGGGTTTTATCACAAAAGGTCTTGGTGTTAGTTAGAGTAGGATAATCCTATTTAAATTGCTTTTCTCTTTTCCCTCTAGTTGGTGTGGGATTCAACACGCCCCAACACGTGAGACCCCATTTTTGTGGGTCACACGTGAAGATTCACACATCGGCAACCACGTGGAGCCAAGTCGGGACTCACCCATCATGCGGCCGGGGTCAACGGGAATCCACCCATCACGTGGCACTCTTGGCCTACGTGGAGCCATGTCGGGACTCACCCATCGCACGGGGCCAAATGGGACCCCCCCAATCATGTGGCAGTACGAGCCTGTTCCCAGGCTCTGATACCATGTTCAATTTTCCAGGTTGACGGGCCGAGGGCCCCACTCTAACAACACCAATACTATCCTAAACTTGGTAATTACCACATGCCCAATCCGTCAGGTGTGGAGTTTTTATCACAAAGACCTCTGTGTTAGTTAGAGTGAGGTAATCCTATTTAAATTACTTTTCTCCTTTCCCTCTAGCCGATGTGGGAATGACATTGTTGTTTTTTATTTACAAATGATAGGATAATCTACAGTAAACTCATCTAAATTACGAGGAAGGGAAATCGAACACGAGACTCAGATGTAAAGGTGAATGTTCTTAACCAATTGAGTTACGTACAAACCACTTGCTACAATACATTCTTGTTAAACACTACATATATACTATATGAATAACTATACCATATGAACGCACCCTCTCTTAATTATGACCTAAAGTAATAACGTATACTTTGATATTATTTTGTTTATATGAATAGTACTAGAAGACCACATTTTGGTACCGCATTAATATATCATATAATATGACAAGTGATGTGTACCGCGCCATGTTAATTTTTGATTTTATCACACTGAACTTCTTAATTGACGCGGTATGTATGGGTAAGAGATCCTTAATGACAAAGAATATTCAACAGCTTTAATATATATATATATATATATATATAGTCCTTCAAAGCTCACCTAACACACTAGCTAGCTGGTAACAAATCTAAACCGCTAGCATTTTGTCCTTCAAAGCTTATATATACATATAAACACAAAGCTCGCCTAACACACTAGCTAGCTGGTAACAAATCTAAACCGCTAGCATTTTTAATTTGTTCAAAAAACAAAGGCGGCGATGGGGCGCCGTCGGAGGATGAAATGCAATTATGCAAGAGTCCCATCACTTCCATGCATAGAAATATAATAACATCCAAATAGCCCAAAAGTTATGACCAAAATAATTATTCTTAATTAATAGATATATAATAACATCCACATAGCCCAAAAGTTATGACCAAAATAATTATTCTTAATTAATTTTCTTGTTTTCACGTTTCCAGAAATAAAATTAGTACTGGGAAAAAGAATTTGCACATGGTGATCAAGAAACAAGGAATGTGTTTAAGAATTTTAAAATTTCACTAAATGCATGGGTGATCGAGAATTGAAGAATGTGTTTAAGAAACTATAATTACTAAAATAACGAAAAGTGTATAATACGTGAAAAATACGAGGTATAACTTTGCTAAAAAAATTAAAGAGGAAATTGTAGCAATGGTCTCTCAACTTTAACTTAATTGAAGTAATGGTCCATCAACTAAAAATTCATGATCATTGGTCCCTTAACTCATCAAAACGTGAATTTATGGTCATTTTTTGTCAACTCCGTTAGAACTTCTGTCAAAATGAGTTATGTGTCACACACGTGAGGTTGAATTAAGGGGCAAATATGGAAAACCAAATGAGAAAAATTGGAGGAGCAGTCCCTCAATTTTAACCCAATTGGATTAGTAGTCCCTTAACTTTAACTCAATTAGAGCAATGGTCCCTCAACTTTAACCTAGTTATAGTAATGGTCATTCCAATATGACTCATTTTGACGAAATTTTGAACGAGTTGACGAAAAGGACCATAGCTGCACATTTTGATGAGTTAAGGGACCAATGGTTATGACTTTTTAATTGAGGGGCAATTGTTTCAATTGGGTTGAAGTTAAGAAACCATTGCTACAATTTTCTCAAAATTGAAATATTCGGCTTGACATTGTTTAAAATACTTTTTTTTAAATATGTTAAAAATATAAATAAAAAAACATAAATTTATATGCTTTATAAAAAAAATGTGTCAAAATAACGCGTAATAAACCTGAAAATACGTGTATAGTACTTTATATGTGTCAAAAAATGTGACAAACTCAGGACCACTTCTATTGATTTCAAATCCCAGTGATTAAAGCAATGAGTTATGCAAATCTCAGGAACTATTTTAGTTAAAAATCCTTAAAAGAAAGAAAAGAGCACTGTAATCTGCAAAATCTTTTCTTCTTTCAAAAAGCGGGAACGGGAGTGGCGCATCCGGCGCTTCTTGAGTTGAGAGCGACTGTTGTTTTTGAGAGAGAAATGGAGAGGGAAGAGGGGGTGAATGCGAGCTCATCAAGGGACCCAATTGGCGTAAAAGGCAAGAAATTGTAAACTTTTACGAAGTCAAATATATGCCCTAATCTTTGCTTATTTGAATTTAAGTGGGTGCCTTCTGATTCACCAAAGATTACATTAATCTTTGATTGGTTTATCTTAGTTTCATTCGTCCCGGGAGCATCATTAGCACAACCTCAACTTTCAAACTTGTTCTACTTGTTCTTGAGGCCATGTCAAACACGTGGATTTGTATAATATTGATTATCCACTCTGACTTCGTGGTATGTTATGAGAAATATTAAAGTTTGATTATATATATTGAGATCACTTTCAACGGTGGGGTTAAAGAATTTTTTACCGAATGAGTTAGCTTAAAGATTTAAATCTTTATAAACAAGGAAACTTGATACTGTATTTTTCACACTATCAGCAAGCTTAAGAAATTTTTCACAAGGTGAGCCAAGAATTTTCGTTATTAAATTGTTGACCCTAAAAACTACCAAACCTACGTGGCGCGCAAGCCGAGTAATCTATAAGCTCAATATGTCCTTCGGTTGAATGCGGGGCGTGCCAACTCGTTGGTCGAGCTCGGCCGAGGAGTAAAATTTGTTGATGTTGTGTTGGGTGCGCGGCTGACTTCTGCGTCTTGCTATTGCGACCGAGGAAGAAACACATCTTGGCCTCTTGTGACCTTCTCGAACCTGAAGACAAGGCTACTATTCTTACGAAGTTCACGAATCGTCATCGTTGGATTCGGTCACAGTGATGGTATTCGTCAGAGTAAACTCACGCCGAATCGACACCAAAGTGTAAGGCCACAAATACTCAAAGCGGATATAAGTCTTAATAGTGAACGTGGTTCGACCGTCTGAATGCCGAACTCTAAATCCCACTTAAGAGTATCCAATCATAAAATAACTCGGCGTGCAATGCATCGAGCTCAGTAAGCTGTAACACCTCACTTCGTCGAGAAGGCTAATGAGATGACCTCGATCAATAAGGATTCAGAAACCCTTCTCGACCGAGACTTGGATAGGTAACCAACTGCCCTCGTCGCAGTGCTGTTGATGCCAATGGAAGATGCTGCGAGATTGGCTGATTCTACGGCGACAGAGCTATCTATGCTGACTGAAGATATCACCGGTTGCTTTCACAGTGCTGTTGATGCCAATGGAAGATGTGTCAGCGAAAAGAGAATAAAAAATCTCAAAGTTGTTGAGAGAGTTTGCACAGGGCAGGTGTGTTTTGAATTAGAGAGGCTTGAACAATGCATAACTTCCTCTATTTATAGCATCAAATACCCACTAAGTAAAGTTAATCCGAGTAGTTAAACCTGTTGGAAATATGCCCTAAAGCCAATCATGTGATGATACTTTACGGACATTTCACATGTTAAACTAATCTAGTTTTACATATAAAGGGCAAAGATTATTGTTTGAGCCGTCTCATATAAATGTTATATGCTTAAACGATAAAGTCCAAGGAATATGTGATTGGGAGAATGCAATCTAATGAAGTTAGATTAATGAGACCATTCTTTCGTAGACATATCCTAAATGTTCCTGATCATAGGATTGCCAATTGGGCATTGACAGTCCGTTAAGATCGGTACGTACTGTGTCTTCTCTCAGGGAGAGTGACTAGTCTCGAGTCAATGGTGTGTGTGACATCAAGACAAGTACGTAGGTGCTCAATAGAGAATGAGTTCACTGAACGTGATCAACGAAGAGTTCTTATATTCCATGTCACATGAGAACTCATGGTTGGGATAATGCAAAGTAGTCCTTTGACCTGAGGCATCACAGTTGTCTTGTGGTTAAGTTCTTGATCTTTGATTATGTCTAATTCACCCCCTCGGGGTGTCACAGCATCGTTGGGGTTAAGCCACTTAGTCATGGAGACAAGTGAATGCGCAACAAGGGATCTCTAACCTTCAAACAGTTGAGGGAGAATACTCTATGATATGATTTGGAATCTCTGGCCAGAGTATGAATGAGATTAGGGAATGCGTTCCAAATCACATTCAAGGAAATCATATAAGCAAACGATTCACATTGGATAGTAGACATGAGTAAATAAACTATCATACCAAACAATGTGGTCAAGAGTATTAGATTAGAGAAGGACCGTATTGCATTTGTAATCCTGAACTGAATAGGTTCTCCACCTCTTCTGATTAGCTTGGGTAACCATGATATGCTGCTAGGTGTCACTCATGGTTTGTGGAAGCCCTAAACGTGTGTAATCACTAAAGGGAGAATTGAAAATAGTTTCAATTCACAATCGATGTAAAATGGTTTTAATCGCCCACTACCTCGCTAAAAGGAACCTAATGGATCGCACACCATAAAAGGTAGAGATTGAAGATTAAACGGAAATGAGTAAGAATGATTAAATGGTTTAATCATTTATTTATGGCAAGGATTAATTAATATGTTAATTAATCAAACGAATTAGTTCGTTAAAGACTTCGGGATAGTTTTGGACCTTAAGGCCCAATGGGCTTCGAACGTCAAGCCCATTAACTTAAGTTGTATGACAATTTAATGAATAAAGATTCATTAAAGCCCAAAAGCCCATAAATCCCTATATGGCCGGCCATGAAGATGAATTAGGGTTGTTTGGTTATTTAGGTCACTTAAAGAAGTGACTATATAAATGACTTTATAACTAAATATTCATTAAAAGTGATTAAGGGTTTATTTTGGGGGAAAATTGGTGAGAATTGTCTCTCCATTTTCTCTCTAAAGAGGCCAACACCTTGGAGGGTACATCTAGCAATCCTACTACTCCAAGGTCACTCATTTCTTCTACAATCAAACCTTGGTGAAGAGACTTAGAGGTTCCCTATTTTGGGAACTTGGAGAAACCTATTTTTCCATCCAAATCCATGGATCTAAGAAGCAAGGAATGAAGGCCCTATCTCTTTGGGTGATTAGCCTTTGCTTATGCAAAGAGGAATCTACAAAGGTAATAATTTCAACTCACTTTGTTTTGAGTTGATTATTGGTTCACCAATCTACTAGGCTTTGAATTTCATGGTAATGTTTTGTTTTTGAGTGCATGCAAGCATGATTCCGCCTTTAATTGTTAATTGCATGCTATATGATGTTGCTCAAATGAACATGTTTTTCAAAATAAAACCTTCAAAACCCTACTCGGATTAGGACTTCTTCTTCTAGTCAAACACCATCTCGAGCACTCCTACTCCCATCAGGATTTTGAACCTAACCTTTCTATCAGGCCGTATTCAAAATGTTTCTTGACCTCCTCATCTCACCGGGACTCCTTATCACATCAGGATTTCTGTTAAATGCAGAATTTCCACGCCTCTTCCTTATCCAGGCCGTTATTTTTCTCAATGGGGCTCGATCGACTCTAATTAAGCGGCCCATGAACAAGACGACCCCTAACAATAAATCCTTTTGGGCCGAGAATGATTCCACACTCGGCCCAAACCAATATTTTGGGCCTAAACATTGGCCCCTCGCTTATGAGGTTTTCGACCTAAATTCTCTGGTTGAGCTCCGACCTTGAAGAAGTGAAACTAATACTTAGAATCCAAATACTCTGTTTCCAAGGCGCATTTATGGAGCACGATTGCACGATCTTGATCCTGCTGAACAATCCACCACGTGGCATCATTTAACACGGCTAACCCCTAATAGTGCCGTTTAAAGCGTGCGGCTCACTGAACCGTCTTACCATTATGACCTTGTTGCTGAAACAACCATGCCACCTTGATTCGCAAACCATTCAACATCGTGCAGACGCCAAAACATCTTTCACCATAAATCTCGCCGCCACATGCAATTGTGCGCCCCCCAAAACACGAAACCCTCGGTCTTCTTAACTGGATTCTCTGAATGTTCGTAATGATTAGCGAATTCTTCGGTCGATTTTACCATTCATTTTGAATTTCAAACGATTGCCCTTCCTTCCACAATTCTAAAAATACCGAAATTCCCTCATTTATACTTTACAGTTTCAAATTCTCTGAAATTTCTTGCCATCGCTCTCTAGTGATTCCCTTTCTTCTAGATTTTCGTCTTCAAATCCCCAACCCAGAAAACGCTTCTCGTGTCACATCTTCAACCCACTTACAATGGCCTCCTTCATCTCCAAGCTTTCCAAGGAATGTGACCAATGCCAGAAAATTATTGATCGAAGTTCGATCAAAACCATATGTTTTGAAAGTGACATAAGCACCCCTCATCAAATCCTTGGTCCTCCCTTCAAAGTGGCGGTACCACCAACCATTATTGAACTTCTCAATGAGCACTGCCTATCACCCTTGCTGCAAGGGTTTGAATGGTCGAAATAGGACCTAGCAAGGCCTCAAGGTTCATGGCCCTCGACCACCACAACCTGGGCAGCCTGGGTCATACGAATGGAAAAACTTTTCAGCGAGCAATGGAAAGCCCTAGGCATCTACGACCCCATTCACCTATCATCCATGGAAGTCGTCCTGGACAATGAGCTCCTCCTAGCAGCCTTATGTTTCTGGTGTTCGGCCACCAACACCATGGTCCTCCCTCTCGGCCCTATTGGTCCCACCATCCTTGACATTACTGCTATCTTGGGGACTTCCCCGACTGGAATCCCAATCGACGCCGCCCTTTTCGGGTACTTGTCGAACCTTGACCTGAAGGCGCTTTTCGACAAACGGACCCTTGAAACGCTGAATGGTGAAGGCCAAACACCCTAAAAAAAAAGGTTCACAAACTTCACAAGAATTTCTTCAACTATAACACCCTCTATCTCCATTTTACCGGCCGAGAAGAAGAGGCTCTGCGAGAAGGGGAACATGAGGCTTTCCTCTTTTATTGGTATAACAAATTTATCTGTTGTACCAAATCCAACAAGTGTATGGTCGAGAACATGCCAGTGGCTAAAGCCCTAGCTAGCGGTCATACTCTGGCCATTAGCCCGACCATTCTCGCACATCTCCTACGCTGCTTGGCCGAGACGACTCTAGATAAGGTTGACCCGCACCAGAATGGTCACCTCTGGGTCTTCCAACTCTGGCTGCAGGTCTACTTCACCCCTCTTCGGCCAACGATTGCTGATTTCTCACCACGGAAGCGCTCGACCTTCAGCTGGCTTCTCGGCCAACACCCATTCACCAAGCTGAAGAGGTGTTCAAATACTTTTTCGCTCACGACGACCTTTCTAACGATGAGCTCCTGATTTGTCGTTGTCGAGAATACCCTTCGTCGATCAGGCTTCCTACATTAGCGTGGGGCGCGAATGAAGATGGTGACCTTCATCAATCTTGGGGGTCTTTCGTGCTTACCTGCGACCTACCTCTCGGATGTGATAGTCGTCGAGCGGGTTGGGAAGTGTATCATCCCAACTTCCTCGTTCGGCAGCTTGGCTACCTCCAAGGTTGCCCGGTCCTCATTCTCTCATCACAGGTTGCACGTTCCTCATTCTCTCCTCACGATCCGTCCTAAGCCACAGACGTGAACCTGGTTCCTCAGAGAATGAGTACAATGACGCCAAAAATGAGTTCCAGGAGTGATGCCAAAAACTCCGCATTCGACCGGTCATTCCAGAATCTCTTAGCACCGATACCTTCTACGATTGGTAGGAAGAATACACTCATAGCTTCTTCAGCGCACTGGTCGAAGATGCCATTAACAAGATCTTCGGCGATCGTCCCTACAAGTCTCCTGCTCCCCAACCTAAAGAGGCTACCCATGGTATATAGCTTCCTTTATATATTTAGATATATATATATATCCTTATTGTTATTGACTTGGCTTTCAATTCTCAGGCAGCCGAGCGTCGAAAAAGGTAGAAGCCGTGGCTGCAATTGCAGCCATGAAAAAGGCAATCCCCTCTTCCAAGCCGAGCAAACGACCCCAACAGGAGGCTGAGACGGTCACCGCAGTCCCTCGTCCTACAAAACGCGTCAAGAAATTGGCAAACAAAGGGCAACAAGAAATTCATGTCATCTTTAGCCAAACGACGAGAACAGCCACTCCCGATGCTTCTCCTTCCACCCCCGTCACAAACATCTCGACGGTCGTGCAACCGGCTCCGACAGGTCAGGCGCCTAAAGCTCGTCTTGACCCTCCAGTCGTGACCGGGCCAAAGACTGCTCCACTGGTCGAGCCAGCGACTCATCCGCCACTGGTCGAACCAACCATTTCTCCACTGGTTGAGAAAATGACAGCTCTGGAGCCAACCGTTGCCCCTGCCTTGGAGAAATTGACTTCGGTGGCGAAGAAAACACCCTCCAAGATTCCAAGACAATCAGCGATCATCTTGGAGGTATAATTGTGTGGTTGGTAATTTTCTTTTTCAGTTGATGTTAGAATTTCTAACAAACTTTATTCCAGGATGACGAGAGTGACGAAATTCCGTTGGAAAGTCATCATCAACCAACCAATTTACCTCCTGCGGTTGAAACGATCAGCCATGTTGATCCCCATGCGGCCGATCGTGGAAAGGGTCTTGCCGTTGAAACTGAAGCAATGGCGGAGACACCAATTCATCCACAGGATCAAAACCTAGGCATCCCTCCCCAGGAAGCCACTTCTGCCTACGTAAGCACCCTTATTATTGTTCTCTTAATCACTCTCCTGCCTAAATTCTAAACCAGAAAAATATTAAATGTCAGGTGCCTGCGTTTTCATTTCACCAAAAATTTTATGCGCCAATGGGCGTTATCTATATCTCTTGGTCACCTCAATGGCCGTTAAATGTAGATAACCTTTATCGGTCGCGTGAATTGAGAAGTAGCTTAAAACATTGGGCTCGGCCATTGAGCTCTCTGGGTTTGAGCAACGAACCAGCAGACATGGCCGAAGTCTCTTCTCGGCAGGTCTATCATTTCCCCATTCTTATTTTCTGAAGATTTGGCTTATTCTGACAACTCCTTTTCATGCAGCCTTTATGAAAGGTCGAATTTGACGCCCTTCTCTCGACCACTTCGGGGGTGACTGGCCCTTTGGCGACCAAAGTCGGGCCTTCCTCGACAGCCGACGAATGCAACGTGTTTGTTAAGCTAAAATAACTTTTTTCTCTTTCAGTTTCACAAATTCTTGAACGCAAGGGTTTCGACTTCATGGGTGAGTGTCTTAATGCTCTCGCCGTTGAAGGTCTCTTGAGTACTGAAGCCATCACTCAAGCGTCTTCTACCCTGGTGAGAACCCGAGAGTTTTTTTGCCATTTTTAAAAAAGCTCTTCACGCCGAAGCTGTCCTAAAGGCTACGACTGCTGCTCGAGACGCCCTTCGCCCAAAAATTGAAGCCTTGAAGTCGAAGAAAGAGAAACTGGTTGACATCGACCGTCAAATTGCCGAACTCCAAACTCAAAGGTCGGTAATTGCTTCTGATCTTACGAAAGACTTTGAGTTGGGCGGTAAATCTTGTTTAACCGACTACGCGGCTAAAGTCAAGGAAGTCGAGCAGCTAAAGATGGACAAGCGGAATCGGCAAGCTGAAATCAGAATGGGCGAAGTGAGATGGCTGGAGTTGAAGGCTGTTCTTGAAACTCTTCTCCCTTCTTCGCCCTGAATTTATTTGAATGTAACCTGATCGACTTACTCAATCTGTGTATTCTTTTATCAATCTAATGAAATGAATTTCTATTCCCACATTTCCTATGTGACCAGATAGTACTTCTTTAAAAACTTCCCATTGATTGGTAATCTGTGAAATAAACTGGTCCGGTCTCTAAGATGATATGCGCCTTTACCGAAAACCTTATGTATGACGAACGATCCTTCCCAATTTGGCGACCATTTGCCGAACCTGGGGTCTTTAATTCCTACGGGCAACACCATTTGCCAAACTAATTCTCATTCGCCAAATGTTTTCTGTCTAACATTTTGATTATAGGCTCGCTCGGCAATCTGTTTCTGTGCTACCAGCAGGTTATAAGCGTCAAGTCGCGCTTCTTCTAAATCTTCTAACTCCTGTCTCATAGACTGATTATATTCGGTGCTGCACATACTACTTTGTTCAATCATTCGCAACAAATTTATGCTTAACTCGACTGGTAACATTGGATCGTGTCCATAGGTTAGTGCATACGGGGTTGTCCCGGTCACCGATCGGAGTGATGTTTGATATGCCCATAAAGCCTCATTCAACTTTAAATGCCACATGCCAGGCCTTTGCTTTATTATTTTCTTGAGAATACCGATCAACACTTTGTTACTCGTCTTGGCCTGTCCATTTGCTTGTAGGTAATACGGTGTAGACTATTCAAGCTGAATTTTTAAACTTGCCGTATATTCTTTAAACCTCTCGGCTGTAAAAATTATGCCATTGTCTGTTATCATCGTTTATGGTATGCCGAATCTGGTCACGATGTGTTCTTCCACAAAGTCGCAAACATCTTGAGACGTTAACTCGGCATACGATTTCGCTTCAACCCACTTAGTGAAGTAGTCGGTTGTTACCAGTGTCCATGCATGCTTGGCAGCCCCAGAAAATGGTGTGATTTGCCGATTACGTCCATAGCCTATCCTCTAAACGGCCATGGTTTAGTGACCGAGTGTAATGACTCAGCCGAGACCTTTTGTATATAACCATAAATCTGACACTGTATGCACCCTCGTGCGAACTCGATACAATCTTTTAATATATTTGGCTAAAAGTAGCCGTGCCGTCGAAGCAGCCATCGTATTTTATGTTCGGACTGATGAGCTCCACAAATCCCTTCATGGACCTCTGTGATTGCCTGAGCAACCTCTTGAGGGCTGAGGCATAGCAGTAATAAACCATCCTCACCTTTTTGGTATAATTCGTTTTGATATACGACATAGTTTGTGGCATGAACTCTTGTCTTGCGATCGTGTTTGCCATTGGGGTTGTCAAGATACCGCATAATGGGCCTTCGCCAGTCATCTGGTATTACCTCGATGACACAAACATCTATAGGGTCTTGTCGGTCTAACAACGAAGGTAAATACATGACTCTTGTGAAATCAACATGTGTTGCCTCCTCGGCGACCACATTGCCGTCCAAGGAACTTGGTTGGTGTGTAGTCAACTAAAATTCGGCAAGGAAGACATGGACCATGCTGATTTCCATATTTTCAAGGACCGAAGGGCCCATTGGATCCTAGTCATCATCTTTCGGAGTGGGGGGACTATATCATTGTGTGTTGGAGCATTAGCAGCCAATTCGCCGTGTGTCTTAGCATATTCAGGCGCTTGTGTCACACAATCCGACGTTGTATCCTATTGATTGTCGTCTTCAGACTTGCATGCATCTGGCGTCAGATTCTAGTCCTGCCGTATTCGGCGAGCTCGTTCTTCATAGGTGATTTGGGCGTTCCTAGTGTCCAGGTAAGCGTCGAGACGTGCCACCTATTTTGTCTCATCGGTCGTTAAACCGAACAAGAAGATAGTCGAAAAGACTTCGAAGTGATATCGAAGGTATTGAAGATCGTCGAGAGAAAAATAGAGCTCGGCTGTGTCAATGTCCGTGTATGGATCGACCTCGAAGCCGAGTACCTAGCCTCTCGAATGTGCTGGAATCTGGCTTTCATCGCCGGATCGATGGTTTTTTGGATGATCTGCTCAGTATCGGGGCAAGTTGATGCCAAGTCAAGAGCTTCTTAGCAAGCCTTGGGCAACCCATATAAATCATTGGCGGAATATGTCTTGTGAAATTCTTTCATATATTCTAATGATTCGCCAAGGAATGGGGGATGCAAATTCCGTCAAATTTTGATTAGAGGTTCTTTCAACGGTAAATGAGGTAGTTGGCTTTCGGCCTCTTTATGAAATTGCTCGAAACGAGCTTTTATTTCGCCGGGCCGAAGAAGAAGCTTAATGCGCTTCTCGGCTACTTCAATGGTAGTTTCGAAGTCTCGATTAGTTTCCTTCTGCCCTTGTAATTCAGCCATGATTGTTGGGGTTGGCCGATCATCTCCGCTTCTTGTCGTTTCTTTCAGCTGCCATTTAGTGACCGAGACAGGCTGGGCAGCTTGTCGTCGAGCCAAACAATCTATACTCTGACGTCGACGTTTCTGGGATTTGGACAGCGCGGTATACATGCCGGTAGGAGAATTGTAGATGTACCAACGTTGATCACGTGGTTCAGGTGGCCTGAAGGTTTTTAGATTTACTGATGAGTTTGAACTACTGGAATTGCGAGAATAATAGTCCTCGTTGTAAAACGGTGTGTCAAAATCAAGGCACCGTCTGACCGATGTAGGTCCGTCTGTCTGTTTTCTTAGGCTGAGCCTATTGAATACTTTATGGCGCTGGCCTTCACTAGGTTCATTTGAAGGTTTTGCTGCAATTACCAATTGGTGTTGTGATGTTGGCATCTGCATCGGAGACAGTTTCCCCTTGGGATCGGTCAATACAACGCGTGCCTTACAATTGCTACACAGAACTATCAGCCTGCTATTCCCATATTCACTAGAATCTGACATGGACTCGACTATGGCAGGTCCTGAGAGTTCGGTGGGTGGTGCATTAGAAAACAAGTCGATCTTGAGTCGAGGTTGGGAATCTTTCTTTAGGATCTGTGGTACCACTAGCCCATCATATTCTTCGTTGTTGTAGTTCGATATTGGTTCGACTATGGCTGGTCATGATAGCTCGGTAGGTGGCGCATTGGAAAATAGATCTATCTTGAGTCGAGGCTGGGAGCTTTGTTTTCGGATGTGCTGTACTAGGGTAAATTTGACCTTCTTTTTTCGTTTGCTTTTGGGCAAGCGGGCATCTACCATGCCTACTGTCGCTGAAGGGAATGGATCCGTATCAACCGTCATGCGTTTTTCAGGAAACTTTAGCTTTCCTTTGTCAATCCAACTTTGGATATCATCACGAAATACGACACAATTGTTTGTGGCATGCTTGGTCGAGTTATGATATTTACAATATGTCTTTCCTTTAAGCTCTTCGGCCGTGGGAATATTATGCCCTGGCCGAAGCTTGATGATTTTTACAGATAGCAATTGATCAAAAATCGCCTCAGCCTTTGTAATATCAAGGGTGTAAACTTTTGAAGTCTTCGCTGTTCCTTCCGTGGTTGAGCGAATTTTGGCATCCTTGGAATTAATTTGAGTCAACGCCTTGCAAATGTATGGTTTATCTACTACTGTCTCGGCCGCGTCCACGCTGATGTATTGAGACTTTTCGCATTCGGTCGCTGCATAACTAACTGTGGGATTTTTGTATATCGTCCCACGAGATGGGGATTTCGAGATCTTCTCTTCTCGGAGTAAATAATCATATTGCTCGACATGCTAGGCTAGTTCATACATATCTCGAAAGTTTGCCCCCAAGAACTTCTTTTTGTATTCCACATCGAGGCCATTCAGAGCGAGTCTGACAAATTCGACTTTGGGTAGAGGCACTCGGCACCAATTCCTGGTCGATTTGAATCTGGTAAGATAATCCATTGGTGACTCATCAGATGCTTAAGCCATCCTTGCTAATGAAGAAACTGACATTTCTATCCCTGGCCGATAAAACTGCTTGTGAAATTTCTCGACCAACTCCTCCCAACTTTGGTGGAATTAGGAGGGAGGTTAATATACTAAGCAAATGCTGAGCCGGTCAACGAAAAGTTGAACAACCGTAGCTTATGAAAGTCACTATTAACATCTCCGCATTGCGCAGTAAAACGAGCCACAAGTTCCAACGAAGACAGGGACGATTCACCGGTAAAAAGGCTAAAATATGGGATTTTGAAACCTTTAGGGTATTCGAACTGTTCCACATAAGTTGGATATGGATGGATAAATTTAGGGAACTTTGGCCATTTTTTTCATGGCCGAATCGATCATCTGTTGAACCTTGGTCATATCGATGGGTGTGGCTTCTACTCTATGGTCGGGTCTACCTGACCTACTATTCGATCCTCCTCATTTTTCAGAGTCAATTGGCTTGAGCCGAGCATGGATTGACTTGGCCTGTACAATTGGTGACAGATTATTTCTTGGTGGCAAGTGCTGGAAAAGATCGAAAGACCTGCCGTCGCTGACCTTACTAACTAGTATTTCGAGCAATCTGGTTTGTGTCTCACTGGTACTGCGTATCAAGTCATGCAGTTTATCGATTTCTCGACTAAGCGTCTGTTCAACCGTCCGAGACTGCTCGTCAAGTCGTTTACGAAGAAACGATCTTGTTGGTGGATCAGATCCTTCACCACTATCTTCGTCATAATCCTCCACTATCCCTTCATTGAGAATGCATGTGTTTCTGTTAGGGACTTCTAGACTGCGAAGCTGACCGCCGAGATTAATTTCCCTTTCTCGACGAGTCGCGCTTATGGACTCAGGTATCACGGCGTTAAGGGGATTCTGTGCCTGTGGCACACTTTGGCCTATGTTCTGAATTGGCAAATCAGTTGTTGATTTTCCCATTGCTGTTTTCTTTTTTACTGATCGCATTTCAATTGGCATGAACTTCGTAGTTTAGCACTAGGTCCCACTGGGCGTGCTAAAATGTTGACCCTAAAAACTACCAAGCCTACGTGGCGCGCAGGTCGAGTAATCTATAAGCTTACTACGTCATTCGGTTGAATGCGGGGCGTGCCAACTCGTTGGCTGAGCTCGACCGAGGAGTAAAATTTGTTGATGTTATGTTGGGTGCGCGGCTGACTTCTGCGTCTTGCGATTACGACCGAGGAAGGAACACGTCTCGGCCTCTTGGGTTTTCGAACCTGAAGACAAGGCTACTATTCTTACGAAGTTCACGAATCGTCGTTATTGGATTCAGTCACAATGATGGTATTCGTCATAGTAAACTCACGCCGAATTGACACCAAAGTGTAAGGGCACAAATACTCAAAGCGGATATAAGTCTTAATAGTGAACATGGTTCGGCCATCTGAATGCCGAACTCTAAATCCCACTTGAAAGTATCCAATCATAAAATAACTCGACGTGCAATGCACCGAGCTCAGTAAGCTGTAACACCTCACTTCGCCGAGAAGGCTAATGAGATGACCTCGATCAATAAGGATTCGGAAACCCTTCTCGACCGAGACTTGGATAGGTAACCAACCGCCCTCGTCGCAGTGCTGTTGATGTCAAAGGAAGATGCTGCGAGATCGGCTGATTCTACGGCGACAGAGCTATCTATGCCGACTGAAGATATCACTGGTTGCTTTCACAGTGCTGTTGATGCCAACGGAAGATGTGTCAGCGAAAAGAGAATAAAAAATATCAAAGTTGTTGAGAGAGTTTGCGCAGGGCAGTTGTGTGTTGAATTTGAGAGGCTTGAACAATGCACAACCTCTTCTATTTATAGCATCAAATACCCCCTAAGTAAAGTTAATCCGAGTAGTTAAACCCTACTCGGATTAGGACTTCTTCTTCTAGTCAAACACCATCTCGAGCACTCATACTCCTATCAGGATTTTGAACCTAATCTTTCTGTCAGGCTGTATTCAAAATGTGTCTCGACCTCCTCATCTCACCGGGACTCCTTATCACTTCAGGATTTCTGTTAAACGCAGAATTTCCACGCCTCTTCCTTATCCAGACCGCTCTTTTTCTCAATGGGGCTCGACTGACTCTAATTAAGTGGCCCATGAACAAGACAACCCTTAACAATAAATCCTTCCGGGCCGAGAATGATTCCACACTCGGCCCAAACCAATATTTTGGGCCTAAACATAAACAAATGCACATGTTAAAATTCAAACAAATCCAAAATTGTACATGTACAAGAAGCGATGAGATAAAGGATGTAAAAAAAAAAATAGATGGTTTGTAAATTGTATTATATAAGTTTATATAATTAATCGAGAGAATTTGGATCAGTGACTCAATATCTAGTGGGCTACATTCGAAAATTAATAAAAATTACATGGAAATTTTTATATAGCTAGGGTAGCCCTTAACGTGGCTCCTCTAGTGATCACATCTTCAATAAACATTATCTACATTAGGGTGAGGGTGAGCTAGCAATAATGTGAGTCAAATTCACCTTTAGCGATAATCGAACATAAGTCTTCTCATTTACAAGTGACGAGGAATACCATTAGATCGTAGTACTAAGTGACTCTTTTTTTCTTCTTCTTAAAAGACTAATATATGTACCATTTTAATTAATCCTAGTACAATTTTATCAGTTGGAGTCTGACGCAGTTTAGGGCTGACTCCGACTAGAGACTTACTATTATGCACTCCGCAATGAGACTCGAAGGTCGAAATCCAAGTTGTTTTGTAACAAATTTAAAAAGTTTACTTGGCACCCGTGATCTATGAATCATAGACTATGATCGTATTGGGGCTAACTCGAATTACTGCATGCCATAATGAAGCTTTATAAGAGTAGAATTTGCATTCCCGTAATGCAAATTGCGCATCTAGCAGACACTGAATGGCAAGGTTTAAGATTAGGGTTTTTTTGGTAGATGGGTTTAAGATTAGTGTTTTTTTGGTTGATGGGTTTAAGATTAGTGTTGTTTTGGTTGATGGGTTTAAGATTAGGTGAGCGCAGTTATATATATGTTTCTACTAGAGCATATATAAAGACCCCTGTACTTATTACACTTAGTACATCGGTCCGTGTTTCTGACACACTGAAAAATCTCTCGAAGTTTAACTAGAGTTTTGAATTTTTTTTTCTTTTTGCTCCATAATAATGTTGTTTTAATTAATTACTAAGTGTATTTGTGACCAAATAATAATATATGCCTTGCCACATTCTAAATTGTATCCAGACTAATTGTTTTTGTTTGGGGGAAAAAGAAGTTTGGTAGCTAAGGGTTGGAAATGTATTCCCCTAAGATACACAGGGACAGGGTGATTTGCAAGACATTCCATCAATGCTTTTACTTCAAGTGCATACATGTGTCTAGTTATATATCCATCCATTAAATTCAAATCCTATCCATCTTCCCCCTCCATAATTCAATCAGAAAAAATGAGTCTCAAAACCACATTCCTAACATATTTTTTTGCCATTTTTGCAATTTTATTGGCATCTCGAAGTCTCATAAGTATTCCAAAATCGTCATCCCTCAAATACTTTGTCAACCTAAGTGATCTCACCACCTCATCCTCAGTGCCCAATATTATTTCTTTTCTCATCCCACAAAGCATATTTGCTAGGCATCACAAAAAACATGAGGATGGGGGAAAAATAGGATCCATTTGTGATGATTTTCCACGTGGTTTTCCTCCTCCAGACACCAACACAACCTCCTACCTTTGTGTTGATCGAAATGGGTGTTGCAATTTCACATTGGTTCAAGCAGCTGTTGATGCAGTTCCAACTCCTAGCCCGAAGAGAACAATAATTTGGATTAATAAGGGCATTTACTAGTAAGTTAATTAATTAGCTTTTCAATTCCTTGATTTCCAACTCTTTTTCAAATTTTTAATACTTAGTTAGTTTTGTCTTCTCATGATTGATATTAATGAGAAACATGCAAAAGAATCAAACTATAGAAAAAATCCCTTTGCACAAACTTAGCGTTTGAGCAAGGGGCCAAACATACGTTGCCGCCTCAGATTTTTTAAGTGTTTCACGGACCTTTATATGATGAACTCTTGATTTTTTATTTAGAGTTTGATCATTTATTTTTGTCCACAATGTAATTAGTGAGAAAGTCACGGTTCCAAAAACCAAACCAAATATAACATTTCAAGGACAAGGGTATGAAACGACCGCAATATCATGGAACGACACAGCCAATTCAGCGCATGGCACATTTTACAGTGGCTCAGTTCAAGTTTTTGCTGACAACTTTGTTGCCAAGAACATAAGCTTCATGGTGAGCAACACAGTGTACAAATTGCATCAATCCATTAATTTTATGATTTATTATTTGTTTAATACAGATATTAACATGTCCAAATGGAAATTATGAAACAAGAATGTGGCTCCAATTCCGAAGCCTGGAGATGTGGGAGCTCAAGCTGTAGCGATTAGAATATCAGGAGACCAAGCAGCATTCTTGGGTTGTGGGTTCTTTGGAGCTCAAGACACCCTTCACGATGATAGGGGCCGCCATTACTTCAAGGATTGCTATATCCAGGGCTCCATTGATTTCATCTTTGGCAATGGAAGGTCATTGTATGAGGTAATCCTTCTCATTTCTGATATGCAATTTTTTTAATCCTGTAATTGCGTGAGAAAATGCTTTGCGGGATTCCTCTTTACCAGTTTGGCACATATAGAAATAATTCATTAAAATCACAAAACAAAGTTCTTTGCACGACCAGACTATGATGCTATTTCATGGCAAAGAGTCATGTATTTTCCTTAACCTAATAATACATGAACTAATAATACCGATAATGTACCAAGTACTTTTTTTCATACATAACATATAAGTAAATTTTTTGTGATGAACTGATACATAAAACTACTAAATTAACCAGTGTGCTTCCTGAACTGCTTGACACAGAATTGCCAATTGATTTCGATGTCAAACCCAGTACCCCTAGGAACAAAGAACATAAACGGTGCGGTTACAGCGCACGGCAGAGCTTCCAAGGATGACAACACTGGCTATGCATTTGTCAACTGCTTTATTGGAGGGACTGGAAGAGTATGGCTGGGTCGAGCATGGAGGCCTTTCTCTCGAGTGATTTTTGCCAGCACTACGATGACTGACATTATAGCTCCTGAAGGGTGGAATGACTTCAATGATCCAACAAGAGACCAGTACGTAAACATTACTACAAGAATTTTGATAGCCATTTTAGATCAAAAACTCAAAACCGACATTTTATTTGGTAACTGTTTTTAAGTGTTTTTTTAATTTATTTTTACAAACGATAGCATTAGTAGGTTAAATTATTAGTTGTTGGGAGGGGGGGGAGATCGGTGGAGATCGAACTTGCATCAGAATGCATAAGCATGATTATTTTCCACCACTGGTAAAATGCCATTTGCACACGGTTTTCAAAAGACCCCTCAATTAATCAATATTCATTTTAAAAGTTGATTGATTAATCACAAAATTAATCTAATTGAAGTATTAATCATTTGTTTAAATGCATGCAGGACTATATTCTATGGAGAATACAATTGCTCAGGTGCAGGAGCAAATATGAGCTTGCGTGCGCCTTATGTACAGAAGCTCAATGACACACAAGCTTCTCTTTTCCTTAATGTGTCTTTCATTGATGGGGGAGATTGGCTGCAATCCATTATTAATTATTAATCAATTAAGTAGACTCTCTTTTGAGTCTCTTTCTTATCTCTTCCAAGTGTAACATTGTGATTAATTGTTCATGCTCTCATCAATGTACATGACAACATTAAATCAAATAGGAACATGATTCATTGATTTGCAATCCTCAACGTATAAAGACACTCCATCGTTAGGTCTCAAAATGCATCAATTGAATTTGAAAAGCTAAAAGAGAATGGTCTAGTACATCAATTGTTATAATACAAGTGATTGATACTTCAAAAAACTGTCAACCACTTATATTATGATACTTAGTGTACCGAACAGTGTTCCTAGCTCACTTAAAAATTACTCCACATATAGACTACTTCAATGTCACCATTCAATCAACATAAGTTTGGTACTATTCAAGGCCTCGGGTAGAAGCGTAGGAGGAAGTCGAATACAGACCTCATATGTGAGGTAAATATTCTTAATTATTTAAGCTACAAATTCATTATAAAGAGTTTTAACGAAAAGTTCACGGTACTGTTCACTTTAATAAAAAACTACATTTTTATACTAAAAAATCAAACCTGGTACTATTTATTTTACCCTTTATTTTACCCTTATCATTAAAACTCAAAGTTTTCAAGTCTTTTTCATTAATTTTCTTTTCATTATAAAGGTATCATGTTCTTTTTATATCATTTGCTTTTATATTGTTATAATAAGAGGGTATCGTGTCAGTATTTTAACATATAATATGAGGTCATGGTATAGACATCACATGATCGGGGGCACGTGGCCTTCTCAAATTCTTTTAAGAGAAAATATTTATACTAGTCTTGCACAAAATTTACAAATTTCTTTTTAAATTCTTAAATGTTCCCTCTTAATCAGATAAAAGGTTACAGACCAACATAAAAGAAAGTAAAATAAACCAAATACATTGGGGAGAAACATATACATAAAAATCCAGCTCAATTAAATAAACTAAAATGAGAACCCAAATTCCTAAATTCTAATTGCAGAAAGCAGCGTCCGCCGTCATCACTGCCATGAAAGCCTTGCCAGCAGCTATCGAAGTAGCAACGCAATAGAAAACGATCAAATGGTGAAAATGAACAAAACATCATGCACAAAAGTACCAAACCCGCAACAAGAAGCACACCATATCCAGATTTCTTCACTAAAGATGCAGAACAAAAAGATAGTCACCAGATCCAAATCTCATTCATGAATCCCTGCAAATATATACAAGCACAGTAACACATGAATAAAAGGTGAGGCTAAGGGGGTATGTAAAATACCCTTACTTTGGCCGAATCCGCAGTACATTTGGCCTCAAGGGAAATCCGGCATGTCGTTTGGGGGAGGGACAGTGAGGGAGGGAAATAAATTTGGCAACCATATTCGGCCCGAAGTCTGTAGATCAGAGCAAAGGATAAGGTGGGGATGGTTTATGGGGAAGGGAGGCAAATGGGAAAAGTGAGGGAGGGGAGATGGAGTTTTGGGTTTGAAAAACAATGGCCAAAGGAGAGGGAGGGGTGGAGAGAAGGGACATGAAGCCAAAAAGTGAGACAAACTCACAGGAAAATTTGAGACAAAGCTCAAGAAAACTGAGAAAAATCTCAAGGAAAAATTGAAAAAGATAGGAGAGGATCAGGAGAAAGGGGAAAAGAGGAGAACAAGGAACTTGGACAAGGATAGCTACCGGCACCCAAGCCAAAGGCTAGGGCCGGCAGCAAAGGAGTTTGCAAAGTTGGGAAACCAGAGAGAGTCTCATGCGTTTTGATCGAAATAAAAAACCTGTGTTTTGTATCCTTTGTTTGTGTAGAGAAGTGATAAGACTTTCTGGTGAGACTCTTCATAGACTCTCTTGTGGGGCTTTTCATGAACTCTCTACCACCTTCATAGTTCAATTTTCGTGTCAACTTTATAAAATATTGTGTCAAAGATATAAGATGGCAAATAGTTTATAGAAAGTCTCACTTTTGAAAAAAATCTCCTTATCATTTCTCGTTGCAAAATTGAGTGTTTCATTATTCATAAAAACAATATGAATGGACAAAATTAGCGCTTTCTTAAAAAGTAGCCTAATTTGTGACACAAAGATCTTGAAATTTAACAAGTACCCCTTCTTCCTTCGGTTTCCAACTCCGCCTCAAGAATTTCCAACTCCGCCTCTAGATTACCTTCACAACGCTATTAACCTTTTTCTTGAAAATTCTAAAATTAGCATGTCCCACTTAAATTCCCCGACCGTACGAATGCCTCGATCGCGTAATAAATAAATAGGCATCCATTTTTGAAAGATGCTATAGAATTTAACTTTACACCAAGATCATGGATCCTATGCCTCACTTCATGTGGAATACATAGCAAATTAACCTTTATTTCCTTTGCCGCTACGGAAAAAAACAGAAGAAAAACAAAGTAAAAACAAATAGGAAGGGCACGCGGAATTACCGCGTATTTTCTGAGGTTGTACTGTTTTACCAGGGGACGCACAACAAATATAGAGAGAGAGAGAGTGAGAGGTGAGGAGAGAGAGATAGAGAGAGAAGCAGCAGAGGTCGTGGTGGTAGTGGCGGAGGTGGCAAATTGGTAAATTAAAAGCCCAAACTCCATTTTCTTAGTGGATTCGGATGGCAGAGGTCGAGCCCAATCATACTAACGGCACCAGCAACGGCAGTACCAATTCGAATTCCAACCCGGCCGATCAGCCGGACCGCCTGGTTCGTGTCTACGCCGATGGGATCTACGATCTCTTCCACTTCGGCCACGCTCGCTCGCTCGAGCAGGCCAAGAAATCGTCAGTCTCTCTCTCCCTCTCGCTCTCTCTCTCTCTCGAATTCGAACTCATCATTTACAATTGCCGTTTGTTGCTTTGATTCTGTGTTTTTCTTCGTTTTTGAAATCTGGGTTGCTCTTATTTCCGACCATTACTTCGTTTTTTTCATGAATTTCGTAGCTTTTGTGTTATTTGTTATCTGGGTATCTTTTATTTTTCTGTGATCTTTTGTTTATGCTGTGAAATTTGCTTTGTTCTTCATTGATTTCTGCTATGTATATTGATCAAATATCTGATGATTAATCGTGTTTTGTATGCGTACATGCTTTCTTCATTTTGGTTAATTTTATTTGTTTCATATAAGACATAAGCTCGTATGGAATATAAATCTTCAAGTATGTGGATAATTACAAAGATGGTTCCTCGGTTAAAACTTGTAAGCTATCGTTCTAGACACTATCAGGGCGTAGCTTTTTATTTGGTTGTTTTTCTGTTTTTAATTATCCTATTTTATGTCTTTGATGCTGTTAACTTGTGAAATTGATTTGTGCCATGCTTATACACATTTTCTTATGAGTTCAAATTGCAATTTCAGGTTCCCTAACACCTATCTGCTCGTCGGTTGTTGTAATGATGAAACCACTCACAAGTTCAAAGGCAAAACTGTCATGACAGAGTCTGAACGTTATGAATCTCTTCGCCATTGCAAGTATGGATGCCCTCTCTCACTTCTTCTCCTTCTCCACATTGTAATTTTTCCTTATAATCTTGGATTTCCAGATATGTAGAGTTGTTCTTAAATCCATGATTTGTACACTCCATATGCATGTGTGTAATGTGTATTAATGACACAATGACAGAATTTATGAGAGTTATGTGATCAAGAACATGAAATATGTGTTTTGTTTGCAGGTGGGTAGATGAAGTCATTCCTGATGCACCTTGGGTGATCAATCAAGAATTTCTTGACAAGCATGAGATTGACTTTGTAGCCCATGACTCTCTACCGTAAGGAATCTTGATCCAAGTTCTCACATTTGAGCTCCAGTGTTATGCTGTTTTGGTGACTTTTACTTATGGAACGATAATAGTATTTGTATCGATAATAATAATTCTTCAGATTTGTTTGTATGTTTTTTCTTTTCTATTTCTCTAGTATATTTCTCTTAGCATTCCATTCTTTTAAAATACATGGTATATCTTAGATCTTAGTATATTTAAAAAGTAAGCGCAAATTTGTTAGAAGTGACATTTATTATGAATTCTTTTGTACTTTGCATTTCTTGTACAGTTATGCTGATGCAAGTGGAGCTGGGAAAGATGTGTACGAATTTGTAAGCTCAAGACAAATTACTTTTCTTTTGTTTCTATTTTTCTTCTTTCTTTAACCTATAATCTGTTGAGTGGTTCTTTTCTTACAGGTCAAAGCCGTGGGAAGGTTTAAGGAAACAAAGAGAACTGATGGAATTTCAACATCGGACATTATAATGAGGATTGTAAAAGATTATAACCAGTATGTGTTGCGTAACCTGGATCGTGGATATACAAGAAAAGAGCTTGGTGTTAGTTTTGTGAAGGCAAGATTCTTCTTGTTTTTTTAGTTTCTATTTTCTTACTATGTAATCTGGTTTTGTGGGTTCTTGATTCTTGTTCCAAATTGACCTATCTTTTGAGACGGCTAGTTTTCCATGGCGAAAAAAACTTTTCTTTCTGATTTTGTTTGATATAAACAGGAAAAGCGATTAAGGGTGAACTTGAGATTGAAGAAGTTACAAGAGAAAGTGAAGGAACATCAAGAAAAAGTTGGAGAGAAGGTATGTCTTTCTCATTTTACAATATATTGTTGTGCTGTAATTGCAGGATGTAATGAGAGAATTAGAATGGACTTAATTGGGCTTCTTATCATAATTTACTGATTGCCAAGGTTAAGAAAGAAAAGGTATGATTTAGACATGAATACATTTGTATAGTATATTTGAGTTGCCATAATCACAGCTATAATAATGAATTTCATTGCTGGTTTCCTTGTATCATGTTGACTTTGGATTACGGCCAATGACCCTGGAGGTCTTGAGGGTTCAAACTGTGGCATTATACAGAGGAAATCTTGGGACTTCGTTGCTATATTGTTTGATTTGATTTTTAATTCTTAATGCTGCCAATAAAATTGCATTTTCTTTAAAGAGCTGGAAACTCCTGTTCTTTTACTAAAGTCCATGTCTAGTTCCCGAACTCTTCTTGATAGTGTCGTGAAGTCACTGCAGTATGTGTTCTTCAATCTCCTTTTGAGGAAGTAGATGAATCTGACCATCTTTGTCCTTCTGATTTGATAATGTTCTCAGCTTCCAGTTCCATATTATGCGTGTAAGCCGAATAAAAAAACAATGTCAAAGTGTTTTGAACTTTTACGTAACGAATAAAGCAAGATTGTCCAATTGACTGGAAGAAAGTTTATTAATTAGGTAGTAGGATTGCCGAAGGAACAAAATTGCTAGCTACTGGCTACTATAAACATTTTTGGGTGCCTGATTTGAAGTATACTTAATAAGTCTTATGACATTCAGTTTTCATGTATGAACCCACATACACACATACAGTTACATGAACGAAAGGTTTTATCTTGAAGTAATCAATTCCCTTCTCCCGATCTGAGAGAAATTACTTTTGTTCTTGCATTAAGCCATCACCATCTCTATGCTAATTACTATGTCGTAAATTTACTTTCTCACCATCCAATAATTGTTTATGTTTCTTACTGGTGGATTTCTGACTCGGTATCCTAGTTTCAAACTGTTGCTATGCATCGTAATGAATGGGTAGAAAATGCTGATCGCTGGGTTGCTGGATTTCTTGAGATGTTTGAAGAAGGTTGCCATAAAATGGTAAAGACAATATATGCATTACCAATTACATATAGACTGATATTTCTACAAGTAAAAACTGTCTCATGATTTTGGTGTGGGATTGTTTCAGGGGACAGCCATCCGAGATAGAATTCAAGAGAGCTTACGAGGGCAGCAGTCGGGAGAAAAATATCTGCTGGAAAATGGTAAGGTGGACAGTGATGATGGACAAGAATATTACGATGAGGATGATGACGAAGAATACTACGATGATGAAGAATACTATGACGATGAAGAATATTATCAAGAGGTATACGGGAAAGATGGGAACAATGAGAACGAAAAGGAGAACGAAAAGGAGAAAAAGAAGGATGAGAAAGAAACGAATGAGAAATTAAAGTAGTAGGTTGGTATGGAGTTCTGTACAATGGTATAAGGTTGCGTTTGATGATGATATATGAATTCCCTGCGGTTGAGAAGGGGAATTCGGTCGAAACGTATGTTTAGTGTAATTTCGGGTTTTTTTGTTCATCGCCAGTGTGCTTAGAACTCCATTACATGAGACATAGTTATACATGATAGTGCTATTTGCCTTTGCGTTTCTGCTTCCATCTTGGCCAACTTGAACTTTGTGTTCAAAAGGTTTATGCCTATGCATAGTCCTAAGGATTTGTTTGGTGTTTAGGATTGGATTGGATAACTAGATTTTAGTGCATGTTGATTGAAAAAATGGATATCAACCTCTACACTTGTCCAAGTTAGTGTTTGGCTTCTCTTCTACACTTGTCCATGTCAAAGATGGAAGATGAATTAGTTGCGAAAGAGCTTGTCCCAGCCAATCCTATAAAATGATACAAAAGGGATTGAGGGTGCATTTTTGCTTACCATCATAAATTATTGTGTATGCTTACCAAACACCTAATCAATTGACACGTATCATTTCACTTAACTTTGGTTAATTTTTTTTTTTTTGAATCTGAAAAGTAACACTTACATATCGAACAACATGTGCTCCTGGTTTTTTAAGAACACAATTTTTTGCTTACGGTGATGGAGAAAATGATACGTTAAGTTTATGTTTGTTTTTAAAAATTCATAAAATCGACAAAAACAAAAAAAAAAGTTATAGCTCACAACTTATGTGAAAAATATGAATGTAGAATTTTCACATGATTTTTTGTGTGCGCAGTTACGAAAGCGTTTAAAATCATCTCTTTGAGAGTGATTTGTGCTCCACACGTGAGAGTTTCGTATAATTTTAAGCTGAAATATTTAAACAGTAAAGAGTTAGGGATGAAGATTTTAACAGTTAAATTTATTCAATGAGAGAAGGTTTTATAACATTTTTTTTTTCCAGAATTTTCGCATTAAATTAGAGTAATGGTCTTTTATTTTGGCCATTTGAGCTTTGGTTTATGAATTCAAAATCAGTGGGTATTGATTCTCGAACTTGTTACAATGTAGAGTAATAGTCTTTTTGTTAGCTCATTTTCACATTATAACAAGTTTAAGGCTCAATACTCAGATTTTTAGTTTGAGGACCAAAGCTCTAATTGGGTCAAGTTCATGAATCACTGCTCCAATTAGCTCTTTCGCATAACCAATGAAAAACCGTGATTAATAATTTTGTAAAATATGAGATTGTTGAATTTCGGCAAATTCTTTTACTTACACAAAAAAAAAAAAAAAAAAAAACATGTTAGAAGTCATTTGAAAGTGGTCTTAATATTAATGATAAACTCTGAAAGATCCAACATATATGATAACAAAGTCTACAATTTACTCTTACAACATGCTATATTACAAAGTAAGAAGGTAGTTCTTGGACTGTGGGTTTATGGTCTTGGTTGTTGGAGCTTTCCATCGTCCCTCTTTAATAGTTTAATAAGTGTTACATGTTTCTTGTTCTACTCGAAAACTTTGGATTATAGTGGCTTGTACTCTTATATGGGGCATTTGGTTTCTTCACAATCAAATTCGGTTTGAGGGCAAGTCTGCTTCTTTGGATTATGCGAAGTGCTGGCTAGCAATTAGGTTTCGTGACTCGACTCTTGTGTGTTTTTCGAGTGATAGCTTCTCCTCTTCACCGTTGCCTATTTTCTCAGTATTGAGTATCTCGCCGCTTTCTATTGTGGCTCCATCCTTTATTCCAGTCTACATCCTTTATTCCAGTCATATGGAGGTTGCCAATGGCCGGATGACTCAAGGTTAATATCGATGGGTCTTGTGCCAACAAACGTGATGGAATTGGGGGATTTTTTCGCTTATCGAAAGGTGGGGCACTTGGTGATTTTACATCCAAGACAAAATTTGTAACTTTAGTTGCCGTAAAAATTCTTTCATTAAGGCCGGGCATATAGCTTGGGTAATAGATTGGAAACATTTATTGATTGAAACAGACTACATGTTGGTTATTCACTATCATTTTAAGGCTCCTAATGTGGTCTCGTGGTTTCTTATAGTGGATTGAAAGAATTGTTTCTGATGGCTTCGACAAGTGCTTTATAGGGAAATAAATCAGGTTGCAGATGTTTTAGCTTTATTTGGAGCAGATAGTTATGCTTATTACTAGTGGTCTACGGTTCCAAATTTTATAGCCTCTAGTCATGCTCGTAACATTTCATTTTGTCCTTATTATCGTTTTCGTTGATGGTTTTTATCTTTGCGGATCTTGACATAGTCCTCCCACTTGTATCATTTTCATTTATTATCAGTCAATCTAGTGAAAGAGTCCTCACCTCTTCAAAAAAGAGTAGGTGCCTTGCCTAATCTTTCTCCATTTAAAAAACAATATAATCAATACAAAATTCTTGCCCTACACTACCGTTGACTGAAAGCTAACAGGTCCCAAAACGTAATCAGTAATAAATTTATACGGCGCTTGTTTGATTCCACTGGTCCCAATCAGGTTGACTTAATTGGCAGGAAGTTGTCAGTCAGTTAAGTCGCATAATACCTCCAATAGAAACTCACATGCCTAGCTGCTAGCTTTGGTCCCTACTTTCGGTCTTCATCTCAAATGGAGATAGATGAACAGTTTTGTTCCCGTAGATCAATATGGTTCAAAAAAATTATTAGTCACTTACAGTTTAATTTTAATTAAACAGTATGCTTATTTAACTTTTTTGTTGTACGTTAGTTTTGTTTCTCCGTTAAAATTAAAATCAAACAGTGAACAACCACAATTTTCTAAAACTATGAAGTCTAAGAGCACGAAATATACATTCAGCCCATATTAACTAGCAAGTTAGGTGGTGTAACATAATAAACATTGGTAAAGTGGGACAAGATAGGTGAAACTCTCCCTACTTTTTCCTCAATTCTTCTTCTTCGTTGAACCAAAATTTGCAAAACCATTTCTCTAATCATCCATTGTCAAGTTTGAAAAACAACATTCACATATGCTTTTTTTTTTCAAAGGTATTCTGCTTTTCTTCTTCTCTCTTATCTCTTCTTTGAAAAACTTTTGAGAGTAGTCTAGTGCTTCGACATGAAAAGCTGCGAGTTTGTTTACTAGCTCCGGAGTATCTACATCTGTGAGTTCCATAGTCACCTACACATCTTTGGGTGTTTGAGCTGTCAGTTTTTTAAGCTGGTTTTGCAGAATGGAAATCGAAAGGGAGGTTATGGATTGCCTTAACATAACTTTTGAGGACAGTCTAGATTTGGAGGAACGATTTGAGAACAACATTCATCTGGTGAGAAGGTTGATTGCAGATAATGAACCCTCACAAACAGTGGTAAAGGAGGTCCTTATATCAGCATGGAATAAGATGGGAGTAGTCAGGGTCCAAAAGGCGAAATCAAATGTTTATGCCATGACTATGGGAGAGTGGGAGAATAGGTCGTGGCTAGATGGATACTGGAAGGAAACCCTCTTCGCCCAGCACCGCCCTTGCCAACTGGCGAAAGTAAATACAATGACTCTCTCAAGGTGAAAACATTGTCCATAACGAGTTTCTTACTTTCCTTGCAGATGAGCACATCTATGACGGCCGGAGCCCATGAAACTCACCGGCGCCGCAAATGGGAAGGTAAGGATGTTGGTTTATACAGGCTGTTGGACATGGAAATGGATATTCCGGCGAATCTGTGCCTTGCAACCCGGAGGGACAATGAACAAATGAAGTCCTGTTCCATACGACCTGCCACAAGTCTGGAATTCCATGAATCCTCTGGCACTTTTGCAGGTTTGGTCCCCGGTGAGCAATATACAAGGACATCACACCTGGCAGGGACAAATCGTGATGAAGAATGTATCCCCACCACATGCTTGAATGTAGGTCATGATCATGGCCACATGTGGCACCCAGTTAGCTATGGTACTCAATTCACCAATAACACACTTACAATTGCTGTGAATGGGTTGTCATTGGATAAGGATTGGTATGATCCAGGTTAGTGGGCTTTTAAAAGCTGCGGAGGATATCAGGGTAAGCCCAACAAATTCTCCATAATTGACTGCTTCTCACCAGGAACAAATAGGGATGATATTGATGCACGAAGCCTCCAGATTGCAGCTTAAATAGTAGCTACTGAAAGTGCGGCTCACATGGTAGCTGCCGAAAGTGAGGCCTAAATGGTAAATAATGAAGGTGTAAATGATGAGGCTAGTGTTTCTGTTGATGACTCAACCCAGCCTGCTCATTTGATATGTGGTGAAAAGAGGTATGAAGTGAAGTTCTTAACATCACCAATAAAGAAACCATGGATGGCGTTGAACCTAAAGGGAGGATGCCCTCTGCAACCATCAAATTTAAAAAAACGGGGATACAAACCCAAAGGGTAATCACGGGGGACAATCTCAGGGACAAAGTTCTTCTACAAGTAGCATTGATGATGGCAACCTGTGTGAAGTGTTAATTAGTCCATCAAATGAGTTCGAGGATGCGGAGCTACTAGGGCTGTTGGGAAGAGGAAAGACATACATGTAGACCACATTGGTGGAGGTTGACGAAGCTCAGCCCCGTAGACAGCCATGAATATCCTAGTATGGAACTGCCAAGGGCTTGGGAACCCTCGGAAAGTTTAGGCCTTGCAGGATGTTATCCTGCAAAAAGATCTTAAATTGGTTTTCCTTTATGAAACCAAATGCGATGTTTCATTGTTGAATGTGTTGAAATTGAAATTGGGTTACATGAAGGTTTTCAGAGTCAACTCTTATGGTTAATCTGGGGGTCTAGGAATATTATGGGCTGATGATGTCAATTTGCGGATTCTATCAAGCTCGAAACTTTACATTGATACGGATGTTGAGGGTATTGGGGACACCAGTCACTGGAGGTTTACATGGTTTTATGGACACCGGGCTATGGAAGAACAAACTCAATCTTGGAACATCATGCGTAATCTAGCAATGACATGCTCTCTTCCTTGGCTAATCAGGGGTGGGTGTGGGGGAGGACTTTAACAGGTTGCTAGGTATTCACGAAAAAGAAAGGGGTCCAGCCCAGTCAGTAAATCAAATCCTTGAATTTAGAAGAACAGTCAGCGGTTGTCACCTCCATGATCTGGGTTTTAATGGTACACCATATATACTTGGATCATTACTCGGGCGTGGGGTATCAAGGAGCGCCTAGATCGGGTATTGGCAACAATGATTTGGAAGGACATGTTCAACAAGGCAAGGGTGACTCACCTTAATCCAAGTAAGTCGGATCATGTCCCCTTGTTAATTGAGATTGATGGTACCACTACCCACAAAAGACAACGTCGTAGAAGCTTCTGTTTTGAAAACTTCTAGGCAGATCACGAGGAATGTGAGGAGATCATTCGTGAGGCATGGAACTTACAAGTGTCGGAGGTGCCAATGTACTAAGTGGTAAACAAGATAAAAGATACAAGGATGGTTCTGCTTAGATGGAAACAAAATGTATTCAGGGGACGACATGATGAAATCACCATGATTAGAGGCAAATTGGGTTTCATCTTGGCCCAGCCACTGACGGAAAGGAAGATCGTCGAATGTGAATCTTTATTACAGAGAATGAACTAATTACTTGGGTAGGAGGAAAAGTATTGGAGACAAAGGTCACGTGCCTTATAGATCAGGGCTGGAGATCGCAATACATGATTCTTCCATCAAAGGGCAAAAAATAGAAATGCAAAAAACTCGATCAAGAGGATAAAAAACGTGAACGAGGATTGGGTTTGTAATGCGGCATGGATAGAAAAGATGGTGATCAACTACTTCCAGAACATCTTTGCTTCTACAGGGAATTTGGAGGACTGTGAAATTATCGGGGCCGTAGAGTCAAGGATAACCTTGGAAATGAACAAATGTCTGGATATGAGTATATATGAAGAAGAAATAAGGAAAACGGTTTTCCAGATGCAACCAGGGAAAGCATCGAGGCCGGATGGAATGAATCATTTTTTCTACCAACAATATTGGCATATTGTGGGTTGAATGTCACAAATGTAATTAGGATTTTTTTTTGCTTTGGGTAGGTTACTGAAACAAGTCAATTTCACCCATGTAACACTTATCCCCAAATCAAAATGCCCTGAGGATATGAGTCAGATAAGGCCAGTCAACCTCTACAACGTGTTCTCCAGAATATTATCTAAGGTAATGGCGAATCAACTCAAGGTTTTTCTCCTTGCAGTTATATCCCAAAACCAAAGTGCATTTTTGCAGGGCTTCTGATACAGAGTGTAGAAGAGTCCTCGGGGTGCTCAAATTGTATGAATGAGCGTCGGGGCAAAAGATCAATCTACAAAAAGAGAAACATGTTTTAGCAGGTATGTTAAACGACAAGTGTAGGGGCGTTTGGTAGGGATCCTAGGTGTACATCGGGTGGATAGACATGAGAAATACTTGGGTCAGCTACTTTCGTTGGTAGAAACAAAACTTTATGTTTTGGTTATTTGAAGCAACGATTGTGGAAACACTTACAAGGGTGGAAGGGTAATCTACTAAGTGCTGCCGGGAAAAAGGTTTTGATCAAAGTTATTGCCCAAACAATTCCGAGTTACACAATGAGCTGTTTCTTCTACCAAAACATATTTGTGAGGACCTAAATAAGTTAATTGTATCGTTTTGGGGGAATGAAGATAAGGGTGAGCGTAAGTTACACTGGTGCTCGTGGGACCGGTTATGCAACCCCAAGAGTGAAGGTGGACTTGGGTTTCAAAATTGTATGCGTTTAATTTGGGAATGCTAGCCAAGCAAGGATGAAGGATAATCAACGAACCTGACTTACTAGTAGCAAGGGTCTTAAAGGCCAAGTATTTCCTAAACAATACGTTTATGGAGGCAGTGGCCAAGCCGGAAACATCTTATTGTTGGAAGAGCATATCCACGGCATAGAAGGTGATTAGCTTGAGATCACGGTGGCAGGTGGATGCGGGAAAATCAATACGTATTTAGGAGGATCCGTGGATTCCTATCCCATCCTTGTTTAGACCATTCTCTCATAAACCATCGAGGTGCTAATTGAAGACGGTGAATGAACTGATCGACCAAAACACAAACTGATGGGATACAGGGCTACTGCAGGGTATATTCTTGGATGAGGAAATAAATGCCATTCGTTCAATCCCTCTGAGTATTCGATCCCCACCAGACTACTTGGTATGACATCATGAGAATTATGACAATTTCTTAGTTGAGAGTGTCTATCACATGGCAAGGGTGTGGCTGCAACCCACAAATGATGGGGCCTCATCATCCAACTCCAACTCACGTTTTCTATGGTCGAAATTGTGGAATGCAAAAGTCCCACCAAAGGTCAAAGTTTGTGTGTGGAGACTGGCAAATGAGCTAGTCAATGCTCAGGTTAATTTGACAAAATGCCATATGGGAGGTGACTTGGAGTGTGTACTGTGTAACTCATAGGGGGAATCGACCATCCACCTAATGGCAGAATGTCCATATACAAGGTGTGCATGGATGTCTTCCACTGTAGGGATTCCAATGAGAAATAGATACCATTCATCTTTTTTATCTTGGTTGGATGAAATGGTTGGGCTAATCCCGGGATCTAGCTTCGCTATGGTCCTTATAATCTGTTGGGCATTGTGGGAGTGAGAAATACGAAGTTATGGCAAGGGAAGTGTGATCCTCCTGATGTTTTGTGTCTTAAGGGCAATTCAATGGTGGCTCAAGTTCAACAAAAGTAGCACTTCAGCACCATGTCATCCAGGAGTTCATACCACAAATCGTTAGCTTACTTCACCTATCGGGCACCTCAAGATAAACATTGACGGTTCCTGGAGTGACGATAAAAATAGGGTAGGATTTGGGGCTATTATTAGGGACAATTGGGGTTTTTTCGTGGCTACGAAATGTGGAAATTTTGAAGATGTTTTCTCTCCTATTCATTCAGAGAGAGTTTGGTTTGGGCAGTGCATAGGGGTATTCAAAAATTAGTTCTTGAGACCGATTCACTTCAGATTGTGGAGGTGGTACGTGATTCTTCCCTCAATTTGTCATCAGTTGGTCAAATTGTGGAAGACATCAAGATGTTGCTCATTTCAATCACTGAAGTTACTATGACCCATACTCGCCGCAAAGCAAACTCTATAGCCCACTGATTTGCACGGATTAGGCTAACTCTGAGCCAAAGTTGTGAATGGGATACCTCCCCTCCGAGTGTTATTATTGATTTGCTTGTAGAAGAATGTAGTCCAAGGAATTGAGAACTCTTATGTAACACTTGGGCTTTACCACATGAATGAAATGAAACAAACTATCGTATCTTTTCAAAAAAAAAAAAAAAGAAAAAAAAAAAAAGAAGACCAAATCTTATATTCTATTTGAAAGGGAAGAAAGTGGCCTTTGGTTAATACCAAGTGGCATGTATTGTCGCTAAGTCAATGCATACAGGAAGATTGTACATGCATGGAATAAAAACGAAGGGACAGTTCGACCACGAATATATCGTCCCATTCCCCCACCATACATGTGATCTCATTTCACACCTCTCTGAATATTCAACGTTTTCGTGCTCTTCGATTGCCCTATTTCATACCTTATGTATACCATAAGGGTGTTCTTACGCTTCATCGATCTCTTTCTCGATCGATGGTCATATTATTGTTCTCAAATGATTAATAATCCCCATCTAATTAATAGGTCCTCTAATCCCATCTAAACAAGTACTAAATCCTTTAGAAATATCCTTGCATTAAATTAGACCAAGTTCAGGTGATGTGATGTGAGGGGTTTGGTTTGGTTCATAACATGGAACTGGATTAATTGGATTATTTTTGGTCAATTAGATTAATTAAATATTAAACCATATCTTAAGAGTGTTCTTTCTCCAGTTATGCTCAGCACAGTTGCTAGGACATTTCAATCTTAATATAACAGCAGATACGCTAGTGGAATTACACTATTAGATCCTGTATTCCGCTTTGTTGAACTATGTGTCCAACCAATATAAAAATGGATGATGCCAAACTCCATGCTAGCTTGACTTCTGACTTTTGATGCAGTGTGAGTTTTAAATATCTGCATTATTACAATTTGTCTATACGAATAGATGCTTAGTTAAGAATTGACCAACGAGAACTTTATATCTCAATTATGATCATTAGCGCAATAACTTGTTGTTCAGTATGTTAAAAATATTTGTTCTTGCATTTGAGATTCTGTGTTCCTATTTTTTGCCTCGGTAATTTAATATAAACTATTCTATTGCTTGTCAAAAAAAAAAAATTTATGCCCATTAGTAAGTATGTCAAACTTAACTCAGCATATGACTCCAGCTAGAGAACTAATTGAAGCATGGGATGAATTTCTCTTGGTATAATGGATGCATGCCAACATGTTCACTTACATGATTTTAAAGCATAACATTTTTCACGTTTCTAACTTTTAACTGTGGACCTTTGTTGGTGCAATGGCACTCCTACGCACTACCAGAAAATGATCCTTGCAATATGAAATTTGACCTACGAACCACATTTTGTCAGGTCAAGCTATTTTTTTTTACCTGACGAATTCTACGGTTGGTCAATAGAGTTTTTCCAAAGTCTTAATATGCGACAGGGATTTCGTAAGGCAAGAACAATATTGTCGGGCAAACCTTTGGCGCAAAAATAGAAAAAATGGCGCGTACTTTGTGAAGGTTTGCTCGATGAAATATAAGTTCGTCAGCTTGATTTTCTTTACCCGACATCCATTTCGTCCAGCCAAGTTTTCGTGTTGTTCGTCAAAGGCCCAAAATGACCTGTAAAAAAATCCATTGACAAAAACTTTGCTCGAAGTCTTCCTTATAGTTGCCCGACGAATGGTCCGTCGAGCAAACTCTTATTCATTAAAAAAGTCTCTGCCTTCTTCTTTCTCCCCTCTTTCTTCTCTTCTCCCCCTACCCCTAAGTCGTTGCTCATGAACCTACAAATCTCTCTCTCTCTCTCTCTCTCTCTCTCTCTGACACCCTCTCCTCCATCTCTCCGTCTCCCAATTAGGGGTGGGCGCGGTTTGGTTTGGTGCGGTTTTGAGTGAAACCAAAACCAAAACCGCAAGTTTTTACAGTTTGGTTCGGTGCGGTTTTGAGGCTAAAACCAAAATGAAATCAAACCATTTGGTTTGGTTCGGTTTGGTTTCAAACGGTTTCGGTTTGGTTTCATTGTTTGAAAAAACTATTATGGTTACCTAATTGATGACAACAAAATTCACATCCACAAGGACCACAACAAAATAATTCAACTTGAGGCAACTAAGAGCACATCAAATCTTCAATGACAGTACTGCAAACCCAAGCGTAAAAAAGATTCTAATAAGTAATGACTCTTGTTTTGGTAGAACCTACCAATCAAAACTATGTGAAATTTTTTTAATAACAAAAAGTGGTAGATGTGTTTTAGTAAAGTTGCAAACACACAGAAAGTGTAACATAAAGAAAGTCCTGTATTTGAGAAAGATGAATAAACTTGAGAAACTTGAGAAAGAGAACACAAAGTCTTAGTCCATGGACTACGGGACTAGAAGAAAGAAAATAAAAGGTTATGTTATGTGGCCATGTTATGATGTGGTTGAGTCCATGCTAAATGTATGGACTCAATGAAAATAACCAATTAAAATTTAACATTTAATAAAGGTATGCGGTTTCGGTTTCGGTTCGATTTCGGAGAAACAGTTTTTCCCCTATTCGGTTCGGTTTCAAACCGAAACCGTTTTGAAACCACAAAACCAAACCGTTCGGTTTGGTTCGATTTGGTTCATGTTTCGGATGCGGTTTTCGGTTTCAAGTGCCCACCCCTAACTCCCAATTGATTAAAGTTTTTATCGTAAATTTTTTTTTATTTAATTGTGTGATTAATTAATTTTGATTGTTTCAGGTTTGTGATTGGATTGGAAGAAAATACTACCCATTCGGCAGAAGCCAAAAAAAAATTGGATACCACAACTCAAAAATGGCAACAACAAAAATATCATTAGGTAATGAGAAAAATTTTCAACCTATAGGTGGACTGCAGCTGGTATCCTTTATTAAAAAAAAATAAAAAGTTAATAAAGTTGTAACATTCACCTGATAAACATGAGAGAGTAAAATAGACAAAAAAAGAAATTAAAAACTGTGCCATAATAAATATAGCTCTAACAATGGAAAATTTGCAATATAGTCAAAAAGGTTTATTTGGAAGATGCAAACAAAATTTGGTTTTCTATAAATTCCTTCTCTGTAACATCCCACATCGCCTAGGAAAGTGATCCTTAAATGTATATTTTTATCCCTACCTAGCACGAGGCCTTTTGGGAGCTCATTGACTTCGGGTTCCGTAGGAACTCCGAAGTTAAGCGAGTTCGTGCGAGAGCACTCCCATGATGGGTGATCCACTAGGAAGTTGCTCGTGAGTTCCCAAAAACAAAACCGTGAGGGCGTGGTCGGGGCTCAAACGGACAATATCGTGCTATGATGATGGAACGGGCCTGGGAAGTGGTCCGCCTCGGGTCGGGATGTGACAATTTGGTATCAGAGCCAATCCCTGGTCGGAAGTGTGCCGACGAGGATGTCGGGCCCTTAGGGGGGTGGATTGTAACATCCATCCCACATCGCTCATGGGAGTGATCCTTAAATGTATATTTTCATCCCTACCTAGCACGAGGCCTTTTGGGAGCTCACTGACTTCGGGTTTCGTAGGAACTCCGAAGTTAAGCGAGTTCGCGCGAGAGCACTCCCATGATGGGTGACCCATTGGGAAATTGTTTGTGAGTTCCTAGAAACAAAACCATGAGGGCGTGGTCGAGGCCCAAAGAGGACAATATCGTGCTACGGTGGTGGAGCGGGCCTGGGAAGTGGTCCGCCCCTGGCCGGGATGTGACATTCTTGCTTTAGAAAAAAGGTAAAATTAGAATCTCCTGCACTTTTTTAATACTCTTTAGATTAAATATTGGTTCTATTTTGAAATTTGATTAGTACACCTAAACAATAGTCATGTCAGCATTTTTATATTTATTTAGATTACATGTAATTATTGTGTTTTTTAAAAAATTTAAAATGTTAATTATTAAATTCTATACATATCCTTTTAGGTTGACATATTTTTGTACGTGGCCTTTTTTTTTTAAGGAAGCCAGTTTCTTCTCCCACGTTTGAGCCGTATGGTTTATTCTCCCACGTTAGAATTATGTGATCCTCATTTTTTAATTTTGAATGGACTTATCCATTTCAATTAGTGGTTGTTTTCACTATTTTATATTGATATCATGTGAGATAATTAGACGTATTCTCTATTTTTGGAGGCTTGAGGCAGGTACGTTCAGATAATATATTTAAACGTATCGAATACGTAACAAGAAGATATATAAAGTAATGTACCAAATATTTTTTTTAAATAAATATAAACCTACCAAAATAATATATAAATTTACCAAATACATACAAAAAAGAAATATGAATGTACCAAATACGTACCAAGAAGATATATAAAGTAATGTACCAAATATGTACCAAGGAGAAATATATGTTTAATCAAGAGGAAATATATGTACCAAATATTTTTTTTTAAAATAAATACCAAATACATACAAAAAAGAAAACAAACATACCAAATATGTACCAAGAAGATATATTAAGTAATGTATAAAATATGTACCAAGAAGAAATCTACGTTTCATGTGTAAGTTGAAAGACTTTTTATTAAAATTGAATACTACAATATTTATCTACAAGATTTTAAGAGTTTTGAGATATTATCTAAGAAAATTAAAAGGTATATTAAATATAATGCCAAGTCGCATTCATGGGTATTTTGAAAGACTTTTTATTGGAATTAAATTCTACAATATTTATCTACAAGATTTTAGGAGTTTTGATGTATTATCTAGGAATTAAAAGGTATATTTATATAATGGCAAGTTGGGTAATTTAAATTATAAAAAAGGCTACTTCTAATCCATGTGGCACCTAAATTGTAGGAAAATGTTAATCAAAACTTTAAAAGGCATAAATGTTTAATCTCAAAATTTAAACCTAGGCATTTGTATCAAAATCCCAAATGAGTCTATATGAACATAATTTTTTACCAATCTAAGTTAAAATAATTGAGACCCCCCCCATATAATTATCAGCGGCAATAATTAATTGAATTAATTAAGAGTTTGTTCAGGCCTCTACGTTGACCGTTTTGGATGGGGAAATTAATTGAATTAAATAGAAGAAACACACTATTTCGTCATTTTTTTGACAAATTTATCAATTCAAAAGTTGACTCTGTGTGAAACCTCTTGTTATCCTTTTCTTCTACATATTATGTCGACATTCTTTCGACACTTGGAAATTAAAACACCGGATTTTCCTAACAGCTCAATACACTTGTTTTTTAATGACAGTTTGAGTCTTTCTCAGAAAACCAAGTTGCCTTCCTAAACAAAACCTCCATAGAATGTCCTCATTGTTTCTTCCCCATTAACCGTAAAATCATGGTTGATCGGCTATAAGGTTATAGGTTGATCAGTTCATGGTCTCATTATTTCGTTCATTCTTTTTTCGTTAATCCTAATTCTTTCCCTTGAAGTCACCAATCCCAAATCCTCCCAGTCCATCTCGATCATGGGGCCATATCAATCACACCGAAGACCTTTAGAATCTCCTATATAAAGTGCTACCAACTTCAAACGTTTCTCTCCCTCTCATACCTCTCTTGATTTCTCTTCATTCTCTTACGATCACTCCTTTTCGTTGAAGTAAGATTCTCCACTCATCTGTTTTGTGCTTTTAAATTTTCGACCGCCTTTTTTTGTTATAAAGTAGCGTTTCGAACCCTGAATTTCTAGTCTACTTTTTCTTGGAGTTTCGTGGTAGGTAATTTTTTCTGCGATGAGCAAACTTCGACAGCATAGTCGTTTTGCATTCTTTTGCCTCCTCTTCATACTCCCCACCTTAGTTTTCGGAGAGTGCACCTGTGAAAAAGGAGAAGGGGATGGGAACCGGAACAAAACTGAAGCTCTAAAGTACAAAATTGGGGCGATTGCATCCATCCTAGTCGCCGGTGCAGTCGGTGTTGGTATCCCAATTCTTGGGAAGACCATTCCGGCTTTACATCCCGATAGGAACATATTCTTCATCATCAAGGCCTTTGCAGCCGGGGTCATATTGGCTACTGGGTTCATCCACGTGCTCCCGGATGCTTTTGAGAGCTTGACGGACCCGGCTCTTAAGGAGAACCCATGGGGGAAATTTCCCTTCACTGGGTTTGTGGCCATGATGGCTGCCATTGGGACTTTGATGGTGGATTCTTATGCCACTTCTTATTACAGCAGGTCTCACTTCAAGAACAACATTAATGCAGACGAAGAGAAGGCCCAAGAGCATGAGGGTCACGTGCATGTTCATACTCATGCAACTCACGGCCATGCTCATGGAGCAGTTGACACTTCGCCCTCAGCAGAACTTCTTAGGCACAGAGTGATTTCACAGGTAATTTTCTTTTTGAATATTTATTTTTTTGTGATTAGTGGTGATTTTTTTTAATTAGTTAATTAATTTTGATTTCTGTGGCAGGTTTTGGAGTTGGGGATTGTTGTGCATTCTGTGATTATAGGAATTTCGTTAGGTGCATCTGAAAGTCCTAAAACAATAAAGCCTCTTGTAGCTGCCTTGTCTTTCCATCAATTTTTCGAAGGCATGGGACTCGGTGGATGCATAACTCAGGTAATTTTTTGCCTATAACTATTGATGCCAATATGTTCGTACCCAACTTGGTTAGAGCCAAAAAACTCAGGATGTTGATCGGATATTATTTTTTTAATGTTCTTTGTAGGCGAAATTCAAGAATCGAGCTGTTGCAATCATGTCATTGTTCTTCTCTCTTACAACTCCTGTTGGGATTGGCATCGGAATTGGAATATCAAATGTTTATGACGAAAGCAGCCCGACTGCACTCATCATGGAAGGCGTTTTTAACGCGGCATCAGCCGGTATCTTAATCTACATGTCCCTTGTTGATCTGCTAGCAGCTGATTTCATGAACCCAAAAATGCAGAGAAATGGAAGGCTTCAAGCTGGAGCTAACTTATCTCTTCTTCTCGGCGCTGGTTGCATGTCTTTGCTGGCCAAATGGGCTTAAACTAGTTCGTCAATCAAGGATATTGTCCATAATTTTTTGTTTGCTTCTCATTAAGTTTTCTTTCGTCTTTTTTTTTCCTGAAGTTTTGTGTTCTCCTTCTCCAAATTTGCATCAAGTTATTAATTCAAACAGTGGTTATTTCGTGTAAGAGAGTTTCTTTGCAACTCAATGCAAGAGTGGTTATTTGCTATACAGTCAAACTTTTAATCTGAACCGTTAATCTAGTGGATCCCTTTGCTATGCATGTATGCATCAATGTCAACACCCACCAGTTCTTTTCTAATTTCTACCTTGAAATTATGATAGGTGGAAAATGCAAAGCAAGTTTCTTTTACTGTGCAAAAAATCGGTCCCCTTATTTCCCAAGTGAAGGTAAGGTCAGCAGAAATCTTCAAGGAGCGATTGAAAATCTACCAAGGAAAATCCAACTAGTAAAAAGCAGAAAAATAAATAAAATATTTTAAATACTCTTAAGAGGAAATGACATGGAGGATTGAGATGGTCATTTTTGGCTAAACTCATAATTCCACTTTCAAAACTCCAAACTTACGATAATAAGTGCTGACTCATATACAACACCTTTGCTGTTTGAGAATCCCAGTTTTTTTAAGGGGTCTGAGAAGTGCTTTTATTTGATCATGTGTTTGTTTTGTTGAAGGGTTCTGAGAAGTGCTTTTGTTGGAGCGTATGTTTGTTTTGTTGAAGGGTTCTGAGAAGTGCTTTTGGGTTGTTAGCTCTTAGGGATAACAATTCTAACCATTAAACCCGATAACAGTAGATAACCTTCCGAATGGAATGGAATAGATTTAAGTATGAAAATTTGGGTATAGTTTGGGTATAGGGAAAAACCGTGAATATTATTCGGTTATGGTTTTGAATATGATTATAGGGGTTCCTAATCTGTATCCGTACCCGAATTTGACCGAATAATATATAATATAATTAACATATATATATATATATATATATATATATACATATACATTATTCATTGAATCCATTAACTTGAGAATAAAAAATTACATTGTGTGAGTTGCATTTTGTAAGAAAGTTCAAAAAGTTTTGATATTGATCAAAATCTATAAAATTTAATAGTATTTATGTGAGATATCAAAGATCAACCAACATTATCAATGTTTAGCTTTAACTAAAAATTATTGAAAGATATTAAAGATTGTAAAAAACATTATATTTGAAAGATATTAAAGATTGTGTCATAGAAGATTAATACAATTCATTGCTATATTTAATTGATACTTACATAGAATATTATATCAACACATTCCACTTAAGCAGTTTTTGTGATTTTCGATTGACAGCAGTACTTATATACAAAAGATTATGAAACTTAAAAAGTTATTTACATGAAAAAAATGTTAAGAAATATTGTGTCATTACATTGATAAATATGACAAAAATTGTTCAATGGAATACCAAAAGCTCCCTCCAGCACTCTTGATTGTCAAGAAATTAGTTTAAACCAATTCAAGGACCAAAACTCTAAATAAACCAACAAAATTATTTGAAGATGGAGAATCACAGAGCTAGCTTAGGAACCAACGAAGATCTGCAAAAGCAAGATATTTGAAGATGGAGAATCACAGAGCTAGCTTAGGAACCAAAGAAGATCTGCAAAAGCAAGTTAAGAGATCATTCGTACTATAGAAGCAAATTACATAATAAAATTAAGAGAGCATCATATTACAAAAGCATAATAATGTTCATTTCCAGATGTAGTACGAAAACCTATTGTTTCATTCCACTTCACATGATTCACAGTTTTTTTTTTTCAACCCACAAAATTTAGAGTTTAGTTCAAAGAATTTGATCTGATTATTAATATTCACACGGAAAAGATAAGACTCAAATGAACTGGGCATTTGAGTTCACTTTCTTATATATAAACGTAGCAAAAAGCCAAAGTTTTCAAACTGTATAAAACGTAGCAAAAAGAAAATGGGTTAGTTTCTTCACTTTGTTCCTCCTTTCTTCTGATACGTAGGTGCTTTGACACTTTGCAAAGGGAGGAAAGGAATGCATATTCTACTTTACCTTCTGAGTAAGCACTTGAAAGCTCTTTTTGAACTCTTTTGTGCTCATCCTAATTTTGTGATCGCTCAATTTCAAGTGTAGCCTCTCTTTTCTATGAGAGATTCCACTGCAGCCTGATAGGCATATTCAAACATTTAATAATCTATAGAAATTAACTAAACTCAGCAATTTCTGTCAAAGCTTCGCAATAATCTAATTCAATTACTCTTTCTATCTTTTTAATAAGATCCCTACAATCAAATAAACATAATTATTCTAGTAAACACATTCGAACTCAAACACATAAAGATGTTATTCATACCCATATCGTCGCATTGCCGCAATGATCTTGAAAAATTAAAATTAATAATAATCGTTCAAATCATATTACAATATATCACAAACTATGACATCTGATAATCAATAAATGTAAGAATATTTAAAATGAATTCAATTCACTCCAAACGATGATATTATATGTTCACATATATATTCACAACAACCAAAATTCAGTTTCTAGCCACTGGGATAAAAATAAGAACAGAAAAATTAATTTGAGCACACATGAACATCGCATAAAAATCATAACAAAATCCAAAATAGCAGGATATATAACAAAAATGATAATAATTTAAAAAAAAAAAATTAAATCAAAAGTTTAAGACTAACTCGCAGGAAACTGTGAGAGTTAATTTTTTAGGCAAAAATTTTCTTTAAATACCGATTTCATGCAATCCAGGAGATCAATGCTTAAACCAGAAAAATTTCTTTAACCCTGATTTTTAAAATTAAAAGCATCAAAACTTGAACAAAGAAAAGAGAACCCAAAAACCAAACCCAAAACAAATATGTCGGAGAACTCACCCGGAAACCCAAGCATTTATAGGTTTAAAATTTCTTCAAATCAGAAGCCAAGCTTTTCTGGATATAAAATTTCTTCAAATCAAAACAGGATTCAACATAAAATTGAAAATAAAAAAGGTGAGAAAGAGAGAGAGACGAACCTTCTAGTGTGGGGAAGGAGTTCCGGGCTTGAGAGAGAGCTCAAGAAATTTGTTCTGAAAGCAAATGGAAGATCAGAACAATAAAAGGACTAATTAGAAGTTAGAAAAATGACTTAGGCAGTTGAAACCACTGATAGCATATTGTAAGATTAATAAACACACCAAATTAGTAAACTATTGAATAAATTTCGAATATTAGTTAAATAAAACACATAGGAATTGAATTAAATTCCAATTAAATCCCAAACAATTATATGGCATAGATGAACTTAAAATGAAATCAGTAAAAGTGGAGAAAGGAAATCGACTTCAACCACACAATTACCAGAGAGAGATACCCAATTGTTATTCATAAATCTGCAAGATAAAAAACATAACTATGTACTGACCTTAGAACCAAATTGTCTGATACATTGAAAAAAAAAAAAAGAATTACAAGAGTGGTGATTGTAAATATAACAGCTGTCATTACCATGAACCTGAAGCATTAAAAAAAAAAAAAAAATCTTAGCAAAAGATCGAAACTTGAAAGTATACAGGATATAGCGAATGAATATCAAAATTACCTATGAGCTCCTTTTAGCTGAATAACCAAGCAACCTCAATAAATTCTTATGGCGAACATGGCCATTCGCTTACACTTCAACCTTATACTCCTCCCGTTCTTAATACGCTGAACTGGAGCACAATTTCTAATGGCAGAGTTAGGCTGCTTAGCTTCAATACCAATGCATATTTAAACATCCAAATATACTTTATCAGTAAGATTAATTACCTCAAGTGGTTAGTCCTTTGATTAGCCGACCCCACTTAGTAGGAAAAGGCTTGGTTGTTGTTGTTGTGGTTAGTCCTTTGATAGCAAAAAAGTTTATATTGCTAATGAGTGTGGTTTGAGGCTAAACTTTCTGCGATAAAAACCAGACAATAATATTTTAAAACAACTCAAATTATCAAATATTGCTAATCACCTTGCTAATTAGAGAGCTGATGGTAGGCTTATCTTCCTTATTTCCAGCCAAGTGAAAGTTAAAACCGACAACAATATTGCCGTCTTGGGGACCTCGGTGGAGTTCTCCTTCTGGAGCTTCCTCCATGTCGACTACTGCAGATAAATATAAAATAAAATAAAAAATCACATTTATAAAATGAATATCTAATTATATTTAAGAAGGCATAATAAATGATGGGTAGTATTGAAGCCAAATACAACATACCTTACGCGGGCAGTTGTGCGCATTTCTTGAGCAGTTTTTCTATTCTCCTCAGCAAACACAATTCTTATCTCACGCCCACCAATAACTGTATGATTCAACTGTTGCTTTGCTTCCACTGCATCCTCACCAAAACGGTACTTCACAAACCCAAAACCCCGTGGTTCCCTACGAATTGAAAGTAAAAACAGTGAGTCAAAATAACTTCAATTTGTGCTATCCAGAAAATTCACAAATATGTCCACTTTCAAAGAAATATCTATTCCAGAGTGCAAGTTTTACACCATTAAACCACAGCAGAAAAGAAGAATCATATTACATCTTTAGGATAATTAACACTATAACAATCAAGAATGGCATACCCCGTGTAGTAATTCTTTGGAAGATACACATCCTTTACCGGGCCAAATCGCTCAAATGGGATCCTAAGATCTTCTGGCCTGCATAAACAGATAAACAATGAATAATTAATTACATACCATCCAGTAAAGAAACACAGAGCTAACCAAATTCCTGCTAAACTTCAACACATATTAGATTTGGGAAAAAAGAAATTTCAAAATCTAACTATCAAAAATTTTTACTTCCTTTGTTCTTGGGGATCATCACAATTTTTCTTTTCCTGAATTTGAACACACCTGCAAACTTAAATCAACGCTCTTAGTTTTAATCCAAAAATACTTAGCAACAAAATACAATTTTATCCAGAAACTAAATTAATAAAAAAAATACACACTCACACACAATGGCTGGGAACTTTTCCAAAATTAACATACAAACAAAGGATGTAGAGAGAGAAGCAAAATCTTATACCTCCGAGAAAGATAGTGCAATAAAAAAGCATGCCGGAAAATATAAACCAAAATATGACAATAAATAAACCTCTTCAACAATTCGGATTGGCCAAAACTCTAGCCAGAAGCCAAAATCTGTCTACAAAACCTCTACCTCAAGTGGGCAAACTCCCAAAATAATATGAAAATTACCCAAATCCATACACCCTTCCAAAACCCTAGCAATCGATATAAATTTGAAACCAAAAATAATTTCAGGAAAATTAATAGATAATCAAATTTATTGAGGAAATGAAGAGGGTAACCTACTTTCGATGAACTTCAGTGAAGAGGAATTTGGAAAACGTCGCTGAGTCCGGTGGTTGAGCAATTTTTGGTTTCGATTCGCAGTGGAGCAAGAATGAAACGGTGGAGGAGGGAATGAAACGTTGGAGCAAGATTGAAGCGGTGGAAAGGAAGGAGCGAAAGCGTGAGAGAAGAAAATTAAAAGGGAATGAAAAGGTGAGAGCAACATTGAAGCGGTGGAAAGGAGGATGAACAAAGAGTCGAGGAGAGAGATAGAGAGAGGGAAAAATCGGAAATCTACTGTAGAAGAAACAGTAATCTGAGTCTAAAAGGACACAACGGGAATTAACTTGAATGTTACTCTTTTAGTATATGTACAATTTGCTCTACAAGATCCATTCATTAAATCATTTTATACATCAAATATTTAATGACTAAATTAATATTTACTAAATTATCATGCATCATTGGGCGAATATATTTTTTGTATTGACGAAGATGTATAAAACTGTTAACCGATAAGGAATCCATCATCTGATGAGTATAGTTATAGATAATACCTGATTGTTAATTTGCAGTTATGAATATAGTTAATTTTCGTAATTATGGGAATGAATATAACATTTCTGTTCCCAAACCAAAATGTTGCCATCCTTCTCTTATGCTCCAGCCTGCTTAGGGTCTCCAAGCAACAAAACATGGGACGAAATAGCAGGGGGTGCATAATTTAGTAGTGCTATATACACAGATCATGGATGAACCCAATGTGTTTGCTTGCTTTCTCATCATGATCGATGATAATGGATATAGGAGGTTCATGAATTGATGTGAGGGGAAGGAATGTCTATATTGTTTGGGAGCAAACTCCAGTCGTATATGAAGGGCATGGATACAAGTTATGCCTTGGAATGCAAGATAGTCGAATCTGCTCTGTCCTATTAATCGACATAGAAAGTTAGAGAACGTCAGGCTTTATGCAGAGAATCATAGTACTTAGGTAGGAAGTAACTTAACACCAAATCAATAGAAGTGAATTCCTTGGATTCGACCATACAATTGCTTGGTGGACACAGCCAGATATGATGCCAACATAATCTATTAGGAAAATATGTTTTCAGTTCACAAATGAATAAAGTTACACTTTGAGTATATATATGTAAGTTGTGTAGGCTAACTATATCACAACAACTTTCTAACTAAGAGAAATATTATCATAACAAACTAATAGTTTTCCTTAACCTAAGTATTATCCCTAGAAGATGAGTTACAATATTGCCCTTATTTGTCACATCCCTGCCCGGGCCCCCATCACATCCCGGGTTCGATTCCACCGTAGCACGATATTGTCCGCTTTGGATCCCGAACGGTCGCCCTGCTAGCACTGGGCCTGGACCTGGGTCGGGATGTGACAATTTGGTATCAGAGCCACTTTGTCATTTGGTGCGAGTGTCCCTACCCGAGCCCCCATCACATCCCGGGTTCGACTCCACCGTAGCACGATATTATCCGCTTTGGGTCCCGAACGGTCGCCTTGCTAGCACTAGGCCTGGGTCGGGATGTGACAATTTGGTATCCGAGCCACTTTGTCGTTTGGTGCGAGTGTGCCAACGAGGACGTCGGGCCCCTAAGGGGGGGTGGATTGTAACATCCCACATCGACCAACGGAGAGGGGGTGATGTGCCTTATATGTACATGTCCACCTCCTATAGCACGAGGCATTTTGGGAACTCACTGGCTTCTAAGTTCGTCGGAACTCCGAAGTTAAGCAAGTTTGTGCGAGAGCAATCCCAGGATGGGTGACCCACTGGGAAGTTCTCGTGTGAGTTCCCAAAAACAAAACTATGAGGGTGTGGTCAGGGCCCAAAGTGGACAATATTATGCTACGGTGGAGTCGAGCCCGGGATGTGGTAAGGGCTCGGGCCGGGATGTGACAGGGGCTGATGTGCCTTATATGTACATGCCTACCTCCTATAGCACGAGACCTTTTGGGAACTCACTGTCTTCGGAGTTCGTCGGAACTCACTGGTTTCGGAGTTCGTCTGAAACCTTTGTAGAGCTCATGCATGTTGTGTTGATTTCAAATTTTCGCTATTAATCACTCAATTTTCCACAAAACATTATTTTTGAATTTTCTTGAAGAATTTAGTGTCTAATTTGGAAATCCCATCCACTAAAATGTATAGATTTCTCAATAGATTGAAGGAAAAAGACGGTAATTTTTTTTATCCATCTCTTCATGTATTTTATTGAAATTTTTAGTGTCTAATCAGAAAAACCTAATAGAAACCTTTTCCTTTTAGCAAAACCCATCTCCTAAAATGTCCAGAATTTTGCATGACTTGCAGCAAAGATATGGTAATATTTGAAAGACTCTGAATTGCTAATAGATTCACTTTGTTTGGTATTTTTAGAAATTCGAGTCATTGGAGGAAGAAATTGGTTGCTTGACTACACCCTGATATTTACTCAAAGCCTAATTAGTTATTTACATTTACAATTTATTTTTATAAAGCTTTCATGCTTGGATTTTAAATATCTTAGCAATGACCTGGTGGTGTGGTGTGATAGTTTACTTGACTAAGTTGATAACTTTTTATGACTCGAGATGTGAAAACCGATTTTCAGTATATTTGATTAGAGTCAAACTTTGCAGGCAGGGTCATCCCAGAGAGCGTAATCTACAGTTATGGAACTATCCTGTTGGACCTCTTGAGTGGAAAACATATTCCTTTAAGCCATGTACGTTGACTTACATTCCTTGAACCTTTACGTTAGTCTTCTTTCAAGGATTGTTTTTATCTCTTCCCTGTGAATTTATTGACATTTCCTAATTTTCTACTGTGTTGGTGCATTATCTCAAGATTCCAAATATAGGCTCGAATTATGTTTTAGGATCCTACTGCTTTAATTTTCATTACCATTCTATGAAGCTCCGATCATTTTGAATGTTTTTGGCTTCATTGTATATAATATGTATTTATGTCCTGCACTTGATTTATTATTTTGACATGGTTGGTATTATTGATATCTCAAATTCAACAAGTAACAATTGGACTCCATGAACAGTATAGGTTCATTATGTTTACTCAAAACACTACTTTTATGTTGAATATTTTTGTCTTTTATGAATCTTCCTGAGCTCAAATTGCACTAAACCCGAACTTTTTTAGGAATATAAAGTTGGAAAATAATTCTCTTTAGTTTACTGCTTTAAAAACAGAAATAGGTTTCGTGTTATCCTGAAGTCATTGGTTTGCCATTTCTTTGTTTCGTGTGATACATAGTCCCTCTAATTGTTCATATTGGTTGGTTAAGGTGGCATCTCATGTTTTAATGAGCCTCCAAAAATACACTTTTGTGGTTCCAACCATGCTTTATTCTCTCGGAAAGGCATGTGCCACATATTTTGTTCCTTATTGTAAATATGTATGTAAATAGTATTATCTATTGTATATATATTTAGAACTTTCATCATGTTCTTTTATAGTTTTAAAGCCTGCAGTATTGCGTGGACAATTTTTTTTAGGATATACTATGTTCATGGTGTCCCATTGACACAAGTAACTACCAACTGCCACTTTTATATGAATCTCAGTTTCTTTTAACAATACAATATTGATGTATCATTAAGTTGTGGTTTTAAAACTAATCGACCCGACATTAGATATATCTACAAACCAAAGACAAAAAGTAGAGAACCGAAATCAATCATGCAGATGCACCAATTTCCTTCCACTACAACTATAGTCATGCCATAAATATGGTCATGCCATAGTGATTCGATAATTCTAGTCAACATAATATTATTCATAGCTGTAAATTTAATTAAGACAACCCGTAAGATTTATATTGATTTCCTAATTCTCATCGTTACGTCATTTCCTATAAACATTAATTCAAGGGTAAATATCAGTTTACTACCCTCAAGTTTCATGATTTTCAACATTTGGTACATCAGGTTTTTTTCGTCCTAGAGTCATACATAAAGTGTTAATTTTGGGACAGTCTCATACATCCGTTAGTCAAATTGTTAACTCTGTCGTTAATTGATGACGTGGTGCCTATGTGGACAATGACTTGGCGCCACATGTCATTAAGGGATCCATGTGGAAATTCAAAATTAAAAAAAAAAAAATTTGGTCCTCTTCTACCTCTCTCGACATTTTCTTCCTCCCTTATCCCTCCATTCTCTCCCCTGCACCAACCCACCAAACCTTCCTCTCCTCTCCTCTTCGACTCGTCATACATCCACCCTTCCCCCTCCATCTTCAACTCCACCCATCCACCCTCCCCCCTCCATCTTCGACTCCACCTATCCACCCACCCTTTCCCTTCCATCTTCCCCCTTCATCTTCGACTCCACCTATCCAACCCACCAAACCCTAATCTGCATTGTGCCCACTCTATCCGCTCGCCCTTTCTTCCCCCAAAACAGTAATTTGTATTTTCTTAATCCCAATTTCCTAATCATCTCAAAATTTCCACATTAATTCATCTCTTAATTTCAATAATCTGTAATAATCCCCAAATTTAACTGCAGATCGTACAACGTCGTTCAAGTCGCGAAACCTTCTCGAGAAACCCTTCCTCTTCCTCGGCAACTTCACCGTTTAATTCACCGACGCCCAAGACAGAGACGGGGACCAATTCGACGTCCTCTTCGACCCCCTTGGCATCTCGACGGCTTGGAGGAGCCCATCATACGATCTGATGGGCAAGCTCGAGCAGGTCGAGCGCGAACTCAGGCCGATGGTGTCGGCGTTGGTGGCTAGCACAAAGGACGAGCAAAGAGGGAGAAAAGAAAGAGGGGTTGGTTGCTGGATTGGATGAAAGGGTTCGAGAGAAAGCTAGGAGGGGGCGGTGCCGACGAAGGAGGAAGGATCGTGGCTTTCTGCTTTCTGTGTTGGGAGAAAAAGAAAAAGGTTCAGGGAGAGAGAGAGAGAGAGGGAGTCCCTACCCTCTGCATCTTCTGCAATCGCGAGAATGGGGTGGTGAATGAAGGTTTGGGTTGGGAGGGGGGACACGGGTAGACGAGAAGATCTGGGTGTGGGTGAGAGGGTAAGCACGAGGGGATTTGGGGAAGACGATCTAGGTTTTGCTTTTTTATTTTTTTATTTTTATTTTTAACTTTTCTTTAAATAATTATTTTTTTTTAATTTTTAATTTCCATGTGGATCCCTTAATGACACATGGCGTCCAGTCATTGTCCACATATACGCCACATCATCAGTTAATGGCACAGTTTGATTAACGGATGTATGAGACTGTCCCAAAATTAATACTTTAGGTATGACTCTGGGACGAAAAAAAACTTGATGTACCAAATGTTGAAAACCACGAAACTTGAGGGTAGTGAACTGATATTTACCCTTAATTCAATTACGGCAGTCATATAGAAAATTCATTATTAGATATATGGAAACTAAACAAATATATGTATATATCAAAGAAAAGACCCACTCACAAATCATGTCGTAGAGTCGAACCCGCCTCACGGGTATCGAAGTTCCTTGCGATGCATTTCACCTAGAAACGATACCATTTATGTAATTCTATAATGTACTAACGTATAAATGCGTTTTCGTACAAAGTTCGGCTAATAAAGAAACTATTTTAAAATGATCGAATTTTGGAAAACAAAGGGCGGATTCGGATTCGGCATGTTGAGAAACCTAAGGAGAGACATCGAGTTCCTCCACGCGTCACCGCATGCGTCGCCACAAGGTGGCTGCACTAGCAGCCACGCGCCACCATGCTGTGGTTTCCCATATGCCTTTTCCACGAAATCTACAGTTTTTGTAGATTGTAGGGTTGGCTTTCAGAGCTCATTTCGAGCTCGATTTTCAACCAAATTCGATGATTTAAAAACCAATGTGAAGCTAGAAAATGTAAGGAACAAAACTATACCAAAGTGGGGCCAAATTAACGTCGGTGTTGGCCTAAACATGGCTGGTCAGTCATCAGAAAACTGGAGGAAAAATCCTCCCAGTGTGTGTTCTTCATCAAATCATCCCCCAAACTCATTTTAAGGTTAAAACAACATAAAAGCTTCAAAATAAGAAGGATTTGAGGGTCTCGAGGCTCACCATGGTCGGAGAAAATGAGTGAACACTGATAAAAGTCACTGTGCAGTTCCATTTTTCCACTTAGGTGTTCTGAGCAACTGGGAACAAGGTTGGTGGTCTTCCGCAAGGTTAATGGTGATGATATTGGTTTGGTCGTGAGGTTTGTCGAAGTACGGCGATGTGGTGGTGGTGCTGCTTGGCTCCATTGTTTTTTACAGAGAGACGAGAGGGATAGTTTGAGGGAAAGAGATAAGAGAGAGATAAGAGATAAGAGAGAGATAAGAGATAAGAGGGAGAGAAATAAGAGATGAAAGAGAGAAATCCATAATTTCTAGAGAGAGGGGACACGGGACAGGGTAGGAGTGGAGTGTGGGCCTCATGTGGCTCACAAAACAAGCCACAAAATATCTATAAACATGAAATTACCAAATCACCCTTCACGTTCGTATATCCGTAAAATCTCCATCGTGGCTCCAAATTCAATTTCGCTTGCGCCCACACATTTGTATTGTTGCATACTACGCAAATGCGCTAAAATAATGAGTCATACGTCTCTCTAAACGATGGTCAACGAAAGTCAAAATCCTTGCCTATAGGGGCATTTTCGCCTATTCCCTTATTTAATTAATAAAATCGTAAAATTAGGGACGGGTTGTTACAATCTACCCACCTTAAAAAAATTTCGTCCTTGAAATTTGAAATAACTTGTCGTGCATAAAATACTTAAAGATAGGAAGAAAATATATATAAATAAGAAATTAAATTAGAGCGGTTGCATAAAAGAGAATGTCATTCCGTCGTGATTAGATTGCAATGATTCCTCTTTCATGCCTCCAAACTCAAACTTTTCTCTACGTGTGCGACAGACAACACGCTACAGATTGACCTAGGTATCTATCTTTTCTTAATTCTTTATTTTTCTTCTTTCTAAGGTCAGAATCAGGCTTTAATGCCTTAATCTGAAGATTTTTGGTATTGTAATTAGATTCAATTTGGGAAATTAAATTAGAAATTGCGGGTTTTAGTGTTAAATCGAATTAAATCAAATTTTAGGGTTAGGAATTAGGAGCATATATTTTCTAATGTTGCAAAGAACACACTTCACACTCATTGATAGAGACGTTAAAGATTTAGACAGAAACATGAAAGATGATAATGCTAATGGTGTCTCCCTGCGTGGTGAAACGTCAAGATCAAGCTCTTTAACATTACACTGTATTGCATTGTAGACCCACACTATGATGAGAAATCTCTCATCACAATCACAGTTTAATGTTTAAAACAAAGTTTCATTGCATATTTAGCTCTGCATCTCCAGGTTCCAAGTTCGATCTTGATCTTTGTAGATTTGATTGGGTTTTACTTTTTCGTTTTCTTGATTTTTCCATGGAAAATAGGATGATTATGAGAAAATAAGTTAGTTTTCTTGGTTTCACTGGTTTAACTTGTGCTTGGGAATTGTATTTGATAAGTGGTCTATTTGTGTTTTGGTTGTAATTCTACACAGAGTAAATGACCTAAGAGTACAAACTTAAACTCAACATCCATTCTTTGTGGTTACAGTATGAGCAGGTATTTGTGTTTTGTGTTTTTTTTTTTTGTTGTGTTTACCTATTAACATTTACCAACCGCATCCAAGTGTGCATATTTTGAAATGGTAACGGCTAATGAACTTGAGGATTTTCTTTTGTAAAAGAACCCTTTATGCTTCACCATGTGTTTCATCATGTAACTGCTAGCTATAAGAAGGAACCCGTAATGAATTATTCTTTTGAACTTGTTGAAATATAGAAGGGTCTCTTTAATAATCACCAGCATTTAGTTTCTCTAATCTCTAGTTCTAAGTGGAGCCAATTTCCGGGGCTAATTAGTTTCGTGGTATATGGTATAGAAAGAAAATACTGATTTCAAAATTCAATTGGCTCTTACCAAGAAGATTTAAAGGTCATAGTCAAGCTATTCTTCATGCCTTTATGCTCTAAAATGTGCAGAGATTTTATATTTTTGTAGAAAACAAGTTAGAGAGAGAAGGAGAAAATGTAGAGAGAGAGAGAGGGAGGGAATTGTGATAAATGGTTTTCATTACTTGATAATGTTATTACATTAAAGAGTATATATAGACCTTGGCTTTGTAAAACAGTACCCTTAACTATAACTATGACTAATTACGTATTATACCACTACTCATCTCAACTAACACTTTACTATTATAACAAACTAATAGTTTTTTATGCTGAGGTATTTGCCTCAATACACCCCCTCAAGTTAAGATTGGACTCAGCAAGAGTTCCAATGGGAAGCTTGGATTTTAAGTAACAAAACCTGTTTTTGGATAGAGACTTAGTGTAAATATCAGCCAACTGATCTTCACTACAAACAAACTGAACTTTGATAAGCTGTGCAAGAACCAACTCTCGAATATAATGATAATTGATTTCGACATGTTTAGTTCGGGCATGAAAAATAGGATTTGAAGCAAGAGAGATAGCTGAGATATTGTCACACCATAAAGTGGGAATATTACTGAAAGAGAAGCCAATGTCATGAAATATTTTGCATATCTAGGTAAGCTCAACAGTTGTGTGTGTCAAGGATCGATACTCAGCTTCTATGGAGGATCGAGCTACAATAGCTTGTTTCTTTGCACTCCAGCTGATTAGGTTTAAACCAAGAAAAACACTATAACCACTAGTGGATCTGCAATCAAACGTGCAACCCGCCCAATCTGCATCTGAGTATCCAGTGAGATGAAGTTGACTCTTCTTAAACCAAATGCCTTAAGAAACTGTTCCTTTCAAATATCGAAGAACTCTTTTAGCAGCTTGCATATGTTGTTCACTTCGAGCATGCATGAATTGGCAAATTTTATTCACTGCAAAGGAGAGATCAGGTCTTGTCCAAGTCAAATATTGAAGACCACTAACAATGGACCTGTAATCAGTGCGATTAAACAGAAGAGGACCACTGTGATCAAGCTTGGTAGAACTGAGATGAGTGCAACAAGGTTTAGAACCTTCCATATTGGTCCTTTTGAGGAGATCAAGGAGATACTTACTTTGGTGAAGAAAGATACCCTCAGGTGTTCTTTGAACTTCCAGTCTTAAAAAATAGTGCAAAGGCCCCAAATCCTTAATTGGAAAGACAACACTCAATTTCTGAATAAAAGATTGACATAGGGTAGTGTTGGGACCTGTAACAAGTATATCATCCACATATACCAACACTATTACCAAGGCAGGTCATTTGAAAACAAATAAGGATGCATTTAAAGAAGATTAGACAAAACCAAATGTGTGTAGAACCTGAAATAATTTGTCAAACCAAGCCCTGGGTGCTTGTTTTAGGCCATAGAGGGACTTTCTCAATTTACAAACATGGTGAGGCATTGAGGGAGTAATAAAGCATGCAGATTGCTCCATATACACATCTTCTTTTAAATCACAATGAAGAAAAGCATTGCTGATATCCAATTGATTTAAAAACTAATTGAATTGAACTGCAAGAGATAGAAGAAATCTTATGGTAACTGGTTTAGCTATAGGACTAAATGTATCTTGATAGTCAATACCAGCCTGTTGATGAAATCCCTTTGCTATAAGGCGAGCTTTATATCTGTCTATAGTGCCATCAGGTTTCTTTTTAATTCGAAAAACCCACTTGCATCCAACAACATCCTAAGAATTCGAGGCATGGACTAAATACCATGTACCATTATATTGCAATGCATTGAATTCTTTTTGCATTGCAGATCTCCAATGAGCATATTTAGATGCCTGCTAGTATGTATTAGGAACATATTCAAGATCAATAGAAAGGGGATGTTTGGTTGTTGAATATGCCTTGAGCTTGTATATTCCAACTTTTGATCTTGTGACCATATGATGAGTATTGGCAACACTAACAATTGGAGTAGAACCAGATAAACTAGGAGTTGAATCACTTTGAACAGGATGGTTAGTAGAAGTAGATGTAAAGAGACATTGTGAGATCCAATGTGAGAACTGGATGACATATTAAGTGCAGGACCATCTGGAGTAGCAAATGTGGGCAAAGAAAATTGCAAATCAACTGATGGTGAGCTAATAGAAGCATTGGGAACTGATGATAGCTTGGTGTACTTGTGAAATGGATAGGTGCCTTCATCAGAAAGGACATGTCAAGATATATAAATCCTACCAGTAGAAAGTTTTCAACAAATTAAATGCATTGAAAGTGAACTCACCCCCTGAATCTGTACGCAAAGTCTTTATTTTATTACCAAGAAAGTTTTCAACATAAGATTTGAATACAACAAATGTATGAAAAGCTTCAGACTTAGCTTTTAAAGGAAAGAACCAACTATACTTGCTGTAATCATCAACGAGTAACATGTAATACTGAAAATCACTAGGTGAAACACTGGAGGCAGGACCCCACAAGTCACAATGAAGCAACTCTAAACAGTGAGTTAATGAAGAACTAGAACCACAAAAAGAAAGCTTGTGATTCTTAGCAAGAGCATAATCAGTACAAAAGAAATCAACAACAGATTTTCCTTGCAATGCTACTTTATTACTAGACAAGATATTTCTAAAATTTTTCGAAGAGGGATGTCCCAGCCTCTGATGCCAAACTTTGACAGGAGCTTTGATACTCATGAAAGCTGAAAGAAATGTAAAAGTTGAGCTGGATGCTTGAATAGGATAAAATCCATCCTTAACCAGACCCTGCAAAAGCATCTTCCTCGAAAAAATACGATCCTTTATAGTGGATCCATCAGGGTCAAGAGTTAATGCACAACTATTATCTTTTAAGAATTGGTAAGCAGACAACAAATTATGGGTCATGTGAGGAACATGTAAGACAGTGCTGAGTTTAAAATAACCATGATGAGTATTCAAAGATGAATGACCAACATGAAAGATGGACAAACCTTTACCATTGCTAATATAGACTTTATCTTCACCGGTATAGGGAGAAAGAGTTGAGATATTTGCAATATCATTGGTAATATGTGATGTGGCGCTAGAGTCAATCAGCCAGGATGGATTCGATTTAGAAGAGTAGTGAGCACAGAAAGCAACCAACTTTGCTAGTGGTACTTTTCCAAAGATCTCAGGATTCATCCAATCAAAGCAATCAATGGCTTCGTGGCTAGTGGAACCACAAATTTGACAGGAAAATTTAGAACCTGTGAAAAATTAAGATTGAAAATTTCCACAAGAACCTTGATAATTGCCATGAGAATAAGTGCCTCGATTGTTGCTTGAATAGTTGTAATGAGAAAAATTCCCTTGATTTGTCCCTCTGTTGGTATTATAATTGCGATTGTTGTTATGACCTCGACTAGAATTATGCCTAAATGAGTTTTGCAGAGGCTGTTGTTGAATAGAAAAGGCATGTGGAGGAATGAGGATAAGAGGTTCCTGAGATTGCATAGGGAAAGCCTAAAATGGCTCCGTGGCAATGGATGACATAACTTGCTTTCTATGAGCCATAGAAAGCTCATTCGTAAGTAACAGACCATGAAGTTCATCCAAAGAAGTGGATGAGATGTGAAGCATAATAGAGTCAATAAAGGACTCAAATTTATCAAGCAAGCCATGAAGAATCGCTGCAATTAAATCACGATAAGGAACTGCAACTCCAGCAGCTGCAAGAGAATCAGAAATTTCCTTAATTTGTTGCAGATATTCCGAGATCGATCGAGAGCCTTTTTGGACAGTTTGAAGACGAGAGTGTAATTGATGAATGTGAGCTTCAGATACTCCCCAAAATCATTGCTCAAGTTTTGTCCAGATATCGCGCGATGATGAAACACCAACAGTGAATGGAATAATTTCCTTAAAGAGTGTGGAATTCAACCAAATGAGAAGGTTTTGATCTTTTTCATACCACAGTTCAAAGGTAGGGTTGAAAAAATGATCAGGCATAAGCGGCGGTGGACATGATTCAGTGCCATCAATGATGCCGATGAGCTTGTACCGACTGAGAATCAGCATAAACAATGCACGCCAAGGAAGATAGTTTGATCGGGACCATACTACCAATATTCTGAATCATCAAAGATGTATATGAATTCGAGGCTAAAGAAAGTCCATAAATTCCAAAGGAATTAGGGTTTGGCAATGTCGGTTCAATCCGAGAAGACGAATCTAAGGGCGATACCATGGCTGATAGAGATCAAATCAGAATGCAAATTACAGAAAGAGTGTACAAATGAGTAGAGAATCAATGAACATTCATTGATTGATCAGCGGAAGAGGATCGATTGCTGTGAGCCAGAACGGCGTGATACCATGTAGCCATGTAGAAACCGAGAACTTCTCGAGCAAGAAACAAGTTAGAGAGAAAAGGAGAAAGTGTAGAGAGAGAATTGTGATAAATGGTTTTCATTACTTGATAATGTTATTACACTGAAAAGTATATATAGCCCTTGGCTTTGTACAACAATACCCTTAACTAACTATGACTAATTACATATTATACCACTACTCATCTCATAACACTTTACTGTTATAACAAACTAACAGTTTTTGATGCTGAGGCATTTGCCTCAATATTTTTATTTGTTAGATAAACGTACAGAAGGTTCCACTTTGATTAATGGATTATTTTCTTTGTTAATGTGAATCTGTGGTACGCTTAGATAAACATTTAGGTATTTATTTATTTTCATATGAATGAGATGTAATGTGAATTAAAATTTGGAAGCTTTAATGAAAAGGGCTTCTCAAAACTTTTAATTAACCAAAAATCATCTACTAACTTTATTTAATAAAAAGGACTTAAACTTTAATAAAAATGATTCAAATTTTAATGAAAATGATAAAAGTTTTACATAATAACAAAAAAATAAAATAAAAAACCAACAAATAGTGATGCGCGGGATCACGCGTCACATCACACACATACACACTTTCTCACTCAACAGTTCAACCTTTTTTTCTCTCTTACTTTTTCCCATGTTCCCATCAATTTTTCTCTCTTCTTTCACCTCACCCATTCACATCAACTTTTTTTTCACCTCTCCCCACTCTTCTCTCTCCTTTCACCTCACTCCATAAATAATTTATTTTTTATTTTTATTTTATTACTTGTTTATTTGACTATTCCTTCAATTTTTTGAGAATAAACTAAGTAATAATATTACAAGATAAAAAATAAAGAAAAAATTTATTATTCAGTTTTATGAACACTTATATTGTCACTATTTCTTAAACAGGACATTGACTACTTCTTAAATTTGAACACTATTTCTTAAACTGAACATTGACTACTTCTTAAACCGAACACTATTTCTTAAAATGACCATTGACTACTTCTTAAACTAAACACTAACTATTTCTTAAATGTAACACTAATACTATCACAACTTCTTAAACTGAACACTGACTATATCGTAAACTGAACACTAACTATTTCTTAAACTGAACATTAGTACTATTACTATTTTGTAAACTAAACACTGACTATTTCTTAAGCTGAACACCTTGTAAACTAAACACTGATTATTTCTTAAACTTAACACTAGTACTATCACAATTTTGTAAACTAAATAGACTATTTATTAAACCAAGTAATAGTACTATCACTATTTAGTAAACTAAGCACTGGTTATTTCTTAAACCAAACACTAGTATTATCACTATTTCGTAAACTAGTACTGTCACTATTTCGTAAACTAAACACTGACTATTTCTTAAACCAAAAACTAACTATTTCGTAAATTAAATACTGACTATTTCTTAAAATCGAACACTAGCACTATCACTGTTTTTTAAACTAAACACCAACTATTTTATAAACTGAACACTATAAGGTTCAAAATTTGAAGCTCTCTTCTCATTATCATATGAATCACTGGCAATAATATTTATATTCTTACAGAGTTAGAATAATGATTTTCACGTTCCTATTTGTTCTTTAACATTTCTTCAAAGAATTTATTTGACTTTCCTTTAATTTATTCAATACAAAAATAACAACAAAAATATAAATGAAGGAGAAAAGCTAATGTGCTTTCATTGAGGATCATAATCTAATATTTTTTTATTTTTAGGTTTTAGCTCGTTAGAGTTAAAATTAATAAAGAATTCTATAATTGGAACATAGGATGATGATGACATGCTACCCCACATGTAAGGCTAAGTGGTAGTCATGTATTATGTTAGCAATATATTTTTTTATCTCAAATTTCTCTCTCTCTAAATTTTTTTGGGGTTTATTGATGTCAGTTTGAATAGATTTGGTTGACATTCTCTTCTCTCTCTCTCTCTCTCTCTGAACCTTTTCCTTCTTGATGAAATATTTAAAAAGTAATTTGTGTGCTGCATTTGCACGGTTGGTTTTCTGTTGAATTGGTAGATGCTTGCTTTGGCACTGCTCGCGTGCACACGTGCTTTGGGTTGAACAAGTTTTTGTATTTTTTGTAAACTTTATGTGGTTATATAATTAAAACACAAACGAAGGAATTTTAGCTGACCTGATCATAAAGCGATAGCCATTGGAGATCAAACGGAGAAGATGAAGGATGCGGCAACACCAAAGTCTTCTACAAAGCACCTAGCCGGATACAACTACTTTATGGGAAGTGTTTGTTGTGTCTCTAGGGTTTGCAGGGACCTTAGTATTTATACTGGCTAAGGCATTAAGGTTCCATCCATAAAGGAATCCCAAATCCCACTTTTTAGCCTATCAGTTAGGTATCATAATCACATAAAATCAAGGACTCCATCAATCTTACTTGTATTACAAGACATCTAATATAAGATTGATATCTTTAGGAAATAAATCACAATATCTACATTAATCTCCAATATTACATTCCTATTATATGTTGTAGACCATTTAAGTTTGATTTACATCGGAATAAATCCAACATTCTCCCACTGGTCTACACATATAGTATTTATGTTTATACTTGAAATTGGAGATTAATGTCACTTTAATGGCCATGTAGTTGTGATAACATCCTATCCTTGATACAAGTTTCTGTCAAATAAGTCTTTCAACATGAAACTAACAAGGTTGTAAGGTTGACACAACCAAAAACCTTCATAATCACACATGCTAAAATCCTCATCCACATGAAACACCGTCAAATTATGATTGCAAAGATGAACTTTAATTACCTGAATGTGTCTCAACTTTTATCATCTCAGGTCCTCTTTAATGCAAACTTCTACTGCAGTTGCAAACAAAACTTCATAAAACACAATTAATTCAACACCTACGAGCAAGATGAATTAACATGTTTTTGACACTAGTTCATATACCATATTAGTTACTTTCGTGAGAAAAAATTTTCAACACTTATGAGCAAGATGAAAAAACCCTCACAACTAATACAACATATAAATCATGTCATGCCATTTTAAGTCGAACCAAAAGAATTAATCCACACCTACGAGCAAGAAGATTAACCATTCCTTTATGACTTAAAATGCAATTTGCTTAACTGGATATCAGATATATCATCATCTGATAATTGACCAACACATAAACATGTGACTTCATGAATCCAACCGGAGATTAAACTGAATGAATGGATTCAATCAACCATACATACCTTATAGGTCATCTGCAAATGTAAGGCATCAATTACATGAAACTCAAGCTCCCACTGATTTGCAACATCGTCACTTAATTTGCAAATCACTACTTAAATCATACTTTTGAAATATGCTTGTGGGAACACCCTTACTTAGTCAATGAATGCATATCACTACAAAATTGTCTTTCTTTAACCTTCCCTTAACACCTTAAATAGCATAATCTCAATGAAAGGTAAAACTAAGACATTCACCGCTGTTTATACAAAACCATGCATTTCACAACCATCTATTTGCATTAATAATTCCATATTTGTGCTAAGTCCCCATGAGCCTCAAAATTCTTCTAAAGATTAACAAATAATCAATCAAGGCATCCAAATGATTGCAAGTAAAAATATACACATACACCAAGTACTCATTCTGCAACTTAAACATATTATTGTCATTCGAGTCATGGCATAATTCTAATTTCATCAACCAAAACACATATTCATGGAAGATAGAATAACACTTTATGCAAGTCCACTTAATGCTCAAAACTTTAGAACAACTCCCACTAAACTTTTAGAGTTTATACACTTATTGCAAATAAGTTAATGAGTGTGAAGCCCAATTTTCTTTCACTAATTCTCCCACTTGGGCAAACACTCATTCATATATTCTTTCAAGGATTTACCTAAACAAATTTGTTTCATATTTTAGACATAATTAAATAGACATCACAACCAACATAAAGTTATCAAACAGAATTTCAGCAATGAGTTACACTTACTTTAGAATTTATCATAATTAATTTACAAGCTTAATTGCTACCAAAATTTTACAGATCAAAATAGACATACTATCATAAAATAAAAATATAGGGCCGTTTTAGGTCAAACTAATTGTCTAAAGTGACGTCTCAAAAGACAAAAACAATCTGCCAGCAAAACTGTCTGTACGAGCATGGGTTACTAGTAAATTCACCATAATTACACTACATGGCAAAACTTTACGAAAATTTTCAGACACATAGTAGACATATATATGTTGAACATATCAAAAATTCAGGTCGTTTGGTGATCATTAGACGTATCATTCACTCAATTTAAATCAAGACATGCAATCTGCCAGAAACAATCATGTGCATCTATCATGAATTTATACATCCATAACAATTCAATTTCATATCATTTCAATTTTGATGTCCAAGGGAAACTCTAGTAGTCAAATTTCATCATCTAAAACGACATCATACTTCAAATTGAAAAGATTTACAAGCATAAGACTTAAATAATGTGTACCTTAGCAATCCTTGATTAACCTTCATGGGTCCAATACTTTGCATCAACAAGTCTCATGAATAGACACAAAATATGTTATGATGCAACCGATTTCCATGCCTTAAAACCACAACCTATTATGGGGCTCATAGTGGGATTTTGTAACTGATGGCATGGAACTTTATCCCCAATAAACTTCATGAAACTAGATTAATTTACACCTACGGGCAAGAAAATTAATTAGTTTCTAGTACTGAATTATATGTCACAAGAGTTACCTTCATAAAAAACTTCAACACCTACGGGCAAGATGAAGTTTTCACAAACTCTTGTGAAATAAAACTCATAATATGCCATCTTAATTAAAACAAAGGAAACGATCCACACCTACGGGCAAGAAGATTATCCCTTTTATTCTAATTAAGATGCAACGTTGATCAAAGTAACTTAAAACCATAGTCCCAGCATCAACTAAGCCGCTACGGCATGCTTAGTTGACAAGACATTAATCATCTCCAGCCTTCATGACTCCTTTCGATATCCAATTAATCTCAAAAAACCTGACAACATACTTGAAAGGAGATTAATCACATATAGATCAAGTTGTATAAGAGCTATAATATCAATCTTCCACCACAAGGATATCAACACGTATGAGAAAACATGATGGAGCTAATAGATTCAAAATGGAAACACTTTAAACAATATAGTCGCTTTTAATTCAAAAGCCAAATTGTGATATCACTTAAATGCTCTCTTAAGTCAAACGAGTTCCTTTCCTTTTGTACCTTTATTTCTGTAGTACAAGACTCCTAAAACATTAGCATCAAAATCGTGCATTAGCCTTGTAAATACCAAATTAAGTAAAGGAACAACCAAAAATTCTTTTCTTCCAAAAGAAAAAACTCCAATACATGCCATACATTAGCCTTGAATAATTTCTTTTCTTCTCCCCTTATGGCACATAAAATTGACTCATCAAAACGTTGTTTAAATTCTTTAGGCATTGGAAAAACTGACAAACTATATACAAGTTTGAAAACTTATGCTTATCAATTTTAGTCATATGCTTTGAATGAAATACATACCGCATGCCTTCATATGTTCACCACTTCTTTATAAACATATATATAATCACATGGCCAACCATAATTCTCATATAAATAGATAAAATACAAATGAGAATTGTCACATAATTACTACAAACCTTATTCACTTGTATTATACCCTTATTCTTGTCATTGGATGCTTTCTGTCATTCTCAGTCAATCCATAAGTTATGCATTAGTCATGTACAATTAAATGACTATACTGAGATAGGAAAGCAAAATTGTAGACAAAACCTGATTGATTAGTCACGCATATTGCTTGTGCTATTAATGGCATAAAAGTTCATTCACATATTGTGAAAATTAGTGGAAACAAAACCACAATTCACTATAGTTCAAAACCCACGGCAATATTAAAAATATGTTATCTCATGCTTGAACCAAATTAGCCATACAAGCAACACTATACACGTCATTTGCTTAACAAATGTTGCCAAAATTTGTATGACTTACTTTCATGTATGGGAATTTTATCTAATTCATTAACATACATGTATATAGTTGACATGTATAAAACTTAGCGTATGCTTCCCTGCAACACTATTGTAATATATGTTATTACAATCATAGGCATAACATATCCCAATAGTATTGATAAATTATAGGATATGACTAATTATGTCTCCTACAATAAAAAAAACGTCACGAGATGGTTGGATTTTGCAAGAACAATATAACACTTCATGAATCCAACATAACCATTCCTTATATAATTTATCATGAAGACCAAAAGGCAACATCATACCAGAATTTCATATACCGATGTAATACGAACCTCTTCATTGGGCTTGTTCCACTGAGGAATCTTAAGAAATTCTCCAATGCAAGGTTAGAACAAATGTAAATACATATACATGCTATGCGAACTGTAGATACATAATTGGCTTTAGAAAATTATATATACTTGCTTGATCCAACAATTGCTGGCACTTATGCAATTGTTTCTTGTCACATTAACGTATCACTCGTAGCAATTCATATAGAATGCAATTCATGGAAAATAATATTAGTTCTTATTCAATAAGCATATGCCCATTTAGATACGTATTGCCAAAATATATAATATTTGGATCCATATTCATGACATACTTAACCGATACATGGTAATCAATGTATGTACATACTCTACAATAATTAGTACATCACTCATGCAATTATATCTTATCTTATTACCAATTTAAGCTTTCAGGGATCAACCCAAATATATATCAACCAAAATACCATAAACCATTATGGAAATCAAAGTCAATGAAACAAACCATTTTGCTTTGGTAGATGACTTCGTTCTGCTTGCTAATCGGAGGGACCTCTTCAGTAAGGTCAGAACAAATATAGCATGCTTACAAAAATTGAGATCATCAGTGGCACATGGTAAATCAATTCAACCAAAACACTAGCATGAAGATTGAAATAGAACAAAACTGTTATTCTTCTTAGTGCCATGGTTTCCACTGTAAAATACATAATATAATACCACGCCTTACATATATGCTTCTTTACGTTCCTATTTGATTATAGGATTCCAATTCCTATATGGTTTTTAAATTTCATGCTTCAATACCATAAGAATATTATATAAATTCTATGCTTCAATTCCATAATTTAATTCATGCTTGATCAAAAGCACCTCTAAGCGTAGTTCAATTTCCAATTGGCAAGCAAAGCTATGTGGTTATATATAATACACCGCATACAATATTATGGATTCGTGCTATAATCAGGCAACTTGTCTTGCTGATAATAATCAAGGTATCAATTAGCATAGTTCTTAATAAATTTCCCTTGACTGCAACCATAATATTAGTGAAAAATATTCTTGATTAAAACTGAATAATTATGCAACCTGATCATAATTAACAATTGAACTTATTCAAATCGCATGGTGATGTTGCCTGAGTATATGCAATGAGAATTTGGATTAAACACGCAGTTCAAGAGAATATTATATAACATTAAACCTAATAGGTTTTAATTATATAACCAGTGGCTCTGATACCACATGTAAACTTTATGTGGTTATATAATTAAAACACAAACGAAGGAATTTTAGCTGACCTGATCATAAAGCGATAGCCATTGGAGATCAAACGGAGAAGATGAAGGATGCGGCAACACCAAAGTCTTCTACAAAGCACCTAGCCGGATACAACTACTTTATGGGAAGTGTTTGTTGTGTCTCTAGGGTTTGCAGGGACCTTAGTATTTATACTGGCTAAGGCATTAAGGTTCCATCCATAAAGGAATCCCAAATCCCACTTTTTAGCCTATCAGTTAGGTATCATAATCACATAAAATCAAGGACTCCATCAATCTTACTTGTATTACAAGACATCTAATATAAGATTGATATCTTTAGGAAATAAATCACAATATCTACATTAATCTCCAATATTACATTCCTATTATATGTTGTAGACCATTTAAGTTTGATTTACATCGGAATAAATCCAACATTTTTTGTTTATTATCTCTTGTCCTTATCATTAAATAAAAGTTATTAGGTGACTTTAGGTTAAAACTCAAAGTTTTGAAGCCTTTTTCATTAGTTTTTCTTTAAAATTTTTTTTTTACATGGGCTAGTATTTCTAGTATCAATTTGAGATTTTAATGTTGAGGAAACTTCTTGTTGTACCCTATATCTTTTGACTTACTTTTGCTACAGTTACCGTATTACTGTGAGAACCCGTATTTTTAAAATATAGAACAAATGGTATTTTTTAAACTACTATGATATTGTTTATTTCTTTTCCATATATATATATATATAGATTACATATTAGTTTTTGCATTTTGCTGTCAACTTCTAGTCGATAGTTTCTTACAATTAGCAAGGTGTAGTCTTGCAATTGAAGTCTATCCCATTTTGCTTGGAGGTGTTCAACAACTATATGGCTTCCTTCATAGTCCAACACGCAACAATTCATTTTCTTGACAGCTGTTATATTTACAATGAGGTGTGAGGTTTTGAGGGATTCCACTGACACCATCAACTTCCACCATTGTTGGCAAAGCCACATGTGTTAATCCCAAGTCATCTACCCCATGCACAACGACACCTTGAAACCCACTTGTCAAGTGGCCATTCTTCAGTTACATTTCTATCCCTACATATAATATATTTTACATTGTAGGGAGCCGGCCCTTTCTACTGTAAATAGAGGTTGCATTTCATTCTTTGATTCACGATTTTAGGAAACACTAGCAAAAAAGCCCATGAAACCGCGGGTTTGCAACTCTAGTTCCACCTAATTACAACAATGTTTATAATTTTATTTCAATTATACTCATGTGTACCATATCCCTCTACAATACCCTGCCACCAAAGGGGGTTCATGATTCGTTATGACGCATGCTTTAAATTCAGGAACTTTTATTCCTTCTTTGTTCTTTAATTATTAAATTTATAATCCTTGAGAGAATGTTTTACAGTGTGCAAGTAGAGCAGCTTTCATTTGCCAATTTCTCATACGATAATGCAAGCTCCATTGCTGAATTAAAAAAGAGTAGATAAAATTGAACCCAAAAGGCAAAAGCCTTCTTTAACAAATAGATATGTGATAGTCGTTTGGGATATAGACATGGGTGTACCTGGAAGAATAGAGATGCACTGAGTCGGAGAGAGCAAAGAGAGATAGCGGAATTTTGGAGGAATACTGAACGATGACGAATTGCACGGCCAGAGCTGTTGGTGGCGGTGATTCTGCAGCGAAAGACAGTTAGAAAAAAGTATTCACTAAATCTTACATAACTATAATAATTCAGTCATGAGCTTCAGATCATTGGCATTTCAATTATAAGGATTCATAATTTCAAATTTTAATATAGAATTAACGGTTTACAAAATTAGAGGCAGCTGATGGCATAGCGTACCGGCTTCAAGTATGCTAAAGTTAGACATAATCTTCAGTATGTAGAGGTGTTTTCTTTTCTGAATTTTTCCTGCAACGGTTCATAGCTGGTTTCTACAAATTTTGTAAACGGGAGCTGCTAGTATGGATGTGTGTTAAATTTATCTCGTAACAATAGGATGTATAAGAAAACGAAGTGAAGGCGCATATATAATCCATGTTTCCTTTTTTTTCTTCCATATGCTCTATTAGATAAATGTGAGTACTAAATTAGTGCATTTAAATTGAAAAGAGTTGACGGAGGCATAATTGGAGAAAGAAAAGTCTTTATATCAATAAAAATGAAAAGATGCTTCATAATTGGACATAGAAAATGAGGAAAATGATAGGGATGAAACAAAGAAAGGCCATTAAAATTTTGACAGAGGCATTCTCAGCACGTAAAAAAACAGAGGCATTCCCAAACAGACAATACAATATACAGTAAAAGGAAAATAATAACTGAGGAGGAAAAATAAAAACCAAAAAATAAAAAAAAATTGTAAACCTCAGTAGCAACATAGAATGCATAAGAATTAAGCATTTGTTTTCAGGGTTTGAGGGCTTGAGTTTGTTTTCTAATTTGAAGCAAAAAATACTTGAATGAAATGCCAAATAAAAACCCCAAAATCTTACCTGATCACATTTAATGCCAATAACGATGATTAAAATATGATAATGAGAAACATAATACAAAAATGATATATGATATTTAAATTGATTGGCCTATCTGATGTTTTTTCAGTTCAAGTATCAATTCAAATATCTAATAGGGTTTCAAATATTAGAAAGAGGTATGTTATGCAATCTGCAATTCAAATATCCGAAATTGGCCTGCTTTTGCAGAAGTGCCCAAAATTCAGGGGTTACTCAATTTCATGTTTGAAAGCCATTCTGTAATTGAAAATCCAAAATTCAGATTCCTTTCCAAGGTCTTAACAACACGACAGCTGACCACAAATCCAAAAAAGCGGTTCAACCCCCCAACTTTGACCAATTTTCACTTTCAATTCTGGAATCACAGATGTATTCCCAAATCAGTGTGAAAACAATGAAGCAATGATTACAAAAGGCCACGCTAATTTTTTGATATCCAAATGTAAGATTTATTAACCAAATGTAAAAGGAGATGGTAGAGATGACCGACATCTGTATCAAAGGTTAAATTTATTAATCAAATTATTAGTACAATTCTTGCATCTTAATAGGTATCTAAATATCTCCACCTTCATCTAGTGAAAGTGATGTTGGTGGTGGTGTTGGAAAGGGGACGAAGAACAAAGAAAAATCAAAACAGAAAAATACACCACTAATTTATCAATCAATACCAACTCTCTCATGCGAAAAAACCCAAAGTCTCAAAAACTACAGACCCATAACAGTTTGATCAAGTAACTAACCGATTACAACAATCAGATGGCCAAATGGAAAACCCAAAATCTCTCTACCTCAAATGCTCATCTGCAACCACACTCCTTACACTCCCTGTCTCTTTCCCCAACCCATGCTTCACCAAATGACACACCTAGACTCTCTTCCCACAGCCAAGGAGCAACCAAATTGAACTCTAATATAATAAAACTTAAACAAAACTCTAAATCTACGAAAAACAAAGTCTTTGATACTTCTAATAGAGTTTCATAGTTTTCTTTCGAAGTGAAAAAGACCCGAATCAACACAAAGTCTCAACCCTCTGCACAGTAACTCACCTGAGTGAGATTCTAAAACAACAAAAACCCAAGAAAACATGCTCTTGGTTCTGACTTGCTCACAAAAACACACACACCACTTATGTATTATACTTCCATATACCCCCACTACAGTAAATTCAACAGGCTCAAATCAAATCTAGGGTTTGAGAAACCCTAACAAAACAATTCAAGAACAAATACTAAGGCCAAATTTACCTACTTATACACAAAATCTCCACTAATCACATATAAAATTATTCCTAAAAAAATTATATAACTCATGCATGAAAGTAAAAAACACAAAAATTGGTACCTTTGGCTCACTGCTCTGTTCCCCAATTATGTGTTTTATTCAACCACCAAAACCCTAAAACAAAAAGCAAAGAAATCAATGAAATTCATGCACCAATTGAAATGAAGCTTCAGGCGAAAATTGAAGTGTTGCAAATATTACAAAAGAAGAATTATTTAACAGAAATTTTGAAAAAGTATATTAAACCCTAAACCGCTATTTAGAAATCAAACAAAAAATCTTGACTTTCCTAGAAAATTTCACTTCTTTCTTTGATTGATTGATTAATCACTTTCACTCACTCCAATCCTCTAAGAACCCATAATTTTTTCAATCCTTGGATCCCTAGAAAATCACCAGATTATAAATTTCTTTGGTAAATAATTTTTTAAAATCTAAAGCGGGGTAAGCAAATTGCTTACGTTTTGTGTCACATCCTGACCCGAGCCCCCACCACATCCTAGGCTCGACTCAACCATAGCACAATATTATCCGCTTTAGGCCCCAACCATGCCCTCACGGTTTTGTTTCTGAGAACTCACGAGCAACTTCCCAGTGGGTCATCCATCCTGGAAATGCTCTCGCTGCAATCTCGCTTAACTTTGGAGTTCCTACGGAACCCGAATCTATTGAGCTCCCAAAAAGCCTCTTGCTAGGAAGATATGAGAATATATATATAAGGCATAGAGGATCCACTCCCCTGGGCAATGTGGGATCTAACAATGTCACATCTCGGCCCCGGCCCCCACCATATCCGAGGCTTGACTCCGCCATAGCACGATATTGTCCGTTTTGGGCCCCAACCACGCCCTAATAGTTTTGTTTCTGGGAACTCACGAGCAACTTCCCAGTAGGTCACCCATATTGGGAATGCTCTCGATGCGATCTTGCTTAACTTCAGAGTTCCTATGGAACCCGAAGTCAGTGAGCTCCCAAAATGCCTCGTGCTAGGAAGAGATGAGAATATACATATAAGGCATAGAGGATCCACTCCCCTGTATGATGTGGGATCTAACATTTCGTAAAGAGGGTTATGGAAAATATGTGTATGGACTGGTTGTGCGTTGCGGTTCTCATGTGTGCTATGGAGTTAGTTGCCGGATTTGGGTGAATTGGTGGATAAGCAATTTGTAGAGTTGGTGGTGGTTTTGTTTGATTGAAAAATGAGGAAGGCTATTGAAAATGGAGCACTGAAGTAGGAAGGAAGAGGTGGAAGAAGAGAAGAAGAAAGAGAGAAACGAAAGATGCTTCTAGCATCTTCCCTAGAAAATCTGATAGCCACGCACGCGCAACACACATGACCAAGGGCAAAATGGCCAATTCACTGCACAATCCCACCAAATTTAGAAAACACTGAAGAAAATGAGGGGCAAATTCGTCCGCACACTATAGGTAAATAGTAACCCAAAACTAGGTTTTAGTATATATATATATATAATATGTTGGCTGCTAGGAAGCCATGCATGTATGTCCGTGTATATGTGTGTGTACATATATATATGTACGTGTGTGTATATACATTATATATGTTAGAGAGAGAGATTAGAAAAGAAAATAGAGTAATAAAGGCATTAGAAAGTGATCAAGGAGCTTGCTCAAGTACGTGGAACTTAACTATTTCATAGTGATGTGGATAAGTACGTGGAGCTTAGCTATTTTGGTAGTTCTGTGGATCTTGGTTTTAGCTTTGGAATCCAAGTAGGGGAAATAAGGCAAACCTTTACAGAAATTGATTTTATTAAATTTCGTGAAGTGATAATATTCTTGATCTTTTTGGTTGATTAATGTGATTGGATAATAATTAGCTAATTGCTTCAGTTAAGTGTTTACTTGTTCTTGGTTACAGAATTATTGCTGGAATGCTATTCGTTGAGAATATAATGTGATACATGTGAAAGATAAAATGACATTATTTGTGCATCATTCATGTTGATGTGGTTGTAATTTTAGTACTTAGATTGGAAGTATGGAAATGAGGGTAGTTGGAAAGGATCTTTTGTGTAGTTGAATCTATTCATTGTGAAACCAGTTCCAGGCAAGTCCGATGTACACATTAGAATAGGATCAATGGGAATTGTCGATGTGGGTGATTTGGGCTGGAGATCAATGCATTAGATAAGATGATTAGCAAAAGGGGTTTACGAACTTGGGATATCATATGGGGGTTAGTTTCTATAATAGAACATTTGAATCACCTCTGCAGGGGTAAAATGAATGGTGTGGGACGTGCATGTTTATGAACAAGGGTAGCCGAAGAGGTTGCATTGCATTCATGCATTATTATCAATAATGATTTGATATTTGGCTATATGATTTCATGACACTTAATTTAATATTATCAATTACTGTGATAAGGTTATGTCTCTATTGAGCTGTTGAAACTCACCTCTCTATTGTTATGCAGGTTTAAAAACTAAACAGTTAAAAAGGATAAACGGGATGAGATCGGATTAAGTGTGAGGATAGAATTTTGTATTTATTTAATTTTGTCTTGTAAAGAATTATCGATTTCTGGTTATAAGAGAAATTTCATATTTTCCACCCAGTTTCACTTTCCTTTTATTTAATTTTATTTTTAGCTTGCGCGTCGGATTCGGGTTCGAAATTTTTCCTATTGACCTCGGGTCTGTGGCGTGACAATTACATACTAGTATTATAATATTTTTGGGACAGTTAGGGGTTACACTTTTCGAAAAGGTTTTACAAAAAATTATTTTCAGGCCCACTCACCCTTATTTTTCACGCCCTTCCCCAATGATTTAGTGGCAGAGGTTTTGTGACAACAAGGATGGTTGGTAAAAGTTGTTATATAGGAGACTTCTCCCTTCGGTATAAATGTCCTTACTTTTCTTTTACTGCAATTTATCTATGCTCTGACATCACTTGTGTGATATAAGTTCGATTTCGCTCACATGCGCACTCTAAATTAGTCACTTTTAGGTTTTAATTTATTCACATTTTCCATATCACTACACTTGATGGCTTTGTTACCTTTCAGGTGTTGGACAACACATTGCGATTCGGGTGTCTAGGTGGACATTTCGGGTTGGGATGTGTCAATAATCTTTTTGACAAACTTCGTTAAAATTTTCGTCCAAAATAAAGAGTTTAAAGGAAAAAAAAATGAATGAGAGTTGATTGAATGCTAACAGGGCCGAAATATAATCAGTACAAATTATGTCGATTAGGGCACTTCCAGTGTGTAAAGGCACCCCTTGGCAATTGACAATTAAATCCCCTCAAGTGAATAGTAACTCCCTTCAATGAATAGTAATTACCTTTTGCATCTCCATTCCTAAATTGAATAGCTATGACAATAGACAGTAAAATATCAGTATTTTTTATTTTATAAAATAATAAAAAAATAATTTTATTTTTAATTTCAGATATGATTTTTAACCGATCTCGTCTGGTCACGTGTCATTATCTAAAAATACAATTTTTGTCAGTAAATTTCGATAAGATTTTTAACTAATTATGTTGCGCAATATGTCCTTCCATGTTCTGAATCGTTGAAAATATTGAAATGTGGTGTAAGGTGAGAGAAAATGGTAAGGTATTTAAAGAATTTTTTTTTATAATGTGGCTGACATCAGCCTTGCATCACTCTCCCTTAGACGCTTGGGCCTTGGACTTGCGCCTGAGCTCTCCCACCTCAGCCTAATTGCTCGAATGAGCTAACGCCACTTTGACATGGGATTGAATTGCAAATGGAGCCAGTACACATGACAAAAGAGTACGTTGAAAGTGCTCTTAGATCATCTCTAAATTTTTATAAATTGGAATAGGATTTTCTCCCTTCTATTTTTCTCTCCCCTTCCCTCCACTCCTATTTGAATGGTTACGGTTAAGTTATGTCAATATTTTATATTAATTTTTTTATAAAAAGAGAAAGATAAAATAAAGAATGTGAAAGGAATGGATAGAATAGAAAGAAGAAGAGAGAGAATTCTACTCCTTATAAATTACGAGGAATAGGTTTGATTCCACTGGTCCCAATCAGGTTGACTTCGTTGGCAGGAAGTTGTTAGCCAGTCATGTCGCATGATACTTCCAAAAGAAACTCACATGCATAGCTTGGTACTTTCCTTCGGCCTTCATCTCAAATGGAGGACATGGTCCCCTTCAGATTCATTGGTCCTAATCTACTAAATTTCATGATCTGAATCATTAAAAGTTAATTCAACGGCTATAAAAATAGGTTTATTTTAAAAGTTATAATAACTTTAACCATTTGATCAAATTTCAATAGTCCGGATCACGAGATTTGATGGATTAGGACTAGTGAATCCGAAGGAGATGCATGTCTTCCATTTGAGATGAAGGCCGAAGGCAAGTACCAAGCTATGCATGTGAGTTTCTATTGGAAGTATCATGCAACTTGACTGACCTGTAGATCATATGGTACAAGAAAATAGTAGTCACTCACAGTTTAGTTCTAATCTCACCAACCCTGACGTAGCTGCTCATGAACCTGCAAAACTCACTCTCTGTCTCTCTCACAACACCGTCTCCTCCATCTTTCCTTCTCCCAATTGATTTATTTATTTTTTTGTTAAATATTTTTTATTTAATTGTGTGATTAGTTAATTTTGATTGTTGTAGGTTGTGATTGGATTGGAAGAAAATACTACCTATTTGGCAGAAGCAAAAAAAAATTGGATACCACAACTCAAAAATGGCAACAAAAAAAATATTATTAGGTAATGAGAAAAAAATTTCAACCTATAGGTGGACAGCAGCTGGTCTAAGATTAACAAAGTTGTAACATTCACCTAATAAACATGAGAGAGTAAAATAGACATAAAAAGAAATTAAAAACTGTGCCATAATAAATATAGCGCTAACAATGGGAAATTTGCAATATAGTCAAAAAAGTTTATCCGGAAGATGCAAACAAAATTTGATTTTCTATAAATTCCTTCTCGCTTAAAAAAAAAAAAAGTCTATATGAACATAATTTTTTACCAATCTAAGTTCAAATAATTGAGACCCTCCCATATAATTATCAGCGGCAACAATTAATTGAATTAATTAAGAGTTTGTGCAGGCCTCTACGTTGACCATTTTGGACGGGGACATTATGTCTACTAATTAATAAAATATTCATTGTGAACCAAAATTTTATGAAATTATCAGTTTAACCCTTTAATTAAAATAGAACATGAATAAGAAATATGGGTAGAAATATAATTTCATATAACCAAATTCTGTTTTTTTTTTCAAAGGCTCACATACATATAATCATAACATATTTCTAATTAAAAAAATAAAAAAATAAAAGAAAAACTTCCCACTTCCACATTCTCTATCACTCTCCTTCTATTTAAAAAACAAAAATAAAAAATTTTCTCACACACTTTGTATGTGCCCATATGCTAGTTGAATTAAATAGAAGAATCACATTATTTCGTCATTTTTTTTGACAAATTTATCAATTCAAAAGTTGATTCTGTGTGAAACCTCTTGCTACCCCCCTGTTCTTCTACATATTATGTCTACTGTTTCGACACTTTGAAATTAAAACATCGGATTTTCCTAACAGCTTAATACACTTGTTTTTTAATGACAGTTTAAGTCAGTCTCATAGTTGCCTTCCTAAACAAAACCTCCATAGAATGTCCTCATTTTTTCTTCACCATTAACCGTAAAATTTTCGTATGCATCAATACTACATGGTTGATCGGCTATAAGGTTATATAGGTTGATTAGTTCATAATCTCATTATTTTGTTAATTCTTTTTTGAGTTAATTTCAGTTTATTACTTTAAAGTTTTTTTATTTTCAACATTTAGTATATGAAGTTTTTATCATCTCAAAGTGGTATCCGAAATTATAATATTGGGATAGTCTCATACATCCGTTAACGTTACTGTTAAGTGAACCGTTAAGTGTGATGTGATGCTTATGTGAATAATGACCGAGTTCCATGTGTTAATATAATCAACATAAATATTTAAAAAATTAAGAAAATAAAAAATAAAAAATAAAACAAAATTTCTTGTTTTACCCTTCGATCTCCACCATCAGGACCTCAGCATGGATTTTGGACAGGATGAGCTTTACGATGGCTAGGTCGCAAGAGCCTTCTTCGGCGCGACGATGTTGGCGGGGAATGAGCCGAAAACGGTGGCTGGGGTGGGAGGTGATGGAGATGATGGACCATGAAGCGCCTCTCAGATCTAAAACCGCTCAGCAGCAGAGGCTTGCTGCTGCTTCTCAGCTCATGGCAGCGTCAGTGAATTCCTTCCCTTACTCCTCCAAGTGCATGAACTTCGTACTTCAGCAGCAACAAACTGATTCGCAAAGGTACATGATTTACTGAAGTTCTTATTTTTTTGGAAATTAATTAAAGCTCTTATCTTTAATCATTTGTGTTGAATAATTATTAAGTTGAACATTTTTGTTCTCTGTATTTGTAGGGCAGCGGCAGCTGCCTTGATGATGGGTGATGATATGCACAAGTTCAGCCGATCCCGCCTCGAAAGATCCGATTTTTCGATGGAGGGGAAGGGGGAGGGGGAGGAGAAGGGGAAGGGTTTGGCTCGGAAAAATGGGGAAAATTGGAACTGGAAAATGGGTACTTTGAGGGTGTTGGGTTCGAAGGAGGGGAAGGTAGGGATGGAGATGGTGGTTGAATTGTCGGCGGCGAAGAAGATTCCTGCGGCAGAAATGGCCGATCTGGGCGAAGAAGAAGATGACGACGTGGGTTGATTCGAATTGGGAAAGTGGGTTTTGGTCTGAATGTTGAAAACAGGGGTGAAGTAGGTAATGAGGGAGAAGATGTCGAGCAGCTTAAGCCACTGGTGCATCTGCTCGGTTCCTTCGCGGATGGAGTTGTAGACATCTAGGGCTTTGACGCTGCGCCCGAAGTAGTCGGAGATGTAGCGGTCAACGGTGGGTTTGGAGATGTGGGTTTTGGTGGAGGAGAGGATGAGAGTTTTAACCTCCTGGTGTATGAGGAGGAAGGAGTCGAGGAGGTCGTGGGACGAGGAGAGGTGGAGGAAGCAATCGGCCATGGCTTTGGAAAGAAGAAAATCTGTTTTAATTTTTAATTTTTTTAGTTTTTTAATTTTATTAATATTTTTAATTTTTAATCTTCATGTCGCCCATATTAACGGTCATTATCTACGTGAGCTCCACATCACCATTTAATAGCAATTTTAACAAATGTATGAAATTGTTCTAAAATTACAAGTATTACTTTGAGATGAAAAAATTTCATGTATTAAATATTAAAAACTAAAAACTTTTAGGACAGTAAACTGAAATTAACCATTATTGTTTTGTTAAACCTAATTCTTTCCCTTGAAGTCAACAAGTCAACAATCCCAAATCCTCCAAGTCCATCTCGATTATGGAGCCGTATCAACCACACCAAAGACCTTTAGAATCCTATATAAAGTGCTACCAGCTTCAAACCTTCTCTCTCTCATACCTCTCTCGATTTTCCTTCATTCACTTACGACTGCTTTTGATTGAAGTAAGATCCTCCACTCATCTGTTTTGTGCTTTTAAACTTTCGTCCAACTATTTTTTTTTTGTTATATGAAGTAGCGTTTCGAACCCTGAATTTGCCGTCTACTTTTTCTTGCGTTTCGTAGTACGTGGTTTTTCTGCGATGAGCAAACTTCGACAGCATGGTCCTTTTGCATTCTTTTGCCTCCTCTTCATACTCCCCACCTTAGTTTTCGGAGACTGCACCTGTGAAAAAGAAGAAGAAGATGGGGACCGGAACAGAACCGAAGCTCTAAAGTACAAAATCGGGGCGATTGCATCCATCCTAATCGCCGGTGCACTCGGTGTTGGTATTCCAATTCTTGGGAAGACCATTCCGGCTTTACATCCCGATAGGAACATATTCTTCATCATCAAGGCCTTTGCAGCCGGGGTCATATTGGCTACTGGGTTCATCCACGTCCTCCCGGATGCTTTTGAGAACTTGACGGACCCGGTTCTTAAGGAGAACCCATGGGGGAAATTTCCCTTCACTGGGTTTGTGGCCATGATGGCTGCCATTGGGACTTTGATGGTGGATTCTTATGCCACTTCTTATTACAGCAATTCTCACTTCGAGAACAATATTAATCGAGACGAAGAGAAGGCTCAAGAGCATGGGGGTCACGTGCATGTTCATACTCATTCAACTCACGGCCATGCGCATGGAGCAGTTGACACTTCGCCCTCAACAGAACTTCTTAGGCACAGAGTGATTTCACAGGTAATTTTCTTTTTGAATAGTTTTCTTTTTTGTGATTAGTGGTGAATTAAATCGTTAATTATCTTTTATTTTTGTGGCAGGTTTTGGAGTTGGGGATTATTGTGCATTCTGTGATTATAGGAATTTCGTTAGGTGCTTCTGAAAGTCCAAAAACAATAAAGCCTCTTGTAGCTGCGTTGTCTTTCCATCAATTTTTTGAAGGCATGGGACTCGGTGGATGCATAACTCAGGTAATTTTTTGCCTCTAATTATTGATGTCAATACGATGGTAGCCAAGTTGTTTAGAGCAAAAAAACACTGGATGTTGATCGGATATTATTTTTCTAATGTTCTTTGTAGGCGATGTTCGAGAATCGAGCTGTTGCAATCATGTCATTGTTCTTCTCTCTTACAACTCCTGTTGGGATTGGCATCGGAATTGGAATATCAAATGTTTATGACGAAAGCAGCCCGACTGCACTCATCGTGGAAGGCGTTTTCAACGCGGCATCAGCCGGTATTTTAATCTACATGGCCCTTGTTGATCTGCTAGCAGCTGATTTCATGAACCAAAAAATGCAGAGCGACGGAAGGCTTCAAGCAGGGGCAAACATATCTCTTCTTGTTGGAGCTGGTTGCATGTCTTTGTTGGCCAAATGGGCTTAATTAAACACCTTAGTCAATCAAAAGATATTGTCTATAATTTTTGTTTACTTTCATAAAGTTTTTTTTGTTATGCAGTCAACTTTTAATCTGAACCGTTAATCTAGTGGATCCCTCGACTACGCATATATGGATCAATGTTATCGTCCACTTATCTTTTTGTTTCTACCTTGAAATTATGATAGACTGAAAATTCAAAGCAAGCTCCTTTTACTATGAAAAAAATTGGTCCCCTTATTTTACAAAGTGAAGGAAAAGTCAGCAGAAATCTAGGAGCGATTATCCACCATATTTTTTTCTATGTTGAAATTATGATTGGCGTAAAATGCAAAGCAAGTTCCATTTATTATGAAAAAAAATTGGAAATGGTTACTCTCCGGATCCCTTTCCACTTTAATCCTCATAATCCAGGATCCGAACTGTTCAAATTTCATTTAACGGCTACAAATAAAGGGACATTTATAAAGTGATAATAATTGTGGCCGTTGAATGAAATTTGAACGGTCCGGATCCCGGATTAGGTGGAAAAGGATCTGGAGAGGATCCCTTTCCAAAAAAAAATTGGTCCCCTTATTTGGAAAAGAATCCTTACCAGATCCTTTTCCTAGAGATCCAACAATCGTGTTCGTTTATCGTACATCGTGCGGTCAGTTTTTGTTAAATACTATTTACATTTAATTTTATGTTTTAAATTTTAAATAATTTATGACCACACGATGTACGATGAACAGACACGATTACGAGATTTCTAGGTCTCTAAAAAAAGGATCCGGTGAGGATCCTTTCCCCCCTTATTTTGGATCCATTTCTCCCTTATTTTCCAAAGTGAAGGAAAAGCTAGTAGAAATCTAGGAGCGATTGAAAATCTACGAAGGAAAATCCAACTAGTAAAAAACAAAAACTTTAATAAAATATTATAAATTCTCGAAGAGGAAATGACATGCGAATGTGAGTGACATGGTCATTTTTGGCGGAACTCGTATTTCCACTTTCAAAACTCCAAACGTACGAAATTGGTGTTGACTCATAAAACACCTTTGTAGATGTAAATTTTTACCGTCTTATTTTTTGAGGAAAATACATCTGTAAAATAATAACATCTAAAATTAAGTTCAAAAGCCTAACGTGCCCACAATGAATGGGAGGATTTTGGCGGAGGAATTTCTGATGCCAAAATTAGAATTCTGAAAATAATGTGTTTAGGAGTTTATGGTAGCAAATGACTTAGCTTTTTAATAGGAGAATATGGCTATTTATAAGGGAGTGGTAGGCCCTATTTAAAGAATAGGGGCCGGCCATATATTGTAAAATTGTGAGTATAATTGCAATATATTATATGAAATAGTATCTTGCAATTAACTTCGCAATTAATCCTAAATTGAATAGGAAAATTGAGTTATGTTTTAAATAAGGATTTGATGAGGAGTGATGAGAGAGATTTAAATAAATACCATTTTGATCACATTTGACTCTTCATTGATTGAGTCGTTATTGTCCAGTGCATGCACGTGGGAATCTCGATGTGCCTCAAGGGTAATTTTGTAATTTTAGCCCAAAAGTCCATGAATCACCTCTATAATTTTCTTGATTATTTTTTGCTCCACAAATGCCCCCACACCTATTGGGTTGGTCGTAGGAAAGGGCAGCATGTGTAGAGATTTTCCCTTACTTTAGGAAATGTATGATCGTTTCCTACTTCGATGTAGATTCCCACATTAATTGGAAATTAGATCCTTTTAGGAAATGGAAATAAATTACTTCCAAAGTCTATTTAAGTCTACCTTAGGTAGATGATTAAATTAACTTTAGAGAGCAATTTATTCTATCCTATAAGAGAGAGAAAGCTAGATGATATTTGTTCCCCCTTCCCTAGCAATCTTCTACATTTACTTATGCAAAGGATCGTCTTTTGTTGCTTTCTTCGTAAATTAATTTTTCCTTGTCTTCGTAATTTTTTTGGAGCCTCGATGCTTGAAATTTGGCTCGACAGGGGTCGAGGATGTGTGAAAAGATGGATTGGAAAGGCCACGACAATGTTGCAGTGGGTGGCTTGGTGCGACGGTGGCTCAGCGTGGGTCGACGTCTGGGTGCAGCGGCGTGGGTTGCGGAGGCGAGCTGGGACTTGGCTTGGGTCAGGAGCTTCTAGGATTGGGTCAAGATTATGAGGCACTGGGCTTAGGCCCTTGCGGGAGAGATGAGAGAGAGGGAGGCGTGGGAGCGCCAACCCCCTCCTTTTGGATTGGGTCGTGAGGCATTTGGTTCGAGAGAATGGCAGCACCTAGCGTGCTAGGTTGCCTGGTGTGCTGGGCCTCCTAGTATGCTAGGTTGCATGGCGTGCTGGGTTGATAGGGATAGCTGAGAGCTAATACGGGCTGGGCTTCCTTGGCTGCTGTCTTTAGGTCACGGGGCCTGATGTTTTTTTTTAAAAGTTTTTGCAACCATCTAATGATTCTTCCTTGTATCTTTGTAGAATTTCTTCGAGTATGTCTTCTTCAAGCCACAAGAGTGATGATGGTGTGCCGCTGTTGTATTGCCAAGGCGGGTCTTTGAGTAAAGTGGGCTACCTCAAGGCTACATACTTCAAAATTAGCTTTGATGACTCGTTCAGAGATTTCCTTGAAGGATATAGGCACGCTATTCCGTTTGGGCTGCGTGTGAAGCGGGTCAAGGAGGGTAGCAGTCGTGAGCCATGCAGTAGGCTCGGAGGGCCATCAAGTTTCACCTTTACTACTTCGTGTTGGGATTTAATTTTCCTATGCCGCATTTCTTCCAAGAAGTGCTTTGCTTTATGAAGTGTACACCTCTCTCAATGTTGTCCAAATGCGGTCCGTGTGATGGTAGGGTTCCTCAATCTAAGCCAATTATTTGACTTGGATCTAATTGTTAACAAATTTTGGTACTTCTTTAACATAAGCCATATTGATGGAGTTAGGCAGCTGCGATCCCGCCAGTGGCTCTTCGATCATTTGAGCAAGGGACATCATGATTGGGCCAAGACAACTTTGGAGATAAGTGGATAATGAGAGTCTGATTCTTCCCTTAATTTGCGCATTCCGATGATTTTCATCACTATTAAGTAGACTGCTTAGTCTCTACGCTGCTTTGTGGTTTTGCTGAGCGGTTATCTGATTTGTTGGTTGTCCTCCTCTGTTTACGTAGATTCGGAATTGGGCTCAACTACCAAGACTTTTCCAGATCTGAAGAGGAAGGTTCATGTTGCTTAGGTATCCCCCCCACTGAGTACTATGAATAGTTTGGCTGCTTAGTTTTATTCTCTAGGAGAAATGTGGGCTTTCCCCAAGAAAGGAGATAAAGCGGATTAAGACGGAGACGTTGACTCGTCCGATCACTGTTGTGGAGCCTGCTGTGAATGAAGGTGGAAAGAAAAGATCTTCCCCACCTACTTAAGAGATGTCAATTGAGAAAAAACCGAAGAGTTCATTTGCTACTCCTAAGGGTTAACCTGCTGTCGATAGGCTTGTGATTGACTTGACTTCTTCCAAGGGGAAGAAAGAAAAGGCTGCTAGATCAGAGTTGGTGATGCTTGCCATGCCAAAGGTAGCTAGTACAATTGTTGATAGGATTGCTCAGCGTAGAGGTTTTGTCATCCCCTAGTGCTGAAATTCGTGCCAAGACGTTCGTTAAGAGCTAGGTTTGGTTCACATTTGGAAAGGCTTGCTACAATGAAGAGTAATAAGATGGACTCTGCTGCTAAAATGGCACCAAGGCAAACTCTCCTTGTGGCTGACACTGGTTTTCTTACTGAGAATGAGAAGATTACTCATGTGGGTAGTTGTGAGAAATCCACCAAGCCTGTTTCTGGAGAGGCTGTTGAGATCTATACACTTTTGAAGCCAAATTTGCTCGAAGACATGGACACGTGTGCCAAACTTATTGATGACGTTAGAGGGGTTGTTTGCCCAAGTTTTTTTGCGAAGCATACAACCCAGTATAGAATGACTGCTATGTTAGCTATGATATAAAAACGACGATTCTGGCAGCTGAGTCTATGCTCATTGATCAAGAGGATAGCAAGGCTGCCAAGAAGGTGACAAAGACTATGATAGATGAAGCTTATTCTTATGCCGAGAAAATCAAGAGGTTGGAGTCTGAGCTCGTCGTTTTGAATGAATCCAATATCTCTACCCCCACTTCTCTACAGCTTGAGTCTGCTCGCCAAAAGATCGTTGCCTTGAAGACTAGGCTTGACGCGATCCAAGTTAAGTATGAAAGTGCAGAGAAAGAGATTGGATGTTACATACATTATATTTAAGATTTTGAGCGTGCCATTTTTGAGCTTCGGTTTACTGCTTACGCAAAGGATAAAGAATTGATTGATGCTTATAATCAAGTAATCTAATTCAAAAAGGTCATCGATAGGCTTACACCTCAAGTGTTAGAACTCTAAGGTGTACTAAAGATCAACAAAAATCTGAAGAAGGAAGTGGATGAGCTACAACGCATTCGTGTGGGTCTACTCGAGGAGAACAAGTAGCTGAAGAGTGGGAAAGCTGGGCTCAAGGCCTCGCTTGTTCAGAGTCAGGCCGATTTTTATAAGCTGGTTTATGTTGATCATCTATTTGGTAGGCCGTCTGACTTTGAGTTTGTTGGGAAAGACTTCGAGACCTTATCTATTTCTCTAGAATACTTGCTTGCCTTTACTTTTGAGGGTTCCATTGGTGAAGTAGTCAGAAAAGTTGGTGCCCAGGTTAGGGTAGTCGGGGGTGAAGCGCTGAATGATGTCGTTGTTGAGAGTGTCATGGCTGCTGAAGGTGTGGCAGTCGAGTAGCCGTGGGATGTCCAAGCTACTGAAGGGTAGTATTCTAGGTAGCCTTTAGGATTTTCTTTATTTTCCTTGTTGCCTTTTTGCTTTGCTTTGCTTGAACTCCTTCCACCTTTGCTATTTGTTTATCAATTTTTCTAGAAAATTTAATAAACTTGCTTTCTTCGCTTTTCTTCATCTTCGTTTCTTTTGTTTACGCCCAACCTTTGACCTTTAGACCAGCAGTATGCGTGTTGCTTTTCTATAAGCAAACAAGCCCGCATAGCCTATGCAGTCGTAGGTGTTGGTGTAGAACTTTTGCAAAGTTGTTAGCCATAGGGTTGGTAGCAAGATGCTTTACTTATAGAAGCAGACGAGTCCTCGTGACCATTTGGCTGTTAACCTTGGCTTTCTTCAATCTTTTGAGCTGTGTGGCCCATATCACAACATACTAAAGTTTTTTGGGTCATAGAATTCACTAACCTTTCGTATCACATGTAAGCGATTGTATAAAATTTCGTAAGCAAAGGTCTGAGAGAACTTCATACTCTTTATATAACCAATTCTGTGGGTTGCGTATCAAGTATCACAACACTTTAGGAATTATTGTAGATCTAAAAGATCATTCCGCGCTTGGTAGAGGTGAAGCTTATCGATTGCGTAGCATGTCGGTAATGGATAGAGCTTTGTATATGCACGCTAACTATTTAACCTTTCACAAAAATGTGTGGCTGTATAAGTTTAAAGCGACTTACTGCTCGAAAGGCAAGCTGTAGGCAATCTTTCAGAAATTATAGGCTACCTTAGTGTATTCTGTAGCAATTTTAGGGTTTTAGGACAGTCGTCCATAGGGCATGCTGCATAATGTGCCTCTTCCATCTCTAAGGCCCTGTTCCCCACAGATTAGGCCAAGAGACCCAAAATTCTTTAGTTACCTAAGCCTTGAAAAAAACCATTATAGCTACTTTTAGGAATCCCGGCACAAGTCATCATGCACCTAGTTAGACTAGGGAGGCCCAATTCATCCACGTCTGGATATTCAGAGTGTATGGTTTATCCTCCCGCATTTGAGAGCAAACCTATGTAGGTGTTGAAGAATTGGTTTACCCTTTTTACACTTGAGAGCATGGTTAATCCCAAATGGTGCAATTCCAGCGATAAGTCCCTGAGAAGGGCGTGGACTTCTTTTGAAGTTCAAGAGTGATTATTTGTTGTAAGCATGTGGCTGAGCTAAGTTGGAAGTTACTTTTGAATTCCTCATTGAAAAACGAGTGAAACGAACGAAAACTTAGATGTAAGGTAGGAACTGCATAACAACTGGATAATCATTGTCTTGCGAGGTGGTACCTGTCGAGCTGCTTGAGCCTTCAGGTTTTGATATAACGAGAGATCACGTATGGTACTTCCTCAGATTATAGGCACTGCTTTTTGATCTCTTTGTCGTTTATGGTGACGAGGGTGTAACTACCCTTACCGCCTACACTGCTAATCTTGTATGGACCTTCCCAGATATGATCCATCTTTTTGGAACCTTCTTTGTGGGCAGTGATGAAGACTTTTATTAGGACTATATTTTCGGGTTGGAACTGCCGGATCTTGACCCTTTTGTTATAGCTGGAGAGAAGTTGATGTTGGTAGGCTGCAATGCGGGTGATGACCTTCTCATTTTTCTCCTCTGCCAGATCTAAGTTTATGGCTATCTCTTTTCTGTTTTGCTCGATGCTTGGCAGTAGAGTGCTGATAGTTGGTATGATGACATTGGGAGGAATGATTGCTTCTTAGCCAAATGCCAAAAAGAAATAAGTCTTACCGGCTGCTCATCGTTTGGTTGTGCGATATGCCCATAGACATCCAGGAAGTTAGTTTGGCCATTTTCCCTTCTTATCGGAGAGGGATTTCTAGAGGCAGTGGATAATTATCTTGTTAAATGCCTCAGCTTGCCCATTTCCTTTGGGATACATTGGTGTGTACATGTGTTGCTTGATGCCTTATTTCTTAAATAACTTCGCCAAATCTTTGCCTACAAATTGTGGGCCATTGTCTGTGATGATGGATTGAGGGATGCTAAATCGAAAAATGTTGTTTCTCCATATGAAGCGCTCTATGTCCGTCTGAGTTGTGGTTATCATAGGTTCTGCTTTCACCCATTTAGTGAAGTAGTCAGCTGCCACTATCATCATGCCTATGTCTTCAGTAGCAGGCATCATTGGCCTTACCAAGTCAATTGCCCACTGCATGAATGGCCAATGACTTGTCTGTGGGTATAGTTTGCTGACAGTTAGTGTTGGTACCAGCTTGTAACATTGGCAGCGGTTACACTTTTGTACTAACTCCTTAGTGTCTTGATGCATAGTAGGTCAGAAGTAGCCTATGTTAAGAGCCTTCTGTGCTAAGGATCGGCCGCCGGAGTGATTTCCATAAACGCCTTCGTGGACTGAATTTAGAACCTTTAGGTTATCGGGATGTGCTAAGTAGCGGATATGTGGTTCAGTGTATGATCTTTAGGCTAGAATGTCGTTCCACATGTAGTAGCATGCTGCCTTTGTTTAGAGATTTCTAGACTCCAATCTTTCCATGGGAAGTATGCCATTGACTAGGTAGTCTATAATGGAATCTTGCCAGTGTGGAGTTATACTAACTCGTGACACCTCAGCTGTTGGCTCGACCTCTATGCTTGGCTTGTCTAGATATTCTACCGAAATATAGCGTTTGAGTTGATGGTCGAGGGTAGAGCTTAGGCCAACTGGCACATCCACGTGGGCATTATCTGCCCGTGGAACTTGAGTGAGGGTGTAAGTCTGAAATGCCTCAAGTTATTTTCGTACCTTCTCTAGGTATTGCGCCATCTTCAGATGTTTCGCATTGTACTCCCCAGTAATCTGGCTGATGATTAGCTAGGAATCAGAATGAATTGCAAACTTTTTCACCGCCAAGTCTTTTGCCATTCGGAGGCCTCCTAATAGGGCTTCGCTTTAAAGCCTAGAGTGATTGCTTGCTCGAGCATTAAACTGCTTGCTCGAGCATTAAACCGCTTGGGGTGACAAAGACCACGCCTGCCCTCAAGCCCTTGTAGTTGGATGCATCATCGACATGCAAATGCCAGAAGTCTCCATCGGGTGAAGCCGGCGTGGCTAGGGTGTGCTTGGTTACCTTTGGGGTGTCGTTGGGTTGCTATGTTGCCTTGCCTAAGCTATGCATGAATTGTGCTATGAAGTCCACCAAGGTTTGGGCCTTTATTACCGTGCGGGGTCAAAAAATTAAGTTGTATTGGCCAAGTTCCAACACTCACTTCGTTACTCGTTGAGAATCATATGGACCATGTAGGATTGATCGTATAGGATATTGAGTAATGACGATGACTGTATAAGCTTGAAAATATGTTTTGAGCTTTTGAGCCGCAACAACTAGTGTAAAAATTAATTTCTCGATCTTCGGATATCTAGTTTCCACATCGAGAAGAGCTTTAGAAGTGTAGAATACCGACATCAGTAGTTAGGCCTTCAACTTTTCTCGTATGAGGGTAGAACTTATTGCTACTTCCGAGACTGCCAAGTAGACGTATAAGTCATTCACTACTTCCGGCTTGAATAGTAACAGAGGTGATATGAGATACTTCTTTAGGTCTTGGAAAACTCTTCTGCACTCATCATCCCATTTTTCTCGTTATGCCGTTTTGATTGCTTTGAAAAAAGGCTTGCATCGATCTGTGGACCACGAAAGGAAGCGGTTGAGTGCGACTGCTTGTTAGATCAAGCTTTAGATCT